>NC_072434.2:96932500-97532500 GCF_028878055.3 Symphalangus syndactylus | reverse complement strand
GAGTGTTTCAGAACGACTCAATCAAAACTAAGGTTCAACTCTTTTAGTTGAATGCACAGAACAGAAAGAAGTTTCACAGAATGCTTCTGTGTAGTATTTAGTTGAAGATATTCCTTTTTCGACTATTACCGTCTTAGCGCTCCGAATGTCCACTGGCAGTTCCTACACAAAGAGTGTTTTGGAACTGCTCCTTCAAAAGTAAGGTTTAGCTCTGTTAGTTGAATGCAGAGAACAGAAAGGAGTTTCAGAGAATGCTTCTGTGTAGTTTTTATTTGGAGATATTCCTTTTTCCACTATTACAATCTTAGCGCTCCGAATGTCCACTTGCGTTTTCTACAGAAAGAGTGTTTCAGAATGGCTCAATCAAAACTAAGGTTCAACACTTTTAGTTGAATGCACAGAACAGAAAGAAGTTTCACAGAATGCTTCTGTGTAGTTTTTATGTGTAGATATTCTTTTTCCCAATATTGGCCTCTTAGTGCTCAGAATGTCCAATTGCATTTTCTACAGAAAGAGTGTTTCAGAACGGCTCAATCAAAAGCAAGCTTTATCTCCCTTAGTTGAATGCAGAGATCAGAAAGAAGTTTCACAGAATGCTTCTGTGTAGTTTATATTTGAATGTATTCCTTTTCCAGTATTACCGTCTTAGCGCTCCGAATATCCACTTGCATTTTCTACAGAAAGAGTGTTTCAGAACGGCTCAATCAAAAATAAGGTTCAACTCTGTTAGTTGAATGCACAGAAGAGAAACTAGTTTCATACAATGCTTCTGTGTAGTTTATATTTGAATATATTCCTTTTTCACTACTACCCTCTTAGCGCTCCAAATATCCAGTTGCATTTTCTACAGAAAGAGTGTTCACAACTGTTCAATCAGAAGTATGTTTTAACTCCGTTAGCTGAATGCACAGATCAGAAAGAAGTTTCACAGAATGCTTCTGTGTAGTGTTTATATGAAGATACTCTTTTTACCAATATAGGCCTCTTAGCGCTCAGAATGTCCAATTGCAGTTTCTATAGAAAGAGTGTTTCAGAACGGCTCAATGAAAAGTAAGGTTCACCTCTTTTATTTGAATGCACAGAACAGAAAGAAGTTTCACAGAATGATTCTGTGTAGAATTTAGTTGAAGATATTCCTTTTTTGACTATTACCGACTTAGCGCTCTGAATATCCACTTGCAGTTTCTACACAAAGAGTGTTTCAGAACTGTTCTTTCAAAAGTAAGGGTAAACTCTGTTAGTTGAATTCAGAGAACGGAAAGGAGTTTCTGAGAATGCTTCTGTGTAGTTTTTATTTGGAGATATTCCTTTTTCCTCTATTACAATCTTAGCGCTCCGAAGGTCCACTTGCATTTTCTACACAAAGAGTGTTTCATAACTGCACAATCAAAAGTATGATTTAGCTCTGTTAACTGAATGCACAGATCAGAAATAAGTTTCACAGAATGCTTCTGTGTAGTTTTTATTTGAAGATATTCTTTTTCCCAATGTAGGCCTCTTAGCGCTCAGAATGTCCAATTGCAGTTTCTACAGAAAGAGTGCTTCAGAACGGCTCAATCAAAAGTAAGGTACAACTCTGTTCGTTGAATGCACAGAACAGAAAGAAGTTTCACAGAATGCTACTGTGTAGTTTATATTTGAATATATTCCTTTTTCCACTATTACCCTCTTAGCGCTCCGAATGTCCACTTGCATTTTCTACAGAAAGAGTGTTCGGAACTGCGCAATCAAAAGTATGGTTTAACTCTGTTAGCTGAATGCACAGATCAGAAAGATGTTTCACAGAATGATTCTGTGTAGTTTATATTTGAAGACATTCCTTTTTCCACTATTACCCTCTTAGCGCTCCGAATCTCCACTTGCATTTTCTACAGAAAGAGTGTTTCAGAACGGCTCAATCAAAACTAAGGTTCAACTATTTTAGTTGAATGAACAGAACAGAAAGAACTTTCACAGAATGCTTCTGTGTAGTTTTTATTTGTAGATATTCTTTTTCCCAATATAGGCCTCTTAGCGCTCAGAATGTCCAATTGCAGTTTCTACAGAAAGAGTGCTTCAGAACGGCTCAATCAAAAGTAAGGTTCAACCCTGGTAGTTGAATGCACAGAACAGAAAGAAGTTTCACAGAATGCTTCTGTGTAGTTTATATTTGAATATATTCCTTTTTCCACTATTACCCTCTTAGCGCTCTGAATGTCCACTTGCATTTTCTACAGAAAGAGTGTTCTGAACTGCGCAATCAAAAGTATGGTTTAACTCTGTTAGCTTAATGCACATATCAGAAATAACTTTCAAACAATGCTTCTGTGTAGTTTTTATTTAAAGATATTATTTTTCCCAATATAGGCCTCTTAGCGCTCAGAATGTCCAATTGCAGTTTCTACAGAAAGAGTGTTTCAGAACGGCTCAATCAAATGTAAGGTTCAACTCTCTTAGTTGAATGCACTGAACAGAAAGAAGTTTCACAGAATGCTTCTGTGTAGTATTTAGTTGAAGATACTCCTTTTTGGACTATTACCCACTTAGCGCTCCGAATATCCACTGGCAGTGTCTACACAAAGAGTGTTTCAGAACTGCTCCTTCAAAAGTAAGGCTCAAATCTGTTAGTTGAATGCGGAGAACAGAAAGGGGTTTCAGAGAATGCTTCTGTGTAGTTTTGAATTGGAGATATTCCTTTTTCCTCTATTACAATCTTAGCGCTCCAAATGTCCACTTGCATTTTCTACAAAAAGAGTGTTTCATAACTGCTCAATCAAAAATATGGTTTAGCTCTGTTAACTGAATTTACATATCAGAAATAAGTTTCACAGAATGCATCTGTGTAGTTTTTATTGAAGATGTTCTTTTTCCCAATGTAGGCCTCTTAGCGCTTAGAATGTCCAATTGCAGTTTCTACAGAAAGAGTGTTTCAGAACGGCTCAATCAAAAGTAAGGTTCAACTCTGTTAGTTGAATGCACAGAACAGAAAGAAGTTTCACAGATTGCTACTGTGTAGTTTATATTTGAATATATTCCTTTTTCCACTATTACCCTCTTAGCGCTCCGAATGTCCACTTCCATTTTCTACAAAAAGAGTGTTTCATAACTGCTCAATCAAAAATATGGTTTAGCTCTGTTAACTGAATTTACAGATCAGAAATAAGTTTCACAAAATGCATCTGTGTATTTTTTATTTGAAGATATTATTTTTCCCAATATGGGCGTCTTAGCGCTCAGAATGTCCAATTGCAGTTTCTACAGAAAGAGTGTTTCAGAAAGGCTCAATCAAAAGTAAGGTTCAACTCTGTTAGTTGAATGCACAGAACAGAAAGAAGTTTCACACAATGCTTCTGTGTAGTTTATATTTGAATATATTCCTTTTCCAATATTACCGTCTTAGCGCTCCGAATCTCCACTTGCATTTTCTACAGAAAGAGTGTTTCAGAACGGCTCAATCAAAAATAAGGTTCAACTCTTTTAGTTGAATGAACAGAACAGAAAGAAGTTTCACAGAATGCTTCTGTGTAGTTTTTATTTGTAGATATTATTTTTCCCAATAGAGGCCTCTTAGCGCTCAGAATGTCCAATTGCAGTTTCTACAGAAAGAGTGCTTCAGAACGGCTCAATCAAAAGTAAGGTTCAACCCTGGTAGTTGAATGCACAGAACAGAAAGAAGTTTCACAGAATGCTACTGTGTAGTTTATATTTGAATACATTCCTTTTTCCACTGTTACCCTCTTAGCGCTCCGAATGTCCACTTGCATTTTCTACAGAAAGAGTGTACGGAACTGCGCAATAAAAAGTATGGTTTAACTCTGTTAGCTGAATGCACATATCAGAAATAAGTTTCACACAATGCTTCTGGGTATTTTTTATTTGAAGATATTATTTTTCCCAATAGAGGCCTCTTAGCGCTCAGAATGTCCAATTGCAGTTTCTACAGAAAGAGTGTTTCAGAACGGCTCAATCAAAAGTAAGGTTCAACTCTGTTAGTTGAATGCACAGAACAGAAAGAAGTTTCATACAATGCTTCTGTGTATTTTACATTTGAACATATTCTTTTTTCCACTATTACCCACTTAGCGCTACGAATGTACAGTTGCATTTTCTACAGACAGAGTGTTTCAAAACTGCTCAATCAAAAGTATGGTTTAACTCTGTTAGCTGAATGCTCAGATCAGAAAGAAGTTTCACAGAATGCTTCTGTGTAGTTTATATTTGAATATATTCCTTTTTCCACTACTACCCTCTTAGCGCTCCAAATGTCCAGTTGCATTTTCTACAGAAAGAGTGTTCAGATCTGCTCAATCAAAAGTATGGTTTAACTCTGTTAGCTGAATGTACAGATCAGAAAGATGTTTCACAGAATGATTCTGTGTAGTTTATATTTGAAGACATTCCTTTTTCCACTATTACCCTCTTAGCGCTCTGAATCTCCACTTGCATTTTCTACAGAAAGAGTGTTTCAGAACGGCTCAATCAAAACTAATGTTCAACTCTTTTAGTTGAATGAACAGAACAGAAAGATGTTTCACAGAATGCTTCTGTGTAGTTTTTATTTGTAGATATTCTTTTTCCCAATATAGGCCTCTTAGCGGTCAGAATGTCCAGTTGCAATTTCTACAGAAAGAGTGCTTCAGAACGTCTCAATCAAAAGTAAGGTTCAACCGTGGTATTTGAATGCACAGAACAGAAAGGAGTTTCACAGAATGCTTCTGTGTAGTTTTTATTTGAATATATTCCTTTGTCCACTATTACCCTCTTAGCGCTCCGAATCTCCACTTTCATTTTCTACAGAAAGAGTGTTTCAGAACGACTCAATCAAAACTAAGGTTCAACTCTTTTAGTTGAATGCACAGAACAGAAAGAAGTTTCACAGAATGCTTCTGTGTAGTATTTAGTTGAAGATATTCCTTTTTCGACTATTACCGTCTTAGCGCTCCGAATGTCCACTGGCAGTTCCTACACAAAGAGTGTTTCGGAACTGCTCCTTCAAAAGTAAGGTTTAGCTCTGTTAGTTGAATGCAGAGAACAGAAAGGAGTTTCAGAGAATGCTTCTGTGTAGTTTTTATTTGGAGATATTCCTTTTTCCACTATTACAATCTTAGCGCTCCGAATGTCCACTTGCGTTTTCTACAGAAAGAGTGTTTCAGAATGGCTCAATCAAAACTAAGGTTCAACACTTTTAGTTGAATGCACAGAACAGAAAGAAGTTTCACAGAATGCTTCCGTGTAGTTTTTATGTGTAGATATTCTTTTTCCCAATATTGGCCTCTTAGTGCTCAGAATGTCCAATTGCATTTTCTACAGAAAGAGTGTTTCAGAACGGCTCAATCAAAAGCAAGCTTTATCTCCCTTAGTTGAATGCAGAGATCAGAAAGAAGTTTCACAGAATGCTTCTGTGTAGTTTATATTTGAATGTATTCCTTTTCCAGTATTACCGTCTTAGCGCTCCGAATATCCACTTGCATTTTCTACAGAAAGAGTGTTTCAGAACGGCTCAATCAAAAATAAGGTTCAACTCTGTTAGTTGAATGCACAGAAGAGAAACTAGTTTCATACAATGCTTCTGTGTAGTTTATATTTGAATATATTCCTTTTTCACTACTACCCTCTTAGCGCTCCAAATATCCAGTTGCATTTTCTACAGAAAGAGTGTTCACAACTGTTCAATCAGAAGTATGTTTTAACTCCGTTTGCTGAATGCACAGATCAGAAAGAAGTTTCACAGAATGCTTCTGTGTAGTGTTTATATGAAGATACTCTTTTTACCAATATAGGCCTCTTAGCGCTCAGAATGTCCAATTGCAGTTTCTATAGAAAGAGTGTTTCAGAACGGCTCAATGAAAAGTAAGGTTCACCTCTTTTATTTGAATGCACAGAACAGAAAGAAGTTTCACAGAATGATTCTGTGTAGAATTTAGTTGAAGATATTCCTTTTTTGACTATTACCGACTTAGCGCTCTGAATATCCACTTGCAGTTTCTACACAAAGAGTGTTTCAGAACTGTTCTTTCAAAAGTAAGGGTAAACTCTGTTAGTTGAATTCAGAGAACGGAAAGGAGTTTCTGAGAATGCTTCTGTGTAGTTTTTATTTGGAGATATTCCTTTTTCCTCTATTACAATCTTAGCGCTCCGAAGGTCCACTTGCATTTTCTACACAAAGAGTGTTTCATAACTGCACAATCAAAAGTATGATTTAGCTCTGTTAACTGAATGCACAGATCAGAAATAAGTTTCACAGAATGCTTCTGTGTAGTTTTTATTTGAAGATATTCTTTTTCCCAATGTAGGCCTCTTAGCGCTCAGAATGTCCAATTGCAGTTTCTACAGAAAGAGTGCTTCAGAACGGCTCAATCAAAAGTAAGGTACAACTCTGTTCGTTGAATGCACAGAACAGAAAGAAGTTTCACAGAATGCTACTGTGTAGTTTATATTTGAATATATTCCTTTTTCCACTATTACCCTCTTAGCGCTCCGAATGTCCACTTGCATTTTCTACAGAAAGAGTGTTCGGAACTGCGCAATCAAAAGTATGGTTTAACTCTGTTAGCTGAATGCACAGATCAGAAAGATGTTTCACAGAATGATTCTGTGTAGTTTATATTTGAAGACATTCCTTTTTCCACTATTACCCTCTTAGAGCTCCGAATCTCCACTTGCATTTTCTACAGAAAGAGTGTTTCAGAACGGCTCAATCAAAACTAAGGTTCAACTATTTTAGTTGAATGAACAGAACAGAAAGAACTTTCACAGAATGCTTCTGTGTAGTTTTTATTTGTAGATATTCTTTTTCCCAATATAGGCCTCTTAGCGCTCAGAATGTCCAATTGCAGTTTCTACAGAAAGAGTGCTTCAGAACGGCTCAATCAAAAGTAAGGTTCAACACTGGTAGTTGAATGCACAGAACAGAAAGAAGTTTCACAGAATGCTTCTGTGTAGTTTATATTTGAATATATTCCTTTTTCCACTATTACCCTCTTAGCGCTCTGAATGTCCACTTGCATTTTCTACAGAAAGAGTGTTCTGAACTGCGCAATCAAAAGTATGGTTTAACTCTGTTAGCTTAATGCACATATCAGAAATAACTTTCAAACAATGCTTCTGTGTAGTTTTTATTTAAAGATATTATTTTTCCCAATATAGGCCTCTTAGCGCTCAGAATGTCCAATTGCAGTTTCTACAGAAAGAGTGTTTCAGAACGGCTCAATCAAATGTAAGGTTCAACTCTCTTAGTTGAATGCACTGAACAGAAAGAAGTTTCACAGAATGCTTCTGTGTAGTATTTAGTTGAAGATACTCCTTTTTGGACTATTACCCACTTAGCGCTCCGAATATCCACTGGCAGTGTCTACACAAAGAGTGTTTCAGAACTGCTCCTTCAAAAGTAAGGCTCAAATCTGTTAGTTGAATGCGGAGAACAGAAAGGGGTTTCAGAGAATGCTTCTGTGTAGTTTTGAATTGGAGATATTCCTTTTTCCTCTATTACAATCTTAGCGCTCCAAATGTCCACTTGCATTTTCTACAAAAAGAGTGTTTCATAACTGCTCAATCAAAAATATGGTTTAGCTCTGTTAACTGAATTTACATATCAGAAATAAGTTTCACAGAATGCATCTGTGTAGTTTTTATTGAAGATGTTCTTTTTCCCAATGTAGGCCTCTTAGCGCTTAGAATGTCCAATTGCAGTTTCTACAGAAAGAGTGTTTCAGAACGGCTCAATCAAAAGTAAGGTTCAACTCTGTTAGTTGAATGCACAGAACAGAAAGAAGTTTCACAGATTGCTACTGTGTAGTTTATATTTGAATATATTCCTTTTTCCACTATTACCCTCTTAGCGCTCCGAATGTCCACTTCCATTTTCTACAAAAAGAGTGTTTCATAACTGCTCAATCAAAAATATGGTTTAGCTCTGTTAACTGAATTTACAGATCAGAAATAAGTTTCACAAAATGCATCTGTGTATTTTTTATTTGAAGATATTATTTTTCCCAATATGGGCGTCTTAGCGCTCAGAATGTCCAATTGCAGTTTCTACAGAAAGAGTGTTTCAGAAAGGCTCAATCAAAAGTAAGGTTCAACTCTGTTAGTTGAATGCACAGAACAGAAAGAAGTTTCACACAATGCTTCTGTGTAGTTTATATTTGAATATATTCCTTTTCCAATATTACCGTCTTAGCGCTCCGAATCTCCACTTGCATTTTCTACAGAAAGAGTGTTTCAGAACGGCTCAATCAAAAATAAGGTTCAACTCTTTTAGTTGAATGAACAGAACAGAAAGAAGTTTCACAGAATGCTTCTGTGTAGTTTTTATTTGTAGATATTATTTTTCCCAATAGAGGCCTCTTAGCGCTCAGAATGTCCAATTGCAGTTTCTACAGAAAGAGTGCTTCAGAACGGCTCAATCAAAAGTAAGGTTCAACCCTGGTAGTTGAATGCACAGAACAGAAAGAAGTTTCACAGAATGCTACTGTGTAGTTTATATTTGAATACATTCCTTTTTCCACTGTTACCCTCTTAGCGCTCCGAATGTCCACTTGCATTTTCTACAGAAAGAGTGTACGGAACTGCGCAATAAAAAGTATGGTTTAACTCTGTTAGCTGAATGCACATATCAGAAATAAGTTTCACACAATGCTTCTGGGTATTTTTTATTTGAAGATATTATTTTTCCCAATAGAGGCCTCTTAGCGCTCAGAATGTCCAATTGCAGTTTCTACAGAAAGAGTGTTTCAGAACGGCTCAATCAAAAGTAAGGTTCAACTCTGTTAGTTGAATGCACAGAACAGAAAGAAGTTTCATACAATGCTTCTGTGTATTTTACATTTGAACATATTCTTTTTTCCACTATTACCCACTTAGCGCTACGAATGTACAGTTGCATTTTCTACAGACAGAGTGTTTCAAAACTGCTCAATCAAAAGTATGGTTTAACTCTGTTAGCTGAATGCTCAGATCAGAAAGAAGTTTCACAGAATGCTTCTGTGTAGTTTATATTTGAATATATTCCTTTTTCCACTACTACCCTCTTAGCGCTCCAAATGTCCAGTTGCATTTTCTACAGAAAGAGTGTTCAGATCTGCTCAATCAAAAGTATGGTTTAACTCTGTTAGCTGAATGTACAGATCAGAAAGATGTTTCACAGAATGATTCTGTGTAGTTTATATTTGAAGACATTCCTTTTTCCACTATTACCCTCTTAGCGCTCTGAATCTCCACTTGCATTTTCTACAGAAAGAGTGTTTCAGAACGGCTCAATCAAAACTAATGTTCAACTCTTTTAGTTGAATGAACAGAACAGAAAGATGTTTCACAGAATGCTTCTGTGTAGTTTTTATTTGTAGATATTCTTTTTCCCAATATAGGCCTCTTAGCGGTCAGAATGTCCAGTTGCAATTTCTACAGAAAGAGTGCTTCAGAACGTCTCAATCAAAAGTAAGGTTCAACCGTGGTATTTGAATGCACAGAACAGAAAGGAGTTTCACAGAATGCTTCTGTGTAGTTTTTATTTGAATATATTCCTTTGTCCACTATTACCCTCTTAGCGCTCCGAATCTCCACTTTCATTTTCTACAGAAAGAGTGTTTCAGAACGACTCAATCAAAACTAAGGTTCAACTCTTTTAGTTGAATGCACAGAACAGAAAGAAGTTTCACAGAATGCTTCTGTGTAGTATTTAGTTGAAGATATTCCTTTTTCGACTATTACCGTCTTAGCGCTCCGAATGTCCACTGGCAGTTCCTACACAAAGAGTGTTTCGGAACTGCTCCTTCAAAAGTAAGGTTTAGCTCTGTTAGTTGAATGCAGAGAACAGAAAGGAGTTTCAGAGAATGCTTCTGTGTAGTTTTTATTTGGAGATATTCCTTTTTCCACTATTACAATCTTAGCGCTCCGAATGTCCACTTGCGTTTTCTACAGAAAGAGTGTTTCAGAATGGCTCAATCAAAACTAAGGTTCAACACTTTTAGTTGAATGCACAGAACAGAAAGAAGTTTCACAGAATGCTTCCGTGTAGTTTTTATGTGTAGATATTCTTTTTCCCAATATTGGCCTCTTAGTGCTCAGAATGTCCAATTGCATTTTCTACAGAAAGAGTGTTTCAGAACGGCTCAATCAAAAGCAAGCTTTATCTCCCTTAGTTGAATGCAGAGATCAGAAAGAAGTTTCACAGAATGCTTCTGTGTAGTTTATATTTGAATGTATTCCTTTTCCAGTATTACCGTCTTAGCGCTCCGAATATCCACTTGCATTTTCTACAGAAAGAGTGTTTCAGAACGGCTCAATCAAAAATAAGGTTCAACTCTGTTAGTTGAATGCACAGAAGAGAAACTAGTTTCATACAATGCTTCTGTGTAGTTTATATTTGAATATATTCCTTTTTCACTACTACCCTCTTAGCGCTCCAAATATCCAGTTGCATTTTCTACAGAAAGAGTGTTCACAACTGTTCAATCAGAAGTATGTTTTAACTCCGTTTGCTGAATGCACAGATCAGAAAGAAGTTTCACAGAATGCTTCTGTGTAGTGTTTATATGAAGATACTCTTTTTACCAATATAGGCCTCTTAGCGCTCAGAATGTCCAATTGCAGTTTCTATAGAAAGAGTGTTTCAGAACGGCTCAATGAAAAGTAAGGTTCACCTCTTTTATTTGAATGCACAGAACAGAAAGAAGTTTCACAGAATGATTCTGTGTAGAATTTAGTTGAAGATATTCCTTTTTTGACTATTACCGACTTAGCGCTCTGAATATCCACTTGCAGTTTCTACACAAAGAGTGTTTCAGAACTGTTCTTTCAAAAGTAAGGGTAAACTCTGTTAGTTGAATTCAGAGAACGGAAAGGAGTTTCTGAGAATGCTTCTGTGTAGTTTTTATTTGGAGATATTCCTTTTTCCTCTATTACAATCTTAGCGCTCCGAAGGTCCACTTGCATTTTCTACACAAAGAGTGTTTCATAACTGCACAATCAAAAGTATGATTTAGCTCTGTTAACTGAATGCACAGATCAGAAATAAGTTTCACAGAATGCTTCTGTGTAGTTTTTATTTGAAGATATTCTTTTTCCCAATGTAGGCCTCTTAGCGCTCAGAATGTCCAATTGCAGTTTCTACAGAAAGAGTGCTTCAGAACGGCTCAATCAAAAGTAAGGTACAACTCTGTTCGTTGAATGCACAGAACAGAAAGAAGTTTCACAGAATGCTACTGTGTAGTTTATATTTGAATATATTCCTTTTTCCACTATTACCCTCTTAGCGCTCCGAATGTCCACTTGCATTTTCTACAGAAAGAGTGTTCGGAACTGCGCAATCAAAAGTATGGTTTAACTCTGTTAGCTGAATGCACAGATCAGAAAGATGTTTCACAGAATGATTCTGTGTAGTTTATATTTGAAGACATTCCTTTTTCCACTATTACCCTCTTAGCGCTCCGAATCTCCACTTGCATTTTCTACAGAAAGAGTGTTTCAGAACGGCTCAATCAAAACTAAGGTTCAACTATTTTAGTTGAATGAACAGAACAGAAAGAACTTTCACAGAATGCTTCTGTGTAGTTTTTATTTGTAGATATTCTTTTTCCCAATATAGGCCTCTTAGCGCTCAGAATGTCCAATTGCAGTTTCTACAGAAAGAGTGCTTCAGAACGGCTCAATCAAAAGTAAGGTTCAACACTGGTAGTTGAATGCACAGAACAGAAAGAAGTTTCACAGAATGCTTCTGTGTAGTTTATATTTGAATATATTCCTTTTTCCACTATTACCCTCTTAGCGCTCTGAATGTCCACTTGCATTTTCTACAGAAAGAGTGTTCTGAACTGCGCAATCAAAAGTATGGTTTAACTCTGTTAGCTTAATGCACATATCAGAAATAACTTTCAAACAATGCTTCTGTGTAGTTTTTATTTAAAGATATTATTTTTCCCAATATAGGCCTCTTAGCGCTCAGAATGTCCAATTGCAGTTTCTACAGAAAGAGTGTTTCAGAACGGCTCAATCAAATGTAAGGTTCAACTCTCTTAGTTGAATGCACTGAACAGAAAGAAGTTTCACAGAATGCTTCTGTGTAGTATTTAGTTGAAGATACTCCTTTTTGGACTATTACCCACTTAGCGCTCCGAATATCCACTGGCAGTGTCTACACAAAGAGTGTTTCAGAACTGCTCCTTCAAAAGTAAGGCTCAAATCTGTTAGTTGAATGCGGAGAACAGAAAGGGGTTTCAGAGAATGCTTCTGTGTAGTTTTGAATTGGAGATATTCCTTTTTCCTCTATTACAATCTTAGCGCTCCAAATGTCCACTTGCATTTTCTACAAAAAGAGTGTTTCATAACTGCTCAATCAAAAATATGGTTTAGCTCTGTTAACTGAATTTACATATCAGAAATAAGTTTCACAGAATGCATCTGTGTAGTTTTTATTGAAGATGTTCTTTTTCCCAATGTAGGCCTCTTAGCGCTTAGAATGTCCAATTGCAGTTTCTACAGAAAGAGTGTTTCAGAACGGCTCAATCAAAAGTAAGGTTCAACTCTGTTAGTTGAATGCACAGAACAGAAAGAAGTTTCACAGATTGCTACTGTGTAGTTTATATTTGAATATATTCCTTTTTCCACTACTACCCTCTTAGCGCTCCAAATGTCCAGTTGCATTTTCTACAGAAAGAGTGTTCAGATCTGCTCAATCAAAAGTATGGTTTAACTCTGTTAGCTGAATGTACAGATCAGAAAGATGTTTCACAGAATGATTCTGTGTAGTTTATATTTGAAGACATTCCTTTTTCCACTATTACCCTCTTAGCGCTCTGAATCTCCACTTGCATTTTCTACAGAAAGAGTGTTTCAGAACGGCTCAATCAAAACTAATGTTCAACTCTTTTAGTTGAATGAACAGAACAGAAAGATGTTTCACAGAATGCTTCTGTGTAGTTTTTATTTGTAGATATTCTTTTTCCCAATATAGGCCTCTTAGCGGTCAGAATGTCCAGTTGCAATTTCTACAGAAAGAGTGCTTCAGAACGTCTCAATCAAAAGTAAGGTTCAACCGTGGTATTTGAATGCACAGAACAGAAAGGAGTTTCACAGAATGCTTCTGTGTAGTTTTTATTTGAATATATTCCTTTGTCCACTATTACCCTCTTAGCGCTCCGAATCTCCACTTTCATTTTCTACAGAAAGAGTGTTTCAGAACGACTCAATCAAAACTAAGGTTCAACTCTTTTAGTTGAATGCACAGAACAGAAAGAAGTTTCACAGAATGCTTCTGTGTAGTATTTAGTTGAAGATATTCCTTTTTCGACTATTACCGTCTTAGCGCTCCGAATGTCCACTGGCAGTTCCTACACAAAGAGTGTTTCGGAACTGCTCCTTCAAAAGTAAGGTTTAGCTCTGTTAGTTGAATGCAGAGAACAGAAAGGAGTTTCAGAGAATGCTTCTGTGTAGTTTTTATTTGGAGATATTCCTTTTTCCACTATTACAATCTTAGCGCTCCGAATGTCCACTTGCGTTTTCTACAGAAAGAGTGTTTCAGAATGGCTCAATCAAAACTAAGGTTCAACACTTTTAGTTGAATGCACAGAACAGAAAGAAGTTTCACAGAATGCTTCCGTGTAGTTTTTATGTGTAGATATTCTTTTTCCCAATATTGGCCTCTTAGTGCTCAGAATGTCCAATTGCATTTTCTACAGAAAGAGTGTTTCAGAACGGCTCAATCAAAAGCAAGCTTTATCTCCCTTAGTTGAATGCAGAGATCAGAAAGAAGTTTCACAGAATGCTTCTGTGTAGTTTATATTTGAATGTATTCCTTTTCCAGTATTACCGTCTTAGCGCTCCGAATATCCACTTGCATTTTCTACAGAAAGAGTGTTTCAGAACGGCTCAATCAAAAATAAGGTTCAACTCTGTTAGTTGAATGCACAGAAGAGAAACTAGTTTCATACAATGCTTCTGTGTAGTTTATATTTGAATATATTCCTTTTTCACTACTACCCTCTTAGCGCTCCAAATATCCAGTTGCATTTTCTACAGAAAGAGTGTTCACAACTGTTCAATCAGAAGTATGTTTTAACTCCGTTAGCTGAATGCACAGATCAGAAAGAAGTTTCACAGAATGCTTCTGTGTAGTGTTTATATGAAGATACTCTTTTTACCAATATAGGCCTCTTAGCGCTCAGAATGTCCAATTGCAGTTTCTATAGAAAGAGTGTTTCAGAACGGCTCAATGAAAAGTAAGGTTCACCTCTTTTATTTGAATGCACAGAACAGAAAGAAGTTTCACAGAATGATTCTGTGTAGAATTTAGTTGAAGATATTCCTTTTTTGACTATTACCGACTTAGCGCTCTGAATATCCACTTGCAGTTTCTACACAAAGAGTGTTTCAGAACTGTTCTTTCAAAAGTAAGGGTAAACTCTGTTAGTTGAATTCAGAGAACGGAAAGGAGTTTCTGAGAATGCTTCTGTGTAGTTTTTATTTGGAGATATTCCTTTTTCCTCTATTACAATCTTAGCGCTCCGAAGGTCCACTTGCATTTTCTACACAAAGAGTGTTTCATAACTGCACAATCAAAAGTATGATTTAGCTCTGTTAACTGAATGCACAGATCAGAAATAAGTTTCACAGAATGCTTCTGTGTAGTTTTTATTTGAAGATATTCTTTTTCCCAATGTAGGCCTCTTAGCGCTCAGAATGTCCAATTGCAGTTTCTACAGAAAGAGTGCTTCAGAACGGCTCAATCAAAAGTAAGGTACAACTCTGTTCGTTGAATGCACAGAACAGAAAGAAGTTTCACAGAATGCTACTGTGTAGTTTATATTTGAATATATTCCTTTTTCCACTATTACCCTCTTAGCGCTCCGAATGTCCACTTGCATTTTCTACAGAAAGAGTGTTCGGAACTGCGCAATCAAAAGTATGGTTTAACTCTGTTAGCTGAATGCACAGATCAGAAAGATGTTTCACAGAATGATTCTGTGTAGTTTATATTTGAAGACATTCCTTTTTCCACTATTACCCTCTTAGCGCTCCGAATCTCCACTTGCATTTTCTACAGAAAGAGTGTTTCAGAACGGCTCAATCAAAACTAAGGTTCAACTATTTTAGTTGAATGAACAGAACAGAAAGAACTTTCACAGAATGCTTCTGTGTAGTTTTTATTTGTAGATATTCTTTTTCCCAATATAGGCCTCTTAGCGCTCAGAATGTCCAATTGCAGTTTCTACAGAAAGAGTGCTTCAGAACGGCTCAATCAAAAGTAAGGTTCAACCCTGGTAGTTGAATGCACAGAACAGAAAGAAGTTTCACAGAATGCTTCTGTGTAGTTTATATTTGAATATATTCCTTTTTCCACTATTACCCTCTTAGCGCTCTGAATGTCCACTTGCATTTTCTACAGAAAGAGTGTTCTGAACTGCGCAATCAAAAGTATGGTTTAACTCTGTTAGCTTAATGCACATATCAGAAATAACTTTCAAACAATGCATCTGTGTAGTTTTTATTTAAAGATATTATTTTTCCCAATATAGGCCTCTTAGCGCTCAGAATGTCCAATTGCAGTTTCTACAGAAAGAGTGTTTCAGAACGGCTCAATCAAATGTAAGGTTCAACTCTCTTAGTTGAATGCACTGAACAGAAAGAAGTTTCACAGAATGCTTCTGTGTAGTATTTAGTTGAAGATACTCCTTTTTGGACTATTACCCACTTAGCGCTCCGAATATCCACTGGCAGTGTCTACACAAAGAGTGTTTCAGAACTGCTCCTTCAAAAGTAAGGCTCAAATCTGTTAGTTGAATGCGGAGAACAGAAAGGGGTTTCAGAGAATGCTTCTGTGTAGTTTTGAATTGGAGATATTCCTTTTTCCTCTATTACAATCTTAGCGCTCCAAATGTCCACTTGCATTTTCTACAAAAAGAGTGTTTCATAACTGCTCAATCAAAAATATGGTTTAGCTCTGTTAACTGAATTTACATATCAGAAATAAGTTTCACAGAATGCATCTGTGTAGTTTTTATTGAAGATGTTCTTTTTCCCAATGTAGGCCTCTTAGCGCTTAGAATGTCCAATTGCAGTTTCTACAGAAAGAGTGTTTCAGAACGGCTCAATCAAAAGTAAGGTTCAACTCTGTTAGTTGAATGCACAGAACAGAAAGAAGTTTCACAGATTGCTACTGTGTAGTTTATATTTGAATATATTCCTTTTTCCACTATTACCCTCTTAGCGCTCCGAATGTCCACTTCCATTTTCTACAAAAAGAGTGTTTCATAACTGCTCAATCAAAAATATGGTTTAGCTCTGTTAACTGAATTTACAGATCAGAAATAAGTTTCACAAAATGCATCTGTGTATTTTTTATTTGAAGATATTATTTTTCCCAATATGGGCGTCTTAGCGCTCAGAATGTCCAATTGCAGTTTCTACAGAAAGAGTGTTTCAGAAAGGCTCAATCAAAAGTAAGGTTCAACTCTGTTAGTTGAATGCACAGAACAGAAAGAAGTTTCACACAATGCTTCTGTGTAGTTTATATTTGAATATATTCCTTTTCCAATATTACCGTCTTAGCGCTCCGAATCTCCACTTGCATTTTCTACAGAAAGAGTGTTTCAGAACGGCTCAATCAAAAATAAGGTTCAACTCTTTTAGTTGAATGAACAGAACAGAAAGAAGTTTCACAGAATGCTTCTGTGTAGTTTTTATTTGTAGATATTATTTTTCCCAATAGAGGCCTCTTAGCGCTCAGAATGTCCAATTGCAGTTTCTACAGAAAGAGTGCTTCAGAACGGCTCAATCAAAAGTAAGGTTCAACCCTGGTAGTTGAATGCACAGAACAGAAAGAAGTTTCACAGAATGCTACTGTGTAGTTTATATTTGAATACATTCCTTTTTCCACTGTTACCCTCTTAGCGCTCCGAATGTCCACTTGCATTTTCTACAGAAAGAGTGTACGGAACTGCGCAATAAAAAGTATGGTTTAACTCTGTTAGCTGAATGCACATATCAGAAATAAGTTTCACACAATGCTTCTGGGTATTTTTTATTTGAAGATATTATTTTTCCCAATAGAGGCCTCTTAGCGCTCAGAATGTCCAATTGCAGTTTCTACAGAAAGAGTGTTTCAGAACGGCTCAATCAAAAGTAAGGTTCAACTCTGTTAGTTGAATGCACAGAACAGAAAGAAGTTTCATACAATGCTTCTGTGTATTTTACATTTGAACATATTCTTTTTTCCACTATTACCCACTTAGCGCTACGAATGTACAGTTGCATTTTCTACAGACAGAGTGTTTCAAAACTGCTCAATCAAAAGTATGGTTTAACTCTGTTAGCTGAATGCTCAGATCAGAAAGAAGTTTCACAGAATGCTTCTGTGTAGTTTATATTTGAATATATTCCTTTTTCCACTACTACCCTCTTAGCGCTCCAAATGTCCAGTTGCATTTTCTACAGAAAGAGTGTTCAGATCTGCTCAATCAAAAGTATGGTTTAACTCTGTTAGCTGAATGTACAGATCAGAAAGATGTTTCACAGAATGATTCTGTGTAGTTTATATTTGAAGACATTCCTTTTTCCACTATTACCCTCTTAGCGCTCTGAATCTCCACTTGCATTTTCTACAGAAAGAGTGTTTCAGAACGGCTCAATCAAAACTAATGTTCAACTCTTTTAGTTGAATGAACAGAACAGAAAGATGTTTCACAGAATGCTTCTGTGTAGTTTTTATTTGTAGATATTCTTTTTCCCAATATAGGCCTCTTAGCGGTCAGAATGTCCAGTTGCAATTTCTACAGAAAGAGTGCTTCAGAACGTCTCAATCAAAAGTAAGGTTCAACCGTGGTATTTGAATGCACAGAACAGAAAGGAGTTTCACAGAATGCTTCTGTGTAGTTTTTATTTGAATATATTCCTTTGTCCACTATTACCCTCTTAGCGCTCCGAATCTCCACTTTCATTTTCTACAGAAAGAGTGTTTCAGAACGACTCAATCAAAACTAAGGTTCAACTCTTTTAGTTGAATGCACAGAACAGAAAGAAGTTTCACAGAATGCTTCTGTGTAGTATTTAGTTGAAGATATTCCTTTTTCGACTATTACCGTCTTAGCGCTCCGAATGTCCACTGGCAGTTCCTACACAAAGAGTGTTTCGGAACTGCTCCTTCAAAAGTAAGGTTTAGCTCTGTTAGTTGAATGCAGAGAACAGAAAGGAGTTTCAGAGAATGCTTCTGTGTAGTTTTTATTTGGAGATATTCCTTTTTCCACTATTACAATCTTAGCGCTCCGAATGTCCACTTGCATTTTCTACAGAAAGAGTGTTCAGAACGGCTCAATCAAAAGTATGGTTTTACTCTATTAGTTGAATGCCCATATCAGAAATAAGTTTCACAGAATTCTTCTGTTTAGATTTTATTTGAAGATATTCTTTTTCCCAATATAAGCCTCTTAGCGCTCAGAATGTCCAATTGCAGTTTCCACAGAAAGAGTGTTTCAGAACGGCTCCATCAAAAGTAAGGTTCAACTCAGTTAGTTGAATGCACAGAACAGAAAGAAGTTTCACAGAATGCTTCTGTGTAGTTTATATTTGAATGTATTCCTTTTCCAGTATTACCGTCTTAGCGCTCCGAATATCCACTTGCATTTTCTACAGAAAGAGTGTTTCAGAACGGCTCAATCAAAAATAAGGTTCAACTCTGTTAGTTGAATGCACAGAAGAGAAACTAGTTTCATACAATGCTTCTGTGTAGTTTATATTTGAATATATTCCTTTTTCACTACTACCCTCTTAGCGCTCCAAATATCCAGTTGCATTTTCTACAGAAAGAGTGTTCACAACTGTTCAATCAGAAGTATGTTTTAACTCCGTTAGCTGAATGCACAGATCAGAAAGAAGTTTCACAGAATGCTTCTGTGTAGTGTTTATATGAAGATACTCTTTTTACCAATATAGGCCTCTTAGCGCTCAGAATGTCCAATTGCAGTTTCTATAGAAAGAGTGTTTCAGAACGGCTCAATGAAAAGTAAGGTTCACCTCTTTTATTTGAATGCACAGAACAGAAAGAAGTTTCACAGAATGATTCTGTGTAGAATTTAGTTGAAGATATTCCTTTTTTGACTATTACCGACTTAGCGCTCTGAATATCCACTTGCAGTTTCTACACAAAGAGTGTTTCAGAACTGTTCTTTCAAAAGTAAGGGTAAACTCTGTTAGTTGAATTCAGAGAACGGAAAGGAGTTTCTGAGAATGCTTCTGTGTAGTTTTTATTTGGAGATATTCCTTTTTCCTCTATTACAATCTTAGCGCTCCGAAGGTCCACTTGCATTTTCTACACAAAGAGTGTTTCATAACTGCACAATCAAAAGTATGATTTAGCTCTGTTAACTGAATGCACAGATCAGAAATAAGTTTCACAGAATGCTTCTGTGTAGTTTTTATTTGAAGATATTCTTTTTCCCAATGTAGGCCTCTTAGCGCTCAGAATGTCCAATTGCAGTTTCTACAGAAAGAGTGCTTCAGAACGGCTCAATCAAAAGTAAGGTACAACTCTGTTCGTTGAATGCACAGAACAGAAAGAAGTTTCACAGAATGCTACTGTGTAGTTTATATTTGAATATATTCCTTTTTCCACTATTACCCTCTTAGCGCTCCGAATGTCCACTTGCATTTTCTACAGAAAGAGTGTTCGGAACTGCGCAATCAAAAGTATGGTTTAACTCTGTTAGCTGAATGCACAGATCAGAAAGATGTTTCACAGAATGATTCTGTGTAGTTTATATTTGAAGACATTCCTTTTTCCACTATTACCCTCTTAGCGCTCCGAATCTCCACTTGCATTTTCTACAGAAAGAGTGTTTCAGAACGGCTCAATCAAAACTAAGGTTCAACTATTTTAGTTGAATGAACAGAACAGAAAGAACTTTCACAGAATGCTTCTGTGTAGTTTTTATTTGTAGATATTCTTTTTCCCAATATAGGCCTCTTAGCGCTCAGAATGTCCAATTGCAGTTTCTACAGAAAGAGTGCTTCAGAACGGCTCAATCAAAAGTAAGGTTCAACCCTGGTAGTTGAATGCACAGAACAGAAAGAAGTTTCACAGAATGCTTCTGTGTAGTTTATATTTGAATATATTCCTTTTTCCACTATTACCCTCTTAGCGCTCTGAATGTCCACTTGCATTTTCTACAGAAAGAGTGTTCTGAACTGCGCAATCAAAAGTATGGTTTAACTCTGTTAGCTTAATGCACATATCAGAAATAACTTTCAAACAATGCATCTGTGTAGTTTTTATTTAAAGATATTATTTTTCCCAATATAGGCCTCTTAGCGCTCAGAATGTCCAATTGCAGTTTCTACAGAAAGAGTGTTTCAGAACGGCTCAATCAAATGTAAGGTTCAACTCTCTTAGTTGAATGCACTGAACAGAAAGAAGTTTCACAGAATGCTTCTGTGTAGTATTTAGTTGAAGATACTCCTTTTTGGACTATTACCCACTTAGCGCTCCGAATATCCACTGGCAGTGTCTACACAAAGAGTGTTTCAGAACTGCTCCTTCAAAAGTAAGGCTCAAATCTGTTAGTTGAATGCGGAGAACAGAAAGGGGTTTCAGAGAATGCTTCTGTGTAGTTTTGAATTGGAGATATTCCTTTTTCCTCTATTACAATCTTAGCGCTCCAAATGTCCACTTGCATTTTCTACAAAAAGAGTGTTTCATAACTGCTCAATCAAAAATATGGTTTAGCTCTGTTAACTGAATTTACATATCAGAAATAAGTTTCACAGAATGCATCTGTGTAGTTTTTATTGAAGATGTTCTTTTTCCCAATGTAGGCCTCTTAGCGCTTAGAATGTCCAATTGCAGTTTCTACAGAAAGAGTGTTTCAGAACGGCTCAATCAAAAGTAAGGTTCAACTCTGTTAGTTGAATGCACAGAACAGAAAGAAGTTTCACAGATTGCTACTGTGTAGTTTATATTTGAATATATTCCTTTTTCCACTATTACCCTCTTAGCGCTCCGAATGTCCACTTCCATTTTCTACAAAAAGAGTGTTTCATAACTGCTCAATCAAAAATATGGTTTAGCTCTGTTAACTGAATTTACAGATCAGAAATAAGTTTCACAAAATGCATCTGTGTATTTTTTATTTGAAGATATTATTTTTCCCAATATGGGCGTCTTAGCGCTCAGAATGTCCAATTGCAGTTTCTACAGAAAGAGTGTTTCAGAAAGGCTCAATCAAAAGTAAGGTTCAACTCTGTTAGTTGAATGCACAGAACAGAAAGAAGTTTCACACAATGCTTCTGTGTAGTTTATATTTGAATATATTCCTTTTCCAATATTACCGTCTTAGCGCTCCGAATCTCCACTTGCATTTTCTACAGAAAGAGTGTTTCAGAACGGCTCAATCAAAAATAAGGTTCAACTCTTTTAGTTGAATGAACAGAACAGAAAGAAGTTTCACAGAATGCTTCTGTGTAGTTTTTATTTGTAGATATTATTTTTCCCAATAGAGGCCTCTTAGCGCTCAGAATGTCCAATTGCAGTTTCTACAGAAAGAGTGCTTCAGAACGGCTCAATCAAAAGTAAGGTTCAACCCTGGTAGTTGAATGCACAGAACAGAAAGAAGTTTCACAGAATGCTACTGTGTAGTTTATATTTGAATACATTCCTTTTTCCACTGTTACCCTCTTAGCGCTCCGAATGTCCACTTGCATTTTCTACAGAAAGAGTGTACGGAACTGCGCAATAAAAAGTATGGTTTAACTCTGTTAGCTGAATGCACATATCAGAAATAAGTTTCACACAATGCTTCTGGGTATTTTTTATTTGAAGATATTATTTTTCCCAATAGAGGCCTCTTAGCGCTCAGAATGTCCAATTGCAGTTTCTACAGAAAGAGTGTTTCAGAACGGCTCAATCAAAAGTAAGGTTCAACTCTGTTAGTTGAATGCACAGAACAGAAAGAAGTTTCATACAATGCTTCTGTGTATTTTACATTTGAACATATTCTTTTTTCCACTATTACCCACTTAGCGCTACGAATGTACAGTTGCATTTTCTACAGACAGAGTGTTTCAAAACTGCTCAATCAAAAGTATGGTTTAACTCTGTTAGCTGAATGCTCAGATCAGAAAGAAGTTTCACAGAATGCTTCTGTGTAGTTTATATTTGAATATATTCCTTTTTCCACTACTACCCTCTTAGCGCTCCAAATGTCCAGTTGCATTTTCTACAGAAAGAGTGTTCAGATCTGCTCAATCAAAAGTATGGTTTAACTCTGTTAGCTGAATGTACAGATCAGAAAGATGTTTCACAGAATGATTCTGTGTAGTTTATATTTGAAGACATTCCTTTTTCCACTATTACCCTCTTAGCGCTCTGAATCTCCACTTGCATTTTCTACAGAAAGAGTGTTTCAGAACGGCTCAATCAAAACTAATGTTCAACTCTTTTAGTTGAATGAACAGAACAGAAAGATGTTTCACAGAATGCTTCTGTGTAGTTTTTATTTGTAGATATTCTTTTTCCCAATATAGGCCTCTTAGCGGTCAGAATGTCCAGTTGCAATTTCTACAGAAAGAGTGCTTCAGAACGTCTCAATCAAAAGTAAGGTTCAACCGTGGTATTTGAATGCACAGAACAGAAAGGAGTTTCACAGAATGCTTCTGTGTAGTTTTTATTTGAATATATTCCTTTGTCCACTATTACCCTCTTAGCGCTCCGAATCTCCACTTTCATTTTCTACAGAAAGAGTGTTTCAGAACGACTCAATCAAAACTAAGGTTCAACTCTTTTAGTTGAATGCACAGAACAGAAAGAAGTTTCACAGAATGCTTCTGTGTAGTATTTAGTTGAAGATATTCCTTTTTCGACTATTACCGTCTTAGCGCTCCGAATGTCCACTGGCAGTTCCTACACAAAGAGTGTTTCGGAACTGCTCCTTCAAAAGTAAGGTTTAGCTCTGTTAGTTGAATGCAGAGAACAGAAAGGAGTTTCAGAGAATGCTTCTGTGTAGTTTTTATTTGGAGATATTCCTTTTTCCACTATTACAATCTTAGCGCTCCGAATGTCCACTTGCGTTTTCTACAGAAAGAGTGTTTCAGAATGGCTCAATCAAAACTAAGGTTCAACACTTTTAGTTGAATGCACAGAACAGAAAGAAGTTTCACAGAATGCTTCCGTGTAGTTTTTATGTGTAGATATTCTTTTTCCCAATATTGGCCTCTTAGTGCTCAGAATGTCCAATTGCATTTTCTACAGAAAGAGTGTTTCAGAACGGCTCAATCAAAAGCAAGCTTTATCTCCCTTAGTTGAATGCAGAGATCAGAAAGAAGTTTCACAGAATGCTTCTGTGTAGTTTATATTTGAATGTATTCCTTTTCCAGTATTACCGTCTTAGCGCTCCGAATATCCACTTGCATTTTCTACAGAAAGAGTGTTTCAGAACGGCTCAATCAAAAATAAGGTTCAACTCTGTTAGTTGAATGCACAGAAGAGAAACTAGTTTCATACAATGCTTCTGTGTAGTTTATATTTGAATATATTCCTTTTTCACTACTACCCTCTTAGCGCTCCAAATATCCAGTTGCATTTTCTACAGAAAGAGTGTTCACAACTGTTCAATCAGAAGTATGTTTTAACTCCGTTTGCTGAATGCACAGATCAGAAAGAAGTTTCACAGAATGCTTCTGTGTAGTGTTTATATGAAGATACTCTTTTTACCAATATAGGCCTCTTAGCGCTCAGAATGTCCAATTGCAGTTTCTATAGAAAGAGTGTTTCAGAACGGCTCAATGAAAAGTAAGGTTCACCTCTTTTATTTGAATGCACAGAACAGAAAGAAGTTTCACAGAATGATTCTGTGTAGAATTTAGTTGAAGATATTCCTTTTTTGACTATTACCGACTTAGCGCTCTGAATATCCACTTGCAGTTTCTACACAAAGAGTGTTTCAGAACTGTTCTTTCAAAAGTAAGGGTAAACTGTGTTAGTTGAATTCAGAGAACGGAAAGGAGTTTCTGAGAATGCTTCTGTGTAGTTTTTATTTGGAGATATTCCTTTTTCCTCTATTACAATCTTAGCGCTCCGAAGGTCCACTTGCATTTTCTACACAAAGAGTGTTTCATAACTGCACAATCAAAAGTATGATTTAGCTCTGTTAACTGAATGCACAGATCAGAAATAAGTTTCACAGAATGCTTCTGTGTAGTTTTTATTTGAAGATATTCTTTTTCCCAATGTAGGCCTCTTAGCGCTCAGAATGTCCAATTGCAGTTTCTACAGAAAGAGTGCTTCAGAACGGCTCAATCAAAAGTAAGGTACAACTCTGTTCGTTGAATGCACAGAACAGAAAGAAGTTTCACAGAATGCTACTGTGTAGTTTATATTTGAATATATTCCTTTTTCCACTATTACCCTCTTAGCGCTCCGAATGTCCACTTGCATTTTCTACAGAAAGAGTGTTCGGAACTGCGCAATCAAAAGTATGGTTTAACTCTGTTAGCTGAATGCACAGATCAGAAAGATGTTTCACAGAATGATTCTGTGTAGTTTATATTTGAAGACATTCCTTTTTCCACTATTACCCTCTTAGCGCTCCGAATCTCCACTTGCATTTTCTACAGAAAGAGTGTTTCAGAACGGCTCAATCAAAACTAAGGTTCAACTATTTTAGTTGAATGAACAGAACAGAAAGAACTTTCACAGAATGCTTCTGTGTAGTTTTTATTTGTAGATATTCTTTTTCCCAATATAGGCCTCTTAGCGCTCAGAATGTCCAATTGCAGTTTCTACAGAAAGAGTGCTTCAGAACGGCTCAATCAAAAGTAAGGTTCAACACTGGTAGTTGAATGCACAGAACAGAAAGAAGTTTCACAGAATGCTTCTGTGTAGTTTATATTTGAATATATTCCTTTTTCCACTATTACCCTCTTAGCGCTCTGAATGTCCACTTGCATTTTCTACAGAAAGAGTGTTCTGAACTGCGCAATCAAAAGTATGGTTTAACTCTGTTAGCTTAATGCACATATCAGAAATAACTTTCAAACAATGCTTCTGTGTAGTTTTTATTTAAAGATATTATTTTTCCCAATATAGGCCTCTTAGCGCTCAGAATGTCCAATTGCAGTTTCTACAGAAAGAGTGTTTCAGAACGGCTCAATCAAATGTAAGGTTCAACTCTCTTAGTTGAATGCACTGAACAGAAAGAAGTTTCACAGAATGCTTCTGTGTAGTATTTAGTTGAAGATACTCCTTTTTGGACTATTACCCACTTAGCGCTCCGAATATCCACTGGCAGTGTCTACACAAAGAGTGTTTCAGAACTGCTCCTTCAAAAGTAAGGCTCAAATCTGTTAGTTGAATGCGGAGAACAGAAAGGGGTTTCAGAGAATGCTTCTGTGTAGTTTTGAATTGGAGATATTCCTTTTTCCTCTATTACAATCTTAGCGCTCCAAATGTCCACTTGCATTTTCTACAAAAAGAGTGTTTCATAACTGCTCAATCAAAAATATGGTTTAGCTCTGTTAACTGAATTTACATATCAGAAATAAGTTTCACAGAATGCATCTGTGTAGTTTTTATTGAAGATGTTCTTTTTCCCAATGTAGGCCTCTTAGCGCTTAGAATGTCCAATTGCAGTTTCTACAGAAAGAGTGTTTCAGAACGGCTCAATCAAAAGTAAGGTTCAACTCTGTTAGTTGAATGCACAGAACAGAAAGAAGTTTCACAGATTGCTACTGTGTAGTTTATATTTGAATATATTCCTTTTTCCACTACTACCCTCTTAGCGCTCCAAATGTCCAGTTGCATTTTCTACAGAAAGAGTGTTCAGATCTGCTCAATCAAAAGTATGGTTTAACTCTGTTAGCTGAATGTACAGATCAGAAAGATGTTTCACAGAATGATTCTGTGTAGTTTATATTTGAAGACATTCCTTTTTCCACTATTACCCTCTTAGCGCTCTGAATCTCCACTTGCATTTTCTACAGAAAGAGTGTTTCAGAACGGCTCAATCAAAACTAATGTTCAACTCTTTTAGTTGAATGAACAGAACAGAAAGATGTTTCACAGAATGCTTCTGTGTAGTTTTTATTTGTAGATATTCTTTTTCCCAATATAGGCCTCTTAGCGGTCAGAATGTCCAGTTGCAATTTCTACAGAAAGAGTGCTTCAGAACGTCTCAAGCAAAAGTAAGGTTCAACCGTGGTATTTGAATGCACAGAACAGAAAGGAGTTTCACAGAATGCTTCTGTGTAGTTTTTATTTGAATATATTCCTTTGTCCACTATTACCCTCTTAGCGCTCCGAATCTCCACTTTCATTTTCTACAGAAAGAGTGTTTCAGAACGACTCAATCAAAACTAAGGTTCAACTCTTTTAGTTGAATGCACAGAACAGAAAGAAGTTTCACAGAATGCTTCTGTGTAGTATTTAGTTGAAGATATTCCTTTTTCGACTATTACCGTCTTAGCGCTCCGAATGTCCACTGGCAGTTCCTACACAAAGAGTGTTTCGGAACTGCTCCTTCAAAAGTAAGGTTTAGCTCTGTTAGTTGAATGCAGAGAACAGAAAGGAGTTTCAGAGAATGCTTCTGTGTAGTTTTTATTTGGAGATATTCCTTTTTCCACTATTACAATCTTAGCGCTCCGAATGTCCACTTGCGTTTTCTACAGAAAGAGTGTTTCAGAATGGCTCAATCAAAACTAAGGTTCAACACTTTTAGTTGAATGCACAGAACAGAAAGAAGTTTCACAGAATGCTTCCGTGTAGTTTTTATGTGTAGATATTCTTTTTCCCAATATTGGCCTCTTAGTGCTCAGAATGTCCAATTGCATTTTCTACAGAAAGAGTGTTTCAGAACGGCTCAATCAAAAGCAAGCTTTATCTCCCTTAGTTGAATGCAGAGATCAGAAAGAAGTTTCACAGAATGCTTCTGTGTAGTTTATATTTGAATGTATTCCTTTTCCAGTATTACCGTCTTAGCGCTCCGAATATCCACTTGCATTTTCTACAGAAAGAGTGTTTCAGAACGGCTCAATCAAAAATAAGGTTCAACTCTGTTAGTTGAATGCACAGAAGAGAAACTAGTTTCATACAATGCTTCTGTGTAGTTTATATTTGAATATATTCCTTTTTCACTACTACCCTCTTAGCGCTCCAAATATCCAGTTGCATTTTCTACAGAAAGAGTGTTCACAACTGTTCAATCAGAAGTATGTTTTAACTCCGTTAGCTGAATGCACAGATCAGAAAGAAGTTTCACAGAATGCTTCTGTGTAGTGTTTATATGAAGATACTCTTTTTACCAATATAGGCCTCTTAGCGCTCAGAATGTCCAATTGCAGTTTCTATAGAAAGAGTGTTTCAGAACGGCTCAATGAAAAGTAAGGTTCACCTCTTTTATTTGAATGCACAGAACAGAAAGAAGTTTCACAGAATGATTCTGTGTAGAATTTAGTTGAAGATATTCCTTTTTTGACTATTACCGACTTAGCGCTCTGAATATCCACTTGCAGTTTCTACACAAAGAGTGTTTCAGAACTGTTCTTTCAAAAGTAAGGGTAAACTCTGTTAGTTGAATTCAGAGAACGGAAAGGAGTTTCTGAGAATGCTTCTGTGTAGTTTTTATTTGGAGATATTCCTTTTTCCTCTATTACAATCTTAGCGCTCCGAAGGTCCACTTGCATTTTCTACACAAAGAGTGTTTCATAACTGCACAATCAAAAGTATGATTTAGCTCTGTTAACTGAATGCACAGATCAGAAATAAGTTTCACAGAATGCTTCTGTGTAGTTTTTATTTGAAGATATTCTTTTTCCCAATGTAGGCCTCTTAGCGCTCAGAATGTCCAATTGCAGTTTCTACAGAAAGAGTGCTTCAGAACGGCTCAATCAAAAGTAAGGTACAACTCTGTTCGTTGAATGCACAGAACAGAAAGAAGTTTCACAGAATGCTACTGTGTAGTTTATATTTGAATATATTCCTTTTTCCACTATTACCCTCTTAGCGCTCCGAATGTCCACTTGCATTTTCTACAGAAAGAGTGTTCGGAACTGCGCAATCAAAAGTATGGTTTAACTCTGTTAGCTGAATGCACAGATCAGAAAGATGTTTCACAGAATGATTCTGTGTAGTTTATATTTGAAGACATTCCTTTTTCCACTATTACCCTCTTAGCGCTCCGAATCTCCACTTGCATTTTCTACAGAAAGAGTGTTTCAGAACGGCTCAATCAAAACTAAGGTTCAACTATTTTAGTTGAATGAACAGAACAGAAAGAACTTTCACAGAATGCTTCTGTGTAGTTTTTATTTGTAGATATTCTTTTTCCCAATATAGGCCTCTTAGCGCTCAGAATGTCCAATTGCAGTTTCTACAGAAAGAGTGCTTCAGAACGGCTCAATCAAAAGTAAGGTTCAACCCTGGTAGTTGAATGCACAGAACAGAAAGAAGTTTCACAGAATGCTTCTGTGTAGTTTATATTTGAATATATTCCTTTTTCCACTATTACCCTCTTAGCGCTCTGAATGTCCACTTGCATTTTCTACAGAAAGAGTGTTCTGAACTGCGCAATCAAAAGTATGGTTTAACTCTGTTAGCTTAATGCACATATCAGAAATAACTTTCAAACAATGCTTCTGTGTAGTTTTTATTTAAAGATATTATTTTTCCCAATATAGGCCTCTTAGCGCTCAGAATGTCCAATTGCAGTTTCTACAGAAAGAGTGTTTCAGAACGGCTCAATCAAATGTAAGGTTCAACTCTCTTAGTTGAATGCACTGAACAGAAAGAAGTTTCACAGAATGCTTCTGTGTAGTATTTAGTTGAAGATACTCCTTTTTGGACTATTACCCACTTAGCGCTCCGAATATCCACTGGCAGTGTCTACACAAAGAGTGTTTCAGAACTGCTCCTTCAAAAGTAAGGCTCAAATCTGTTAGTTGAATGCGGAGAACAGAAAGGGGTTTCAGAGAATGCTTCTGTGTAGTTTTGAATTGGAGATATTCCTTTTTCCTCTATTACAATCTTAGCGCTCCAAATGTCCACTTGCATTTTCTACAAAAAGAGTGTTTCATAACTGCTCAATCAAAAATATGGTTTAGCTCTGTTAACTGAATTTACATATCAGAAATAAGTTTCACAGAATGCATCTGTGTAGTTTTTATTGAAGATGTTCTTTTTCCCAATGTAGGCCTCTTAGCGCTTAGAATGTCCAATTGCAGTTTCTACAGAAAGAGTGTTTCAGAACGGCTCAATCAAAAGTAAGGTTCAACTCTGTTAGTTGAATGCACAGAACAGAAAGAAGTTTCACAGATTGCTACTGTGTAGTTTATATTTGAATATATTCCTTTTTCCACTATTACCCTCTTAGCGCTCCGAATGTCCACTTCCATTTTCTACAAAAAGAGTGTTTCATAACTGCTCAATCAAAAATATGGTTTAGCTCTGTTAACTGAATTTACAGATCAGAAATAAGTTTCACAAAATGCATCTGTGTATTTTTTATTTGAAGATATTATTTTTCCCAATAGAGGCCTCTTAGCGCTCAGAATGTCCAATTGCAGTTTCTACAGAAAGAGTGTTTCAGAAAGGCTCAATCAAAAGTAAGGTTCAACTCTGTTAGTTGAATGCACAGAACAGAAAGAAGTTTCACACAATGCTTCTGTGTAGTTTATATTTGAATATATTCCTTTTCCAATATTACCGTCTTAGCGCTCCGAATCTCCACTTGCATTTTCTACAGAAAGAGTGTTTCAGAACGGCTCAATCAAAAATAAGGTTCAACTCTTTTAGTTGAATGAACAGAACAGAAAGAAGTTTCACAGAATGCTTCTGTGTAGTTTTTATTTGTAGATATTATTTTTCCCAATAGAGGCCTCTTAGCGCTCAGAATGTCCAATTGCAGTTTCTACAGAAAGAGTGCTTCAGAACGGCTCAATCAAAAGTAAGGTTCAACCCTGGTAGTTGAATGCACAGAACAGAAAGAAGTTTCACAGAATGCTACTGTGTAGTTTATATTTGAATACATTCCTTTTTCCACTATTACCCTCTTAGCGCTCCGAATGTCCACTTGCATTTTCTACAGAAAGAGTGTACGGAACTGCGCAATAAAAAGTATGGTTTAACTCTGTTAGCTGAATGCACATATCAGAAATAAGTTTCACACAATGCTTCTGGGTATTTTTTATTTGAAGATATTATTTTTCCCAATAGAGGCCTCTTAGCGCTCAGAATGTCCAATTGCAGTTTCTACAGAAAGAGTGTTTCAGAACGGCTCAATCAAAAGTAAGGTTCAACTCTGTTAGTTGAATGCACAGAACAGAAAGAAGTTTCATACAATGCTTCTGTGTATTTTACATTTGAACATATTCTTTTTTCCACTATTACCCACTTAGCGCTACGAATGTACAGTTGCATTTTCTACAGACAGAGTGTTTCAAAACTGCTCAATCAAAAGTATGGTTTAACTCTGTTAGCTGAATGCTCAGATCAGAAAGAAGTTTCACAGAATGCTTCTGTGTAGTTTATATTTGAATATATTCCTTTTTCCACTACTACCCTCTTAGCGCTCCAAATGTCCAGTTGCATTTTCTACAGAAAGAGTGTTCAGATCTGCTCAATCAAAAGTATGGTTTAACTCTGTTAGCTGAATGTACAGATCAGAAAGATGTTTCACAGAATGATTCTGTGTAGTTTATATTTGAAGACATTCCTTTTTCCACTATTACCCTCTTAGCGCTCTGAATCTCCACTTGCATTTTCTACAGAAAGAGTGTTTCAGAACGGCTCAATCAAAACTAATGTTCAACTCTTTTAGTTGAATGAACAGAACAGAAAGATGTTTCACAGAATGCTTCTGTGTAGTTTTTATTTGTAGATATTCTTTTTCCCAATATAGGCCTCTTAGCGGTCAGAATGTCCAGTTGCAATTTCTACAGAAAGAGTGCTTCAGAACGTCTCAATCAAAAGTAAGGTTCAACCGTGGTATTTGAATGCACAGAACAGAAAGGAGTTTCACAGAATGCTTCTGTGTAGTTTTTATTTGAATATATTCCTTTGTCCACTATTACCCTCTTAGCGCTCCGAATCTCCACTTTCATTTTCTACAGAAAGAGTGTTTCAGAACGACTCAATCAAAACTAAGGTTCAACTCTTTTAGTTGAATGCACAGAACAGAAAGAAGTTTCACAGAATGCTTCTGTGTAGTATTTAGTTGAAGATATTCCTTTTTCGACTATTACCGTCTTAGCGCTCCGAATGTCCACTGGCAGTTCCTACACAAAGAGTGTTTCGGAACTGCTCCTTCAAAAGTAAGGTTTAGCTCTGTTAGTTGAATGCAGAGAACAGAAAGGAGTTTCAGAGAATGCTTCTGTGTAGTTTTTATTTGGAGATATTCCTTTTTCCACTATTACAATCTTAGCGCTCCGAATGTCCACTTGCATTTTCTACAGAAAGAGTGTTCAGAACGGCTCAATCAAAAGTATGGTTTTACTCTATTAGTTGAATGCCCATATCAGAAATAAGTTTCACAGAATTCTTCTGTTTAGATTTTATTTGAAGATATTCTTTTTCCCAATATAAGCCTCTTAGCGCTCAGAATGTCCAATTGCAGTTTCCACAGAAAGAGTGTTTCAGAACGGCTCCATCAAAAGTAAGGTTCAACTCAGTTAGTTGAATGCACAGAACAGAAAGAAGTTTCACAGAATGCTTCTGTGTAGTTTATATTTGAATGTATTCCTTTTCCAGTATTACCGTCTTAGCGCTCCGAATATCCACTTGCATTTTCTACAGAAAGAGTGTTTCAGAACGGCTCAATCAAAAATAAGGTTCAACTCTGTTAGTTGAATGCACAGAAGAGAAACTAGTTTCATACAATGCTTCTGTGTAGTTTATATTTGAATATATTCCTTTTTCACTACTACCCTCTTAGCGCTCCAAATATCCAGTTGCATTTTCTACAGAAAGAGTGTTCACAACTGTTCAATCAGAAGTATGTTTTAACTCCGTTAGCTGAATGCACAGATCAGAAAGAAGTTTCACAGAATGCTTCTGTGTAGTGTTTATATGAAGATACTCTTTTTACCAATATAGGCCTCTTAGCGCTCAGAATGTCCAATTGCAGTTTCTATAGAAAGAGTGTTTCAGAACGGCTCAATGAAAAGTAAGGTTCACCTCTTTTATTTGAATGCACAGAACAGAAAGAAGTTTCACAGAATGATTCTGTGTAGAATTTAGTTGAAGATATTCCTTTTTTGACTATTACCGACTTAGCGCTCTGAATATCCACTTGCAGTTTCTACACAAAGAGTGTTTCAGAACTGTTCTTTCAAAAGTAAGGGTAAACTCTGTTAGTTGAATTCAGAGAACGGAAAGGAGTTTCTGAGAATGCTTCTGTGTAGTTTTTATTTGGAGATATTCCTTTTTCCTCTATTACAATCTTAGCGCTCCGAAGGTCCACTTGCATTTTCTACACAAAGAGTGTTTCATAACTGCACAATCAAAAGTATGATTTAGCTCTGTTAACTGAATGCACAGATCAGAAATAAGTTTCACAGAATGCTTCTGTGTAGTTTTTATTTGAAGATATTCTTTTTCCCAATGTAGGCCTCTTAGCGCTCAGAATGTCCAATTGCAGTTTCTACAGAAAGAGTGCTTCAGAACGGCTCAATCAAAAGTAAGGTACAACTCTGTTCGTTGAATGCACAGAACAGAAAGAAGTTTCACAGAATGCTACTGTGTAGTTTATATTTGAATATATTCCTTTTTCCACTATTACCCTCTTAGCGCTCCGAATGTCCACTTGCATTTTCTACAGAAAGAGTGTTCGGAACTGCGCAATCAAAAGTATGGTTTAACTCTGTTAGCTGAATGCACAGATCAGAAAGATGTTTCACAGAATGATTCTGTGTAGTTTATATTTGAAGACATTCCTTTTTCCACTATTACCCTCTTAGCGCTCCGAATCTCCACTTGCATTTTCTACAGAAAGAGTGTTTCAGAACGGCTCAATCAAAACTAAGGTTCAACTATTTTAGTTGAATGAACAGAACAGAAAGAACTTTCACAGAATGCTTCTGTGTAGTTTTTATTTGTAGATATTCTTTTTCCCAATATAGGCCTCTTAGCGCTCAGAATGTCCAATTGCAGTTTCTACAGAAAGAGTGCTTCAGAACGGCTCAATCAAAAGTAAGGTTCAACCCTGGTAGTTGAATGCACAGAACAGAAAGAAGTTTCACAGAATGCTTCTGTGTAGTTTATATTTGAATATATTCCTTTTTCCACTATTACCCTCTTAGCGCTCTGAATGTCCACTTGCATTTTCTACAGAAAGAGTGTTCTGAACTGCGCAATCAAAAGTATGGTTTAACTCTGTTAGCTTAATGCACATATCAGAAATAACTTTCAAACAATGCATCTGTGTAGTTTTTATTTAAAGATATTATTTTTCCCAATATAGGCCTCTTAGCGCTCAGAATGTCCAATTGCAGTTTCTACAGAAAGAGTGTTTCAGAACGGCTCAATCAAATGTAAGGTTCAACTCTCTTAGTTGAATGCACTGAACAGAAAGAAGTTTCACAGAATGCTTCTGTGTAGTATTTAGTTGAAGATACTCCTTTTTGGACTATTACCCACTTAGCGCTCCGAATATCCACTGGCAGTGTCTACACAAAGAGTGTTTCAGAACTGCTCCTTCAAAAGTAAGGCTCAAATCTGTTAGTTGAATGCGGAGAACAGAAAGGGGTTTCAGAGAATGCTTCTGTGTAGTTTTGAATTGGAGATATTCCTTTTTCCTCTATTACAATCTTAGCGCTCCAAATGTCCACTTGCATTTTCTACAAAAAGAGTGTTTCATAACTGCTCAATCAAAAATATGGTTTAGCTCTGTTAACTGAATTTACATATCAGAAATAAGTTTCACAGAATGCATCTGTGTAGTTTTTATTGAAGATGTTCTTTTTCCCAATGTAGGCCTCTTAGCGCTTAGAATGTCCAATTGCAGTTTCTACAGAAAGAGTGTTTCAGAACGGCTCAATCAAAAGTAAGGTTCAACTCTGTTAGTTGAATGCACAGAACAGAAAGAAGTTTCACAGATTGCTACTGTGTAGTTTATATTTGAATATATTCCTTTTTCCACTATTACCCTCTTAGCGCTCCGAATGTCCACTTCCATTTTCTACAAAAAGAGTGTTTCATAACTGCTCAATCAAAAATATGGTTTAGCTCTGTTAACTGAATTTACAGATCAGAAATAAGTTTCACAAAATGCATCTGTGTATTTTTTATTTGAAGATATTATTTTTCCCAATATGGGCGTCTTAGCGCTCAGAATGTCCAATTGCAGTTTCTACAGAAAGAGTGTTTCAGAAAGGCTCAATCAAAAGTAAGGTTCAACTCTGTTAGTTGAATGCACAGAACAGAAAGAAGTTTCACACAATGCTTCTGTGTAGTTTATATTTGAATATATTCCTTTTCCAATATTACCGTCTTAGCGCTCCGAATCTCCACTTGCATTTTCTACAGAAAGAGTGTTTCAGAACGGCTCAATCAAAAATAAGGTTCAACTCTTTTAGTTGAATGAACAGAACAGAAAGAAGTTTCACAGAATGCTTCTGTGTAGTTTTTATTTGTAGATATTATTTTTCCCAATAGAGGCCTCTTAGCGCTCAGAATGTCCAATTGCAGTTTCTACAGAAAGAGTGCTTCAGAACGGCTCAATCAAAAGTAAGGTTCAACCCTGGTAGTTGAATGCACAGAACAGAAAGAAGTTTCACAGAATGCTACTGTGTAGTTTATATTTGAATACATTCCTTTTTCCACTATTACCCTCTTAGCGCTCCGAATGTCCACTTGCATTTTCTACAGAAAGAGTGTACGGAACTGCGCAATAAAAAGTATGGTTTAACTCTGTTAGCTGAATGCACATATCAGAAATAAGTTTCACACAATGCTTCTGGGTATTTTTTATTTGAAGATATTATTTTTCCCAATAGAGGCCTCTTAGCGCTCAGAATGTCCAATTGCAGTTTCTACAGAAAGAGTGTTTCAGAACGGCTCAATCAAAAGTAAGGTTCAACTCTGTTAGTTGAATGCACAGAACAGAAAGAAGTTTCATACAATGCTTCTGTGTATTTTACATTTGAACATATTCTTTTTTCCACTATTACCCACTTAGCGCTACGAATGTACAGTTGCATTTTCTACAGACAGAGTGTTTCAAAACTGCTCAATCAAAAGTATGGTTTAACTCTGTTAGCTGAATGCTCAGATCAGAAAGAAGTTTCACAGAATGCTTCTGTGTAGTTTATATTTGAATATATTCCTTTTTCCACTACTACCCTCTTAGCGCTCCAAATGTCCAGTTGCATTTTCTACAGAAAGAGTGTTCAGATCTGCTCAATCAAAAGTATGGTTTAACTCTGTTAGCTGAATGTACAGATCAGAAAGATGTTTCACAGAATGATTCTGTGTAGTTTATATTTGAAGACATTCCTTTTTCCACTATTACCCTCTTAGCGCTCTGAATCTCCACTTGCATTTTCTACAGAAAGAGTGTTTCAGAACGGCTCAATCAAAACTAATGTTCAACTCTTTTAGTTGAATGAACAGAACAGAAAGATGTTTCACAGAATGCTTCTGTGTAGTTTTTATTTGTAGATATTCTTTTTCCCAATATAGGCCTCTTAGCGGTCAGAATGTCCAGTTGCAATTTCTACAGAAAGAGTGCTTCAGAACGTCTCAATCAAAAGTAAGGTTCAACCGTGGTATTTGAATGCACAGAACAGAAAGGAGTTTCACAGAATGCTTCTGTGTAGTTTTTATTTGAATATATTCCTTTGTCCACTATTACCCTCTTAGCGCTCCGAATCTCCACTTTCATTTTCTACAGAAAGAGTGTTTCAGAACGACTCAATCAAAACTAAGGTTCAACTCTTTTAGTTGAATGCACAGAACAGAAAGAAGTTTCACAGAATGCTTCTGTGTAGTATTTAGTTGAAGATATTCCTTTTTCGACTATTACCGTCTTAGCGCTCCGAATGTCCACTGGCAGTTCCTACACAAAGAGTGTTTCGGAACTGCTCCTTCAAAAGTAAGGTTTAGCTCTGTTAGTTGAATGCAGAGAACAGAAAGGAGTTTCAGAGAATGCTTCTGTGTAGTTTTTATTTGGAGATATTCCTTTTTCCACTATTACAATCTTAGCGCTCCGAATGTCCACTTGCGTTTTCTACAGAAAGAGTGTTTCAGAATGGCTCAATCAAAACTAAGGTTCAACACTTTTAGTTGAATGCACAGAACAGAAAGAAGTTTCACAGAATGCTTCTGTGTAGTTTTTATGTGTAGATATTCTTTTTCCCAATATTGGCCTCTTAGTGCTCAGAATGTCCAATTGCATTTTCTACAGAAAGAGTGTTTCAGAACGGCTCAATCAAAAGCAAGCTTTATCTCCCTTAGTTGAATGCAGAGATCAGAAAGAAGTTTCACAGAATGCTTCTGTGTAGTTTATATTTGAATGTATTCCTTTTCCAGTATTACCGTCTTAGCGCTCCGAATATCCACTTGCATTTTCTACAGAAAGAGTGTTTCAGAACGGCTCAATCAAAAATAAGGTTCAACTCTGTTAGTTGAATGCACAGAAGAGAAACTAGTTTCATACAATGCTTCTGTGTAGTTTATATTTGAATATATTCCTTTTTCACTACTACCCTCTTAGCGCTCCAAATATCCAGTTGCATTTTCTACAGAAAGAGTGTTCACAACTGTTCAATCAGAAGTATGTTTTAACTCCGTTAGCTGAATGCACAGATCAGAAAGAAGTTTCACAGAATGCTTCTGTGTAGTGTTTATATGAAGATACTCTTTTTACCAATATAGGCCTCTTAGCGCTCAGAATGTCCAATTGCAGTTTCTATAGAAAGAGTGTTTCAGAACGGCTCAATGAAAAGTAAGGTTCACCTCTTTTATTTGAATGCACAGAACAGAAAGAAGTTTCACAGAATGATTCTGTGTAGAATTTAGTTGAAGATATTCCTTTTTTGACTATTACCGACTTAGCGCTCTGAATATCCACTTGCAGTTTCTACACAAAGAGTGTTTCAGAACTGTTCTTTCAAAAGTAAGGGTAAACTCTGTTAGTTGAATTCAGAGAACGGAAAGGAGTTTCTGAGAATGCTTCTGTGTAGTTTTTATTTGGAGATATTCCTTTTTCCTCTATTACAATCTTAGCGCTCCGAAGGTCCACTTGCATTTTCTACACAAAGAGTGTTTCATAACTGCACAATCAAAAGTATGATTTAGCTCTGTTAACTGAATGCACAGATCAGAAATAAGTTTCACAGAATGCTTCTGTGTAGTTTTTATTTGAAGATATTCTTTTTCCCAATGTAGGCCTCTTAGCGCTCAGAATGTCCAATTGCAGTTTCTACAGAAAGAGTGCTTCAGAACGGCTCAATCAAAAGTAAGGTACAACTCTGTTCGTTGAATGCACAGAACAGAAAGAAGTTTCACAGAATGCTACTGTGTAGTTTATATTTGAATATATTCCTTTTTCCACTATTACCCTCTTAGCGCTCCGAATGTCCACTTGCATTTTCTACAGAAAGAGTGTTCGGAACTGCGCAATCAAAAGTATGGTTTAACTCTGTTAGCTGAATGCACAGATCAGAAAGATGTTTCACAGAATTATTCTGTGTAGTTTATATTTGAAGACATTCCTTTTTCCACTATTACCCTCTTAGCGCTCCGAATCTCCACTTGCATTTTCTACAGAAAGAGTGTTTCAGAACGGCTCAATCAAAACTAAGGTTCAACTATTTTAGTTGAATGAACAGAACAGAAAGAACTTTCACAGAATGCTTCTGTGTAGTTTTTATTTGTAGATATTCTTTTTCCCAATATAGGCCTCTTAGCGCTCAGAATGTCCAATTGCAGTTTCTACAGAAAGAGTGCTTCAGAACGGCTCAATCAAAAGTAAGGTTCAACCCTGGTAGTTGAATGCACAGAACAGAAAGAAGTTTCACAGAATGCTTCTGTGTAGTTTATATTTGAATATATTCCTTTTTCCACTATTACCCTCTTAGCGCTCTGAATGTCCACTTGCATTTTCTACAGAAAGAGTGTTCTGAACTGCGCAATCAAAAGTATGGTTTAACTCTGTTAGCTTAATGCACATATCAGAAATAACTTTCAAACAATGCTTCTGTGTAGTTTTTATTTAAAGATATTATTTTTCCCAATATAGGCCTCTTAGCGCTCAGAATGTCCAATTGCAGTTTCTACAGAAAGAGTGTTTCAGAACGGCTCAATCAAATGTAAGGTTCAACTCTCTTAGTTGAATGCACTGAACAGAAAGAAGTTTCACAGAATGCTTCTGTGTAGTATTTAGTTGAAGATACTCCTTTTTGGACTATTACCCACTTAGCGCTCCGAATATCCACTGGCAGTGTCTACACAAAGAGTGTTTCAGAACTGCTCCTTCAAAAGTAAGGCTCAAATCTGTTAGTTGAATGCGGAGAACAGAAAGGGGTTTCAGAGAATGCTTCTGTGTAGTTTTGAATTGGAGATATTCCTTTTTCCTCTATTACAATCTTAGCGCTCCAAATGTCCACTTGCATTTTCTACAAAAAGAGTGTTTCATAACTGCTCAATCAAAAATATGGTTTAGCTCTGTTAACTGAATTTACATATCAGAAATAAGTTTCACAGAATGCATCTGTGTAGTTTTTATTGAAGATGTTCTTTTTCCCAATGTAGGCCTCTTAGCGCTTAGAATGTCCAATTGCAGTTTCTACAGAAAGAGTGTTTCAGAACGGCTCAATCAAAAGTAAGGTTCAACTCTGTTAGTTGAATGCACAGAACAGAAAGAAGTTTCACAGATTGCTACTGTGTAGTTTATATTTGAATATATTCCTTTTTCCACTATTACCCTCTTAGCGCTCCGAATGTCCACTTCCATTTTCTACAAAAAGAGTGTTTCATAACTGCTCAATCAAAAATATGGTTTAGCTCTGTTAACTGAATTTACAGATCAGAAATAAGTTTCACAAAATGCATCTGTGTATTTTTTATTTGAAGATATTATTTTTCCCAATATGGGCGTCTTAGCGCTCAGAATGTCCAATTGCAGTTTCTACAGAAAGAGTGTTTCAGAAAGGCTCAATCAAAAGTAAGGTTCAACTCTGTTAGTTGAATGCACAGAACAGAAAGAAGTTTCACACAATGCTTCTGTGTAGTTTATATTTGAATATATTCCTTTTCCAATATTATCGTCTTAGCGCTCCGAATCTCCACTTGCATTTTCTACAGAAAGAGTGTTTCAGAACGGCTCAATCAAAAATAAGGTTCAACTCTTTTAGTTGAATGAACAGAACAGAAAGAAGTTTCACAGAATGCTTCTGTGTAGTTTTTATTTGTAGATATTATTTTTCCCAATAGAGGCCTCTTAGCGCTCAGAATGTCCAATTGCAGTTTCTACAGAAACAGTGCTTCAGAACGGCTCAATCAAAAGTAAGGTTCAACCCTGGTAGTTGAATGCACAGAACAGAAAGAAGTTTCACAGAATGCTACTGTGTAGTTTATATTTGAATACATTCCTTTTTCCACTATTACCCTCTTAGCGCTCCGAATGTCCACTTGCATTTTCTACAGAAAGAGTGTACGGAACTGCGCAATAAAAAGTATGGTTTAACTCTGTTAGCTGAATGCACATATCAGAAATAAGTTTCACACAATGCTTCTGGGTATTTTTTATTTGAAGATATTATTTTTCCCAATAGAGGCCTCTTAGCGCTCAGAATGTCCAATTGCAGTTTCTACAGAAAGAGTGTTTCAGAACGGCTCAATCAAAAGTAAGGTTCAACTCTGTTAGTTGAATGCACAGAACAGAAAGAAGTTTCATACAATGCTTCTGTGTATTTTACATTTGAACATATTCTTTTTTCCACTATTACCCACTTAGCGCTACGAATGTACAGTTGCATTTTCTACAGACAGAGTGTTTCAAAACTGCTCAATCAAAAGTATGGTTTAACTCTGTTAGCTGAATGCTCAGATCAGAAAGAAGTTTCACAGAATGCTTCTGTGTAGTTTATATTTGAATATATTCCTTTTTCCACTACTACCCTCTTAGCGCTCCAAATGTCCAGTTGCATTTTCTACAGAAAGAGTGTTCAGATCTGCTCAATCAAAAGTATGGTTTAACTCTGTTAGCTGAATGTACAGATCAGAAAGATGTTTCACAGAATGATTCTGTGTAGTTTATATTTGAAGACATTCCTTTTTCCACTATTACCCTCTTAGCGCTCTGAATCTCCACTTGCATTTTCTACAGAAAGAGTGTTTCAGAACGGCTCAATCAAAACTAATGTTCAACTCTTTTAGTTGAATGAACAGAACAGAAAGATGTTTCACAGAATGCTTCTGTGTAGTTTTTATTTGTAGATATTCTTTTTCCCAATATAGGCCTCTTAGCGGTCAGAATGTCCAGTTGCAATTTCTACAGAAAGAGTGCTTCAGAACTTCTCAATCAAAAGTAAGGTTCAACCGTGGTATTTGAATGCACAGAACAGAAAGGAGTTTCACAGAATGCTTCTGTGTAGTTTTTATTTGAATATATTCCTTTGTCCACTATTACCCTCTTAGCGCTCCGAATGTCCACTTGCATTTTCTACAGAAAGAGAGTTCTGAACTGCGCAATCAAAAGTATGGTTTAACTCTGTTATCTGAATGCACATATCAGAAATAAGTTTCAAACAATGCTTCTGTGTAGTTTTTATTTGAAGATGTTATTTTTCCCAATATAGGCCTCTTAGCGCTCAGAATGTCCAATTGCAGTTTCTACAGAAAGAGTGTTTCAGAACGGCTCAATCAAATGTAAAGTTCAACCCAATTAGTTGAATGCACAGAACAGAAAGAAGTTTAACAGAATGCTTCTGTGTAGTATTTAGTTGAAGATACTCCTTTTTGGACTATTACCCACTTAGCGCTCCGAATATCCACTGGCAGTTTCTACACAAAGAGTGTTTCAGAACTGCTCCTTCAAAAGTAAGGCTCAACTCTGTTAGTTGAAAGCGGAGAACAGAAAGGGGTTTCAGAGAATGCTTCCGTGTAGTTTTTAATTGGAGATATTTCTTTTTCCTCTATTACAATCTTAGCGCTCCGAATGTCCACTTGCATTTTCTACAAAAAGAGTGTTTCATAACTGCTCAATCAAAAATATGGTTTAGCTCTGTTAACTGAATTTACAGATCAGAAATAAGTTTCACAGAATGCATCTGTGTAGTTTTTATTTGAAGATATTCTTTTTCCCAATGTAGGCCTCTTAGCGCTTAGAATGTCCAATTGCAGTTTCTACAGAAAGAATGTTTCAGAACGGCTCAATCAAAAGTAAGGTTCAATTCTGTTAGCTGAATGCACAGAACAGAAAGAAGTTTCACACAATGCTACTGTGTAGTTTATATTTGAATATATTCCTTTTCCAATATTACCGTCTTAGCGCTCCGAATCTCCACTTGCATTTTCTACAGAAAGAGTGTTTCAGAATGGCTCAATCAAAAATAAGGTTCAACTCTTTTAGTTGAATGAACAGAACAGAAAGAAGTTTCACAGAATGCTTCTGTGTAGTTTTTATTTGTAGATATTATTTTTCCCAATAGAGGCCTCTTAGCGCTCAGAATGTCCAATTGCAGTTTCTACAGAAAGAGTGCTTCAGAACGGCTCAATCAAAAGTAAGGTTCAACCCTGGTAGTTGAATGCACAGAACAGAAAGAAGTTTCACAGAATGCTACTGTGTAGTTTATATTTGAATACATTCCTTTTTCCACTATTACCCTCTTAGCGCTCCGAATGTCCACTTGCATTTTCTACAGAAAGAGTGTACGGAACTGCGCAATAAAAAGTATGGTTTAACTCTGTTAGCTGAATGCACATATCAGAAATAAGTTTCACACAATGCTTCTGGGTATTTTTTATTTGAAGATATTATTTTTCCCAATAGAGGCCTCTTAGCGCTCAGAATGTCCAATTGCAGTTTCTACAGAAAGAGTGTTTCAGAACGGCTCAATCAAAAGTAAGGTTCAACTCTGTTAGTTGAATGCACAGAACAGAAAGAAGTTTCATACAATGCTTCTGTGTATTTTATATTTGAACATATTCTTTTTTCCACTATTACCCACTTAGCGCTACGAATGTACAGTTGCTTTTTCTACAGACAGAGTGTTTCAAAACTGCTCAATCAAAAGTATGGTTTAACTCTGTTAGCTGAATGCTCAGATCAGAAAGAAGTTTCACAGAATGCTTCTGTGTAGTTTATATTTGAATATATTCCTTTTTCCACTACTACCCTCTTAGCGCTCCAAATGTCCAGTTGCATTTTCTACAGAAAGAGTGTTCAGATCTGCTCAATCAAAAGTATGGTTTAACTCTGTTAGCTGAATGTACAGATCAGAAAGATGTTTCACAGAATGATTCTGTGTAGTTTATATTTGAAGACATTCCTTTTTCCACTATTACCCTCTTAGCGCTCTGAATCTCCACTTGCATTTTCTACAGAAAGAGTGTTTCAGAACGGCTCAATCAAAACTAATGTTCAACTCTTTTAGTTGAATGAACAGAACAGAAAGATGTTTCACAGAATGCTTCTGTGTAGTTTTTATTTGTAGATATTCTTTTTCCCAATATAGGCCTCTTAGCGGTCAGAATGTCCAGTTGCAATTTCTACAGAAAGAGTGCTTCAGAACGTCTCAATCAAAAGTAAGGTTCAACCGTGGTATTTGAATGCACAGAACAGAAAGGAGTTTCACAGAATGCTTCTGTGTAGTTTTTATTTGAATATATTCCTTTGTCCACTATTACCCTCTTAGCGCTCCGAATGTCCACTTGCATTTTCTACAGAAAGAGAGTTCTGAACTGCGCAATCAAAAGTATGGTTTAACTCTGTTATCTGAATGCACATATCAGAAATAAGTTTCAAACAATGCTTCTGTGTAGTTTTTATTTGAAGATATTATTTTTCCCAATATAGGCCTCTTAGCGCTCAGAATGTCCAATTGCAGTTTCTACAGAAAGAGTGTTTCAGAACGGCTCAATCAAATGTAAAGTTCAACCCAATTAGTTGAATGCACAGAACAGAAAGAAGTTTAACAGAATGCTTCTGTGTAGTATTTAGTTGAAGATACTCCTTTTTGGACTATTACCCACTTAGCGCTCCAAATATCCACTGGCAGTTTCTACACAAAGAGTGTTTCAGAACTGCTCCTTCAAAAGTAAGGCTCAACTCTGTTAGTTGAATGCGGAGAACAGAAAGTGGTTTCAGAGAATGCTTCTGTGTAGTTTTTAATTGGAGATATTCCTTTTTCCTCTATTACAAACTTAGCGCTCCGAATATCCACTGGCAGTTTCTACACAAAGAGTGTTTCAGAACTGCTCCTTCAAAAGTAAGGCTCAACTCTGTTAGTTGAAAGCGGAGAACAGAAAGGGGTTTCAGAGAATGCTTCTGTGTAGTTTTTAATTGGAGATATTTCTTTTTCCTCTATTACAATCTTAGCGCTCCGAATGTCCACTTGCATTTTCTACAAAAAGAGTGTTTCATAACTGCTCAATCAAAAATATGGTTTAGCTCTGTTAACTGAATATACAGATCAGAAATAAGTTTCACAGAATGCATCTGTGTAGTTTTTATTTGAAGATATTCTTTTTCCCAATGTAGGCCTCTTAGCGCTTAGAATGTCCAATTGCAGTTTCTACAGAAAGAGTGTTTCAGAACGGCTCAATCAAAAGTAAGGTTCAATTCTGTTAGCTGAATGCACAGAACAGAAAGAAGTTTCACAGAATCCTTCTGTGTAGTTTATATTTGAATATATTCCTTTTTCCACTATTACCCTCTTAGCGCTCCGAATGTCCACTTGCATTTTCTACAGAAAGAGTGTTCGGAACTGCGCAATCAAAAGTATGGTTTAACTCTGTTAGCTGAATGAACATATGAGAAATAAGTTTCAAACAATGCTTCTGTGTAGTTTTTATTTGCAGATATTATTTTTCACAATATAGGCCTCTTAGCGCTCAGACTGTCCAATTGCTGTTTCTACAGAAAGAGTGTTTCAGAACGGCTCAATCAAAAGGAAGGTTCAACTCTGTTAATTGAATGCACAGAACAGAAAGAAGTTTCATACAATGCTTCTGTGTAGTTTATATTTGAACATATTCTTTTTTCCACTATTACCCACTTAGCGCTACGAATGTCCAGTTGCATTTTCTACAGACAGAGTGTTTCAAAACTGCTCAATCAAAAGTGTGGTTTAACTCTGTTAGCTGAATGCTCAGATCAGAATGAAGTTTCACAGAATGCTTCTGTGTAGTTTATGTTTGAATATATTCCTTTTTCCACTACTACTCTCTTAGCGCTCCAAATGTCCAGTTGCATTTTCTACAGAAAGAGTGTTCAGATCTGCTCAATCAAAAGTATGGTTTAACTCTGTTAGCTGAATGCACAGATCAGAAAGATGTTTCACAGAATGATTCTGTGTAGTTTATATTTGAAGACATTCCTTTTTCCACTATTACCCTCTTAGCGCTCCGAATCTCCACTTGCATTTTCTACAGAAAGAGTGTTTCAGAATGGCTCAATCAAAATTAAGGTTCAACTCTTTTAGTTGAATGAACAGAACAGAATGAAGTTTCACAGAATGCTTCTGCGTAGTTTTTATTTGTAGATATTCTTTTTCCCAATATAGGCCTCTTAGCGCTCAGAACGTCCAATTGCAGTTTCTACAGAAAGAGTGCTTCAGAACGGCTCAATCAATAGTAAGGTTCAACCCTGGTAGTTGAATGCACAGAACAGAAAGAAGTTTCACAGAATGCTTCTGTGTAGTTTATATTTGAATATATTCCTTTTTCCACTATTACCCTCTTAGCGCTACGAATGTCCACCTGCATTTTCTACAGAAAGAGTGTTCTGAACTGCGCAATCAAAAGTATGGTTTAACTCTGTTAGCTGAATGGACATATCAGAAATAAGTTTCAAACAATGCTTCTGTGTAGTTTTTATTTGAAGTTATTATTTTTCCCAGTATAGGCCTCTTAGCGCTCAGAATGTACAATTGCAGTTTCTACAGAAAGAGTGTTTCAGAAGGGCTCAATCAAATGTAAGGTTCAACTCTCTGAGTTGAGTGCACAGAACAGAAAGAAGTTTCACAGAATGCTTCTGTGTAGTATTTAGTTGAAGATACTGCTTTTTGGACTATTACACACTTAGCGCTCCGAATATCCACTGGCAGTTTCTACACAAAGAGTGTTTCAGAACTGCTCCTTCAAAAGTAAGGCTCAACTCTGTTAGTTGAATGCGGTGAACAGAAAAGGGTTTCAGAGAATGCTTCTCTGTAGTTTATAATTGGAGATATTCCTTTTTCCTCTATTACAAACTTAGCGCTCCGAATGTCCACTTGCATTTTCTACAAAAAGAGTGTTTCATAACTGCTCAATCAAAAATATGGTTTAGCTCTGTTAACTGAATTTACAGATCAGAAATAAGTTTCACAGAATGCATCTGTGTAGTTTTTATTTGAAGATATTCTTTTTCCCAATGTAGGCCTCTTAGCGCTTAGAATGTCCAATTGCAGTTTCTACAGAAAGAGTGTTTCAGAACGGCTCAATCAAAAGTAAGGTTCAATTCTGTTATGTGAATGCACAGAACAGAAAGAAGTTTCAGAGAATGCTTCTGTGTAGTTTATATTTGAATATATTCCTTTTTCCACTATTACACTCTTAGCGCTCCGAATGTCCACTTGCATTTTCTACAGAAAGAGTAAACGGAACTGTGCAATCAAAAGTATGGTTTAACTCTGTTAGCTAAATGTACATATCAGAAATAAGTTTCAAACAATGCTTCTGTGTAATTTTTATTTGAAGATATTATTTTTCCCAATATAGGCCTCTTAGCGCTCAGAATGTCCAACTGCAGTTTATACAGAAAGAGTGTTTCAGAACGGCTCAATCAAATGTAAGGTTCAACTCTCTTATTTGAATGCACAGAACAGAAATTAGTTTCACAGAATGCTTCTGTGTAGTATGTAGTTGAAGATACTCCTTTTTGGACTATTACCCACTTAGCGCTCCGAATATCCACTGGCAGTTTCTACACAAAGAGTGTTTCAGAACTGCTCCTTCAAAAGTAAGGCTCAAATCTGTTAGTTGAATGCGGAGAACAGAAAGGGGTTTCAGAGAATGCTTCTGTGTAGTTTTTAATTGGAGATATTCCTTTTCCTCTTTTACAATCTTAGCGCTCCGAATGTCCACTTGCATTTTCTACAAAAAGAGTGTTTCATAACTGCTCAATCAAAAATATGGTTTAGCTCTGTTAACTGAATTTACAGACCAGAAATAAGTTTCACAGAATGCATCTGTGTAGTTTTTATTTGAAGATATTCTTTTTCCCAATGTAGGCCTCTTAGCGCTTAGAATGTCCAATTGCAGTTTCTACAGAAAGAGTGTTTCAGAACGGCTCAATCAAAAGTAAGGTTTAACTCTGTTAGTTGAATGCACAGAACAGAAAGAAGTTTCACAGAATGCTACTGTGTAGTTTATATTTGAATATATTCCTTTTTCCACTATTACCCTCTTAGCGCTCCGAATGTCCACTTGCACTTTCTACAAAAAGAGTGTTTCATAACTGCTCAATCAAAAATATGGTTTAGCTCTGTTAACTGAATTTACAGATCAGAAATAAGTTTCACAGAATGCATCTTTGAATTTTTTATTTGAAGATATTATTTTTCCCAACATAGGCCTCTTAGCGCTCAGAATGTCCAATTGCAGTTTCTACCGAAAGAGTGTTTCAGAACGGCTCAATCAAATGTAAGGTTCAACTCTGTTAGTTGAATGCACAGAACAGAAAGAAGTTTCACAGAATGCTTCTGTGTAGTTTATATTTGAATATATTCATTTTTGCACTATTACCCTTTTAGCGCTCTGAATGTCAACTTGCATTTTCTACAGAAAGAGTGTACAGAACTGCGCAATCAAAAGTATGGTTTAACTCTGTTAGCTGAATGCACATATCAGAAATAAGTTTCACACAATGCTTCTGTGTATTTTTTATTTGAAGATATCATTTTTTCCAATATAGGCCTCTTAGCGCTCAGAATGTCCAATTGCAGTTTCTACAGAAAGAGTGTTTCAGAACGGCTCAATCAAAAGTAAGGTTCAACTTTGTTAGTTGAATGCACAGAACAGAAAGAAGTTTCATACAATGCTTCTGTGTATTTTATATTTGAACATATTCTTTTTTCCACTATTACCCACTTAGCGCTACGAATGTACAGTTGCTTTTTCTACAGACAGAGTGTTTCAAAACTGCTCAATCAAAAGTATGGTTTAACTCTGTTAGCTGAATGCTCAGATCAGAAAGAAGTTTCACAGAATGCTTCTGTGTAGTTTATATTTGAATATATTCCTTTTTCCACTACTACCCTCTTAGCGCTCCAAATGTCCAGTTGCATTTTCTACAGAAAGAGTGTTCAGATCTGCTCAATCAAAAGTATGGTTTAACTCTGTTAGCTGAATGTACAGATCAGAAAGATGTTTCACAGAATGATTCTGTGTAGTTTATATTTGAAGACATTCCTTTTTCCACTATTACCCTCTTAGCGCTCTGAATCTCCACTTGCATTTTCTACAGAAAGAGTGTTTCAGAACGGCTCAATCAAAACTAATGTTCAACTCTTTTAGTTGAATGAACAGAACAGAAAGATGTTTCACAGAATGCTTCTGTGTAGTTTTTATTTGTAGATATTCTTTTTCCCAATATAGGCCTCTTAGCGGTCAGAATGTCCAGTTGCAATTTCTACAGAAAGAGTGCTTCAGAACGTCTCAATCAAAAGTAAGGTTCAACCGTGGTATTTGAATGCACAGAACAGAAAGGAGTTTCACAGAATGCTTCTGTGTAGTTTTTATTTGAATATATTCCTTTGTCCACTATTACCCTCTTAGCGCTCCGAATGTCCACTTGCATTTTCTACAGAAAGAGAGTTCTGAACTGCGCAATCAAAAGTATGGTTTAACTCTGTTATCTGAATGCACATATCAGAAATAAGTTTCAAACAATGCTTCTGTGTAGTTTTTATTTGAAGATATTATTTTTCCCAATATAGGCCTCTTAGCGCTCAGAATGTCCAATTGCAGTTTCTACAGAAAGAGTGTTTCAGAACGGCTCAATCAAATGTAAAGTTCAACCCAATTAGTTGAATGCACAGAACAGAAAGAAGTTTAACAGAATGCTTCTGTGTAGTATTTAGTTGAAGATACTCCTTTTTGGACTATTACCCACTTAGCGCTCCAAATATCCACTGGCAGTTTCTACACAAAGAGTGTTTCAGAACTGCTCCTTCAAAAGTAAGGCTCAACTCTGTTAGTTGAATGCGGAGAACAGAAAGGGGTTTCAGAGAATGCTTCTGTGTAGTTTTTAATTGGAGATATTCCTTTTTCCTCTATTACAAACTTAGCGCTCCGAATATCCACTGGCAGTTTCTACACAAAGAGTGTTTCAGAACTGCTCCTTCAAAAGTAAGGCTCAACTCTGTTAGTTGAAAGCGAACAGAAAGGGGTTTCAGAGAATGCTTCTGTGTAGTTTTTAATTGGAGATATTTCTTTTTCCTCTATTACAATCTTAGCGCTCCGAATGTCCACTTGCATTTTCTACAAAAAGAGTGTTTCATAACTGCTCAATCAAAAATATGGTTTAGCTCTGTTAACTGAATATACAGATCAGAAATAAGTTTCACAGAATGCATCTGTGTAGTTTTTATTTGAAGATATTCTTTTTCCCAATGTAGGCCTCTTAGCGCTTAGCATGTCCAATTGCAGTTTCTACAGAAAGAGTGTTTCAGAACGGCTCAATCAAAAGTAAGGTTCAATTCTGTTAGCTGAATGCACAGAACAGAAAGAAGTTTCACAGAATCCTTCTGTGTAGTTTATATTTGAATATATTCCTTTTTCCACTATTACCCTCTTAGCGCTCCGAATGTCCACTTGCATTTTCTACAGAAAGAGTGTTCGGAACTGCGCAATCAAAAGTATGGTTTAACTCTGTTAGCTGAATGAACATATGAGAAATAAGTTTCAAACAATGCTTCTGTGTAGTTTTTATTTGCAGATATTATTTTTCACAATATAGGCCTCTTAGCGCTCAGACTGTCCAATTGCTGTTTCTACAGAAAGAGTGTTTCAGAACGGCTCAATCAAAAGGAAGGTTCAACTCTGTTAATTGAATGCACAGAACAGAAAGAAGTTTCATACAATGCTTCTGTGTAGTTTATATTTGAACATATTCTTTTTTCCACTATTACCCACTTAGCGCTACGAATGTCCAGTTGCATTTTCTACAGACAGAGTGTTTCAAAACTGCTCAATCAAAAGTGTGGTTTAACTCTGTTAGCTGAATGCTCAGATCAGAATGAAGTTTCACAGAATGCTTCTGTGTAGTTTATGTTTGAATATATTCCTTTTTCCACTACTACTCTCTTAGCGCTCCAAATGTCCAGTTGCATTTTCTACAGAAAGAGTGTTCAGATCTGCTCAATCAAAAGTATGGTTTAACTCTGTTAGCTGAATGCACAGATCAGAAAGATGTTTCACAGAATGATTCTGTGTAGTTTATATTTGAAGACATTCCTTTTTCCACTATTACCCTCTTAGCGCTCCGAATCTCCACTTGCATTTTCTACAGAAAGAGTGTTTCAGAATGGCTCAATCAAAATTAAGGTTCAACTCTTTTAGTTGAATGAACAGAACAGAATGAAGTTTCACAGAATGCTTCTGCGTAGTTTTTATTTGTAGATATTCTTTTTCCCAATATAGGCCTCTTAGCGCTCAGAACGTCCAATTGCAGTTTCTACAGAAAGAGTGCTTCAGAACGGCTCAATCAATAGTAAGGTTCAACCCTGGTAGTTGAATGCACAGAACAGAAAGAAGTTTCACAGAATGCTTCTGTGTAGTTTATATTTGAATATATTCCTTTTTCCACTATTACCCTCTTAGCGCTACGAATGTCCACCTGCATTTTCTACAGAAAGAGTGTTCTGAACTGCGCAATCAAAAGTATGGTTTAACTCTGTTAGCTGAATGGACATATCAGAAATAAGTTTCAAACAATGCTTCTGTGTAGTTTTTATTTGAAGTTATTATTTTTCCCAGTATAGGCCTCTTAGCGCTCAGAATGTACAATTGCAGTTTCTACAGAAAGAGTGTTTCAGAAGGGCTCAATCAAATGTAAGGTTCAACTCTCTGAGTTGAGTGCACAGAACAGAAAGAAGTTTCACAGAATGCTTCTGTGTAGTATTTAGTTGAAGATACTGCTTTTTGGACTATTACACACCTAGCGCTCCGAATATCCACTGGCAGTTTCTACACAAAGAGTGTTTCAGAACTGCTCCTTCAAAAGTAAGGCTCAACTCTGTTAGTTGAATGCGGTGAACAGAAAAGGGTTTCAGAGAATGCTTCTCTGTAGTTTATAATTGGAGATATTCCTTTTTCCTCTATTACAATCTTAGCGCTCCGAATGTCCACTTGCATTTTCTACAAAAAGAGTGTTTCATAACTGCTCAATCAAAAATATGGTTTAGCTCTGTTAACTGAATTTACAGATCAGAAATAAGTTTCACAGAATGCATCTGTGTAGTTTTTATTTGAAGATATTCTTTTTCCCAATGTAGGCCTCTTAGCGCTTAGAATGTACAATTGCAGTTTCTACAGAAAGAGTGTTTCAGAACGGCTCAATCAAAAGTAAGGTTCAATTCTGTTATGTGAATGCACAGAACAGAAAGAAGTTTCAGAGAATGCTTCTGTGTAGTTTATATTTGAATATATTCCTTTTTCCACTATTACACTCTTAGCGCTCCGAATGTCCACTTGCATTTTCTACAGAAAGAGTAAACGGAACTGTGCAATCAAAAGTATGGTTTAACTCTGTTAGCTAAATGTACATATCAGAAATAAGTTTCAAACAATGCTTCTGTGTAATTTTTATTTGAAGATATTATTTTTCCCAATATAGGCCTCTTAGCGCTCAGAATGTCCAACTGCAGTTTATACAGAAAGAGTGTTTCAGAACGGCTCAATCAAATGTAAGGTTCAACTCTCTTATTTGAATGCACAGAACAGAAATTAGTTTCACAGAATGCTTCTGTGTAGTATGTAGTTGAAGATACTCCTTTTTGGACTATTACCCACTTAGCGCTCCGAATATCCACTGGCAGTTTCTACACAAAGAGTGTTTCAGAACTGCTCCTTCAAAAGTAAGGCTCAAATCTGTTAGTTGAATGCGGAGAACAGAAAGGGGTTTCAGAGAATGCTTCTGTGTAGTTTTTAATTGGAGATATTCCTTTTCCTCTTTTACAATCTTAGCGCTCCGAATGTCCACTTGCATTTTCTACAAAAAGAGTGTTTCATAACTGCTCAATCAAAAATATGGTTTAGCTCTGTTAACTGAATTTACAGATCAGAAATAAGTTTCACAGAATGCATCTGTGTAGTTTTTATTTGAAGATATTCTTTTTCCCAATGTAGGCCTCTTAGCGCTTAGAATGTCCAATTGCAGTTTCTACAGAAAGAGTGTTTCAGAACGGCTCAATCAAAAGTAAGGTTTAAATCTGTTAGTTGAATGCACAGAACAGAAAGAAGTTTCACAGAATGCTACTGTGTAGTTTATATTTGAATATATTCCTTTTTCCACTATTACCCTCTTAGCGCTCCGAATGTCCACTTGCACTTTCTACAAAAAGAGTGTTTCATAACTGCTCAATCAAAAATATGGTTTAGCTCTGTTAACTGAATTTACAGATCAGAAATAAGTTTCACAGAATGCATCTTTGAATTTTTTATTTGAAGATATTATTTTTCCCAATATGGGCGTCTTAGCGCTCAGAATGTCCAATTGCAGTTTCTACAGAAAGAGTGTTTCAGAACGGCTCAATCAAAAGTAAGGTTCAACTCTGGTAGTTGAATGCACAGAACAGAAAGAAGTTTCATACAATGATTCTGTGTAGTTTATATTTGAATATATTTTTTTTCCACTATTACCCACTTAGCGCTACGAATGTACAGTTGCATTTTATACATACAGAGTGTTTCAAAACTGCTCAATCAAAAGTATGGTTTAACTCTGTTAGCTGAATGCTCAGATCAGAAAGAATTTTCACAGAATGCTTCTGTGTAGTTTATATTTGAATATATTCCTTTTTCCACTACTACCCTCTTAGCGCTCCAAATGTCCAGTTGCATTTTCTACATAAAGAGTGTTCAGATCTGCTCAATCAAAAGTATGGTTTAACTCTTTTAGCTGAATGCACAGATCAGAAAGATGTTTCACGGAATGATTCTGTGTAGTTTATATTTGAAGACATTCCTTTTTCCACTATTACCCTCTTAGCGCTCCGAATCTCCACTTGCATTTTCTAGAGAAAGAGTGTTTCAGAACTGCTCAATCAAAACTAAGGTTCAACTCTTTTAGTTGAATGAACAGAACAGAAAGAAGTTTCACAGAATGCTTCTGTGTAGTTTTTATTTGTAGATATTCTTTTAAACAATATAGGCCTCTTAGCGCTCAGAATGTCCAATTGCAGTTTCTACAGAAAGAGTGTTTCAGAACGGCTCAATCAAAAGTAAGGTTCAACTCTGTTAGTTGAATGCACAGAACAGAAAGAAGTTTCATACAATGCTTCTGTGTAGTTTATATTTTAACATATTCTTTTTTCCACTATTACCCACTTAGCGCTACGAATGTCCAGTTGCATTTTCTACAGACAGAGTGTTTCAAAACTGCTCAATCAAAAGTATGGTTTAACTCTGTTTGCTGAATGCTCAGATCAGAAAGAAGTTTCACAGAATGCTTCTGTGTAGTTTATATTTGAATATATTCCTTTTTCCACTACTACCCTCTTAGCGCTCCAAATGTCCAGTTGCATTTTCTACAGAAAGAGTGTTCAGATATGCTCAATCAAAAGTATGGTTTAACTCTGTTAGCTGAATGCACAGATCAGAAAGATGTTTCACAGAATGATTCTGTGTAGTTTATATTTGAAGACATTCCTTTTTCCACTATTACCCTCTTAGCGCTCCGAATCTCCACTTGCATTTACTACAGAAAGAGTGTTTCAGAACGGCTCAATCAAAACTAAGGTTCAACTCTTTTAGTTGAATGAACAGAACAGAAATAAGTTTCACAGAATGCTTCTGTGTAGCATTTATTTGTAGATATTCTTTTTCCCAATATAGACCTCTTAGCGCTCAGAATGTCCAATTGCAGTTTCTACAGAAAGAGTGCTTCAGAACGGCTCAATCAAAAGTAAGGTTCAACCCTGGTAGTTGAATGCACAGAACAGAAAGAAGTTTCACAGAATGCTACTGTGTAGTTTATATTTGAATATATTCCTTTTTCCACTATTACCCTCTTAGCGCTCCGAATGTCCACTTGCATTTTCTACAGAAAGAGTGTACGGAACTGCGCAATCAGAAGTATGGTTTAACTCTGTTAGCTGAATGCACATATCAGAAATAAGTTTCACACAATGATTCTGTGTATTTTTTATTTGAAGGTATTATTTTTCCCAATATAGGCCTTTTAGCACTCAGAATGTCCAATTGCAGTTTCTACAGTAAAAGTGTTTCAGAACGGCTCAATCAAAAGTAAGGTTCAACTCTGTTAGTTGAATGCACAGAACAGAAAGAAGTTTCATACAATGATTCTGTGTAGTTTATATTTGAATATATTCTTTTTTCCACTATTACCCACTTAGCACTACGAATGTACAGTTGCATTTTCTACATACAGAGTGTTTCAAAACTGCTCAATCAAAAGTATGGTTTAACTCTGTTAGCTGAATGCTCAGATCAGAAAGAATTTTCACAGAATGCTTCTGTGTAGTTTATATTTGAATATATTCCTTTTTCCACTACTACCCTCTTAGCGCTCCAAATGTCCAGTTGCATTTTCTACAGAAAGAGTGTTCAGATCTGCTCAATCAAAAGTATGGTTTAACTCTGTTAGCTGAATGCACAGATCAGAAAGATGTTTCACAGAATGATTCTTTGTAGTTTATATTTGAAGACATTCCTTTTTCCACTATTACCCTCTTAGCGCTCCGAATCTCCACTTGCATTTTCTACAGAAAGAGTGTTTCAGAACGGCTCAATCAAAACTAAGGTTCAACTCTTTTAGTTGAATGAACAGAACAGAAAGAAGTTTCACAGAATGCTTCTGTGTAGTTTTTATTTGTAGATATTCTTTTAAACAATATAGGCCTCTTAGCGCTGAGAATGTCCAATTGCAGTTTCTACAGAAAGAGTGTTTCAGAACGGCTCAATCAAAAGTAAGGTTCAACTCTGTTAGTTGAATGCACAGAACAGAAAGAAGTTTCATACAATGCTTCTGTGTAGTTTATATTTTAACATATTTTTTTTTCCACTATTACCCACTTAGCGCTACGAATGTCCAGTTGCATTTTCTACAGACATAGTGTTTCAAAACTGCTCAATCAAAAGTATGGTTTAACTCTGTTAGCTGAATGCTCAGATCAGAAAGAAATTTCACAGAATGCTTCTGTGTAGTTTATATTTGAATATATTCCTTTTTCACTACTACCCTCTTAGCGCTCCAAATGTCCAGTTGCATTTTCTACAGAAAGAGTGTTCGGATCTGCTCAATCAAAAGTATGGTTTCACTCTGTTAGCTGAATGCACAGATCAGAAAGATGTTTCACAGAATGATTCTGTGTAGTTTATATTTGAAGACATTCCTTTTTCCACTATTACCCTTTTTGCGCTCCGAATCTCCACTTGCATTTTCTACAGAAAGAGTGTTTCAGAACGGCTCAATCAAAACTAAGGTTCAACTCTTTTAGTTGAATGAACAGAACAGAAAGAAGTTTCACAGAATGCTTCTATGTAGTTTTAATTTGTAGATATTCTTTTTCCCAATATAGGCCTCTTAGCGCTCAGACTGTCCAATTGCAGATTCTACAGAGTGTTTCAGAACGGCTCAATCAAAAGTAAGGTTCAACTCTCTTAGTTGAATGCACAGAACAGAAAGAAGTTTCATACAATGCTTCTGTGTAGTTTATATTTGAACATATTGTTTTTTCCACTATTACCCACTTAGCGCTAAGAATGTCCAGTTGCATTTTCTACAGACAGAGTGTTTCAAAACTGCTCAATCAAAAGTATGGTTTAACTCTGTTAGCTGAATGCTCAGATCAGAAAGAAGTTTCACAGAATGCTTCTGTGTAGTTTATATTTGAATATATTCCTTTTTCCACTACTACTCTCTTAGCGCTCCAAATGTCCAGTTGCATTTTCTACAGAAAGAGTGTTCAGATCTGCTCAATCAAAAGTATAGTTTAACTCTGTTATCTGAATGCACAGAACAGAAAGAAGTTTCACAGAATGCTACTGTGTAGTTTATATTTGATTATATTCCTTTTTCCACTATTAACCTCTTAGCGCTCCGAATGTCCACTTGCATTCGCTACAGAAAGAGTGTTCGGAACTGCGCAATCAAAAGTATGGTTTAACTCTGTTAGCTGAATGCACATATCAGAAATAAGTTTCACAAAATGCTTCTGTGTAGTTTTTATTTGAAGATATTTTTTTTCCCAATATAGGCCTCTTAGCGCTCAAAATGTCCAATTGCAATTTCTACAGAAAGAATATTTCAGAACGGCTCAATCAAATGTAAGGTTCAACTCTCTTAGTTGAAAGCACAGAACAGAAAGAAGTTTCACAGAATGCTTCTGTGTAGTATTTAGTTGAAGATACTCCTTTTTGGACTATTACCCACTTAGCGCTCCAAATATCCACTGGCAGTTTCTACACAAAGAGTGTTTCAGAACTGCTCCTTCAAAAGTAAGGCTCAACTCTGTTAGTTGAATGCGGAGAACAGAAAGGGGTTTCAGAGAATGCTTCTGTGTAGTTTTTAATTGGAGATATTCCTTTTTCCTCTATTACAAACTTAGCGCTCCGAATGTCCACTTGCATTTTCTCCAAAGGAGTGTTTCATAACTGCTCAATCAAAAATATGGTTTAGCTCTGTTAACTGAATTTACAGATCAGTAATAAGTTTCTCAGAATGCATCTGTGTAGTTTTTATTTGAAGATATTCTTTTTCCCAATGTAGGCCTCTTAACGCTTAGAATGTCCAATTACAGTTTCTACAGAAAGAGAGTTTCAGAACGGCTCAATCAAAAGTAAGGTTCAACTCTGTTAGTTGAATGCACAGAACAGAAAGAAGTTTCACAAAATGCTACTGTGTAGTTTATATTTGAATATATTCCTTTTTCCACTATTACCCTCTTAGCGCTCCGAATGTCCACTTGCATTCTCTACAGAAAGAGTGTACGGAACTGCGCAATCAAAAGTATGGTTTAACTCTGTTAGCTGAATGCACATATCAGAAATAAGTTTCACACAATGCTTCTGTGTAGTTTTTATTTGAAGATATTATTTTTCCCAATATAGGTCTCTTAGAGCTCAGAATGTCCAATTGCAGTTTCTACAGAAAGAGGGTTTCAGAACGGCTCAATCAAAAGTAAGGTTCAACTCTGTTAGTTGAATGCACAGAACAGAAAGAAGTTTCATACAATGCTTCTGTGTAGTTTATATTTGTACATATTATTTTTTCCACTATTACCCAGTTAGCGCTACGAATGTCCATTTGCATTTTCTACAGACAGAGTGTTTCAACACTGCTCAATCAAAAGTATGGTTTAACTCTGTTAGCTGAATGCTCAGATCAAAAGAAGTTTCACAGAATGCTTCTGTGTAGTTTATATTTGAATATATTCCTTTTTCCACAACTACTCTCTTAGTGCTCCAAATGTCCAGTTGCATTTTCTACAGAAAGAGTGTTCAGATCTGCTCAATCAAAAGTATGGTTTAATTCTGTTAGCTGAATGCACAGATGAGAAAGATGTTTCACAGAATGATTCTGTGTAGTTTATATTTGAAGACATTCCTTTTTCCACTATTAATCTCTTAGCGCTCCGAATATCCACTTGCATTTTCTACAGAAAGAGTGTTTCAGAACGGCTCAATCAAAACTAAGGTTCAACTCTTTTAGTTGAATGAACAGAACAGAAAGAAGTTTCACAGAATGCTTCTGTGTAGTTTTTATTTGTAGATATTTTTTTCCCAATATAGGTCTCTTAGCGCTCAGAATGTCCAATTACAGTTTCTACAGAAAGAGTGCTTCAGAACGGCTCAATCAAAAGTAAGGTTCAACCCTGGTAGTTGAATGCACAGAACAGAAAGAAGTTTCACAGAATGCTTCTGTGTAGTATATATTTGAATATATTCCTTTTCCACTATTACCCTCTTAGCGCTCCGAATGTCCACTTGCATTTTCTACAGAAAGAGTGTTCTGAACTGCTCAATCAAAAGTATGGTTTAACTCTGTTAGATGAATGCACACATCAGAAATAAGTTTCAAACAATGCTTCTGTGTAGTTTTTATTTGAAGATATTTTTTTTCCCAATATAGGCCTCTTAATGCTCAGAATGTGCAATTGCAGTTTCTACAGATAGAGGGTTTCGGAACGGCTCAATCAAATGTAAGGTTCAACTCTCTTAGTTGAATGCACAGAACAGAAAGATGTTTCACAGAATGCTTCTGTGTAGTACTTAGTTGAAGATACTCCTTTTTGGACTATTACCCACTTAGCGCTCCGAATATCCACTGGCAGTTTCTACACAAAGAGTGTTTCAGAACTGCTCCTTCAAAAGTAAATCTCAAATCTGTTAGTTGAATGCGGAGAACAGAAAGGGGTTTCAGAGAATGCTTCTGTGTAGTTTTTAAATGGAGATATTCCTTTTTCCTCTATTACAATCTTAGCGCTCCGAATGTCCACTTGCATTTTCTACAGAAAGAGTGTTTCAGAACGGCTCAATCAAAAGTAAGGTTCAACCCTGGTATTTGAATGCACAGAACAGAAAGTAGTTTCACAGGATGCTTCTGTGTAGATTATATTTGAATATATTCTTTTTCCACTATTACCCTCTTAGCGATCCGAATGTCCACTTGCATTTTCTACAGAAAGAGTGTTCTGAACTGCGCAATCAAAAGTATGGTTTAACTCTGTTAGCTGAATGCACATTTCAGAAATTAGTTTCAAACAATGCTTCTGTGTAGTTTTTATTTGAAGATATTATTTTTCCCAATATAGGACTCTTAGCGCTCAGAATGTCCAATTGCAGTTTCAACAGAAAGAGTGTTTCCGAACGGCTCAATCAAATGTAAGGTTCAACTCTCTTAGTTGAATGCACAGAACAGAAAGTAGTTTCACAGAATGCTTCTGTGTAGTATTTAGTTGAAGATACTCCTTTTTGGACTATTACCCTCTTAGCGCTCCGAATCTCCACTTGCATTTTCTACAAAAAGAGTGTTTCATAACTGCTCAATCAATAATATGTTTTATCTCTGTTAACTGAATTTACAGATCAGAAATAAGTTTCACAGAATGCATCTGTGTAGTTTTTATTTGAAGATATTCTTTTTCCCAATGTAGGCCTCTTAGCGCTTAGCATGTCCAATTGCAGTTTCTACAGAAAGAGTGTTTCAGAACGGCTCAATCAAAAGTAAGGTTCAACTCTGTTAGTTGAATGCACAGAACAGAAAGAATTTTCACAGAATGCTACTGTGTAGTTTATATTTGAATATATTCCTTTTTCCACTATTACCCTCTTAGCGCTCCGAATGTCCACTTGCATTTTCTACAGAAAGAGTGTTCAGAACTGCGCAATCAATAGTATGGTTTAACTCTGTTAGCTTAATGAACATATCAGAAATAAGTTTCACACAATGCTTCTGTGTAGTTTTTATTTGAAGATATTATTTTTCCCAATATAGGCCTCTTAGCGCTCAGAATGTCCAATTGCAGTTTCTAGAGAAAGAGTGTTTCAGAAAGGCTCAATCAAAAGTAAGGTTCAACTCTGTTAGTTGAATGCACAGAACGGAAAGAAGTTTCATACAATGCTTCTGTGTAGTTTATATTTGAACATATTCTTTTTTCCACTATTACCCACTTAGCGCTACGAATGTCCAGTTGCATTTTCTACAGACAGAGTGTTTCAAAACTGCTCAATCAAAAGTATGGTTTAACTCTGTTAGCTGAATGCTCAGATCAGAAAGAAGTTTCACAGAATGCTTCTGTGTAGTTTATATTTGAATATATTCCTTTTTCAACTACTACTCTCTTAGCGCTCCAAATGTCCAGTTGCATTTTCTACAGAAAGAGTGTTCAGATCTGCTCAATCAAAAGTATGGTTTAACTCTGTTAGCTGAATGCACAGATCAGAAAGAAGTTTCACAGAATGATTCTGTGTAGTTTATATTTGGAGACATTCCTTTTTCCACTATTACCCTCTTAGCGCTCCGAATCTCCACTTGCATTTTCTACAGAAAGAGTGTTTCAGAACGGCTCAATCAAAACTAAGGTTCAACTCTTTTAGCTGAACAAACAGAACAGAAAGAAGTTTCACACAATTCTTCTGTGTAGTTTTTATTTGTAGACATTCTTTTTCCCAATATAGGCCTCTTAGCGCTCAGAATGTCCAATTGCAGTTTCTACAGAAAGAGTGTTTCAGAACGGCTCAATCAAAAGTAAGGTTCAACTCTGTTAGTTGAATGCACAGAACAGAAAGAAGTTTCATACAATGCTTCTGTGTAGTTTATATTTGAACATATTCTTTTTTCCACTATTACCCACTTAGCGCTACGAATGTCCAGTTGCATTTTCTACAGACAGAGTGTTTCAAAACTGCTCAATCAAAAGTATGTTTTAACTCTGTTAGCTGAATGCTCAGATCAGAAAGAAGTTTCACAGAATGCTTCTGTGTAGTTTATATTTGAATATATTCCTTTTTCCACTACTACGCTCTTAGCGTTCCAAATGTCCAGTTGCATTTTCTACAGAAAGAGTGTTCAGATCTGCTCAATCAAAAGTATGGTTTAACTCTGTTAGCTGAATGCACAGATCAGAAAGAAGTTTCACCGAATGATTCTGTGTAGTTTATATTTGAAGACATTCTTTTTCCACTATTACCCTCTTAGCGCTCCGAATCTCCACTTGCATTTTCTACAAAAAGAGTGTCTCATAACTGCTCAATCAAAAATATGTTTTATCTCTGTTAACTGAATTTACATATCAGAAATAAGTTTCACAGAATGCATCTTTGTAGTTTTTATTTGAAGATATTCTTTTTCCCAATGTAGGCCTCTTAGCTCTTAGCATGTCCAATTGCAGTTTCTACAGAAAGAGTGTTTCAGAACCGCTCAATCAAAAGTAAGGTTCAACTCTGTTAGTTGAATGCACAGAACAGAAAGAATTTTCACAGAATGCTACTGTGTAGTTTATATTTGAATATATTCCTTTTTCCACTATTACCCTCTTAGCGCTCCGAATGTCCACTTGCATTTTCTACAGAAAGAGTGTTCAGAACTGCGCAATCAAAAGTATGGTTTAACTCTGTTAGCTTAATGAACATATCAGAAATAAGTTTCACACAATGCTTCTGTGTAGTTTTTATTTGAAGATATTATTTTTCCCAATATAGGCCTCTTAGCGCTCAGAATGTCCAATTGCAGTTTCTACAGAAAGAGTGTTTCAGAAAGGCTCAATCAAAAGTAAGGTTCAACTCTGTTAGTTGAATGCACAGAACAGAAATAAGTTTCACACAATGCTTCTGTGTAGTTTTTATTTGAAGATATTACTTTTCCCAATAGAGGCCTCTTAGCGCTCAGAATGTCCAATTGCAGTTTCTACAGAAAGAGTGTTTCAGAAAGGCTCAATCAAAAGTAAGGTTCAACTCTGTTAATTGAATGCACAGAACAGAAAGAAGTTTCATACAATGCTTCTGTGTAGTTTATATTTGAATATATTCCTTTTTCCACTGCTACTCTCTTAGCGCTCCAAATGTCCAGTTGCATTTTCTACAGAAAGAGTGTTTCAAAACCGCTCAATCAAAAGTATGGTTTAACTCTGTTAGCTGAATGCTCAGATCAGAAAGAAGTTTCACAGAATGCTTCTGTGTAGTTTATATTTGAATATATTCCTTTTTCCACTACTACTCTCTTAGCACTCCAAATGTCCAGTTGCATTTTCTACAGAAAGAGTGTTCAGATCTGCTCAATCAAAAGTATGGTTTAACTCTGTTAGCTGAATGCACAGATCAGAAAGAAGTTTCACAGAATGATTCTGTGTAGTTTATATTTGGGGACATTCCCTTTTCCACTATTACCCTCTTAGCGCTCCGAATCTTCACTTGCATTTTCTACAGAAAGAGTGTTTCAGAACGGCTCAATCAAAACTAAGGTTCAACTCTTTTAGTTGAACAAACAGAACAGAAAGAAGTTTCACACAATTCTTCTGTGTAGTTTTTATTTGTAGACATTCTTTTTCCAAATATAGGCCTCTTAGCGCTCAGAATGTCCAATTGCAGTTTCTACAGAAAGAGTGTTTCAGAACGGCTCAGTCAAAAGTAAGGTTCAACTCTGTTAGTTGAATGCACAGAACAGAAAGAAGTTTCATACAATGCTTCTGTGTAGTTTATATTTGAACATATTCTTTTTTCCACTATTACCCACTTAGCGCTACGAATGTCCAGTTGCATTTTCTACAGACAGAGTGTTTCAAACCTGCTCAATCAAAAGTATGGTTTAACTCTGTTAGCTGAATGCTCAGATCAGAAAGAAGTTTCACAGAATGCTTCTGTGTAGTTTATATTTGAATATATTCCTTTTTCCACTACTACGCTCTTAGCGCTCCAAATGTCCAGTTGCATTTCCTACAGAAAGAGTGTTCAGATCTGCTCAATCAAAAGTATGGTTTAACTCTGTTAGCTGAATGCACAGATCAGAAACAAGTTTCACCGAATGATTCTGTGTAGTTTATATTTGAAGACATTCCTTTTTCCACTATTACCCTCTTAGCGCTCCGAATCTCCACTTGCATTTTCTACAAAAAGAGTGTTTCATAACTGCTCAATCAAAAATATGTTTTATCTCTGTTAACTGAATTTTGCAGATCAGAAATAAGTTTCACAGAATGCATCTGTGTAGTTTTTATTTGAAGGTATTCTTTTTCCCAATGTAGGCCTCTTAGCGCTTAGCATGTCCAATTGCAGTTTCTACAGAAAGAGTGTTTCAGAACGGCTCAATTAAAAGTAAGGTTCAACTCTGTTAGTTGAATGCACAGAACAGAAAGAATTTTCACAGAATGCTACTGTGTAGTTTATATTTGAATATATTCCTTTTTCCACTATTACCCTCTTAGCGCTCCGAATGTCCACTTGCATTTTCTACAGAAAGAGTGTTCAGAACTGCGCAATCAAAAGTATGGTTTAACTCTGTTAGCTTAATGAACATATCAGAAATAAGTTTCACACAATGCTTCTGGGTAGTTTTTATTTGAAGATATTATTTTTCCCAATATAGGCCACTTAGTGCTCAGAATGTCCAATTGCAGTTTCTACAGAAAGAGTGTTTCAGAAAGGCTCAATCAAAAGTAAGTTTCAACTCTGTTAGTTGAATGCACAGAACAGAAAGAAGTTTCATACAATGCTTCTGTGTAGTTTATATTTGAACATATTCTTTTTTCCACTATTACCCACTTAGCGCTATGAATGTCCAGTTGCATTTTCTACAGACAGAGTGTTTCAAAACTGCTCAATCAAAAGTATGGTTTAACTCTGTTAGCTGAATGCTCAGATCAGAAAGAAGTTTCACAGAATGCTTCTGTGTAGTTTATATTTGAATATATTCCTTTTTCCACTACTACTCTCTTAGCACTCCAAATGTCCAGTTGCATTTTCTACAGAAAGAGTGTTCAGATCTGCTCAATCAAAAGTATGGTTTAACTCTGTTAGCTAAATGCACAGATCAGAAAGAAGTTTCACAGAATGATTCTGTGTAGTTTATATTTGGAGACATTCCTTTTTCCACTATTACCCTCTTAGCGCTCCGAATCTCCACTTGCATTTTCTACAGAAAGAGTGTTTCAGAACGGCTCAATCAAAACTAAGTTTCAAATCTTTTAGTTGAACAAACAGAACAGAAAGAAGTTTCACACAATTCTTCTTTGTAGTTTTTATTTGTAGACATTCTTTTTCCAAATATAGGCCTCTTAGCGCTCAGAATGTCCAATTGCAGTTTCTACAGAAAGAGTGTTTCAGAACGGCTCAATCAAAAGTAAGGTTCAACTCTGTTAGTTGAATGCACAGAACAGAAAGAAGTTTCATACAATGCTTCTGTGTAGTTTATATTTGAACATATTCTTTTTTCCACTATTACCCACTTAGCGCTACGAATGTCCAGTTGCATTTTCTACAGACAGAGTGTTTCAAAACTGCTCAATCAAAAGTATGGTTTAACTCTGTTAGCTGAATGCTCAGATCAGAAAGAAGTTTCACAGAATGCTTCTGTGTAGTTTATATTTGAATATATTCCTTTTTCCACTACTACACTCTTAGCGCTCCAAATGTCCAGTTGCATTTTCTACAGAAAGAGTGTTCAGATCTGCTCAATCAAAAGTATGTTTTAACTCTGTTAGCTGAATGCACAGATCAGAAAGAAGTTTCACAGAATGATTCTGTGTAGTTTATATTTGGAGACATTCCTTTTTCCACTATTACCCTCTTAGCGCTCCGAATCTCCACTTGCATTTTCTACAGAAAGAGTGTTTCAGAACGGCTCAATCAAAACTAAGGTTCAACTCTTTTAGTTGAACAAACAGAACAGAAAGAAGTTTCACACAATTCTTCTGTGTAGTTTTTATTTGTAGACATTCTTTTTCCAAATATAGGCCTCTTAGCGCTCAGAATGTCCAATTGCAGTTTCTACAGAAAGAGTGTTTCAGAACGGCTCAATCAAAAGTAAGGTTCAACTCTGTTAGTTGAATGCACAGAACAGAAAGAAGTTTCATACAATGCTTCTGTGTAGTTTATATTTGAACATATTCTTTTTTCCACTATTACCCACTTAGCGCTACGAATGTCCAGTTGCATTTTCTACAGACAGAGTGTTTCAAAACTGCTCAATCAAAACTATGGTTTAACTCTGTTAGCTGAATGCTCAGATCAGAAAGAAGTTTCACAGAATGCTTCTGTGTAGTTTATATTTGAATATATTCCTTTTTCCACTACTACGCTCTTAGCGCTCCAAATGTCCAGTTGCATTTTCTACAGAAAGAGTGTTCAGATCTGCTCAATCAAAAGTATGGTTAAACTCTGTTAGCTGAATGCACAGATCAGAAAGAAGTTTCACCGAATGATTCTGTGTAGTTTATATTTGAAGACATTACTTTTTCCACTATTACCCTCTTAGCGCTCCGAATCTCCGCTTGCATTTTCTACAAAAAGAGTGTTTCATAACTGCTCAATCAAAAATATGTTTTATCTCTGTTAACTGAATTTTGCAGATCAGAAATAAGTTTCACAGAATGCATCTGTGTAGTTTTTATTTGAAGATATTCTTTTTCCCAATGTAGGCCTCTTAGCGCTTAGCATGTCCAATTGCAGTTTCTACAGAAAGAGTGTTTCAGAACGGCTCAATCAAAAGTAAGGTTCAACTCTGTTAGTTGAATGCACAGAACAGAAAGAGGTTTCACAGAATGCTACTGTGTAGTTTATATTTGAATATATTCCTTTTTCCACTATTACCCTCTTAGCGCTCCGAATGTCCACTTGCATTTTCTACAGAAAGAGTGTTCAGAACTGCGCAATCAAAAGTATGGTTTAACTCTGTTAGCTTAATGCACATATCAGAAATAAGTTTCACACAATGCTTCTGTGTAGTTTTTATTTGAAGATATTATTTTTCCCAATATAGGCCTCTTAGCGCTCAGAATGTCCAATTGCAGTTTCTACAGAAAGAGTGTTTCAGAAAGGCTCAATCAAAAGTAAGGTTCAACTCTGTTAGTTGAATGCACAGAACAGAAAGAAGTTTCATACAATGATTCTGTGTAGTTTATATTTGAAAATATTCTTTTTTCCACTATTACCCACTTAGCGCTACGAATGTCCAGTTGCATTTTCTACAGACAGAGTGTTTCAAAACTGCTCAATCAAAAGTATGGTTTAACTCTGTTAGCTGAATACTCAGATCAGAAAGAAGTTTCACAGAATGCTTCTGTGTAGTTTATATTTGAATATATTCCTTTTTCCACTACTACTCTCTTAGCGCTCCAAATGTCCAGTTGCATTTTCTACAGAAAGAGTGTTCAGATCTGCTCAATCAAAAGTATGGTTTAACTCTGTTAGCTGAATGCACAGATCAGAAAGAAGTTTCACAGAATGATTCTGTGTAGTTTATATTTGGAGACATTCCTTTTTCCACTATTACCCTCTTAGCGCTCCGAATCTCCACTTGCATTTTCTACAGAAAGAGTGTTTCAGAACGGCTCAATCAAAACTAAGGTTCAACTCTTTTAGTTGAACAAACAGAACAGAAAGATGTTTCACACAATTCTTCTGTGTAGTTTTTATTTGTAGACATTCTTTTTCCCAATATAGGCCTCTTAGCGCTCAGAATGTCCAATTGCAGTTACTACAGAAAGAGTGTTTCAGAACGGCTCAATCAAAAGTAAGGTTCAACTCTGTTAGTTGAATGCACAGAACAGAAAGAAGTTTCATACAATGCTTCTGTGTACTTTATATTTGAACATATTCTTTTTTCCACTATTACCCACTTAGCGCTACGAATGTCCAGTTGCATTTTCTACAGACAGAGTGTTTCAAAACTGCTCAATCAAAACTATGGTTTAACTCTGTTAGCTCAATGCTCAGATCAGAAAGAAGTTTCACAGAATGCTTCTGTGTAGTTTATATTTGAATATATTCCTTTTTCCACTACTACGCTCTTAGCGCTCCAAATGTCCAGTTGCATTTTCTACAGAAGGAGTGTTCAGATCTGCTCAATCAAAAGTATGGTTTAACTCTGTTAGCTGAATGCACAGATCAGAAAGAAGTTTCACCGAATGATTCTGTGTAGTTTATATTTGAAGACATTCCTTTTTCCACTATTACCCTCTTAGCGCTCCGAATGTCCACTTGCATTTTCTACAGAAAGAGTGTTCAGAACTGCGCAATCAAAAGTATGGTTTAACTCTGTTAGCTTAATGAACATATCAGAAATAAGTTTCACACAATGCTTCTGTGTAGTTTTTATTTGAAGATATTATTTTTCCCAATATAGGCCTCTTAGCGCTCAGAATGTCCAATTGCAGTTTCTACAAAAAGAGTGTTTCAGAAAGGCTCAATCAAAAGTAAGGTTCAACTCTGTTAGTTGAATGCACAGAACAGAAAGAAGTTTCATACAATGATTCTGTGTAGTTTATATTTGAACATATTCTTTTTTCCACTATTACCCACTTAGCGCTACGAATGTCCAGTTGCATTTTCTACAGACAGAGTGTTTCAAAACTGCTCAATCAAAAGTATGGTTTAACTCTGTTAGCTGAATGCTCAGATCAGAAAGAAGTTTCACAGAATGCTTCTGTGTAGTTTATATTTGAATATATTCCTTTTTCCACTAATACTCTCTTAGCGCTCCAAATGTCCAGTTGCATTTTCTACAGAAAGAGTGTTCTGATCTGCTCAATCAAAAGTATGGTTTAACTCTGTTAGCTGAATGCACAGATCAGAAAGAAGTTTCACAGAATGATTCTGTGTAGTTTATATTTGGAGACATTCCTTTTTCCACTATTACCCTCTTAGCGCTCCGAATCTCCACTTGCATTTTCTACAGAAAGAGTGTTTCAGAACGGCTCAATCAAAACTAAGGTTCAACTCTTTTAGTTGAACAAACAGAACAGAAAGAAGTTTCACACAATTCTTCTGTGTAGTTTTTATTTGTAGACATTCTTTTTCCCAATATAGGCCTCTTAGCGCTCAGAATGTCCAATTGCAGTTTCTACAGAAAGAGTGTTTCAGAACGGCTCAATCAAAAGTAAGGTTCAACTCTGTTAGTTGAATGCACAGAACAGAAAGAAGTTTCATACAATGCTTCTGTGTAGTTTATATTTGAACATATTCTTTTTTCCACTATTACAGACTTAGCGCTACGAATGTCCAGTTGCATTTTCTACAGACAGAGTGTTTCAAAACTGCTCAATCAAAACTATGGTTTAACTCTGTTAGCTCAATGGTCAGATCAGAAAGAAGTTTCACAGAATGCTTCTGTGTAGTTTATATTTGAATATATTCCTTTTTCCACTACTACGCTCTTAGCGCTCCAAATGTCCAGTTGCATTTTCTACAGAAGGAGTGTTCAGATCTGCTCAATCAAAAGTATGGTTTAACTCTGTTAGCTGAATGCACAGATCAGAAAGAAGTTTCACCGAATGATTCTGTGTAGTTTATATTTGAAGACATTCCTTTTTCCACTATTACCCTCTTAGCGCTCCGAATCTCCACTTGCATTTTCTACAAAAAGAGTGTTTCATAACTGCTCAATCAAAAATATGTTTTATCTCTGTTAACTGAATTTTGCAGATCAGAAATAAGTTTCACAGAATACATCTGTGTAGTTTTCATTTGAAGATATTCTTTTTCCCAATGTAGGCCTCTTAGCGCTTAGCATGTCCAATTGCAGTTTCTACAGAAAGAGTGTTTCAGAACGGCTCAATCAAAAGTAAGGTTCAAATCTGTTAGTTGAATGCACAGAACAGGAAGAGGTTTCACAGAATGCTACTGTGTAGTTTATATTTGAATATATTCCTTTTCCCACTATTACCCTCTTAGCGCTCCGAATGTACACTTGCATTTTCTACAGAAAGAGTGTTCAGAACTGCGCAATCAAAAGTATGGTTTAACTCTGTTAGCTTAATGAACATATCAGAAATAAGTTTCACACAATGTTTCTGTGTAGTTTTTATTTGAAGATATTATTTTTCCCAATATAGGCCTCTTAGCGCTCAGAATGTCCAATTGCAGTTTCTACAGAAAGAGCGTTTCAGAAATGCTCAATCAAAAGTAAGGTTCAACTCTGTTAGTTGAATGCACAGAACAGAAAGAAGTTTCATACAATGCTTCTGTGTAGTTTATATTTGAACATATTCTTTTTTCCACTATTACCCACTTAGCGCTACGAATGTCCAGTTGCATTTTCTACAGACAGAGTGTTTCAAAACTGCTCAATCAAAAGTATGGTTTAACTCTTTTAGCTGAATGCTCAGATCATAAAGAAGTTTCACAGAATGCTTCTGTGTAGTTTATATTTGAATATATTCCTTTTTCCACTACTACTCTCTTAGCGCTCCAAATGTCCAGTTGCATTTTCTACAGAAAGAGTGTTCAGATCTGCTCAATCAAAAGTATGGTTTAACTCTGTTAGCTGAATGCACAGATCAGAAAGAAGTTTCACAGAAAGATTCTGTGTAGTTTATATTTGGAGACATTCCTTTTTCCACTATTACCCTCTTAGCGCTCCGAATCTCCACTTGCATTTTCTACAGAAAGAGTGTTTCAGAACGGCTCAATCAAAACTAAGGTTCAACTCTTTTAGTTGAACAAACAGAACAGAAAGAAGTTTCACACAATTCTTCTGTGTAGTTTTTATTCGTAGACATTCTTTTTCCCAATATAGGCCTCTTAGCGCTCAGAATGTCCAATTGCAGTTTCTACAGAAAGAGTGTTTCAGAACGGCTCAATCAAAAGTAAGGTTCAACTCTGTTAGTTGAATGCACAGAACAGAAAGAAGTTTCATACAATGCTTCTGTGTAGTTTATATTTGAACATATTCTTTTTTCCACTATTACCCACTTAGCGCTACGAATGTCCAGTTGCATTTTCTACAGAGAGAGTGTTTCAAAACTGCTCAATCAAAACTATGGTTTAACTCTGTTAGCTCAATGCTCAGATCAGAAAGAAGTTTCACAGAATGCTTCTGTGTAGTTTATATTTGAATATATTCCTTTTTCCACTACTACGCTCTTAGCGCTCCAAATGTCCAGTTGCATTTTCTACAGAAGGAGTGTTCAGATCTGCTCAATCAAAAGTATGGTTTAACTCTGTTAGCTGAATGCACAGGTCAGAAAGAAGTTTCACCGAATGATTCTGTGTAGTTTATATTTGAAGACATTCCTTTTTCCACTATTACCCTCTTAGCGCTCCGAATCTCCACTTGCATTTTCTACAAAAAGAGTGTTTCATAACTGCTCAATCAAAAATATGTTTTATCTCTGTTAACTGAATTTTGCAGATCAGAAATAAGTTTCACAGAATGCATCTGTGTAGTTTTTATTTGAAGATATTCTTTTTCCCAATTTAGGCCTCTTAGCGCTTAGCATATCCAATTGCAGTTTCTATAGAAAGAGTGTTTCAGAACGGCTCAATCAAAAGTAAGGTTCAACTCTGTTAGTTGAATGCACAGAACAGAAAGGGGTTTCACAGAATGCTACTGTGTAGTTTATATTTGAATATATTCCTTTTTCCACTATTACCCTCTTAGCACTCCGAATGTACACTTGCATTTTCTACAGAAAGAGTGTTCAGAACTGCGCAATCAAAAGTATGGTTTAACTCTGTTAGCTTAATGAACATATCAGAAATAAGTTTCACACAATGCTTCTGTGTAGTTTTTATTTGAAGATATTATTTATGCCAATAGAGGCCTCTTAGGGCTCAGAATGTCCAATTGCAGTTTCTACAGAAAGAGTGTTTCAGAAAGGCTCAATCAAAAGTAAGGTTTAACACTGTTAGTTGAATGCACAGAACAGAAAGAAGTTTCATACAATGCTTCTGTGTAGTTTATATTTGAACATATTCTTTTTTCCACTATTACCCACTTAGCGCTACGAATGTCCAGTTGCATTTTCTACAGACAGAGTGTTTCAAAACTGCTCAATCAAAAGTATGGTTTAACTCTGTTAGCTGAATGCTCTGATCAGAAAGAAGTTCCACAGAATGCTTCTGTGTAGTTTATATTTGAATATATTACTTTTTCCACTACTACTCTCTTAGCGCTCCAAATGTCCAGTTGCATTTTCTACAGAAAGAGTGTTCAGATCTGCTCAATCAAAAGTATGGTTTAACTCTGTTAGCTGAATGCACAGATCAGAAAGAAGTTTCACAGAATTATTCTGTGTAGTTTATATTTGGAGACATTCCTTTTTCCACTATTACCCTCTAAGCGCTCCGAATCTCCACTTGCATTTTCTACAGAAAGAGTGTTTCAGAACGGCTCAATCAAAACTATGGTTCAACACTTTTAGTTGAACAAACAGAACAGAAAGAAGTTTCGCACAATTCTTCTGTGTGGTTTTTATTTGTAGACATTCTTTTTCCCAATATAGGCCTCCTAGCGGTCAGAATGTCCAATTGCAGTTTCTACAGAAAGAGTGTTTCAGAACGGCTCAATCAAAAGTAAGGTTCAACTCTGTTAGTTGAATGCACAGAACAGAAAGAAGTTTCATACAATGCTTCTGTGTAGTTTATATTTGAACATATTCTTTTTTCCACTATTACCCACTTAGCGCTACGAATGTCCAGCTGCATTTTCTACAGACAGAGTGTTTCAAAACTTCTCAATCAAAAGTATGGTTTAACTCTGTTAGCTGAATGCTCAGATCAGATAGAAGTTTCACAGAATGCTTCGGTGTAGTTTATATTTGAATATATTCCTTTTTCCACTACTACGCTCTTAGCGCTCCAAATGTCCAGTTGCATTTTCTACAGAAAGAGTGTTCAGATCTGCTCAATCAATAGTATGGTTTAACTCTGTTAGCTGAATGCACAGATCAGAAGGAATTTTCACCGAATGATTCTGTGTAGTTTATATTTGAAGACATTCCTTTTTCCACTATTACCATCTTAGCGCTCCGAATCTCCACTTGCATTTTCGACAAAAAGAGTGTTTCATAACTGCTCAATCGAAAATATGTTTTATCTCTGTTAACTGAATTTACAGATCAGAAATAAGTTTCACAGAATGCATCTGTGTAGTTTTTATTTGAAGATATTCTTTATCCCAATGTAGGCCTCTTAGCGCTTAGCATGTCCAATTGCAGTTTGTACAGAAAGAGTGTTTCAGAACGGCTCAATCAAAAGTAAGGTTCAACTCTGTTAGTTGAATGCACAGAACAGAAAGAATTTTCACAGAATGCTACTGTGTAGTTTATATTTGAATATATTCCCTTTTCCACTATTACCCACTTAGCGCTCCGAATGTCCACTTGAATTTTCTACAGAAAGAGTGTTCAGAACTACGCAATCAAAAGTATGGTTTAACTCTGTTAGCTTAATGAACATATCAGAAATAAGTTTCACACAATGCTTCTGTGTAGTTTTTATTTGAAGATATTATTTTTCCCAATATACGCCTCTTAGCGCTCAGAATGTCCAATTGCAGTTTCTACAGAAAGAGTGTTTCAGAAAGGCTCAATCAAAAGTAAGGTTCAACTCTGTTAGTTGAATGCACAGAACAGAAAGAAGTTTCATACAATGCTTCTGTGTAGTTTATATTTGAACATATACTTTTTTCCACAATAACCACTTAGCGCTACGAATGTCCAGTTGCATTTTCTACAGACAGAGTGTTTCAAAACTGCTCAATCAAAAGTATGGTTTAACTCTGTTAGCTGAATGCTCAGATCAGAAAGAAGTTTCACAGAATGCTTCTGTGTAGTTTATATTTGAATATATTCCTTTTTCCACTACTACTCTCTTAGCGCTCCAAATGTCCAGTTGCATTTTCTACAGAAAGAGTGTTCAGATCTGCTCAGTCAAAAGTATGGTTTAACTCTGTTAGCTGAATGCACAGATCAGAAAGAAGTTTCACAGAATGATTCTGTGTAGTTTATATTTGGAGACATTCCTTTTTCCACTATTACCCTCTTAGCGCTCCGAATCTCCACTTGCATTTTCTACAGAAAGAGTGTTTCAGAACGGCTCAATCAAAACTAAGGTTCAACTCTTTTAGTTGAACAATCAGAACAGAAAGAAGTTTCACACAATTCTTCTGTGTAGTTTTTATTTGTAGACATTCTTTTTCCCAATATAGGCCTCTTAGCGCTCAGAATGTCCAATTGCAGTTTCTACAGAAAGAGTGTTTCAGAACGGCTCAATCAAAAGTAAGGTTCATCTCTGTTAGTTGAATGCACAGAACAGAAAGAAGTTTCATACAATGCTTCTGTGTAGTTTATATTTGAACATATTCTTTTTTCCACTATTACCCACTTAGCGCTACGAATGTCCAGTTGCATTTTCTACAGACAGAGTGTTTCAAAACTGCTCAATCAAAAGTATGGTTTAACTCTGTTAGCTGAATGCTCAGATCAGAAAGATGTTTCACAGAATGCTTCTGTGTAGTTTATATTTGAATATATTCCTTTTTCCACTACTACGCTCTTAGCGCTCCAAATGTCCAGTTGCATTTTCTACAGAAAGAGTGTTCAGATCTGCTCAATCAAAAGTATGGTTTAACTCTGTTAGCTGAATGCACAGATCAGAAAGAAGTTTCACCGAATGATTCTGTGTAGTTTATATTTGAAGACATTCCTTTTTCCACTATTACCCTCTTAGCGCTCCGAATCTCCACTTGCATTTTCTACAAAAAGAGTGTTTCATAACTGCTCAATCAAATATATGTTTTATCTCTGTTAACTGAATTTACAGATCAGAAATAAGTTTCACAGAATGCATCTGTGTAGTTTTTATTTGAAGATATTCTTTTTCCCAATGTAGGCCTCTTAGCGCTTAGCATGTCCAATTGCAGTTTGTACAGAAAGAGTGTTTCAGAACGGCTCAATCAAAAGTAAGGTTCAACTCTGTTAGTTGAATGCACAGAACAGAAAGAATTTTCGCAGAATGCTACTGTGTAGTTTATATTTGAATATATTACCTTTTCCACTATTACCCTCTTTGCGCTCCGAATGTCCACTTGCATTTTCTACAGTAAGAGTGTTCAGAACTGCGCAATCAAAAGTATGGTTTAACTCTGTTAGCTTAATGAACATATCAGTAATAAGTTTCACACAATGCTTCTGTGTAGTTTTTATTTGAAGATATTATTTTTCCCAATATAGGCCTCTTAGCGCTCAGAATGTCCAATTGCAGTTTCTACAGAAAGAGCGTTTCAGAAAGGCTCAATCAAAAGTAAGGTTCAACTCTGTTAGTTGAATGCACAGAACAGAAAGAAGTTTCATACAATGCTTCTGTGTAGTTTATATTTGAACATATTCTTTTTTCCACTATTACCCACTTAGCGCTACGAATGTCCAGTTGCATTTTCTACAGACAGAGTGTTTCAAAACTGCTCAATCAAAAGTATGGTTTAACTCTGTTAGCTGAATGCTCAGATCAGAAAGAAGTTTCACAGAATGCTTCTGTGTAGTTTATATTTGAATATATTCCTTTTTCCACTACTACTCTCTTAGCGCTCCAAATGTCCAGTTGCATTTTCTACAGAAAGAGTGTTCAGATCTGCTCAATCAAAAGTATGGTTTAACTCTGTTAGCTGAATGCACAGATCAGAAAGAAGTTTCACAGAATGATTCTGTGTAGTTTATATTTGGAGACATTCCTTTTTCCACTATTACCCTCTTAGCGCTCCGAATCTCCACTTGCATTTTCTACAGAAAGAGTGTTTCAGAACGGCTCAATCAAAACTAAAGTTCAACTCTTTTAGTTGAACAAACAGAACAGAAAGAAGTTTCACACAATTCTTCTGTGTAGTTTTTATTCGTAGACATTCTTTTTCCCAATATAGGCCTCTTAGCGCTCAGAATGTCCAATTGCAGTTTCTACAGAAAGAGTGTTTCAGAACGGCTCAATCAAAAGTAAGGTTCAACTCTGTTAGTTGAATGCACAGAACAGAAAGAAGTTTCATACAATGCTTCTGTGTAGTTTATATTTGAACATATTCTTTTTTCCACTATTACCCACTTAGCGCTACGAATGTCCAGTTGCATTTTCTACAGACAGAGTGTTTCAAAACTGCTCAATCAAAACTATGGTTTAACTCTGTTAGCTGAATGCTCAGATCAGAAAGAAGTTTCACAGAATGCTTCTGTGTAGTTTATATTTGAATATATTCCTTTTTCCACTACTACGCTCTTAGCGCTCCAAATGTCCAGTTGCATTTTCTACAGAAGGAGTGTTCAGATCTGCTCAATCAAAAGTATGGTTTAACTCTGTTAGCTGAATGCACAGGTCAGAAAGAAGTTTCACCGAATGATTCTGTGTAGTTTATATTTGGAGACATTCCTTTTTCCACTATTACCCTCTTAGCGCTCCGAATCTCCACTTGCATTTTCTACAAAAAGAGTGTTTCATAACTGCTCAATCAAAAATATGTTTTATCTCTGTTAACTGAATTTTGCAGATCAGAAATAAGTTTCACAGAATGCATCTGTGTAGTTTTTATTTTAAGATATTCTTTTTCCCAATTTAGGCCTCTTAGCGCTTAGCATATCCAATTGCAGTTTCTATAGAAAGAGTGTTTCAGAACGGCTCAATCAAAAGTAAGGTTCAACTCTGTTAGTTGAATGCACAGAACAGAAAGGGGTTTCACAGAATGCTACTGTGTAGTTTATATTTGAATATATTCCTTTTTCCACTATTACCCTCTTAGCGCTCCGAATGTACACTTGCATTTTCTACAGAAAGAGTGTTCAGAACTGCGCAATCAAAAGTATGGTTTAACTCTGTTAGCTTAATGAACATATCAGAAATAAGTTTCACACAATGCTTCTGTGTAGTTTTTATTTGAAGATATTATTTATGCCAATAGAGGCCTCTTAGGGCTCAGAATGTCCAATTGCAGTTTCTACAGAAAGAGTGTTTCAGAAAGGCTCAATCAAAAGTAAGGTTTAACACTGTTAGTTGAATGCACAGAACAGAAAGAAGTTTCATACAATGCTTCTGTGTAGTTTATATTTGAACATATTCTTTTTTCCACTATTACCCACTTAGCGCTACGAATGTCCAGTTGCATTTTCTACAGACAGAGTGTTTCAAAACTGCTCAATCAAAAGTATGGTTTAACTCTGTTAGCTGAATGCTCTGATCAGAAAGAAGTTCCACAGAATGCTTCTGTGTAGTTTATATTTGAATATATTACTTTTTCCACTACTACTCTCTTAGCGCTCCAAATGTCCAGTTGCATTTTCTACAGAAAGAGTGTTCAGATCTGCTCAATCAAAAGTATGGTTTAACTCTGTTAGCTGAATGCACAGATCAGAAAGAAGTTTCACAGAATTATTCTGTGTAGTTTATATTTGGAGACATTCCTTTTTCCACTATTACCCTCTAAGCGCTCCGAATCTCCACTTGCATTTTCTACAGAAAGAGTGTTTCAGAACGGCTCAATCAAAAGTATGGTTCAACTCTTTTAGTTGAACAAACAGAACAGAAAGAAGTTTCGCACAATTCTTCTGTGTGGTTTTTATTTGTAGACATTCTTTTTCCCAATATAGGCCTCCTAGCGGTCAGAATGTCCAATTGCAGTTTCTACAGAAAGAGTGTTTCAGAACGGCTCAATCAAAAGTAAGGTTCAACTCTGTTAGTTGAATGCACAGAACAGAAAGGAGTTTCATACAATGCTTCTGTGTAGTTTATATTTGAACGTATTCTTTTTTCCACTATTACCCACATAGCGCTACGAATGTCCAGCAGCATTTTCTACAGACAGAGTGTTTCAAAACTTCTCAATCAAAAGTATGGTTTAACTCTGTTAGCTGAATGCTCAGATCAGATAGAAGTTTCACAGAATGCTTCGGTGTAGTTTATATTTGAATATATTCCTTTTTCCACTACTACGCTCTTAGCGCTCCAAATGTCCAGTTGCATTTTCTACAGAAAGAGTGTTCAGATCTGCTCTATCAAAAGTATGGTTTAACTCTGTTAGCAGAATGCACAGATCAGAAGGAATTTTCACCGAATGATTCTGTGTAGTTTATATTTGAAGACATTCCTTTTTCCACTATTACCATCTTAGCGCTCCGAATCTCCACTTGCATTTTCTACAAAAAGAGTGTTTCATAACTGCTCAATCGAAAATATGTTTTATCTCTGTTAACTGAATTTACAGATCAGAAATAAGTTTCACAGAATGCATCTGTGTAGTTTTTATTTGAAGATATTCTTTATCCCAATGTAGGCCTCTTAGCGCTTAGCATGTCCAATTGCAGTTTGTACAGAAAGAGTGTTTCAGAACGGCTCAATCAAAAGTAAGGTTCAACTCTGTTAGTTGAATGCACAGAAAAGAAAGAATTTTCACAGAATGCTACTGTGCAGTTTATATTTGAATATATTCCCTTTTCCACTATTACCCACTTAGCGCTCCGAATGTCCACTTGCATTTTCTACAGAAAGAGTGTTCAGAACTGCGCAATCAAAAGTATGGTTTAACTCTGTTAGCTTAATGAACATATCAGAAATAAGTTTCACACAATGCTTCTGTGTAGTTTTTATTTGAAGATATTATTTTTCCCAATATAGGCCTCTTAGCGCTCAGAATGTCCAATTGCAGTTTCTACAGAAAGAGCATTTCAGAAAGGCTCAATCAAAAGTAAGGTTCAACTCTGTTAGTTGAATGCACAGAACAGAAAGAAGTTTCATACAATGCTTCTGTGTAGTTTATATTTGAACATATTCTTTTTTCCACTATTACCCACTTAGCGCTACGAATGTCCAGTTGCATTTTCTACAGACAGAGTGTTTCAAAACTGCTCAATCAAAAGTATGTTTTAACTCTGTTAGCTGAATGCTCAGATCAGAAAGAAGTTTCACAGAATGCTTCTGTGTAGTTTATATTTGAATATATTCCTTTTTCCACTACTACTCTCTTAGCGCTCCAAATGTCCAGTTGCATTTTCTACAGAAAGAGTGTTCAGATCTGCTCAATCAAAAGTATGGTTTAACTCTGTTAGCTGAATGCACAGATCAGAAAGAAGTTTCACAGAATGATTCTGTGTAGTTTATATTTGGAGACATTCCTTTTTCCACTATTACCCTCTTAGCGCTCCGAATCTCCACTTGCATTTTCTACTGAAAGAGTGTTTCAGAACGGCTCAATCAAAACTAAGGTTCAACTCTTTTAGTTGAACAAACAGAACAGAAAGAAGTTTCACACAATTCTTCTGTGTAGTTTTTATTTGTAGACATTCTTTTTCCCAATATAGGCCTCTTAGCGCTCAGAATGTCCAATTGCAGTTTCTACAGAAAGAGTGTTTCAGAAAGGCTCAAAAAAAGTAAGGTTCAACTCTGTTAGTTGAATGCACAGAACAGAAAGAAGTTTCATACAATGCTTCTGTGTAGTTTATATTTAAATATATTCTTTTTTCCACTATTACCCACTTAGCGCTACGAATGTCCAGTTGCATTTTCTACAGACAGAGTGTTTCAAAACTGCTCAATCAAAAGTATGGTTTAACTCTGTTAGCTGAATGCTCAGATCAGAAAGAAGTTTCACAGAATGCTTCTGTGTAGTTTATATTTGAATATATTCCTTTTTCCACTACTACTCTCTTAGCGCTCCAAATGTCCAGTTGCATTTTCTACAGAAAGAGTGTTCAGATCTGCTCAATCAAAAGTATGGTTTAACTCTGTTAGCTTAATGCACAGATCAGAAAGAAGTTTCACAGAATGATTCTGTGTAGTTTATATTTGGAGACATTCCTTTTTCCACTATTACCCTCTTAGCGCTCCGAATCTCCACTTGCATTTTCTACAGAAAGAGTGTTTCAGAACGGCTCAATCAAAACTAAGGTTCAACTCTTTTAGTTGAACAAACTGAACAGAAAGAAGTTTCACACAATTCTTCTGTGTAGTTTTTATTTGTAGATATTCTTTTTCCCAATATAGGCCTCTTAGCGCTCAGAATGTCCAATTGCATTTTCTACAGGAAGAGTGTTTCAGAACGGCTCAATCAAAAGTAAGGTTCAACTCTGTTAGTTGAATGCACAGAACAGAAAGAAGTTTCATACAATGCTTCTGTGTAGTTTATATTTGAACATATTCTTTTTTCCAGTATTACCCACTTAGCGCTACGAATGTCCAGTTGCATTTTCTACAGAGTGTTTCAAAACTGCTCAATCAAAAGTATGGTTTAACTCTGTTAGCTGAATGCTCAGATCAGAAAGAAGTTTCACAGAATGCTTTTGTGTAGTTTATATTTGAATATATTCCTTTTTCCACTACTAGTCTCTTAGGGCTCCAAATGTCCAGTTGCATTTTCTACAGAAAGAGTGTTCAGATCTGCTCAATCAAAAGTATGGTTTAACTCTGTTAGCTGAATGCACAGATCAGAAAGAAGTTTCACAGAATGATTCTGTGTAGTTTATATTTGAAGACATTCCTTTTTCCACTATTACCCTCTTAGCGCTCCGAATCTCCACTTGCATTTTCTACAGAAAGAGTGTTTCATAACTGCTCAATCAAAAATATGTTTTATCTCTGTTAACTGAATTTACAGATCAGAAATAAGTTTCACAGAATTCATCTGTGTAGTTTTTATTTGAAGATATTCTTTTTCCCAATGTAGGCCTCTTAGCGCTTAGCATGTCCAATTGCAGTTTCTACAGAAAGAGTGTTTCAGAACGGCTCAATCAAAAGTAAGGTTCAACTCTGTTAGTTGAATGCACAGAACAGAAAGAATTTTCACAGAATGCTACTGTGTAGTTTATATTTGAATATATTCCTTTTTCCACTATTACCCTCTTAGCGCTCCGAATGTCCACTTGCATTTTCTACAGAAAGAGTGTTCAGAACTGCGCAATCATAAGTATGGTTTAACTCTGTTAGCTTAATGAACATATCAGAAATAACTTTCACACAATGCTTCTGTGTAGTTTTTATTTGAAGATATTATTTTTCCCAATATAGGCCTCTTAGCGCTCAGAATGTCCAATTGCAGTTTCTACAGAAAGAGTGTTTCAGAAAGGCTCAATCAAAAGTAAGGTTCAACTCTGTTAGTTGAATGCACAGAACAGAAAGAAGTTTCATAAAATGCTTCTGTGTAGTTTATATTTGAACATATTCTTTTTTCCACTGTTACCCACTTAGCGCTACGAATGTCCAGTTGCATTTTCTACAGACAGAGTGTTTCAAAACTGCTCAATCAAAAGTATGGTTTAACTCTGTTAGCTGAATGCTCAGATCAGAAAGAAGTTTCACAGAATGCTTCTGTGTAGTTTATATTTGAATATATTCCTTTTTCCACTACTACGCTCTTAGCGCTCCAAATGTCCAGTTGCATTTTCTACAGAAAGAGTGTTCAGATCTGCTCAATCAAAAGTATGGTTTAACTCTGTTAGCTGAATGCACAGATCAGAAAGAAGTTTCACCGAATGATTCTGTGTAGTTTATATTTGAAGACATTCCTTTTTCCACTATTACCCACTTAGCGCTCCGAATCTCCACTTGCATTTTCTACAAAAAGAGTGTTTCATAACTGCTCAATCAAAAATATGTTTTATCTCTGTTAACTGAATTTACAGATCAGAAATAAGTTTCACAGAATGCATCTGTGTAGTTTTTATTTGAAGATATTCTTTTTCCCAATGTAGGCCTCTTAGCGCTTAGCATGTCCAATTGCAGTTTCTACAGAAAGAGTGTTTCAGAACGGCTCAATCAAAAGAAAGGTTCAACTCTGTTAGTTGAATGCACAGAACAGAAAGAATTTTCACAGAATGCTACTGTGTAGTTTATATTTGAATATATTCCTTTTTCCACTATTACCCTCTTAGCGCTCCGAATGTCCACTTGCATTTTCTACAGAAAGAGTGTTTCAGAACGGCTGAATCAAAACTAAGTTTCAACACTTTTAGTTGAACAAACAGAACAGAAAGAAGTTTCACACAATTCTTCTGTGTAGTTTTTATTTGTAGACATTCTTTTTCCCAATATTCGCCTCTTAGCGCTGAGAATGTCCAATTGCAGTTTCTACAGAAAGAGTGTTTCAGAACGGCTCAATCAAAAGTAAGGTTCAACTCTGTTAGTTGAATGCACAGAACAGAAAGAAGTTTCATACAATGCTTCTGTGTAGTTTATATTTGAACATATTCTTTTTTCCACTATTACCCACTTAGCGCTACGAATGTCCAGTTGCATTTTCTACAGACAGAGTGTTTCAAAACTGCTCAATCAAAAGTATGGCTTAACTCTGTTAGCTGAATGCTCAGATCAGAAAGAAGTTTCACAGAATGCTTCTGTGTAGTTTATATTTGAATATATTCCTTTTTCCACTACTACGCTCTTAGCGCTCCAAATGTCCAGTTGCATTTTCTACAGAAAGAGTGTTCAGATCTGCTCAATCAAAAGTATGGTTTAACTCTGTTAGCTGAATGTACAGATCAGAAAGAAGTTTCACCGAATGATTCTGTGTAGTTTATATTTGAAGACATTCCTTTTTCCACTATTACCCCCTTAGTGTTCCGAATCTCCACTTGCATTTTCTACAAAAACAGTGTTTCATAACTGCTCAATCAAAAATATGTTTTATCTCTGTTAACTGAATTTACAGATCAGAAATAAGTTTCACAGAATGCATCTGTGTAGTTTTTGTTTGAAGATATTCTTTTTCCCAATATAGGCCTCTTAGCGCTTAGCATGTCCAATTGCAGTTTCTACAGAAAGAGTGTTTCAGAACGGCTCAATCAAAAGTAAGGTTCAACTCTGTTAGTTGAATGCACAGAACAGAAAGAATTTTCACAGAATGCTACTGTGTAGTTTATATTTGAATATATTCCTTTTTCCACTATTACCCTCTTAGCGCTCCGAATGTCCACTTGCATTTTCTACAGAAAGAGTGTTCAGAACTGCGCAATCAAAAGTGTGGTTTAACTCTGTTAGCTTAATGAACATATCAGAAATAAGTTTCACACAATGCTTCTGTGTAGTTTTTATTTGAAGATATTAGTTTTCCCAATATAGGCCTCTTAGCGCTCAGAATGTCCAATTGCAGTTTCTACAGAAAGAGTGTTTCAGAAAGGCTCAATCAAAAGTAAGGTTCAACTCTGTTAGTTGAATGCACAGAACAGAAAGAAGTTTCATACAATGCTTCTGTGTAGTTTATATTTGAATATATTCTTTTTTCCACTATTACCCACTTAGCGCTACGAATGTCCAGTTGCATTTTCTACAGACAGAGTGTTTCAAAACTGCTCAATCAAAAGTATGGTTTAACTCTGTTAGCTGAATGCTCAGATCAGAAAGAAGTTTCACAGAATGCTTCTGTGTAGTTTATATTTGAATATATTACTTTTTCCACTACTACTCTCTTAGCGCTCCAAATGTCCAGTTGCATTTTCTACAGAAAGAGTGTTCAGATCTGCTCAATCAAAAGTATGGTTTAACTCTGTTAGCTGAATGCGCAGATCAGAAAAAAGTTTCACCGAATGATTCTGTGTAGTTTATATTTGGAGACATTCATTTTTCCACTATTACCCTCTTAGCGCTCCGAATCTCCACTTGCATTTTCTACAGAAAGAGTGTTTCATAACTGCTCAATCAAAAATATGTTTTATCTCTGTTAACTGAATTTACAGATCAGAAATAAGTTTCACAGAATGCATCTGTGTAGTTTTTATTTGAAGATATTCTTTTTCCCAATGTAGGCCTCCTAGCGCTTAGCATGTCCAATTGCAGTTTCTACAGAAAGAGTGTTTCAGAACGGCTCAATCAAAAGTAAGGTTCAACTCTGTTAGTTGAATGCACAGAACAGAAAGAATTTTCACAGAATGCTACTGTGTTGTTTATATTTGAATATATTCCTTTTTCCACTATTACCCTCTTAGCGCTCCGAATGTCCACTTGCATTTTCTACAGAAAGAGTGTTCAGAACTGCGCAATCAAAAGTATGGTTTAACTCTGTTATCTTAATGAACATATCAGAAATAAGTTTCACACAATGCTTCTGTGTAGTTTTTATTTGAAGATATTATTTTTCCAATAGAGGCCTCTTAGCGCTCAGAATGTCCAATTGCAGTTTCTACAGAAAGAGTGTTTCAGAACGACTCAATCAAAAATAAGGTTCAACTCTGTTAGTTGAATGCACAGAACAGAAAGAAGTTTCATACAATGCTTCTGTGTAGTTTATATTTGAACATATTATTTTTTCCACTATTACCCACTTAGCGCTACGAATGTCCAGTTGCATTTTCTACAGACAGAGTGTTTCAAAACTGCTCAATCAAAAGTATGGTTTAACTCTGTTAGCTGAATGCTCAGATCAGAAAGAAGTTTCACAGAATGCTTCTGTTTAGTTTATATTTGAATATATTCCTTTTTCCACTACTACTCTCTTAGCGCTCCAAATGTCCAGTTGCATTTTCTACAGAAAGAGTGTTCAGATCTGCTCAATCAAAAGTATGGTTTAACTCTGTTAGCTGAATGCACAGATCAGAAAGAAGTTTCACAGAATGATTCTGTGTAGTTTATATTTGGAGACATTCCTTTTTCCACTATTACCCTCTTAGCGCTCCGAATCTCCACTTGCATTTTCTACAGAAAGAGTGTTTCAGAACGGCTCAATCAAAACTAAGGTTCAACTCTTTTAGTTGAACAAACAGAACAGAAAGTAGTTTCACACAATTCTTCTGTGTAGTTTTTATTTGTAGACATTCTTTTTCCCAATATAGGCCTCTTAGCGCTCAGAATGTCCAATTGCAGTTTCTACAGAAAGAGTGTTTCAGAACGGCTCAATCAAAAGTAAGGTTCAACTCTGTTAGTTGAATGCACAGAACAGAAAGAAGTTTCATACAATGCTTCTGTGTAGTTTATATTTGAACATATTCTTTTTTCCACTATTACCCACTTAGCGCTACGAATGTCCAGTTGCATTTTCTACAGACAGAGTGTTTCAAAACTGCTCAATCAAAAGTATGGCTTAACTCTGTTAGCTGAATGCTCAGATCAGAAAGAAGTTTCACAGAATGCTTCTGTGTAGTTTATATTTGAATATATTCCTTTTTCCACTACTACGCTCTTAGCGCTCCAAATGTCCAGTTGCATTTTCTACAGAAAGAGTGTTCAGATCTGCTCAATCAAAAGTATGGTTTAACTCTGTTAGCTGAATGCACAGATCAGAAAGAAGTTTCACAGAATGATTCTGTGTAGTTTATATTTGGAGACATTCCTTTTTCCACTATTACCCTCTTAGCGCTCCGAATCTCCACTTGCATTTTCTACTGAAAGAGTGTTTCAGAACGGCTCAATCAAAACTAAGGTTCAACTCTTTTAGTTGAACAAACAGAACAGAAAGAAGTTTCACACAATTCTTCTGTGTAGTTTTTATTTGTAGACATTCTTTTTCCCAATATAGGCCTCTTAGCGCTCAGAATGTCCAATTGCAGTTTCTACAGAAAGAGTGTTTCAGAAAGGCTCAAAAAAAGTAAGGTTCAACTCTGTTAGTTGAATGCACAGAACAGAAAGAAGTTTCATACAATGCTTCTGTGTAGTTTATATTTAAATATATTCTTTTTTCCACTATTACCCACTTAGCGCTACGAATGTCCAGTTGCATTTTCTACAGACAGAGTGTTTCAAAACTGCTCAATCAAAAGTATGGTTTAACTCTGTTAGCTGAATGCTCAGATCAGAAAGAAGTTTCACAGAATGCTTCTGTGTAGTTTATATTTGAATATATTCCTTTTTCCACTACTACTCTCTTAGCGCTCCAAATGTCCAGTTGCATTTTCTACAGAAAGAGTGTTCAGATCTGCTCAATCAAAAGTATGGTTTAACTCTGTTAGCTGAATGCACAGATCAGAAAGAAGTTTCACAGAATGATTCTGTGTAGTTTATATTTGGAGACATTCCTTTTTCCACTATTACCCTCTTAGCGCTCCGAATCTCCACTTGCATTTTCTACAGAAAGAGTGTTTCAGAACGGCTCAATCAAAACTAAGGTTCAACTCTTTTAGTTGAACAAACTGAACAGAAAGAAGTTTCACACAATTCTTCTGTGTAGTTTTTATTTGTAGATATTCTTTTTCCCAATATAGGCCTCTTAGCGCTCAGAATGTCCAATTGCATTTTCTACAGGAAGAGTGTTTCAGAACGGCTCAATCAAAAGTAAGGTTCAACTCTGTTAGTTGAATGCACAGAACAGAAAGAAGTTTCATACAATGCTTCTGTGTAGTTTATATTTGAACATATTCTTTTTTCCAGTATTACCCACTTAGCGCTACGAATGTCCAGTTGCATTTTCTACAGACAGAGTGTTTCAAAACTGCTCAATCAAAAGTATGGTTTAACTCTGTTAGCTGAATGCTCAGATCAGAAAGAAGTTTCACAGAATGCTTCTGTGTAGTTTATATTTGAATATATTCCTTTTTCCACTACTAGTCTCTTAGGGCTCCAAATGTCCAGTTGCATTTTCTACAGAAAGAGTGTTCAGATCTGCTCAATCAAAAGTATGGTTTAACTCTGTTAGCTGAATGCACAGATCAGAAAGAAGTTTCACAGAATGATTCTGTGTAGTTTATATTTGAAGACATTCCTTTTTCCACTATTACCCTCTTAGCGCTCCGAATCTCCACTTGCATTTTCTACAGAAAGAGTGTTTCATAACTGCTCAATCAAAAATATGTTTTATCTCTGTTAACTGAATTTACAGATCAGAAATAAGTTTCACAGAATTCATCTGTGTAGTTTTTATTTGAAGATATTCTTTTTCCCAATGTAGGCCTCTTAGCGCTTAGCATGTCCAATTGCAGTTTCTACAGAAAGAGTGTTTCAGAACGGCTCAATCAAAAGTAAGGTTCAACTCTGTTAGTTGAATGCACAGAACAGAAAGAATTTTCACAGAATGCTACTGTGTAGTTTATATTTGAATATATTCCTTTTTCCACTATTACCCTCTTAGCGCTCCGAATGTCCACTTGCATTTTCTACAGAAAGAGTGTTCAGAACTGCGCAATCATAAGTATGGTTTAACTCTGTTAGCTTAATGAACATATCAGAAATAACTTTCACACAATGCTTCTGTGTAGTTTTTATTTGAAGATATTATTTTTCCCAATATAGGCCTCTTAGCGCTCAGAATGTCCAATTGCAGTTTCTACAGAAAGAGTGTTTCAGAAAGGCTCAATCAAAAGTAAGGTTCAACTCTGTTAGTTGAATGCACAGAACAGAAAGAAGTTTCATAAAATGCTTCTGTGTAGTTTATATTTGAACATATTCTTTTTTCCACTGTTACCCACTTAGCGCTACGAATGTCCAGTTGCATTTTCTACAGACAGAGTGTTTCAAAACTGCTCAATCAAAAGTATGGTTTAACTCTGTTAGCTGAATGCTCAGATCAGAAAGAAGTTTCACAGAATGCTTCTGTGTAGTTTATATTTGAATATATTCCTTTTTCCACTACTACGCTCTTAGCGCTCCAAATGTCCAGTTGCATTTTCTACAGAAAGAGTGTTCAGATCTGCTCAATCAAAAGTATGGTTTAACTCTGTTAGCTGAATGCACAGATCAGAAAGAAGTTTCACCGAATGATTCTGTGTAGTTTATATTTGAAGACATTCCTTTTTCCACTATTACCCACTTAGCGCTCCGAATCTCCACTTGCATTTTCTACAAAAAGAGTGTTTCATAACTGCTCAATCAAAAATATGTTTTATCTCTGTTAACTGAATTTACAGATCAGAAATAAGTTTCACAGAATGCATCTGTGTAGTTTTTATTTGAAGATATTCTTTTTCCCAATGTAGGCCTCTTAGCGCTTAGCATGTCCAATTGCAGTTTCTACAGAAAGAGTGTTTCAGAACGGCTCAATCAAAAGAAAGGTTCAACTCTGTTAGTTGAATGCACAGAACAGAAAGAATTTTCACAGAATGCTACTGTGTAGTTTATATTTGAATATATTCCTTTTTCCACTATTACCCTCTTAGCGCTCCGAATGTCCACTTGCATTTTCTACAGAAAGAGTGTTTCAGAACGGCTGAATCAAAACTAAGTTTCAACACTTTTAGTTGAACAAACAGAACAGAAAGAAGTTTCACACAATTCTTCTGTGTAGTTTTTATTTGTAGACATTCTTTTTCCCAATATTCGCCTCTTAGCGCTGAGAATGTCCAATTGCAGTTTCTACAGAAAGAGTGTTTCAGAACGGCTCAATCAAAAGTAAGGTTCAACTCTGTTAGTTGAATGCACAGAACAGAAAGAAGTTTCATACAATGCTTCTGTGTAGTTTATATTTGAACATATTCTTTTTTCCACTATTACCCACTTAGCGCTACGAATGTCCAGTTGCATTTTCTACAGACAGAGTGTTTCAAAACTGCTCAATCAAAAGTATGGCTTAACTCTGTTAGCTGAATGCTCAGATCAGAAAGAAGTTTCACAGAATGCTTCTGTGTAGTTTATATTTGAATATATTCCTTTTTCCACTACTACGCTCTTAGCGCTCCAAATGTCCAGTTGCATTTTCTACAGAAAGAGTGTTCAGATCTGCTCAATCAAAAGTATGGTTTAACTCTGTTAGCTGAATGTACAGATCAGAAAGAAGTTTCACCGAATGATTCTGTGTAGTTTATATTTGAAGACATTCCTTTTTCCACTATTACCCCCTTAGTGTTCCGAATCTCCACTTGCATTTTCTACAAAAACAGTGTTTCATAACTGCTCAATCAAAAATATGTTTTATCTCTGTTAACTGAATTTACAGATCAGAAATAAGTTTCACAGAATGCATCTGTGTAGTTTTTGTTTGAAGATATTCTTTTTCCCAATATAGGCCTCTTAGCGCTTAGCATGTCCAATTGCAGTTTCTACAGAAAGAGTGTTTCAGAACGGCTCAATCAAAAGTAAGGTTCAACTCTGTTAGTTGAATGCACAGAACAGAAAGAATTTTCACAGAATGCTACTGTGTAGTTTATATTTGAATATATTCCTTTTTCCACTATTACCCTCTTAGCGCTCCGAATGTCCACTTGCATTTTCTACAGAAAGAGTGTTCAGAACTGCGCAATCAAAAGTGTGGTTTAACTCTGTTAGCTTAATGAACATATCAGAAATAAGTTTCACACAATGCTTCTGTGTAGTTTTTATTTGAAGATATTATTTTTCCCAATATAGGCCTCTTAGCGCTCAGAATGTCCAATTGCAGTTTCTACAGAAAGAGTGTTTCAGAAAGGCTCAATCAAAAGTAAGGTTCAACTCTGTTAGTTGAATGCACAGAACAGAAAGAAGTTTCATACAATGCTTCTGTGTAGTTTATATTTGAATATATTCTTTTTTCCACTATTACCCACTTAGCGCTACGAATGTCCAGTTGCATTTTCTACAGACAGAGTGTTTCAAAACTGCTCAATCAAAAGTATGGTTTAACTCTGTTAGCTGAATGCTCAGATCAGAAAGAAGTTTCACAGAATGCTTCTGTGTAGTTTATATTTGAATATATTACTTTTTCCACTACTACTCTCTTAGCGCTCCAAATGTCCAGTTGCATTTTCTACAGAAAGAGTGTTCAGATCTGCTCAATCAAAAGTATGGTTTAACTCTGTTAGCTGAATGCACAGATCAGAAAAAAGTTTCACCGAATGATTCTGTGTAGTTTATATTTGGAGACATTCATTTTTCCACTATTACCCTCTTAGCGCTCCGAATCTCCACTTGCATTTTCTACAGAAAGAGTGTTTCATAACTGCTCAATCAAAAATATGTTTTATCTCTGTTAACTGAATTTACAGATCAGAAATAAGTTTCACAGAATGCATCTGTGTAGTTTTTATTTGAAGATATTCTTTTTCCCAATGTAGGCCTCCTAGCGCTTAGCATGTCCAATTGCAGTTTCTACAGAAAGAGTGTTTCAGAACGGCTCAATCAAAAGTAAGGTTCAACTCTGTTAGTTGAATGCACAGAACAGAAAGAATTTTCACAGAATGCTACTGTGTAGTTTATATTTGAATATATTCCTTTTTCCACTATTACCCTCTTAGCGCTCCGAATGTCCACTTGCATTTTCTACAGAAAGAGTGTTCAGAACTGCGCAATCAAAAGTATGGTTTAACTCTGTTATCTTAATGAACATATCAGAAATAAGTTTCACACAATGCTTCTGTGTAGTTTTTATTTGAAGATATTATTTTTCCAATAGAGGCCTCTTAGCGCTCAGAATGTCCAATTGCAGTTTCTACAGAAAGAGTGTTTCAGAACGACTCAATCAAAAATAAGGTTCAACTCTGTTAGTTGAATGCACAGAACAGAAAGAAGTTTCATACAATGCTTCTGTGTAGTTTATATTTGAACATATTCTTTTTTCCACTATTACCCACTTAGCGCTACGAATGTCCAGTTGCATTTTCTACAGACAGAGTGTTTCAAAACTGCTCAATCAAAAGTATGGTTTAACTCTGTTAGCTGAATGCTCAGATCAGAAAGAAGTTTCACAGAATGCTTCTGTTTAGTTTATATTTGAATATATTCCTTTTTCCACTACTACTCTCTTAGCGCTCCAAATGTCCAGTTGCATTTTCTACAGAAAGAGTGTTCAGATCTGCTCAATCAAAAGTATGGTTTAACTCTGTTAGCTGAATGCACAGATCAGAAAGAAGTTTCACAGAATGATTCTGTGTAGTTTATATTTGGAGACATTCCTTTTTCCACTATTACCCTCTTAGCGATCCGAATCTCCACTTGCATTTTCTACAGAAAGAGTGTTTCAGAACGGCTCAATCAAAACTAAGGTTCAACTCTTTTAGTTGAACAAACAGAACAGAAAGTAGTTTCACACAATTCTTCTGTGTAGTTTTTATTTGTAGACATTCTTTTTCCCAATATAGGCCTCTTAGCGCTCAGAATGTCCAATTGCAGTTTCTACAGAAAGAGTGTTTCAGAACGGCTCAATCAAAAGTAAGGTTCAACTCTGTTAGTTGAATGCACAGAACAGAAAGAAGTTTCATACAATGCTTCTGTGTAGTTTATATTTGAACATATTCTTTTTCCACTATTACCCACTTAGCGCTACGAATGTCCAGTTGCATTTTCTACAGACAGAGTGTTTCAAAACTGCTCAATCAAAAGTATGGCTTAACTCTGTTAGCTGAATGCTCAGATCAGAAAGAAGTTTCACAGAATGCTTCTGTGTAGTTTATATTTGAATATATTCCTTTTTCCACTACTACGCTCTTAGCGCTCCAAATGTCCAGTTGCATTTTCTACAGAAAGAGTGTTCAGATCTGCTCAATCAAAAGTATGGTTTAACTCTGTTAGCTGAATGTACAGATCAGAAAGAAGTTTCACCGAATGATTCTGTGTAGTTTATATTTGAAGACATTCCTTTTTCCACTATTACCCCCTTAGTGTTCCGAATCTCCACTTGCATTTTCTACAAAAACAGTGTTTCATAACTGCTCAATCAAAAATATGTTTTATCTCTGTTAACTGAATTTACAGATCAGAAATAAGTTTCACAGAATGCATCTGTGTAGTTTTTGTTTGAAGATATTCTTTTTCCCAATATAGGCCTCTTAGCGCTTAGCATGTCCAACTGCAGTTTCTACAGAAAGAGTGTTTCAGAACGGCTCAATCAAAAGTAAGGTTCAACTCTGTTAGTTGAATGCACAGAACAGAAAGAATTTTCACAGAATGCTACTGTGTAGTTTATATTTGAATATATTCCTTTTTCCACTATTACCCTCTTAGCGCTCCGAATGTCCACTTGCATTTTCTACAGAAAGAGTGTTCAGAACTGCGCAATCAAAAGTGTGGTTTAACTCTGTTAGCTTAATGAACATATCAGAAATAAGTTTCACACAATGCTTCTGTGTAGTTTTTATTTGAAGATATTATTTTTCCCAATATAGGCCTCTTAGCGCTCAGAATGTCCAATTGCAGTTTCTACAGAAAGAGTGTTTCAGAAAGGCTCAATCAAAAGTAAGGTTCAACTCTGTTAGTTGAATGCACAGAACAGAAAGAAGTTTCATACAATGCTTCTGTGTAGTTTATATTTGAATATATTCTTTTTTCCACTATTACCCACTTAGCGCTACGAATGTCCAGTTGCATTTTCTACAGACAGAGTGTTTCAAAACTGCTCAATCAAAAGTATGGTTTAACTCTGTTAGCTGAATGCTCAGATCAGAAAGAAGTTTCACAGAATGCTTCTGTGTAGTTTATATTTGAATATATTCCTTTTTCCACTACTACTCTCTTAGCGCTCCAAATGTCCAGTTGCATTTTCTACAGAAAGAGTGTTCAGATCTGCTCAATCAAAAGTATGGTTTAACTCTGTTAGCTGAATGCACAGATCAGAAAAAAGTTTCACCGAATGATTCTGTGTAGTTTATATTTGGAGACATTCATTTTTCCACTATTACCCTCTTAGCGCTCCGAATCTCCACTTGCATTTTCTACAGAAAGAGTGTTTCATAACTGCTCAATCAAAAATATGTTTTATCTCTGTTAACTGAATTTACAGATCAGAAATAAGTTTCACAGAATGCATCTGTGTAGTTTTTATTTGAAGATATTCTTTTTCCCAATGTAGGCCTCTTAGCGCTTAGCATGTCCAATTGCAGTTTCTACAGAAAGAGTGTTTCAGAACGGCTCAATCAAAAGTAAGGTTCAACTCTGTTAGTTGAATGCACAGAACAGAAAGAATTTTCACAGAATGCTACTGTGTAGTTTATATTTGAATATATTCCTTTTTCCACTATTACCCTCTTAGCGCTCCGAATGTCCACTTGCATTTTCTACAGAAAGAGTGTTCAGAACTGCGCAATCAAAAGTATGGTTTAACTCTGTTATCTTAATGAACATATCAGAAATAAGTTTCACACAATGCTTCTGTGTAGTTTTTATTTGAAGATATTATTTTTCCAATAGAGGCCTCTTAGCGCTCAGAATGTCCAATTGCAGTTTCTACAGAAAGAGTGTTTCAGAACGGCTCAATCAAAAATAAGGTTCAACTCTGTTAGTTGAATGCACAGAACAGAAAGAAGTTTCATACAATGCTTCTGTGTAGTTTATATTTGAACATATTCTTTTTTCCACTATTACCCACTTAGCGCTACGAATGTCCAGTTGCATTTTCTACAGACAGAGTGTTTCAAAACTGCTCAATCAAAAGTATGGTTTAACTCTGTTAGCTGAATGCTCAGATCAGAAAGAAGTTTCACAGAATGCTTCTGTTTAGTTTATATTTGAATATATTCCTTTTTCCACTACTACTCTCTTAGCGCTCCAAATGTCCAGTTGCATTTTCTACAGAAAGAGTGTTCAGATCTGCTCAATCAAAAGTATGGTTTAACTCTGTTAGCTGAATGCACAGATCAGAAAGAAGTTTCACAGAATGATTCTGTGTAGTTTATATTTGGAGACATTCCTTTTTCCACTATTACCCTCTTAGCGCTCCGAATCTCCACTTGCATTTTCTACAGAAAGAGTGTTTCAGAACGGCTCAATCAAAACTAAGGTTCAACTCTTTTAGTTGAACAAACAGAACAGAAAGAAGTTTCACACAATTCTTCTGTGTAGTTTTTATTTGAAGATATTATTTTTCCCAATATAGGCCTCTTAGCGCTCAGAATGTCCAATTGCAGTTTCTACAGAAAGAGTGTTTCAGAACGGCTCAATCAAAAGTAAGGTTCAACTCTGTTAGTTGAATGCACAGAACAGAAAGAAGTTTCATACAATGCTTCTGTGTAGTTTATATTTGAACATATTCTTTTTTCCACTATTACCCACTTAGCGCTACGAATGTCCAGTTGCATTTTCTACAGACAGAGTGTTTCAAAACTGCTCAATCAAAAGTATGGCTTAACTCTGTTAGCTGAATGCTCAGATCAGAAAGAAGTTTCACAGAATGCTTCTGTGTAGTTTATATTTGAATATATTCCTTTTTCCACTACTACGCTCTTAGCGCTCCAAATGTCCAGTTGCATTTTCTACAGAAAGAGTGTTCAGATCTGCTCAATCAAAAGTATGGTTTAACTCTGTTAGCTGAATGCACAGATCAGAAAGAAGTTTCACCGAATGTTTCTGTGTAGTTTATATTTGAAGACATTCCTTTTTCCACTATTACCCCCTTAGTGTTCCGAATCTCCACTTGCATTTTCTACAAAAACAGTGTTTCATAACTGCTCAATCAAAAATATGTTTTATCTCTGTTAACTGAATTTACAGATCAGAAATAAGTTTCACAGAATGCATCTGTGTAGTTTTTGTTTGAAGATATTCTTTTTCCCAATATAGGCCTCTTAGCGCTTAGCATGTCCAATTGCAGTTTCTACACAAAGAGTGTTTCAGAACGGCTCAATCAAAAGTAAGGTTCAACTCTGTTAGTTGAATGCACAGAACAGAAAGAATTTTCACAGAATGCTACTGTGTAGTTTATATTTGAATATATTCCTTTTTCCACTATTACCCTCTTAGCGCTCCGAATGTCCACTTGCATTTTCTACAGAAAGAGTGTTCAGAACTGCGCAATCAAAAGTGTGGTTTAACTCTGTTAGCTTAATGAACATATCAGAAATAAGTTTCACACAATGCTTCTGTGTAGTTTTTATTTGAAGATATTATTTTTCCCAATATAGGCCTCTTAGCGCTCAGAATGTCCAATTGCAGTTTCTACAGAAAGAGTGTTTCAGAACGACTCAATCAAAAATAAGGTTCAACTCTGTTAGTTGAATGCACAGAACAGAAAGAAGTTTCATACAATGCTTCTGTGTAGTTTATATTTGAACATATTCTTTTTTCCACTATTACCCACTTAGCGCTACGAATGTCCAGTTGCATTTTCTACAGACAGAGTGTTTCAAAACTGCTCAATCAAAAGTATGGTTTAACTCTGTTAGCTGAATGCTCAGATCAGAAAGAAGTTTCACAGAATGCTTCTGTTTAGTTTATATTTGAATATATTCCTTTTTCCACTACTACTCTCTTAGCGCTCCAAATGTCCAGTTGCATTTTCTACAGAAAGAGTGTTCAGATCTGCTCAATCAAAAGTATGGTTTAACTCTGTTAGCTGAATGCACAGATCAGAAAGAAGTTTCACAGAATGATTCTGTGTAGTTTATATTTGGAGACATTCCTTTTTCCACTATTACCCTCTTAGCGCTCCGAATCTCCACTTGCATTTTCTACAGAAAGAGTGTTTCAGAACGGCTCAATCAAAACTAAGGTTCAACTCTTTTAGTTGAACAAACAGAACAGAAAGTAGTTTCACACAATTCTTCTGTGTAGTTTTTATTTGTAGACATTCTTTTTCCCAATATAGGCCTCTTAGCGCTCAGAATGTCCAATTGCAGTTTCTACAGAAAGAGTGTTTCAGAACGGCTCAATCAAAAGTAAGGTTCAACTCTGTTAGTTGAATGCACAGAACAGAAAGAAGTTTCATACAATGCTTCTGTGTAGTTTATATTTGAACATATTCTTTTTTCCACTATTACCCACTTAGCGCTACGAATGTCCAGTTGCATTTTCTACAGACAGAGTGTTTCAAAACTGCTCAATCAAAAGTATGGCTTAACTCTGTTAGCTGAATGCTCAGATCAGAAAGAAGTTTCACAGAATGCTTCTGTGTAGTTTATATTTGAATATATTCCTTTTTCCACTACTACGCTCTTAGCGCTCCAAATGTCCAGTTGCATTTTCTACAGAAAGAGTGTTCAGATCTGCTCAATCAAAAGTATGGTTTAACTCTGTTAGCTGAATGTACAGATCAGAAAGAAGTTTCACCGAATGATTCTGTGTAGTTTATATTTGAAGACATTCCTTTTTCCACTATTACCCCCTTAGTGTTCCGAATCTCCACTTGCATTTTCTACAAAAACAGTGTTTCATAACTGCTCAATCAAAAATATGTTTTATCTCTGTTAACTGAATTTACAGATCAGAAATAAGTTTCACAGAATGCATCTGTGTAGTTTTTGTTTGAAGATATTCTTTTTCCCAATATAGGCCTCTTAGCGCTTAGCATGTCCAATTGCAGTTTCTACAGAAAGAGTGTTTCAGAACGGCTCAATCAAAAGTAAGGTTCAACTCTGTTAGTTGAATGCACAGAACAGAAAGAATTTTCACAGAATGCTACTGTGTAGTTTATATTTGAATATATTCCTTTTTCCACTATTACTCTCTTAGCGCTCCGAATGTCCACTTGCATTTTCTACAGAAAGAGTGTTCAGAACTGCGCAATCAAAAGTGTGGTTTAACTCTGTTAGCTTAATGAACATATCAGAAATAAGTTTCACACAATGCTTCTGTGTAGTTTTTATTTGAAGATATTATTTTTCCCAATATAGGCCTCTTAGCGCTCAGAATGTCCAATTGCAGTTTCTACAGAAAGAGTGTTTCAGAAAGGCTCAATCAAAAGTAAGGTTCAACTCTGTTAGTTGAATGCACAGAACAGAAAGAAGTTTCATACAATGCTTCTGTGTAGTTTATATTTGAATATATTCCTTTTTCCACTACTACGCTCTTAGCGCTCCAAATGTCCAGTTGCATTTTCTACAGAAAGAGTGTTCAGATCTGCTCAATCAAAAGTATGGTTTAACTCTGTTAGCTGAATGCACAGATCAGAAAGAAGTTTCACCGAATGTTTCTGTGTAGTTTATATTTGAAGACATTCCTTTTTCCACTATTACCCCCTTAGTGTTCCGAATCTCCACTTGCATTTTCTACAAAAACAGTGTTTCATAACTGCTCAATCAAAAATATGTTTTATCTCTGTTAACTGAATTTACAGATCAGAAATAAGTTTCACAGAATGCATCTGTGTAGTTTTTGTTTGAAGATATTCTTTTTCCCAATATAGGCCTCTTAGCGCTTAGCATGTCCAATTGCAGTTTCTACAGAAAGAGTGTTTCAGAACGGCTCAATCAAAAGTAAGGTTCAACTCTGTTAGTTGAATGCACAGAACAGAAAGAATTTTCACAGAATGCTACTGTGTAGTTTATATTTGAATATATTCCTTTTTCCACTATTACCCTCTTAGCGCTCCGAATGTCCACTTGCATTTTCTACAGAAAGAGTGTTCAGAACTGCGCAATCAAAAGTGTGGTTTAACTCTGTTAGCTTAATGAACATATCAGAAATAAGTTTCACACAATGCTTCTGTGTAGTTTTTATTTGAAGATATTATTTTTCCCAATATAGGCCTCTTAGCGCTCAGAATGTCCAATTGCAGTTTCTACAGAAAGAGTGTTTCAGAACGGCTCAATCAAAAGTAAGGTTCAACTCTGTTAGTTGAATGCACAGAACAGAAAGAAGTTTCATACAATGCTTCTGTGTAGTTTATATTTGAACATATTCTTTTTTCCACTATTACCCACTTAGCGCTACGAATGTCCAGTTGCATTTTCTACAGACAGAGTGTTTCAAAACTGCTCAATCAAAAGTATGGCTTAACTCTGTTAGCTGAATGCTCAGATCAGAAAGAAGTTTCACAGAATGCTTCTGTGTAGTTTATATTTGAATATATTCCTTTTTCCACTACTACGCTCTTAGCGCTCCAAATGTCCAGTTGCATTTTCTACAGAAAGAGTGTTCAGATCTGCTCAATCAAAAGTATGGTTTAACTCTGTTAGCTGAATGTACAGATCAGAAAGAAGTTTCACCGAATGATTCTGTGTAGTTTATATTTGAAGACATTCCTTTTTCCACTATTACCCCCTTAGTGTTCCGAATCTCCACTTGCATTTTCTACAAAAACAGTGTTTCATAACTGCTCAATCAAAAATATGTTTTATCTCTGTTAACTGAATTTACAGATCAGAAATAAGTTTCACAGAATGCATCTGTGTAGTTTTTGTTTGAAGATATTCTTTTTCCCAATATAGGCCTCTTAGCGCTTAGCATGTCCAATTGCAGTTTCTACACAAAGAGTGTTTCAGAACGGCTCAATCAAAAGTAAGGTTCAACTCTGTTAGTTGAATGCACAGAACAGAAAGAATTTTCACAGAATGCTACTGTGTAGTTTATATTTGAATATATTCCTTTTTCCACTATTACTCTCTTAGCGCTCCGAATGTCCACTTGCATTTTCTACAGAAAGAGTGTTCAGAACTGCGCAATCAAAAGTGTGGTTTAACTCTGTTAGCTTAATGAACATATCAGAAATAAGTTTCACACAATGCTTCTGTGTAGTTTTTATTTGAAGATATTATTTTTCCCAATATAGGCCTCTTAGCGCTCAGAATGTCCAATTGCAGTTTCTACAGAAAGAGTGTTTCAGAACGGCTCAATCAAAAGTAAGGTTCAACTCTGTTAGTTGAATGCACAGAACAGAAAGAAGTTTCATACAATGCTTCTGTGTAGTTTATATTTGAACATATTCTTTTTTCCACTATTACCCACTTAGCGCTACGAATGTCCAGTTGCATTTTCTACAGACAGAGTGTTTCAAAACTGCTCAATCAAAAGTATGGCTTAACTCTGTTAGCTGAATGCTCAGATCAGAAAGAAGTTTCACAGAATGCTTCTGTGTAGTTTATATTTGAATATATTCCTTTTTCCACTACTACGCTCTTAGCGCTCCAAATGTCCAGTTGCATTTTCTACAGAAAGAGTGTTCAGATCTGCTCAATCAAAAGTATGGTTTAACTCTGTTAGCTGAATGTACAGATCAGAAAGAAGTTTCACCGAATGATTCTGTGTAGTTTATATTTGAAGACATTCCTTTTTCCACTATTACCCCCTTAGTGTTCCGAATCTCCACTTGCATTTTCTACAAAAACAGTGTTTCATAACTGCTCAATCAAAAATATGTTTTATCTCTGTTAACTGAATTTACAGATCAGAAATAAGTTTCACAGAATGCATCTGTGTAGTTTTTGTTTGAAGATATTCTTTTTCCCAATATAGGCCTCTTAGCGCTTAGCATGTCCAATTGCAGTTTCTACAGAAAGAGTGTTTCAGAACGGCTCAATCAAAAGTAAGGTTCAACTCTGTTAGTTGAATGCACAGAACAGAAAGAATTTTCACAGAATGCTACTGTGTAGTTTATATTTGAATATATTCCTTTTTCCACTATTACTCTCTTAGCGCTCCGAATGTCCACTTGCATTTTCTACAGAAAGAGTGTTCAGAACTGCGCAATCAAAAGTGTGGTTTAACTCTGTTAGCTTAATGAACATATCAGAAATAAGTTTCACACAATGCTTCTGTGTAGTTTTTATTTGAAGATATTATTTTTCCCAATATAGGCCTCTTAGCGCTCAGAATGTCCAATTGCAGTTTCTACAGAAAGAGTGTTTCAGAAAGGCTCAATCAAAAGTAAGGTTCAACTCTGTTAGTTGAATGCACAGAACAGAAAGAAGTTTCATACAATGCTTCTGTGTAGTTTATATTTGAATATATTCTTTTTTCCACTATTACCCACTTAGCGCTACGAATGTCCAGTTGCATTTTCTACAGACAGAGTGTTTCAAAACTGCTCAATCAAAAGTATGGTTTAACTCTGTTAGCTGAATGCTCAGATCAGAAAGAAGTTTCACAGAATGCTTCTGTGTAGTTTATATTTGAATATATTACTTTTTCCACTACTACTCTCTTAGCGCTCCAAATGTCCAGTTGCATTTTCTACAGAAAGAGTGTTCAGATCTGCTCAATCAAAAGTATGGTTTAACTCTGTTAGCTGAATGCACAGATCAGAAAAAAGTTTCACCGAATGATTCTGTGTAGTTTATATTTGGAGACATTCATTTTTCCACTATTACCCTCTTAGCGCTCCGAATCTCCACTTGCATTTTCTACAGAAAGAGTGTTTCATAACTGCTCAATCAAAAATATGTTTTATCTCTGTTAACTGAATTTACAGATCAGAAATAAGTTTCACAGAATGCATCTGTGTAGTTTTTATTTGAAGATATTCTTTTTCCCAATGTAGGCCTCTTAGCGCTTAGCATGTCCAATTGCAGTTTCTACAGAAAGAGTGTTTCAGAACGGCTCAATCAAAAGTAAGGTTCAACTCTGTTAGTTGAATGCACAGAACAGAAAGAATTTTCACAGAATGCTACTGTGTAGTTTATATTTGAATATATTCCTTTTTCCACTATTACCCTCTTAGCGCTCCGAATGTCCACTTGCATTTTCTACAGAAAGAGTGTTCAGAACTGCGCAATCAAAAGTATGGTTTAACTCTGTTATCTTAATGAACATATCAGAAATAAGTTTCACACAATGCTTCTGTGTAGTTTTTATTTGAAGATATTATTTTTCCAATAGAGGCCTCTTAGCGCTCAGAATGTCCAATTGCAGTTTCTACAGAAAGAGTGTTTCAGAACGGCTCAATCAAAAATAAGGTTCAACTCTGTTAGTTGAATGCACAGAACAGAAAGAAGTTTCATACAATGCTTCTGTGTAGTTTATATTTGAACATATTCTTTTTTCCACTATTACCCACTTAGCGCTACGAATGTCCAGTTGCATTTTCTACAGACAGAGTGTTTCAAAACTGCTCAATCAAAAGTATGGTTTAACTCTGTTAGCTGAATGCTCAGATCAGAAAGAAGTTTCACAGAATGCTTCTGTTTAGTTTATATTTGAATATATTCCTTTTTCCACTACTACTCTCTTAGCGCTCCAAATGTCCAGTTGCATTTTCTACAGAAAGAGTGTTCAGATCTGCTCAATCAAAAGTATGGTTTAACTCTGTTAGCTGAATGCACAGATCAGAAAGAAGTTTCACAGAATGATTCTGTGTAGTTTATATTTGGAGACATTCCTTTTTCCACTATTACCCTCTTAGCGCTCCGAATCTCCACTTGCATTGTCTACAGAAAGAGTGTTTCAGAACGGCTCAATCAAAACTAAGGTTCAACTCTTTTAGTTGAACAAACAGAACAGAAAGAAGTTTCACACAATTCTTCTGTGTAGTTTTTATTTGTAGACATTCTTTTTCCCAATATAGGCCTCTTAGCGCTCAGAATGTCCAATTGCAGTTTCTACAGAAAGAGTGTTTCAGAACGGCTCAATCAAAAGTAAGGTTCAACTCTGTTAGTTGAATGCACAGAACAGAAAGAAGTTTCATACAATGCTTCTGTGTAGTTTATATTTGAACATATTCTTTTTTCCACTATTACCCACTTAGCGCTCCGAATGTCCAGTTGCATTTTCTACAGACAGAGTGTTTCAAAACTGCTCAATCAAAAGTATGGTTTAACTCTGTTAGCTGAATGCTCAGATCAGAAAGAAGTTTCACAGAATGCTTCTGTGTAGTTTATATTTGAATATATTCCTTTTTCCACTACTACGCTCTTAGCGCTCCAAATGTCCAGTTGCATTTTCTACAGAAAGAGTGTTCAGATCTGCTCAATCAAAAGTATGGTTTAACTCTGTTAGCTGAATGCACAGATCAGAAAGAAGTTTCACCGAATGATTCTGTGTAGTTTATATTTGAAGACATTCCTTTTTCCACTATTACCCCCTTAGTGTTCCGAATCTCCACTTGCATTTTCTACAAAAACAGTGTTTCATAACTGCTCAATCAAAAATATGTTTTATCTCTGTTAACTGAATTTACAGATCAGAAATAAGTTTCACAGAATGCATCTGTGTAGTTTTTGTTTGAAGATATTCTTTTTCCCAATATAGGCCTCTTAGCGCTTAGCATGTCCAATTGCAGTTTCTACAGAAAGAGTGTTTCAGAACGGCTCAATCAAAAGTAAGGTTCAACTCTGTTAGTTGAATGCACAGAACAGAAAGAATTTTCACAGAATGCTACTGTGTAGTTTATATTTGAATATATTCCTTTTTCCACTATTACCCTCTTAGCGCTCCGAATGTCCACTTGCATTTTCTACAGAAAGAGTGTTCAGAACTGCGCAATCAAAAGTGTGGTTTAACTCTGTTAGCTTAATGAACATATCAGAAATAAGTTTCACACAATGCTTCTGTGTAGTTTTTATTTGAAGATATTATTTTTCCCAATATAGGCCTCTTAGCGCTCAGAATGTCCAATTGCAGTTTCTACAGAAAGAGTGTTTCAGAAAGGCTCAATCAAAAGTAAGGTTCAACTCTGTTAGTTGAATGCACAGAACAGAAAGAAGTTTCATACAATGCTTCTGTGTAGTTTATATTTGAATATATTCTTTTTTCCACTATAACCCACTTAGCGCTACGAATGTCCAGTTGCATTTTCTACAGACAGAGTGTTTCAAAACTGCTCAATCAAAAGTATGGTTTAACTCTGTTAGCTGAATGCTCAGATCAGAAAGAAGTTTCACAGAATGCTTCTGTGTAGTTTATATTTGAATATATTACTTTTTCCACTACTACTCTCTTAGCGCTCCAAATGTCCAGTTGCATTTTCTACAGAAAGAGTGTTCAGATCTGCTCAATCAAAAGTATGGTTTAACTCTGTTAGCTGAATGCACAGATCAGAAAAAAGTTTCACCGAATGATTCTGTGTAGTTTATATTTGGAGACATTCATTTTTCCACTATTACCCTCTTAGCGCTCCGAATCTCCACTTGCATTTTCTACAGAAAGAGTGTTTCATAACTGCTCAATCAAAAATATGTTTTATCTCTGTTAACTGAATTTACAGATCAGAAATAAGTTTCACAGAATGCATCTGTGTAGTTTTTATTTGAAGATATTCTTTTTCCCAATGTAGGCCTCTTAGCGCTTAGCATGTCCAATTGCAGTTTCTACAGAAAGAGTGTTTCAGAACGGCTCAATCAAAAGTAAGGTTCAACTCTGTTAGTTGAATGCACAGAACAGAAAGAATTTTCACAGAATGCTACTGTGTAGTTTATATTTGAATATATTCCTTTTTCCACTATTACCCTCTTAGCGCTCCGAATGTCCACTTGCATTTTCTACAGAAATAGTGTTCAGAACTGCGCAATCAAAAGTATGGTTTAACTCTGTTAGCTTAATGAACATATCAGAAATAAGTTTCACACAATGCTTCTGTGTAGTTTTTATTTGAAGATATTATTTTTCCCAATATAGGCCTCTTAGCGCTCAGAATGTCCAATTGCAGTTTCTACAGAAAGAGTGTTTCAGAAAGGCTCAATCAAAAGTAAGGTTCAACTCTGTTAGTTGAATGCACAGAACAGAAAAAAGTTTCATAAAATGCTTCTGTGTAGTTTATATTTGAACATATTCTTTTTTCCACTGTTACCCACTTAGCGCTACGAATGTCCAGTTGCATTTTCTACAGACAGAGTGTTTCAAAACTGCTCAATCAAAAGTATGGTTTAACTCTGTTAGCTGAATGCTCAGATCAGAAAGAAGTTTCACAGAATGCTTCTGTGTAGTTTATATTTGAATATATTCCTTTTTCCACTACTACGCTCTTAGCGCTCCAAATGTCCAGTTGCATTTTCTACAGAAAGAGTGTTCAGATCTGCTCAATCAAAAGTATGGTTTAACTCTGTTAGCTGAATGCACAGATCAGAAAGAAGTTTCACCGAATGATTCTGTGTAGTTTATATTTGAAGACATTCCTTTTTCCACTATTACCCACTTAGCGCTCCGAATCTCCACTTGCATTTTCTACAAAAAGAGTGTTTCATAACTGCTCAATCAAAAATATGTTTTATCTCTGTTAACTGAATTTACAGATCAGAAATAAGTTTCACAGAATGCATCTGTGTAGTTTTTATTTGAAGATATTCTTTTTCCCAATGTAGGCCTCTTAGCGCTTAGCATGTCCAATTGCAGTTTCTACAGAAAGAGTGTTTCAGAACGGCTCAATCAAAAGAAAGGTTCAACTCTGTTAGTTGAATGCACAGAACAGAAAGAATTTTCACAGAATGCTACTGTGTAGTTTATATTTGAATATATTCCTTTTTCCACTATTACCCTCTTAGCGCTCCGAATGTCCACTTGCATTTTCTACAGAAAGAGTGTTTCAGAACGGCTGAATCAAAACTAAGTTTCAACACTTTTAGTTGAACAAACAGAACAGAAAGAAGTTTCACACAATTCTTCTGTGTAGTTTTTATTTGTAGACATTCTTTTTCCCAATATTCGCCTCTTAGCGCTGAGAATGTCCAATTGCAGTTTCTACAGAAAGAGTGTTTCAGAACGGCTCAATCAAAAGTAAGGTTCAACTCTGTTAGTTGAATGCACAGAACAGAAAGAAGTTTCATACAATGCTTCTGTGTAGTTTATATTTGAACATATTCTTTTTTCCACTATTACCCACTTAGCGCTACGAATGTCCAGTTGCATTTTCTACAGACAGAGTGTTTCAAAACTGCTCAATCAAAAGTATGGCTTAACTCTGTTAGCTGAATGCTCAGATCAGAAAGAAGTTTCACAGAATGCTTCTGTGTAGTTTATATTTGAATATATTCCTTTTTCCACTACTACGCTCTTAGCGCTCCAAATGTCCAGTTGCATTTTCTACAGAAAGAGTGTTCAGATCTGCTCAATCAAAAGTATGGTTTAACTCTGTTAGCTGAATGTACAGATCAGAAAGAAGTTTCACCGAATGATTCTGTGTAGTTTATATTTGAAGACATTCCTTTTTCCACTATTACCCCCTTAGTGTTCCGAATCTCCACTTGCATTTTCTACAAAAACAGTGTTTCATAACTGCTCAATCAAAAATATGTTTTATCTCTGTTAACTGAATTTACAGATCAGAAATAAGTTTCACAGAATGCATCTGTTTAGTTTTTGTTTGAAGATATTCTTTTTCCCAATATAGGCCTCTTAGCGCTTAGCATGTCCAATTGCAGTTCCTACAGAAAGAGTGTTTCAGAACGGCTCAATCAAAAGTAAGGTTCAACTCTGTTAGTTGAATGCACAGAACAGAAAGAATTTTCACAGAATGCTACTGTGTAGTTTATATTTGAATATATTCCTTTTTCCACTATTACCCTCTTAGCGCTCCGAATGTCCACTTGCATTTTCTACAGAAAGAGTGTTCAGAACTGCGCAATCAAAAGTGTGGTTTAACTCTGTTAGCTTAATGAACATATCAGAAATAAGTTTCACACAATGCTTCTGTGTAGTTTTTATTTGAAGATATTATTTTTCCCAATATAGGCCTCTTAGCGCTCAGAATGTCCAATTGCAGTTTCTACAGAAAGAGTGTTTCAGAAAGGCTCAATCAAAAGTAAGGTTCAACTCTGTTAGTTGAATGCACAGAACAGAAAGAAGTTTCATACAATGCTTCTGTGTAGTTTATATTTGAATATATTCTTTTTTCCACTATTACCCACTTAGCGCTACGAATGTCCAGTTGCATTTTCTACAGACAGAGTGTTTCAAAACTGCTCAATCAAAAGTATGGTTTAACTCTGTTAGCTGAATGCTCAGATCAGAAAGAAGTTTCACAGAATGCTTCTGTGTAGTTTATATTTGAATATATTACTTTTTCCACTACTACTCTCTTAGCGCTCCAAATGTCCAGTTGCATTTTCTACAGAAAGAGTGTTCAGATCTGCTCAATCAAAAGTATGGTTTAACTCTGTTAGCTGAATGCACAGATCAGAAAAAAGTTTCACCGAATGATTCTGTGTAGTTTATATTTGGAGACATTCATTTTTCCACTATTACCCTCTTAGCGCTCCGAATCTCCACTTGCATTTTCTACAGAAAGAGTGTTTCATAACTGCTCAATCAAAAATATGTTTTATCTCTGTTAACTGAATTTACAGATCAGAAATAAGTTTCACAGAATGCATCTGTGTAGTTTTTATTTGAAGATATTCTTTTTCCCAATGTAGGCCTCCTAGCGCTTAGCATGTCCAATTGCAGTTTCTACAGAAAGAGTGTTTCAGAACGGCTCAATCAAAAGTAAGGTTCAACTCTGTTAGTTGAATGCACAGAACAGAAAGAATTTTCACAGAATGCTACTGTGTAGTTTATATTTGAATATATTCCTTTTTCCACTATTACCCTCTTAGCGCTCCGAATGTCCACTTGCATTTTCTACAGAAAGAGTGTTCAGAACTGCGCAATCAAAAGTATGGTTTAACTCTGTTATCTTAATGAACATATCAGAAATAAGTTTCACACAATGCTTCTGTGTAGTTTTTATTTGAAGATATTATTTTTCCAATAGAGGCCTCTTAGCGCTCAGAATGTCCAATTGCAGTTTCTACAAAAAGAGTGTTTCAGAACGACTCAATCAATAATAAGGTTCAACTCTGTTAGTTGAATGCACAGAACAGAAAGAAGTTTCATACAATGCTTCTGTGTAGTTTATATTTGAACATATTCTTTTTTCCACTATTACCCACTTAGCGCTACGAATGTCCAGTTGCATTTTCTACAGACAGAGTGTTTCAAAACTGCTCAATCAAAAGTATGGTTTAACTCTGTTAGCTGAATGCTCAGATCAGAAAGAAGTTTGACAGAATGCTTCTGTTTAGTTTATATTTGAATATATTCCTTTTTCCACTACTACTCTCTTAGCGCTCCAAATGTCCAGTTGCATTTTCTACAGAAAGAGTGTTCAGATCTGCTCAATCAAAAGTATGGTTTAACTCTGTTAGCTGAATGCACAGATCAGAAAGAAGTTTCACAGAATGATTCTGTGTAGTTTATATTTGGAGACATTCCTTTTTCCACTATTACCCTCTTAGCGCTCCGAATCTCCACTTGCATTTTCTACAGAAAGAGTGTTTCAGAACGGCTCAATCAAAAGTAAGGTTCAACTCTGTTAGTTGAATGCACAGAACAGAAAGAAGTTTCATACAATGCTTCTGTGTAGTTTATATTTGAACATATTCTTTTTTCCACTATTACCCACTTAGCGCTCCGAATGTCCAGTTGCATTTTCTACAGACAGAGTGTTTCAAAACTGCTCAATCAAAAGTATGGCTTAACTCTGTTAGCTGAATGCTCAGATCAGAAAGAAGTTTCACAGAATGCTTCTGTGTAGTTTATATTTGAATATATTCCTTTTTCCACTACTACGCTCTTAGCGCTCCAAATGTCCAGTTGCATTTTCTACAGAAAGAGTGTTCAGATCTGCTCAATCAAAAGTATGGTTTAACTCTGTTAGCTGAATGTACAGATCAGAAAGAAGTTTCACCGAATGATTCTGTGTAGTTTATATTTGAAGACATTCCTTTTTCCACTATTACCCCCTTAGTGTTCCGAATCTCCACTTGCATTTTCTACAAAAACAGTGTTTCATAACTGCTCAATCAAAAATATGTTTTATCTCTGTTAACTGAATTTACAGATCAGAAATAAGTTTCACAGAATGCATCTGTGTAGTTTTTGTTTGAAGATATTCTTTTTCCCAATATAGGCCTCTTAGCGCTTAGCATGTCCAACTGCAGTTTCTACAGAAAGAGTGTTTCAGAACGGCTCAATCAAAAGTAAGGTTCAACTCTGTTAGTTGAATGCACAGAACAGAAAGAATTTTCACAGAATGCTACTGTGTAGTTTATATTTGAATATATTCCTTTTTCCACTATTACCCTCTTAGCGCTCCGAATGTCCACTTGCATTTTCTACAGAAAGAGTGTTCAGAACTGCGCAATCAAAAGTGTGGTTTAACTCTGTTAGCTTAATGAACATATCAGAAATAAGTTTCACACAATGCTTCTGTGTAGTTTTTATTTGAAGATATTATTTTTCCCAATATAGGCCTCTTAGCGCTCAGAATGTCCAATTGCAGTTTCTACAGAAAGAGTGTTTCAGAAAGGCTCAATCAAAAGTAAGGTTCAACTCTGTTAGTTGAATGCACAGAACAGAAAGAAGTTTCATACAATGCTTCTGTGTAGTTTATATTTGAATATATTCTTTTTTCCACTATTACCCACTTAGCGCTACGAATGTCCAGTTGCATTTTCTACAGACAGAGTGTTTCAAAACTGCTCAATCAAAAGTATGGTTTAACTCTGTTAGCTGAATGCTCAGATCAGAAAGAAGTTTCACAGAATGCTTCTGTGTAGTTTATATTTGAATATATTCCTTTTTCCACTACTACTCTCTTAGCGCTCCAAATGTCCAGTTGCATTTTCTACAGAAAGAGTGTTCAGATCTGCTCAATCAAAAGTATGGTTTAACTCTGTTAGCTGAATGCACAGATCAGAAAAAAGTTTCACCGAATGATTCTGTGTAGTTTATATTTGGAGACATTCATTTTTCCACTATTACCCTCTTAGCGCTCCGAATCTCCACTTGCATTTTCTACAGAAAGAGTGTTTCATAACTGCTCAATCAAAAATATGTTTTATCTCTGTTAACTGAATTTACAGATCAGAAATAAGTTTCACAGAATGCATCTGTGTAGTTTTTATTTGAAGATATTCTTTTTCCCAATGTAGGCCTCTTAGCGCTTAGCATGTCCAATTGCAGTTTCTACAGAAAGAGTGTTTCAGAACGGCTCAATCAAAAGTAAGGTTCAACTCTGTTAGTTGAATGCACAGAACAGAAAGAATTTTCACAGAATGCTACTGTGTAGTTTATATTTGAATATATTCCTTTTTCCACTATTACCCTCTTAGCGCTCCGAATGTCCACTTGCATTTTCTACAGAAAGAGTGTTCAGAACTGCGCAATCAAAAGTATGGTTTAACTCTGTTATCTTAATGAACATATCAGAAATAAGTTTCACACAATGCTTCTGTGTAGTTTTTATTTGAAGATATTATTTTTCCAATAGAGGCCTCTTAGCGCTCAGAATGTCCAATTGCAGTTTCTACAGAAAGAGTGTTTCAGAACGGCTCAATCAAAAATAAGGTGCAACTCTGTTAGTTGAATGCACAGAACAGAAAGAAGTTTCATACAATGCTTCTGTGTAGTTTATATTTGAACATATTCTTTTTTCCACTATTACCCACTTAGCGCTACGAATGTCCAGTTGCATTTTCTACAGACAGAGTGTTTCAAAACTGCTCAATCAAAAGTATGGTTTAACTCTGTTAGCTGAATGCTCAGATCAGAAAGAAGTTTCACAGAATGCTTCTGTTTAGTTTATATTTGAATATATTCCTTTTTCCACTACTACTCTCTTAGCGCTCCAAATGTCCAGTTGCATTTTCTACAGAAAGAGTGTTCAGATCTGCTCAATCAAAAGTATGGTTTAACTCTGTTAGCTGAATGCACAGATCAGAAAGAAGTTTCACAGAATGATTCTGTGTAGTTTATATTTGGAGACATTCCTTTTTCCACTATTACCCTCTTAGCGCTCCGAATCTCCACTTGCATTTTCTACAGAAAGAGTGTTTCAGAACGGCTCAATCAAAACTAAGGTTCAACTCTTTTAGTTGAACAAACAGAACAGAAAGAAGTTTCACACAATTCTTCTGTGTAGTTTTTATTTGTAGACATTCTTTTTCCCAATATAGGCCTCTTAGCGCTCAGAATGTCCAATTGCAGTTTCTACAGAAAGAGTGTTTCAGAACGGCTCAATCAAAAGTAAGGTTCAACTCTGTTAGTTGAATGCACAGAACAGAAAGAAGTTTCATACAATGCTTCTGTGTAGTTTATATTTGAACATATTCTTTTTTCCACTATTACCCACTTAGCGCTACGAATGTCCAGTTGCATTTTCTACAGACAGAGAGTTTCAAAACTGCTCAATCAAAAGTATGGTTTAACTCTGTTAGCTGAATGCTCAGATCAGAAAGAAGTTTCACAGAATGCTTCTGTGTAGTTTATATTTGAATATATTCCTTTTTCCACTACTACGCTCTTAGCGCTCCAAATGTCCAGTTGCATTTTCTACAGAAAGAGTGTTCAGATCTGCTCAATCAAAAGTATGGTTTAACTCTGTTAGCTGAATGCACAGATCAGAAAGAAGTTTCACCGAATGTTTCTGTGTAGTTTATATTTGAAGACATTCCTTTTTCCACTATTACCCCCTTAGTGTTCCGAATCTCCACTTGCATTTTCTACAAAAACAGTGTTTCATAACTGCTCAATCAAAAATATGTTTTATCTCTGTTAACTGAATTTACAGATCAGAAATAAGTTTCACAGAATGCATCTGTGTAGTTTTTGTTTGAAGATATTCTTTTTCCCAATATAGGCCTCTTAGCGCTTAGCATGTCCAATTGCAGTTTCTACAGAAAGAGTGTTTCAGAACGGCTCAATCAAAAGTAAGGTTCAACTCTGTTAGTTGAATGCACAGAACAGAAAGAATTTTCACAGAATGCTACTGTGTAGTTTATATTTGAATATATTCCTTTTTCCACTATTACCCTCTTAGCGCTCCGAATGTCCACTTGCATTTTCTACAGAAAGAGTGTTCAGAACTGCGCAATCAAAAGTGTGGTTTAACTCTGTTAGCTTAATGAACATATCAGAAATAAGTTTCACACAATGCTTCTGTGTAGTTTTTATTTGAAGATATTATTTTTCCCAATATAGGCCTCTTAGCGCTCAGAATGTCCAATTGCAGTTTCTACAGAAAGAGTGTTTCAGAACGACTCAATCAAAAATAAGGTTCAACTCTGTTAGTTGAATGCACAGAACAGAAAGAAGTTTCATACAATGCTTCTGTGTAGTTTATATTTGAACATATTCTTTTTTCCACTATTACCCACTTAGCGCTACGAATGTCCAGTTGCATTTTCTACAGACAGAGTGTTTCAAAACTGCTCAATCAAAAGTATGGTTTAACTCTGTTAGCTGAATGCTCAGATCAGAAAGAAGTTTCACAGAATGCTTCTGTTTAGTTTATATTTGAATATATTCCTTTTTCCACTACTACTCTCTTAGCGCTCCAAATGTCCAGTTGCATTTTCTACAGAAAGAGTGTTCAGATCTGCTCAATCAAAAGTATGGTTTAACTCTGTTAGCTGAATGCACAGATCAGAAAGAAGTTTCACAGAATGATTCTGTGTAGTTTATATTTGGAGACATTCCTTTTTCCACTATTACCCTCTTAGCGCTCCGAATCTCCACTTGCATTTTCTACAGAAAGAGTGTTTCAGAACGGCTCAATCAAAACTAAGGTTCAACTCTTTTAGTTGAACAAACAGAACAGAAAGTAGTTTCACACAATTCTTCTGTGTAGTTTTTATTTGTAGACATTCTTTTTCCCAATATAGGCCTCTTAGCGCTCAGAATGTCCAATTGCAGTTTCTACAGAAAGAGTGTTTCAGAACGGCTCAATCAAAAGTAAGGTTCAACTCTGTTAGTTGAATGCACAGAACAGAAAGAAGTTTCATACAATGCTTCTGTGTAGTTTATATTTGAACATATTCTTTTTTCCACTATTACCCACTTAGCGCTACGAATGTCCAGTTGCATTTTCTACAGACAGAGTGTTTCAAAACTGCTCAATCAAAAGTATGGCTTAACTCTGTTAGCTGAATGCTCAGATCAGAAAGAAGTTTCACAGAATGCTTCTGTGTAGTTTATATTTGAATATATTCCTTTTTCCACTACTACGCTCTTAGCGCTCCAAATGTCCAGTTGCATTTTCTACAGAAAGAGTGTTCAGATCTGCTCAATCAAAAGTATGGTTTAACTCTGTTAGCTGAATGTACAGATCAGAAAGATGTTTCACCGAATGATTCTGTGTAGTTTATATTTGAAGACATTCCTTTTTCCACTATTACCCCCTTAGTGTTCGGAATCTCCACTTGCATTTTCTACAAAAACAGTGTTTCATAACTGCTCAATCAAAAATATGTTTTATCTCTGTTAACTGAATTTACAGATCAGAAATAAGTTTCACAGAATGCATCTGTGTAGTTTTTGTTTGAAGATATTCTTTTTCCCAATATAGGCCTCTTAGCGCTTAGCATGTCCAATTGCAGTTTCTACAGAAAGAGTGTTTCAGAACGGCTCAATCAAAAGTAAGGTTCAACTCTGTTAGTTGAATGCACAGAACAGAAAGAATTTTCACAGAATGCTACTGTGTAGTTTATATTTGAATATATTCCTTTTTCCACTATTACCCTCTTAGCGCTCCGAATGTCCACTTGCATTTTCTACAGAAAGAGTGTTCAGAACTGCGCAATCAAAAGTGTGGTTTAACTCTGTTAGCTTAATGAACATATCAGAAATAAGTTTCACACAATGCTTCTGTGTAGTTTTTATTTGAAGATATTATTTTTCCCAATATAGGCCTCTTAGCGCTCAGAATGTCCAATTGCAGTTTCTACAGAAAGAGTGTTTCAGAAAGGCTCAATCAAAAGTAAGGTTCAACTCTGTTAGTTGAATGCACAGAACAGAAAGAAGTTTCATACAATGCTTCTGTGTAGTTTATATTTGAATATATTCTTTTTTCCACTATTACCCACTTAGCGCTACGAATGTCCAGTTGCATTTTCTACAGACAGAGTGTTTCAAAACTGCTCAATCAAAAGTATGGTTTAACTCTGTTAGCTGAATGCTCAGATCAGAAAGAAGTTTCACAGAATGCTTCTGTGTAGTTTATATTTGAATATATTACTTTTTCCACTACTACTCTCTTAGCGCTCCAAATGTCCAGTTGCATTTTCTACAGAAAGAGTGTTCAGATCTGCTCAATCAAAAGTATGGTTTAACTCTGTTAGCTGAATGCACAGATCAGAAAAAAGTTTCACCGAATGATTCTGTGTAGTTTATATTTGGAGACATTCATTTTTCCACTATTACCCTCTTAGCGCTCCGAATCTCCACTTGCATTTTCTACAGAAAGAGTGTTTCATAACTGCTCAATCAAAAATATGTTTTATCTCTGTTAACTGAATTTACAGATCAGAAATAAGTTTCACAGAATGCATCTGTGTAGTTTTTATTTGAAGATATTCTTTTTCCCAATGTAGGCCTCTTAGCGCTTAGCATGTCCAATTGCAGTTTCTACAGAAAGAGTGTTTCAGAACGGCTCAATCAAAAGTAAGGTTCAACTCTGTTAGTTGAATGCACAGAACAGAAAGAATTTTCACAGAATGCTACTGTGTAGTTTATATTTGAATATATTCCTTTTTCCACTATTACCCTCTTAGCGATCCGAATGTCCACTTGCATTTTCTACAGAAAGAGTGTTCAGAACTGCGCAATCAAAAGTATGGTTTAACTCTGTTATCTTAATGAACATATCAGAAATAAGTTTCACACAATGCTTCTGTGTAGTTTTTATTTGAAGATATTATTTTTCCAATAGAGGCCTCTTAGCGCTCAGAATGTCCAATTGCAGTTTCTACAGAAAGAGTGTTTCAGAACGGCTCAATCAAAAATAAGGTTCAACTCTGTTAGTTGAATGCACAGAACAGAAAGAAGTTTCATACAATGCTTCTGTGTAGTTTATATTTGAACATATTCTTTTTTCCACTATTACCCACTTAGCGCTACGAATGTCCAGTTGCATTTTCTACAGACAGAGTGTTTCAAAACTGCTCAATCAAAAGTATGGTTTAACTCTGTTAGCTGAATGCTCAGATCAGAAAGAAGTTTCACAGAATGCTTCTGTTTAGTTTATATTTGAATATATTCCTTTTTCCACTACTACTCTCTTAGCGCTCCAAATGTCCAGTTGCATTTTCTACAGAAAGAGTGTTCAGATCTGCTCAATCAAAAGTATGGTTTAACTCTGTTAGCTGAATGCACAGATCAGAAAGAAGTTTCACAGAATGATTCTGTGTAGTTTATATTTGGAGACATTCCTTTTTCCACTATTACCCTCTTAGCGCTCCGAATCTCCACTTGCATTGTCTACAGAAAGAGTGTTTCAGAACGGCTCAATCAAAACTAAGGTTCAACTCTTTTAGTTGAACAAACAGAACAGAAAGAAGTTTCACACAATTCTTCTGTGTAGTTTTTATTTGTAGACATTCTTTTTCCCAATATAGGCCTCTTAGCGCTCAGAATGTCCAATTGCAGTTTCTACAGAAAGAGTGTTTCAGAACGGCTCAATCAAAAGTAAGGTTCAACTCTGTAAGTTGAATGCACAGAACAGAAAGAAGTTTCATACAATGCTTCTGTGTAGTTTATATTTGAACATATTCTTTTTTCCACTATTACCCACTTAGCGCTCCGAATGTCCAGTTGCATTTTCTACAGACAGAGTGTTTCAAAACTGCTCAATCAAAAGTATGGTTTAACTCTGTTAGCTGAATGCTCAGATCAGAAAGAAGTTTCACAGAATGCTTCTGTGTAGTTTATATTTGAATATATTCCTTTTTCCACTACTACGCTCTTAGCGCTCCAAATGTCCAGTTGCATTTTCTACAGAAAGAGTGTTCAGATCTGCTCAATCAAAAGTATGGTTTAACTCTGTTAGCTGAATGCACAGATCAGAAAGAAGTTTCACCGAATGATTCTGTGTAGTTTATATTTGAAGACATTCCTTTTTCCACTATTACCCCCTTAGTGTTCCGAATCTCCACTTGCATTTTCTACAAAAACAGTGTTTCATAACTGCTCAATCAAAAATATGTTTTATCTCTGTTAACTGAATTTACAGATCAGAAATAAGTTTCACAGAATGCATCTGTGTAGTTTTTGTTTGAAGATATTCTTTTTCCCAATATAGGCCTCTTAGCGCTTAGCATGTCCAATTGCAGTTTCTACAGAAAGAGTGTTTCAGAACGGCTCAATCAAAAGTAAGGTTCAACTCTGTTAGTTGAATGCACAGAACAGAAAGAATTTTCACAGAATGCTACTGTGTAGTTTATATTTGAATATATTCCTTTTTCCACTATTACCCTCTTAGCGCTCCGAATGTCCACTTGCATTTTCTACAGAAAGAGTGTTCAGAACTGCGCAATCAAAAGTGTGGTTTAACTCTGTTAGCTTAATGAACATATCAGAAATAAGTTTCACACAATGCTTCTGTGTAGTTTTTATTTGAAGATATTATTTTTCCCAATATAGGCCTCTTAGCGCTCAGAATGTCCAATTGCAGTTTCTACAGAAAGAGTGTTTCAGAAAGGCTCAATCAAAAGTAAGGTTCAACTCTGTTAGTTGAATGCACAGAACAGAAAGAAGTTTCATACAATGCTTCTGTGTAGTTTATATTTGAATATATTCTTTTTTCCACTATAACCCACTTAGCGCTACGAATGTCCAGTTGCATTTTCTACAGACAGAGTGTTTCAAAACTGCTCAATCAAAAGTATGGTTTAACTCTGTTAGCTGAATGCTCAGATCAGAAAGAAGTTTCACAGAATGCTTCTGTGTAGTTTATATTTGAATATATTACTTTTTCCACTACTACTCTCTTAGCGCTCCAAATGTCCAGTTGCATTTTCTACAGAAAGAGTGTTCAGATCTGCTCAATCAAACGTATGGTTTAACTCTGTTAGCTGAATGCACAGATCAGAAAAAAGTTTCACCGAATGATTCTGTGTAGTTTATATTTGGAGACATTCATTTTTCCACTATTACCCTCTTAGCGCTCCGAATCTCCACTTGCATTTTCTACAGAAAGAGTGTTTCATAACTGCTCAATCAAAAATATGTTTTATCTCTGTTAACTGAATTTACAGATCAGAAATAAGTTTCACAGAATGCATCTGTGTAGTTTTTATTTGAAGATATTCTTTTTCCCAATGTAGGCCTCTTAGCGCTTAGCATGTCCAATTGCAGTTTCTACAGAAAGAGTGTTTCAGAACGGCTCAATCAAAAGTAAGGTTCAACTCTGTTAGTTGAATGCACAGAACAGAAAGAATTTTCACAGAATGCTACTGTGTAGTTTATATTTGAATATATTCCTTTTTCCACTATTACCCTCTTAGCGCTCCGAATGTCCACTTGCATTTTCTACAGAAAGAGTGTTCAGAACTGCGCAATCAAAAGTATGGTTTAACTCTGTTATCTTAATGAACATATCAGAAATAAGTTTCACACAATGCTTCTGTGTAGTTTTTATTTGAAGATATTATTTTTCCAATAGAGGCCTCTTAGCGCTCAGAATGTCCAATTGCAGTTTCTACAGAAAGAGTGTTTCAGAACGGCTCAATCAAAAATAAGGTTCAACTCTGTTAGTTGAATGCACAGAACAGAAAGAAGTTTCATACAATGCTTCTGTGTAGTTTATATTTGAACATATTCTTTTTTCCACTATTACCCACTTAGCGCTACGAATGTCCAGTTGCATTTTCTACAGACAGAGTGTTTCAAAACTGCTCAATCAAAAGTATGGTTTAACTCGGTTAGCTGAATGCTCAGATCAGAAAGAAGTTTCACAGAATGCTTCTGTTTAGTTTATATTTGAATATATTCCTTTTTCCACTACTACTCTCTTAGCGCTCCAAATGTCCAGTTGCATTTTCTACAGAAAGAGTGTTCAGATCTGCTCAATCAAAAGTATGGTTTAACTCTGTTAGCTGAATGCACAGATCAGAAAGAAGTTTCACAGAATGATTCTGTGTAGTTTATATTTGGAGACATTCCTTTTTCCACTATTACCCTCTTAGCGCTCCGAATCTCCACTTGCATTTTCTACAGAAAGAGTGTTTCAGAACGGCTCAATCAAAACTAAGGTTCAACTCTTTTAGTTGAACAAACAGAACAGAAAGAAGTTTCACACAATTCTTCTGTGTAGTTTTTATTTGTAGACATTCTTTTTCCCAATATAGGCCTCTTAGCGCTCAGAATGTCCAATTGCAGTTTCTACAGAAAGAGTGTTTCAGAACGGCTCAATCAAAAGTAAGGTTCAACTCTGTTAGTTGAATGCACAGAACAGAAAGAAGTTTCATACAATGCTTCTGTGTAGTTTATATTTGAACATATTCTTTTTTCCACTATTACCCACTTAGCGCTACGAATATCCAGTTGCATTTTCTACAGACAGAGAGTTTCAAAACTGCTCAATCAAAAGTATGGTTTAACTCTGTTAGCTGAATGCTCAGATCAGAAAGAAGTTTCACAGAATGCTTCTGTGTAGTTTATATTTGAATATATTCCTTTTTCCACTACTACGCTCTTAGCGCTCCAAATGTCCAGTTGCATTTTCTACAGAAAGAGTGTTCAGATCTGCTCAATCAAAAGTATGGTTTAACTCTGTTAGCTGAATGCACAGATCAGAAAGAAGTTTCACCGAATGTTTCTGTGTAGTTTATATTTGAAGACATTCCTTTTTCCACTATTACCCCCTTAGTGTTCCGAATCTCCACTTGCATTTTCTACAAAAACAGTGTTTCATAACTGCTCAATCAAAAATATGTTTTATCTCTGTTAACTGAATTTACAGATCAGAAATAAGTTTCACAGAATGCATCTGTGTAGTTTTTGTTTGAAGATATTCTTTTTCCCAATATAGGCCTCTTAGCGCTTAGCATGTCCAATTGCAGTTTCTACAGAAAGAGTGTTTCAGAACGGCTCAATCAAAAGTAAGGTTCAACTCTGTTAGTTGAATGCACAGAACAGAAAGAATTTTCACAGAATGCTACTGTGTAGTTTATATTTGAATATATTCCTTTTTCCACTATTACCCTCTTAGCGCTCCGAATGTCCACTTGCATTTTCTACAGAAAGAGTGTTCAGAACTGCGCAATCAAAAGTGTGGTTTAACTCTGTTAGCTTAATGAACATATCAGAAATAAGTTTCACACAATGCTTCTGTGTAGTTTTTATTTGAAGATATTATTTTTCCCAATATAGGCCTCTTAGCGCTCAGAATGTCCAATTGCAGTTTCTACAGAAAGAGTGTTTCAGAACGACTCAATCAAAAATAAGGTTCAACTCTGTTAGTTGAATGCACAGAACAGAAAGAAGTTTCATACAATGCTTCTGTGTAGTTTATATTTGAACATATTCTTTTTTCCACTATTACCCACTTAGCGCTACGAATGTCCAGTTGCATTTTCTACAGACAGAGTGTTTCAAAACTGCTCAATCAAAAGTATGGTTTAACTCTGTTAGCTGAATGCTCAGATCAGAAAGAAGTTTCACAGAATGCTTCTGTTTAGTTTATATTTGAATATATTCCTTTTTCCACTACTACTCTCTTAGCGCTCCAAATGTCCAGTTGCATTTTCTACAGAAAGAGTGTTCAGATCTGCTCAATCAAAAGTATGGTTTAACTCTGTTAGCTGAATGCACAGATCAGAAAGAAGTTTCACAGAATGATTCTGTGTAGTTTATATTTGGAGACATTCCTTTTTCCACTATTACCCTCTTAGCGCTCCGAATCTCCACTTGCATTTTCTACAGAAAGAGTGTTTCAGAACGGCTCAATCAAAACTAAGGTTCAACTCTTTTAGTTGAACAAACAGAACAGAAAGTAGTTTCACACAATTCTTCTGTGTAGTTTTTATTTGTAGACATTCTTTTTCCCAATATAGGCCTCTTAGCGCTCAGAATGTCCAATTGCAGTTTCTACAGAAAGAGTGTTTCAGAACGGCTCAATCAAAAGTAAGGTTCAACTCTGTTAGTTGAATGCACAGAACAGAAAGAAGTTTCATACAATGCTTCTGTGTAGTTTATATTTGAACATATTCTTTTTTCCACTATTACCCACTTAGCGCTACGAATGTCCAGTTGCATTTTCTACAGACAGAGTGTTTCAAAACTGCTCAATCAAAAGTATGGCTTAACTCTGTTAGCTGAATGCTCAGATCAGAAAGAAGTTTCACAGAATGCTTCTGTGTAGTTTATATTTGAATATATTCCTTTTTCCACTACTACGCTCTTAGCGCTCCAAATGTCCAGTTGCATTTTCTACAGAAAGAGTGTTCAGATCTGCTCAATCAAAAGTATGGTTTAACTCTGTTAGCTGAATGTACAGATCAGAAAGATGTTTCACCGAATGATTCTGTGTAGTTTATATTTGAAGACATTCCTTTTTCCACTATTACCCCCTTAGTGTTCGGAATCTCCACTTGCATTTTCTACAAAAACAGTGTTTCATAACTGCTCAATCAAAAATATGTTTTATCTCTGTTAACTGAATTTACAGATCAGAAATAAGTTTCACAGAATGCATCTGTGTAGTTTTTGTTTGAAGATATTCTTTTTCCCAATATAGGCCTCTTAGCGCTTAGCATGTCCAATTGCAGTTTCTACAGAAAGAGTGTTTCAGAACGGCTCAATCAAAAGTAAGGTTCAACTCTGTTAGTTGAATGCACAGAACAGAAAGAATTTTCACAGAATGCTACTGTGTAGTTTATATTTGAATATATTCCTTTTTCCACTATTACCCTCTTAGCGCTCCGAATGTCCACTTGCATTTTCTACAGAAAGAGTGTTCAGAACTGCGCAATCAAAAGTGTGGTTTAACTCTGTTAGCTTAATGAACATATCAGAAATAAGTTTCACACAATGCTTCTGTGTAGTTTTTATTTGAAGATATTATTTTTCCCAATATAGGCCTCTTAGCGCTCAGAATGTCCAATTGCAGTTTCTACAGAAAGAGTGTTTCAGAAAGGCTCAATCAAAAGTAAGGTTCAACTCTGTTAGTTGAATGCACAGAACAGAAAGAAGTTTCATACAATGCTTCTGTGTAGTTTATATTTGAATATATTCTTTTTTCCACTATTACCCACTTAGCGCTACGAATGTCCAGTTGCATTTTCTACAGACAGAGTGTTTCAAAACTGCTCAATCAAAAGTATGGTTTAACTCTGTTAGCTGAATGCTCAGATCAGAAAGAAGTTTCACAGAATGCTTCTGTGTAGTTTATATTTGAATATATTACTTTTTCCACTACTACTCTCTTAGCGCTCCAAATGTCCAGTTGCATTTTCTACAGAAAGAGTGTTCAGATCTGCTCAATCAAAAGTATGGTTTAACTCTGTTAGCTGAATGCACAGATCAGAAAAAAGTTTCACCGAATGATTCTGTGTAGTTTATATTTGGAGACATTCATTTTTCCACTATTACCCTCTTAGCGCTCCGAATCTCCACTTGCATTTTCTACAGAAAGAGTGTTTCATAACTGCTCAATCAAAAATATGTTTTATCTCTGTTAACTGAATTTACAGATCAGAAATAAGTTTCACAGAATGCATCTGTGTAGTTTTTATTTGAAGATATTCTTTTTCCCAATGTAGGCCTCTTAGCGCTTAGCATGTCCAATTGCAGTTTCTACAGAAAGAGTGTTTCAGAACGGCTCAATCAAAAGTAAGGTTCAACTCTGTTAGTTGAATGCACAGAACAGAAAGAATTTTCACAGAATGCTACTGTGTAGTTTATATTTGAATATATTCCTTTTTCCACTATTACCCTCTTAGCGCTCCGAATGTCCACTTGCATTTTCTACAGAAAGAGTGTTCAGAACTGCGCAATCAAAAGTATGGTTTAACTCTGTTATCTTAATGAACATATCAGAAATAAGTTTCACACAATGCTTCTGTGTAGTTTTTATTTGAAGATATTATTTTTCCAATAGAGGCCTCTTAGCGCTCAGAATGTCCAATTGCAGTTTCTACAGAAAGAGTGTTTCAGAACGGCTCAATCAAAAATAAGGTTCAACTCTGTTAGTTGAATGCACAGAACAGAAAGAAGTTTCATACAATGCTTCTGTGTAGTTTATATTTGAACATATTCTTTTTTCCACTATTACCCACTTAGCGCTACGAATGTCCAGTTGCATTTTCTACAGACAGAGTGTTTCAAAACTGCTCAATCAAAAGTATGGTTTAACTCTGTTAGCTGAATGCTCAGATCAGAAAGAAGTTTCACAGAATGCTTCTGTTTAGTTTATATTTGAATATATTCCTTTTTCCACAACTACTCTCTTAGCGCTCCAAATGTCCAGTTGCATTTTCTACAGAAAGAGTGTTCAGATCTGCTCAATCAAAAGTATGGTTTAACTCTGTTAGCTGAATGCACAGATCAGAAAGAAGTTTCACAGAATGATTCTGTGTAGTTTATATTTGGAGACATTCCTTTTTCCACTATTACCCTCTTAGCGCTCCGAATCTCCACTTGCATTGTCTACAGAAAGAGTGTTTCAGAACGGCTCAATCAAAACTAAGGTTCAACTCTTTTAGTTGAACAAACAGAACAGAAAGAAGTTTCACACAATTCTTCTGTGTAGTTTTTATTTGTAGACATTCTTTTTCCCAATATAGGCCTCTTAGCGCTCAGAATGTCCAATTGCAGTTTCTACAGAAAGAGTGTTTCAGAACGGCTCAATCAAAAGTAAGGTTCAACTCTGTAAGTTGAATGCACAGAACAGAAAGAAGTTTCATACAATGCTTCTGTGTAGCTTATATTTGAACATATTCTTTTTTCCACTATTACCCACTTAGCGCTCCGAATGTCCAGTTGCATTTTCTACAGACAGAGTGTTTCAAAACTGCTCAATCAAAAGTATGGTTTAACTCTGTTAGCTGAATGCTCAGATCAGAAAGAAGTTTCACAGAATGCTTCTGTGTAGTTTATATTTGAATATATTCCTTTTTCCACTACTACGCTCTTAGCGCTCCAAATGTCCAGTTGCATTTTCTACAGAAAGAGTGTTCAGATCTGCTCAATCAAAAGTATGGTTTAACTCTGTTAGCTGAATGCACAGATCAGAAAGAAGTTTCACCGAATGATTCTGTGTAGTTTATATTTGAAGACATTCCTTTTTCCACTATTACCCCCTTAGTGTTCCGAATCTCCACTTGCATTTTCTACAAAAACAGTGTTTCATAACTGCTCAATCAAAAATATGTTTTATCTCTGTTAACTGAATTTACAGATCAGAAATAAGTTTCACAGAATGCATCTGTGTAGTTTTTGTTTGAAGATATTCTTTTTCCCAATATAGGCCTCTTAGCGCTTAGCATGTCCAATTGCAGTTTCTACAGAAAGAGTGTTTCAGAACGGCTCAATCAAAAGTAAGGTTCAACTCTGTTAGTTGAATGCACAGAACAGAAAGAATTTTCACAGAATGCTACTGTGTAGTTTATATTTGAATATATTCCTTTTTCCACTATTACCCTCTTAGCGCTCCGAATGTCCACTTGCATTTTCTACAGAAAGAGTGTTCAGAACTGCGCAATCAAAAGTGTGGTTTAACTCTGTTAGCTTAATGAACATATCAGAAATAAGTTTCACACAATGCTTCTGTGTAGTTTTTATTTGAAGATATTATTTTTCCCAATATAGGCCTCTTAGCGCTCAGAATGTCCAATTGCAGTTTCTACAGAAAGAGTGTTTCAGAAAGGCTCAATCAAAAGTAAGGTTCAACTCTGTTAGTTGAATGCACAGAACAGAAAGAAGTTTCATACAATGCTTCTGTGTAGTTTATATTTGAATATATTCTTTTTTCCACTATAACCCACTTAGCGCTACGAATGTCCAGTTGCATTTTCTACAGACAGAGTGTTTCAAAACTGCTCAATCAAAAGTATGGTTTAACTCTGTTAGCTGAATGCTCAGATCAGAAAGAAGTTTCACAGAATGCTTCTGTGTAGTTTATATTTGAATATATTACTTTTTCCACTACTACTCTCTTAGCGCTCCAAATGTCCAGTTGCATTTTCTACAGAAAGAGTGTTCAGATCTGCTCAATCAAACGTATGGTTTAACTCTGTTAGCTGAATGCACAGATCAGAAAAAAGTTTCACCGAATGATTCTGTGTAGTTTATATTTGGAGACATTCATTTTTCCACTATTACCCTCTTAGCGCTCCGAATCTCCACTTGCATTTTCTACAGAAAGAGTGTTTCATAACTGCTCAATCAAAAATATGTTTTATCTCTGTTAACTGAATTTACAGATCAGAAATAAGTTTCACAGAATGCATCTGTGTAGTTTTTATTTGAAGATATTCTTTTTCCCAATGTAGGCCTCTTAGCGCTTAGCATGTCCAATTGCAGTTTCTACAGAAAGAGTGTTTCAGAACGGCTCAATCAAAAGTAAGGTTCAACTCTGTTAGTTGAATGCACAGAACAGAAAGAATTTTCACAGAATGCTACTGTGTAGTTTATATTTGAATATATTCCTTTTTCCACTATTACCCTCTTAGCGCTCCGAATGTCCACTTGCATTTTCTACAGAAAGAGTGTTCAGAACTGCGCAATCAAAAGTATGGTTTAACTCTGTTATCTTAATGAACATATCAGAAATAAGTTTCACACAATGCTTCTGTGTAGTTTTTATTTGAAGATATTATTTTTCCAATAGAGGCCTCTTAGCGCTCAGAATGTCCAATTGCAGTTTCTACAGAAAGAGTGTTTCAGAACGGCTCAATCAAAAATAAGGTTCAACTCTGTTAGTTGAATGCACAGAACAGAAAGAAGTTTCATACAATGCTTCTGTGTAGTTTATATTTGAACATATTCTTTTTTCCACTATTACCCACTTAGCGCTACGAATGTCCAGTTGCATTTTCTACAGACAGAGTGTTTCAAAACTGCTCAATCAAAAGTATGGTTTAACTCTGTTAGCTGAATGCTCAGATCAGAAAGAAGTTTCACAGAATGCTTCTGTTTAGTTTATATTTGAATATATTCCTTTTTCCACTACTACTCTCTTAGCGCTCCAAATGTCCAGTTGCATTTTCTACAGAAAGAGTGTTCAGATCTGCTCAATCAAAAGTATGGTTTAACTCTGTTAGCTGAATGCACAGATCAGAAAGAAGTTTCACAGAATGATTCTGTGTAGTTTATATTTGGAGACATTCCTTTTTCCACTATTACCCTCTTAGCGCTCCGAATCTCCACTTGCATTTTCTACAGAAAGAGTGTTTCAGAACGGCTCAATCAAAACTAAGGTTCAACTCTTTTAGTTGAACAAACAGAACAGAAAGAAGTTTCACACAATTCTTCTGTGTAGTTTTTATTTGTAGACATTCTTTTTCCCAATATAGGCCTCTTAGCGCTCAGAATGTCCAATTGCAGTTTCTACAGAAAGAGTGTTTCAGAACGGCTCAATCAAAAGTAAGGTTCAACTCTGTTAGTTGAATGCACAGAACAGAAAGAAGTTTCATACAATGCTTCTGTGTAGTTTATATTTGAACATATTCTTTTTTCCACTATTACCCACTTAGCGCTACGAATGTCCAGTTGCATTTTCTACAGACAGAGAGTTTCAAAACTGCTCAATCAAAAGTATGGTTTAACTCTGTTAGCTGAATGCTCAGATCAGAAATAAGTTTCACAGAATGCTTCTGTGTAGTTTATATTTGAATATATTCCTTTTTCCACTACTACGCTCTTAGCGCTCCAAATGTCCAGTTGCATTTTCTACAGAAAGAGTGTTCAGATCTGCTCAATCAAAAGTATGGTTTAACTCTGTTAGCTGAATGCACAGATCAGAAAGAAGTTTCACCGAATGTTTCTGTGTAGTTTATATTTGAAGACATTCCTTTTTCCACTATTACCCCCTTAGTGTTCCGAATCTCCACTTGCATTTTCTACAAAAACAGTGTTTCATAACTGCTCAATCAAAAATATGTTTTATCTCTGTTAACTGAATTTACAGATCAGAAATAAGTTTCACAGAATGCATCTGTGTAGTTTTTGTTTGAAGATATTCTTTTTCCCAATATAGGCCTCTTAGCGCTTAGCATGTCCAATTGCAGTTTCTACAGAAAGAGTGTTTCAGAACGGCTCAATCAAAAGTAAGGTTCAACTCTGTTAGTTGAATGCACAGAACAGAAAGAATTTTCACAGAATGCTACTGTGTAGTTTATATTTGAATATATTCTTTTTTCCACTATTACCCTCTTAGCGCTCCGAATGTCCACTTGCATTTTCTACAGAAAGAGTGTTCAGAACTGCGCAATCAAAAGTGTGGTTTAACTCTGTTAGCTTAATGAACATATCAGAAATAAGTTTCACACAATGCTTCTGTGTAGTTTTTATTTGAAGATATTATTTTTCCCAATATAGGCCTCTTAGCGCTCAGAATGTCCAATTGCAGTTTCTACAGAAAGAGTGTTTCAGAAAGGCTCAATCAAAAGTAAGGTTCAACTCTGTTAGTTGAATGCACAGAACAGAAAGAAGTTTCATACAATGCTTCTGTGTAGTTTATATTTGAATATATTCTTTTTTCCACTATTACCCACTTAGCGCTACGAATGTCCAGTTGCATTTTCTACAGACAGAGTGTTTCAAAACTGCTCAATCAAAAGTATGGTTTAACTCTGTTAGCTGAATGCTCAGATCAGAAAGAAGTTTCACAGAATGCTTCTGTGTAGTTTATATTTGAATATATTACTTTTTCCACTACTACTCTCTTAGCGCTCCAAATGTCCAGTTGCATTTTCTACAGAAAGAGTGTTCAGATCTGCTCAATCAAAAGTATGGTTTAACTCTGTTAGCTGAATGCACAGATAAGAAAAAAGTTTCACCGAATGATTCTGTGTAGTTTATATTTGGAGACATTCATTTTTCCACTATTACCCTCTTAGCGCTCCGAATCTCCACTTGCATTTTCTACAGAAAGAGTGTTTCATAACTGCTCAATCAAAAATATGTTTTATCTCTGTTAACTGAATTTACAGATCAGAAATGAGTTTCACAGAATGCATCTGTGTAGTTTTTATTTGAAGATATTCTTTTTCCCAATGTAGGCCTCTTAGCGCTTAGCATGTCCAATTGCAGTTTCTACAGAAAGAGTGTTTCAGAACGGCTCAATCAAAAGTAAGGTTCAACTCTGTTAGTTGAATGCACAGAACAGAAAGAATTTTCACAGAATGCTACTGTGTAGTTTATATTTGAATATATTCCTTTTTCCACTATTACCCTCTTAGCGCTCCGAATGTCCACTTGCATTTTCTACAGAAAGAGTGTTCAGAACAGCGCAATCAAAAGTATGGTTTAACTCTGTTATCTTAATGAACATATCAGAAATAAGTTTCACACAATGCTTCTGTGTAGTTTTTATTTGAAGATATTATTTTTCCAATAGAGGCCTCTTAGCGCTCAGAATGTCCAATTGCAGTTTCTACAGAAAGAGTGTTTCAGAACGGCTCAATCAAAAATAAGGTTCAACTCTGTTAGTTGAATGCACAGAACAGAAAGAAGTTTCATACAATGCTTCTGTGTAGTTTATATTTGAACATATTCTTTTTTCCACTATTACCCACTTAGCGCTACGAATGTCCAGTTGCATTTTCTACAGACAGAGTGTTTCAAAACTGCTCAATTAAAAGTATGGTTTAACTCTGTTAGCTGAATGCTCAGATCAGAAAGAAGTTTCACAGAATGCTTCTGTTTAGTTTATATTTGAATATATTCCTTTTTCCACTACTACTCTCTTAGCGCTCCAAATGTCCAGTTGCATTTTCTACAGAAAGAGTGTTCAGATCTGCTCAATCAAAAGTATGGTTTAACTCTGTTAGCTGAATGCACAGATCAGAATGAAGTTTCACAGAATGATTCTGTGTAGTTTATATTTGGAGACATTCCTTTTTCCACTATTACCCTCTTAGCGCTCCGAATCTCCACTTGCATTTTCTACAGAAAGAGTGTTTCAGAACGGCTCAATCAAAACTAAGGTTCAACTCTTTTAGTTGAACAAACAGAACAGAAAGAAGTTTCACACAATTCTTCTGTGTAGTTTTTATTTGTAGACATTCTTTTTCCCAATATAGGCCTCTTAGCCCTCAGAATGTCCAATTGCAGTTTCTACAGAAAGAGTGTTTCAGAACGGCTCAATCAAAAGTAAGGTTCAACTCTGTTAGTTGAATGCACAGAACAGAAAGAAGTTTCATACAATGCTTCTGTGTAGTTTATATTTGAACATATTCTTTTTTCCACTATTACCCACTTAGCGCTACGAATGTCCAGTTGCATTTTCTACAGACAGAGAGTTTCAAAACTGCTCAATCAAAAGTATGGTTTAACTCTGTTAGCTGAATGCTCAGATCAGAAAGAAGTTTCACAGAATGCTTCTGTGTAGTTTATATTTGAATATATTCCTTTTTCCACTACTACGCTCTTAGCGCTCCAAATGTCCAGTTGCATTTTCTACAGAAAGAGTGTTCAGATCTGCTCAATCAAAAGTATGGTTTAACTCTGTTAGCTGAATGCACAGATCAGAAAGAAGTTTCACCGAATGATTCTGTGTAGTTTATATTTGAAGACATTCCTTTTTCCACTATTACCCCCTTAGTGTTCCGAATCTCCACTTGCATTTTCTACAAAAACAGTGTTTCATAACTGCTCAATCAAAAATATGTTTTATCTCTGTTAACTGAATTTACAGATCAGAAATAAGTTTCACAGAATGCATCTGTGTAGTTTTTGTTTGAAGATATTCTTTTTCCCAATATAGGCCTCTTAGCGCTTAGCATGTCCAATTGCAGTTTCTACAGAAAGAGTGTTTCAGAACGGCTCAATCAAAAGTAAGGTTCAACTCTGTTAGTTGAATGCACAGAACAGAAAGAATTTTCACAGAATGCTACTGTGTAGTTTATATTTGAATATATTCCTTTTTCCACTATTACCCTCTTAGCGCTCCGAATGTTCACTTGCATTTTCTACAGAAAGAGTGTTCAGAACTGCGCAATCAAAAGTGTGGTTTAACTCTGTTAGCTTAATGAACATATCAGAAATAAGTTTCACACAATGCTTCTGTGTAGTTTTTATTTGAAGATATTATTTTTCCCAATATAGGCCTCTTAGCGCTCAGAATGTCCAATTGCAGTTTCTACAGAAAGAGTGTTTCAGAAAGGCTCAATCAAAAGTAAGGTTCAACTCTGTTAGTTGAATGCACAGAACAGAAAGAAGTTTCATACAATGCTTCTGTGTAGTTTATATTTGAATATATTCTTTTTTCCACTATTACCCACTTAGCGCTACGAATGTCCAGTTGCATTTTCTACAGACAGAGTGTTTCAAAACTGCTCAATCAAAAGTATGGTTTAACTCTGTTAGCTGAATGCTCAGATCAGAAAGAAGTTTCACAGAATGCTTCTGTGTAGTTTATATTTGAATATATTACTTTTTCCACTACTACTCTCTTAGCGCTCCAAATGTCCAGTTGCATTTTCTACAGAAAGAGTGTTCAGATCTGCTCAATCAAAAGTATGGTTTAACTCTGTTAGCTGAATGCACAGATCAGAAAAAAGTTTCACCGAATGATTCTGTGTAGTTTATATTTGGAGACATTCATTTATCCACTATTACCCTCTTAGCGCTCCGAATCTCCACTTGCATTTTCTACAGAAAGAGTGTTTCATAACTGCTCAATCAAAAATATGTTTTATCTCTGTTAACTGAATTTACAGATCAGAAATAAGTTTCACAGAATGCATCTGTGTAGTTTTTATTTGAAGATATTCTTTTTCCCAATGTAGGCCTCTTAGCGCTTAGCATGTCCAATTGCAGTTTCTACAGAAAGAGTGTTTCAGAACGGCTCAATCAAAAGTAAGGTTCAACTCTGTTAGTTGAATGCACAGAACAGAAAGAATTTTCACAGAATGCTACTGTGTAGTTTATATTTGAATATATTCCTTTTTCCACTATTACCCTCTTAGCGCTCCGAATGTCCACTTGCATTTTCTACAGAAAGAGTGTTCAGAACTGCGCAATCAAAAGTATGGTTTAACTCTGTTATCTTAATGAACATATCAGAAATAAGTTTCACACAATGCTTCTGTGTAGTTTTTATTTGAAGATATTATTTTTCCAATAGAGGCCTCTTAGCGCTCAGAATGTCCAATTGCAGTTTCTACAGAAAGAGTGTTTCAGAACGGCTCAATCAAAAATAAGGTTCAACTCTGTTAGTTGAATGCACAGAACAGAAAGAAGTTTCATACAATGCTTCTGTGTAGTTTATATTTGAACATATTCTTTTTTCCACTATTACCCACTTAGCGCTACGAATGTCCAGTTGCATTTTCTACAGACAGAGTGTTTCAAAACTGCTCAATCAAAAGTATGGTTTAACTCTGTTAGCTGAATGCTCAGATCAGAAAGAAGTTTCACAGAATGCTTCTGTTTAGTTTATATTTGAATATATTCCTTTTTCCACTACTACTCTCTTAGCGCTCCAAATGTCCAGTTGCATTTTCTACAGAAAGAGTGTTCAGATCTGCTCAATCAAAAGTATGGTTTAACTCTGTTAGCTGAATGCACAGATCAGAAAGAAGTTTCACAGAATGATTCTGTGTAGTTTATATTTGGAGACATTCCTTTTTCCACTATTACCCTCTTAGCGCTCCGAATCTCCACTTGCATTTTCTACAGAAAGAGTGTTTCAGAACGGCTCAATCAAAACTAAGGTTCAACTCTTTTAGTTGAACAAACAGAACAGAAAGAAGTTTCACACAATTCTTCTGTGTAGTTTTTATTTGTAGACATTCTTTTTCCCAATATAGGCCTCTTAGCGCTCAGAATGTCCAATTGCAGTTTCTACAGAAAGAGTGTTTCAGAACGGCTCAATCAAAAGTAAGGTTCAACTCTGTTAGTTGAATGCACAGAACAGAAAGAAGTTTCATACAATGCTTCTGTGTAGTTTATATTTGAACATATTCTTTTTTCCACTATTACCCACTTAGCGCTACGAATGTCCAGTTGCATTTTCTACAGACAGAGAGTTTCAAAACTGCTCAATCAAAAGTATGGTTTAACTCTGTTAGCTGAATGCTCAGATCAGAAATAAGTTTCACAGAATGCTTCTGTGTAGTTTATATTTGAATATATTCCTTTTTCCACTACTACGCTCTTAGCGCTCCAAATGTCCAGTTGCATTTTCTACAGAAAGAGTGTTCAGATCTGCTCAATCAAAAGTATGGTTTAACTCTGTTAGCTGAATGCACAGATCAGAAAGAAGTTTCACCGAATGTTTCTGTGTAGTTTATATTTGAAGACATTCCTTTTTCCACTATTACCCCCTTAGTGTTCCGAATCTCCACTTGCATTTTCTACAAAAACAGTGTTTCATAACTGCTCAATCAAAAATATGTTTTATCTCTGTTAACTGAATTTACAGATCAGAAATAAGTTTCACAGAATGCATCTGTGTAGTTTTTGTTTGAAGATATTCTTTTTCCCAATATAGGCCTCTTAGCGCTTAGCATGTCCAATTGCAGTTTCTACAGAAAGAGTGTTTCAGAACGGCTCAATCAAAAGTAAGGTTCAACTCTGTTAGTTGAATGCACAGAACAGAAAGAATTTTCACAGAATGCTACTGTGTAGTTTATATTTGAATATATTCTTTTTTCCACTATTACCCTCTTAGCGCTCCGAATGTCCACTTGCATTTTCTACAGAAAGAGTGTTCAGAACTGCGCAATCAAAAGTGTGGTTTAACTCTGTTAGCTTAATGAACATATCAGAAATAAGTTTCACACAATGCTTCTGTGTAGTTTTTATTTGAAGATATTATTTTTCCCAATATAGGCCTCTTAGCGCTCAGAATGTCCAATTGCAGTTTCTACAGAAAGAGTGTTTCAGAAAGGCTCAATCAAAAGTAAGGTTCAACTCTGTTAGTTGAATGCACAGAACAGAAAGAAGTTTCATACAATGCTTCTGTGTAGTTTATATTTGAATATATTCTTTTTTCCACTATTACCCACTTAGCGCTACGAATGTCCAGTTGCATTTTCTACAGACAGAGTGTTTCAAAACTGCTCAATCAAAAGTATGGTTTAACTCTGTTAGCTGAATGCTCAGATCAGAAAGAAGTTTCACAGAATGCTTCTGTGTAGTTTATATTTGAATATATTACTTTTTCCACTACTACTCTCTTAGCGCTCCAAATGTCCAGTTGCATTTTCTACAGAAAGAGTGTTCAGATCTGCTCAATCAAAAGTATGGTTTAACTCTGTTAGCTGAATGCACAGATAAGAAAAAAGTTTCACCGAATGATTCTGTGTAGTTTATATTTGGAGACATTCATTTTTCCACTATTACCCTCTTAGCGCTCCGAATCTCCACTTGCATTTTCTACAGAAAGAGTGTTTCATAACTGCTCAATCAAAAATATGTTTTATCTCTGTTAACTGAATTTACAGATCAGAAATGAGTTTCACAGAATGCATCTGTGTAGTTTTTATTTGAAGATATTCTTTTTCCCAATGTAGGCCTCTTAGCGCTTAGCATGTCCAATTGCAGTTTCTACAGAAAGAGTGTTTCAGAACGGCTCAATCAAAAGTAAGGTTCAACTCTGTTAGTTGAATGCACAGAACAGAAAGAATTTTCACAGAATGCTACTGTGTAGTTTATATTTGAATATATTCCTTTTTCCACTATTACCCTCTTAGCGCTCCGAATGTCCACTTGCATTTTCTACAGAAAGAGTGTTCAGAACAGCGCAATCAAAAGTATGGTTTAACTCTGTTATCTTAATGAACATATCAGAAATAAGTTTCACACAATGCTTCTGTGTAGTTTTTATTTGAAGATATTATTTTTCCAATAGAGGCCTCTTAGCGCTCAGAATGTCCAATTGCAGTTTCTACAGAAAGAGTGTTTCAGAACGGCTCAATCAAAAATAAGGTTCAACTCTGTTAGTTGAATGCACAGAACAGAAAGAAGTTTCATACAATGCTTCTGTGTAGTTTATATTTGAACATATTCTTTTTTCCACTATTACCCACTTAGCGCTACGAATGTCCAGTTGCATTTTCTACAGACAGAGTGTTTCAAAACTGCTCAATTAAAAGTATGGTTTAACTCTGTTAGCTGAATGCTCAGATCAGAAAGAAGTTTCACAGAATGCTTCTGTTTAGTTTATATTTGAATATATTCCTTTTTCCACTACTACTCTCTTAGCGCTCCAAATGTCCAGTTGCATTTTCTACAGAAAGAGTGTTCAGATCTGCTCAATCAAAAGTATGGTTTAACTCTGTTAGCTGAATGCACAGATCAGAATGAAGTTTCACAGAATGATTCTGTGTAGTTTATATTTGGAGACATTCCTTTTTCCACTATTACCCTCTTAGCGCTCCGAATCTCCACTTGCATTTTCTACAGAAAGAGTGTTTCAGAACGGCTCAATCAAAACTAAGGTTCAACTCTTTTAGTTGAACAAACAGAACAGAAAGAAGTTTCACACAATTCTTCTGTGTAGTTTTTATTTGTAGACATTCTTTTTCCCAATATAGGCCTCTTAGCCCTCAGAATGTCCAATTGCAGTTTCTACAGAAAGAGTGTTTCAGAACGGCTCAATCAAAAGTAAGGTTCAACTCTGTTAGTTGAATGCACAGAACAGAAAGAAGTTTCATACAATGCTTCTGTGTAGTTTATATTTGAACATATTCTTTTTTCCACTATTACCCACTTAGCGCTACGAATGTCCAGTTGCATTTTCTACAGACAGAGAGTTTCAAAACTGCTCAATCAAAAGTATGGTTTAACTCTGTTAGCTGAATGCTCAGATCAGAAAGAAGTTTCACAGAATGCTTCTGTGTAGTTTATATTTGAATATATTCCTTTTTCCACTACTACGCTCTTAGCGCTCCAAATGTCCAGTTGCATTTTCTACAGAAAGAGTGTTCAGATCTGCTCAATCAAAAGTATGGTTTAACTCTGTTAGCTGAATGCACAGATCAGAAAGAAGTTTCACCGAATGATTCTGTGTAGTTTATATTTGAAGACATTCCTTTTTCCACTATTACCCCCTTAGTGTTCCGAATCTCCACTTGCATTTTCTACAAAAACAGTGTTTCATAACTGCTCAATCAAAAATATGTTTTATCTCTGTTAACTGAATTTACAGATCAGAAATAAGTTTCACAGAATGCATCTGTGTAGTTTTTGTTTGAAGATATTCTTTTTCCCAATATAGGCCTCTTAGCGCTTAGCATGTCCAATTGCAGTTTCTACAGAAAGAGTGTTTCAGAACGGCTCAATCAAAAGTAAGGTTCAACTCTGTTAGTTGAATGCACAGAACAGAAAGAATTTTCACAGAATGCTACTGTGTAGTTTATATTTGAATATATTCCTTTTTCCACTATTACCCTCTTAGCGCTCCGAATGTTCACTTGCATTTTCTACAGAAAGAGTGTTCAGAACTGCGCAATCAAAAGTGTGGTTTAACTCTGTTAGCTTAATGAACATATCAGAAATAAGTTTCACACAATGCTTCTGTGTAGTTTTTATTTGAAGATATTATTTTTCCCAATATAGGCCTCTTAGCGCTCAGAATGTCCAATTGCAGTTTCTACAGAAAGAGTGTTTCAGAAAGGCTCAATCAAAAGTAAGGTTCAACTCTGTTAGTTGAATGCACAGAACAGAAAGAAGTTTCATACAATGCTTCTGTGTAGTTTATATTTGAATATATTCTTTTTTCCACTATTACCCACTTAGCGCTACGAATGTCCAGTTGCATTTTCTACAGACAGAGTGTTTCAAAACTGCTCAATCAAAAGTATGGTTTAACTCTGTTAGCTGAATGCTCAGATCAGAAAGAAGTTTCACAGAATGCTTCTGTGTAGTTTATATTTGAATATATTACTTTTTCCACTACTACTCTCTTAGCGCTCCAAATGTCCAGTTGCATTTTCTACAGAAAGAGTGTTCAGATCTGCTCAATCAAAAGTATGGTTTAACTCTGTTAGCTGAATGCACAGATCAGAAAAAAGTTTCACCGAATGATTCTGTGTAGTTTATATTTGGAGACATTCATTTATCCACTATTACCCTCTTAGCGCTCCGAATCTCCACTTGCATTTTCTACAGAAAGAGTGTTTCATAACTGCTCAATCAAAAATATGTTTTATCTCTGTTAACTGAATTTACAGATCAGAAATAAGTTTCACAGAATGCATCTGTGTAGTTTTTATTTGAAGATATTCTTTTTCCCAATGTAGGCCTCTTAGCGCTTAGCATGTCCAATTGCAGTTTCTACAGAAAGAGTGTTTCAGAACGGCTCAATCAAAAGTAAGGTTCAACTCTGTTAGTTGAATGCACAGAACAGAAAGAATTTTCACAGAATGCTACTGTGTAGTTTATATTTGAATATATTCCTTTTTCCACTATTACCCTCTTAGCGCTCCGAATGTCCACTTGCATTTTCTACAGAAAGAGTGTTCAGAACTGCGCAATCAAAAGTATGGTTTAACTCTGTTATCTTAATGAACATATCAGAAATAAGTTTCACACAATGCTTCTGTGTAGTTTTTATTTGAAGATATTATTTTTCCAATAGAGGCCTCTTAGCGCTCAGAATGTCCAATTGCAGTTTCTACAGAAAGAGTGTTTCAGAACGGCTCAATCAAAAATAAGGTTCAACTCTGTTAGTTGAATGCACAGAACAGAAAGAAGTTTCATACAATGCTTCTGTGTAGTTTATATTTGAACATATTCTTTTTTCCACTATTACCCACTTAGCGCTACGAATGTCCAGTTGCATTTTCTACAGACAGAGTGTTTCAAAACTGCTCAATCAAAAGTATGGTTTAACTCTGTTAGCTGAATGCTCAGATCAGAAAGAAGTTTCACAGAATGCTTCTGTTTAGTTTATATTTGAATATATTCCTTTTTCCACTACTACTCTCTTAGCGCTCCAAATGTCCAGTTGCATTTTCTACAGAAAGAGTGTTCAGATCTGCTCAATCAAAAGTATGGTTTAACTCTGTTAGCTGAATGCACAGATCAGAAAGAAGTTTCACAGAATGATTCTGTGTAGTTTATATTTGGAGACATTCCTTTTTCCACTATTACCCTCTTAGCGCTCCGAATCTCCACTTGCATTTTCTACAGAAAGAGTGTTTCAGAACGGCTCAATCAAAACTAAGGTTCAACTCTTTTAGTTGAACAAACAGAACAGAAAGAAGTTTCACACAATTCTTCTGTGTAGTTTTTATTTGTAGACATTCTTTTTCCCAATATAGGCCTCTTAGCGCTCAGAATGTCCAATTGCAGTTTCTACAGAAAGAGTGTTTCAGAACGGCTCAATCAAAAGTAAGGTTCAACTCTGTTAGTTGAATGCACAGAACAGAAAGAAGTTTCATACAATGCTTCTGTGTAGTTTATATTTGAACATATTCTTTTTTCCACTATTACCCACTTAGCGCTACGAATGTCCAGTTGCATTTTCTACAGACAGAGAGTTTCAAAACTGCTCAATCAAAAGTATGGTTTAACTCTGTTAGCTGAATGCTCAGATCAGAAAGAAGTTTCACAGAATGCTTCTGTGTAGTTTATATTTGAATATATTCCTTTTTCCACTACTACGCTCTTAGCGCTCCAAATGTCCAGTTGCATTTTCTACAGAAAGAGTGTTCAGATCTGCTCAATCAAAAGTATGGTTTAACTCTGTTAGCTGAATGCACAGATCAGAAAGAAGTTTCACCGAATGATTCTGTGTAGTTTATATTTGAAGACAATCCTTTTTCCACTATTACCCCCTTAGTGTTCCGAATCTCCACTTGCATTTTCTACAAAAACAGTGTTTCATAACTGCTCAATCAAAAATATGTTTTATCTCTGTTAACTGAATTTACAGATCAGAAATAAGTTTCACAGAATGCATCTGTGTAGTTTTTGTTTGAAGATATTCTTTTTCCCAATATAGGCCTCTTAGCGCTTAGCATGTCCAATTGCAGTTTCTACAGAAAGAGTGTTTCAGAACGGCTCAATCAAAATAAGGTTCAACTCTGTTAGTTGAATGCACAGAACAGAAAGAATTTTCACAGAATGCTACTGTGTAGTTTATATTTGAATATATTCCTTTTTCCACTATTACCCTCTTAGCGCTCCGAATGTCCACTTGCATTTTCTACAGAAAGAGTGTTCAGAACTGCGCAATCAAAAGTGTGGTTTAACTCTGTTAGCTTAATGAACATATCAGAAATAAGTTTCACACAATGCTTCTGTGTAGTTTTTATTTGAAGATATTATTTTTCCCAATATAGGCCTCTTAGCGCTCAGAATGTCCAATTGCAGTTTCTACAGAAAGAGTGTTTCAGAACGGCTCAATCAAAACTAAGGTTCAGCTCTTTTAGTTGAACAAACAGAACAGAAAGTAGTTTCACACAATTCTTCTGTGTAGTTTTTATTTGTAGACATTCTTTTTCCCAATATAGGCCTCTTAGCGCTCACAATGTCCAATTGCAGTTTCTACAGAAAGAGTGTTTCAGAACGGCTCAATCAAAAGTAAGGTTCAACTCTGTTAGTTGAATGCACAGAACAGAAAGAAGTTTCATACAATGCTTCTGTGTAGTTTATATTTGAATATATTCATTTTTCCACTATTACCCACTTAGCGCTAGGAATGTCCAGTTGCATTTTCTACAGACAGAGTGTTTCAAAACTGCTCAATCAAAACTATGGTTTAACTCTGTTAGCTGAATGCTCAGATCAGAAAGAAGTTTCACAGAATGCTTCTGTGTAGTTTATATTTGAATATATTACTTTTTCCACTACTACGCTCTTAGCGCTCCAAATGTCCAGTTGCATTTTCTACAGAAAGAGTGTTCAGATCTGCTCAATCAAAAGTATGGTTTAACTCTGTTAGCTGAATGCACAGATCAGAAAGAAGTTTCACCGAATGATTCTGTGTAGTTTATATTTGACGACATTCCTTTTTCCACTATTACCCTCTTAGCGATCCGAATCTCCACTTGCATTTTCTACCAAAAGAGTGTTTCATAACTGCTCAATCAAAAATATGTTTTATCTCTGTTAACTGAATTTACAGATCAGAAATAAGTTTCACAGAATGCATCTGTGTAGTTTTTATTTGAAGATATTCTTTTTCCCAATGTAGGCCTCTTAGCGCTTAGCATGTCCAATTGCAGTTTCTACAGAAAGAGTGTTTCAGAACGGCTCAATCAAAAGTAAGGTTCAACTCTGTTAGTTGAATGCACAGAACAGAAAGAAGCTTCACAGAATGCTACTGTGTAGTTTATATTTGAATATATTCCTTTTTCCACTATTACCCTCTTAGCTCTCCGAATGTCCACTTGCATTTTCTGCAGAAAGAGTGTTCAGAACTGCGCAATCAAAAGTATGGTTTAACTCTGTTAGCTTAATGAACATATCAGAAATAAGTTTCACACAATGCTTCTGTGTAGTTTTTATTTGAAGATATTCTTTTTCCCTATAGAGGCCTCTTAGCGCTCAGAATGTCCAATTGCAGTTTCTACAGAAAGAGTGTTTCAGAACGGCTCAATCAAAAGTAAGGTTCAACTCTGTTAGTTGAATGCACAGAACAGAAAGAAGTTTCATACAATGCTTCTGTGTAGTTTATATTTGAACATATTCTTTTTTCCACTATTACCCACTTAGCGCTGCGAATGTCCAGTTGCATTTTCTACAGACAGAGTGTTTCAAAACTGCTCAATCAAAAGTATGGTTTAACTCTGTTAGCTGAATGCTCAGATCAGAAAGAAGTTTCACAGAATGCTTCTGTGTAGTTTATATTTGAATATATTCCTTTTTCCACTACTACTCTCTTAGCGCTCCAAATGTCCAGTTGCATTTTCTACAGAAAGAGTGTTCAGATCTGCTCAATCAAAAGGATGGTTTAACTCTGTTAGCTGAATGCACAGATCAGAAAGAAGTTTCACAGAATGATTCTGTGTAGTTTATATTTGGAGACATTCCTTTTTCCACTATTACCCTCTTAGCGCTCCGAATCTCCACTTGCATTTTCTACAGAAAGAGTGTTTCAGAACGGCTCAATCAAAACTAAGGTTCAGCTCTTTTAGTTGAACAAACAGAGCAGAAAGAAGTTTCACACAATTCTTCTGTGTAGTTTTTATTTGTAGACATTCTTTTTCCCAATATAGGCCTGTTAGCGCTCAGAATGTCCAATTGCAGTTTCTACAGAAAGAGTGTTTCAGAACGGCTCAATCAAAAGTAAGGTTCAACTCTGTTAGTTGAATGCACAGAACAGAAAGAAGTTTCATACAATGCTTCTGTGTAGTTTATATTTGAACATATTCTTTTTTCAACTATTACCCACTTAGCGCTACGAATGTCCAGTTGCATTTTCTACAGACAGAGTGTTTCAAAACTGCTCAATCAAAAGTATGGTTTAACTCTGTTAGCTGAATGCTCAGATCAGAAAGAAGTTTCACAGAATGCTTCTCTTTAGTTTATATTTGAATATATTCCTTTTTCCACTACTACGCTCTTTGCGCTCCAAATGTCCAGTTGCATTTTCTACAGAAAGAGTGTTCAGATCTGCTCAATCAAAAGTATGGTTTAACTCTGTTAGCTGAATGCACAGATCAGAAAGAAGTTTCACCGAATGATTCTGTGTAGTTTATATTTGAAGACATTCCTTTTTCCACTATTACCCTCTTAGCGCTCCGAATGTCCACTTGCATTTTCTGCAGAAAGAGTGTTCAGAACTGCGCAATCAAAAGTATGGTTTAACTCTGTTAGCTTAATGAACATATCAGAAATAAGTTTCACAGAATGCATCTGTGTAGTTTTTATTTGAAGATATTCTTTTTCCCAATGTAGGCCTCTTAGCGCTTAGCATGTCCAATTGCAGTTTGTACAGAAAGAGTGTTTCAGGACGGCTCAATCAAAAGTAATGTTCAACTCTGTTAGTTGAATGCACAGAACAGAAAGAATTTTCACAGAATCCTACTGTGTAGTTTATATTTGAACATATTCCCTTTTCCACTATTACCCTCTTAGCGCTCCGAATGTCCACTTGCATTTTCTACAGAAAGAGTGTTCAGAACTGCGCAATCAAAAGTATGGTTTAAATCTGTTAGCTTAATGAACATATCAGAAATAAGTTTCACACAATGCTTTTGTGTAGTTTTTATTTGAAGATATTATTTTTCCCAGTAGAGGCCTCTTAGCGCTCAGAATGTCCAATTGCAGTTTCTACAGAAAGAGTGTTTCAGAAAGGCTCAATCAAAAGTAAGGTTCAACTCTGTTAGTTGAATGCACAGAACAGAAAGAAGTTTCATACAATGCTTCTGTGTAGTTTATATTTGAAAATATTCTTTTTTCCACTATTACCCACTAAGAGCTACGAATGTCCAGTTGCATTTTCTACAGACAGAGTGTTTCAAAACTGCTCAATCAAAAGTATGGTTTAACTCTGTTAGCTGAATGCTCAGATCAGAGAGAAGTTTCACAGAATGCTTCTGTGTAGTTTATATTTGAATATATTCCTTTTTCCACTACTACTCTCTTAGCGCTCCAAATGTCCAGTTGCATTTTCTACAGAAAGAGTGTTCAGATCTGCTCAATCAAAAGGATGGTTTAAATCTGTTAGCTGAATGCACAGATCAGAAAGAAGTTTCACAGAATGATTCTGTGTAGTTTATATTTGGAGACATTCCTTTTTCCACTATTACCCTCTAAGTGCTCCGAATCTCCACTTGCATTTTCTACAGAAAGAGTGTTTCAGAACGGCTCAATCAAAACTAAAGTTCAACTCTTTTAGTTGAACAAACAGAACAGAAAGAAGTTTCGAACAGTTCTTCTGTGTAGTTTTTATTTGTAGACATTCTTTTTCCCAATATAGGCCTCCTAGCGCTCAGAATGTCCAATTGCAGTTTCTACAGAAAGAGTGTTTCAGAACGGCTCAATCAAAAGTAAGGTTCAACTCTGTTAGTTGAATGCACAGAACAGAAAGAAGTTTCATACAATGCTTCTGTGTAGTTTATATTTGAACATATTCTTTTTTCCACTATTACCCACTTAGCGCTATGAATGTCCAGTTGCATTTTCTACAGACAGAGTGTTTCAAAACTGCTCAATCAAAAGTATGGTTTAACTCTGTTAGCTGAATGCTCAGATCAGAAAGAAGTTTCACAGAATGCTTCTGTGTAGTTTATATTTGAATATATTCCTTTTTCCACTACTACGCTCTTAGCGCTCCAAATGTCCAGTTGCATTTTCTACAGAAAGAGTGTTCAGATCTGCTCAATCAAAAGTATGTTTTAACTCTGTTAGCTGAATGCACAGATCAGAAAGAAGTTTCACCGAATGATTCTGTGTAGTTTATATTTGGAGACATTCCTTTTTCCACTATTACGCTCTTAGCGCTCCGAATCTCCACTTGCATTTTCTACAGAAAGAGTGTTTCAGATCGGCTCAATCAAAACTAAGGTTCAACTCTTTTAGTTGAACAAACAGAACAGAAAGAAGTTTCACACAATTCTTCTGTGTAGTTTTTATTTGTAGACATTCTTTTTCCCAATATAGGCCTCTTAGCGCTCACAATGTCCAATTGCAGTTTCTATAGAAAGAGTGTTTCAGAAAGGCTCAATCAAAAGTAAGGTTCAACTCTGTTATTTGAATGCACAGAACAGAAAGAAGTTTAATAAAATGCTTCTGTGTAGTTTATATTTGAACATATTCTTTTTTCCACTATTACCCACTTAGCGCTACCAATGTCCAGTTACATTTTCTACAGACAGAGTGTTTCAAAACTGCTCAATCAAAAGTATGGTTTAACTCTGTTAGCTGAATGCTCAGATCAGAAAGAAGCTTCACAGAATGCTTCTGTGTTGTTTATATTTGAATATATTCCTTTTTCCACTACTACTCTCTTAGCGCTCCAAATGTCCAGTTGCATTTTCTACAGAAAGAGTGTTCAGATCTGCTCAATCAAAAGTATGGTTTAACTCTGTTAGCTGAATGCACAGATCAGAAAGAAGTTTCACAGAATGATTCTGGTTGTTTATATTTGGAGACATTCCTTTTTCCACTACTACGCTCTTAGCGCTCCAAATGTCCAGTTGCATTTTCTACAGAAAGAGTGTTCAGATCTGCTCAATCAAAAGTATGGTTTAAATCTGTTAGCTGAATGCACAGATCAGAAGGAAGTTTCACCGAATGATTCTGTGTAGTTTATATTTGAAGACATTCCTTTTCCCCTATTACCCTCTTAGCGCTCCGAATCTCCACTTGCATTTTCTACAAAAAGAGTGTTTCATAACTGCTCAATCGAAAATATGTTTTACCTCTGTTAACTGAATTTACAGATCAGAAATAAGTTTCACAGAATGCATCTGTGTAGTTTTCATTTGAAGATATTATTTTTCCCAATGTAGGCCTCTTAGCGCTTAGCATGTCCAATTGCAGTTTCTAGAGAAAGAGTGTTTCAGAACGGCTCAATCAAAAGTAAGGTTCAACTCTGTTAGTTGAATGCACAGAACAGAAAGAAGTTTCACAGAATGCTACTGTGTAGTTTATATTTGAATATATTCCTTTTTCCACTATTACCCTCTTAGCGCTCCGAATGTCCACTTGCATTTTCTGCAGAAAGAGTGTTCAGAACTGCGCAATCAAAAGTATGGTTTAACTCTGTTAGCTTAATGAACATATCAGAAATAAGTTTCACACAATGCTTATGTGTAGTTTTTATTTGAAGATATTATTTTTCCCAATATAGGCCTCTTAGCGCTCAGAATGTCCAATTGCAGTTTCTACAGAAAGAGTGTTTCAAAAAGGCTCAATCAACAATAAGGTTCAACTCTGTTTGTTGAATGCACAGAACAGAAAGAAGTTTCATACAATGCTTCTGTGTAGTTTATATTTGAAAATATTCTTTTTTCCACTATTACCCACTAAGAGCTACGAATGTCCAGTTGCATTTTCTACAGACAGAGTGTTTCAAAACTGCTCAATCAAAAGTATGGTTTAACTCTGTTAGCTGAATGCTCAGATCAGAGAGAAGTTTCACAGAATGCTTCTGTGTAGTTTATATTTGAATATATTCCTTTTTCCACTACTACTCTCTTAGCGCTCCAAATGTCCAGTTGCATTTTCTACAGAAAGAGTGTTCAGATCTGCTCAATCAAAAGGATGGTTTAAATCTGTTAGCTGAATGCACAGATCAGAAAGAAGTTTCACAGAATGATTCTGTGTAGTTTATATATTGAGACATTCCTTTTTCCACTATTACCCTCTAAGTGCTCCGAATCTCCACTTGCATTTTCTACAGAAAGAGTGTTTCAGAACGGCTCAATCAAAACTAAAGTTCAACTCTTTTAGTTGAACAAACAGAACAGAAAGAAGTTTCGAACAGTTCTTCTGTGTAGTTTTTATTTGTAGACATTCTTTTTCCCAATATAGGCCTCCTAGCGCTCAGAATGTCCAATTGCAGTTTCTACAGAAAGAGTGTTTCAGAACGGCTCAATCAAAAGTAAGGTTCAACTCTGTTAGTTGAATGCACAGAACAGAAAGAAGTTTCATACAATGCTTCTGTGTAGTTTATATTTGAACATATTCTTTTTTCCACTATTACCCACTTAGCGCTATGAATGTCCAGTTGCATTTTCTACAGACAGAGTGTTTCAAAACTGCTCAATCAAAAGTATGGTTAAACTCTGTTAGCTGAATGCTCAGATCAGAAAGAAGTTTCACAGAATGCTTCTGTGTAGTTTATATTTGAATATATTCCTTTTTCCACTACTACGCTCTTAGCGCTCCAAATGTCCAGTTGCATTTTCTACAGAAAGAGTGTTCAGATCTGCTCAATCAAAAGTATGTTTTAACTCTGTTAGCTGAATGCACAGATCAGAAAGAAGTTTCACCGAATGATTCTGTGTAGTTTATATTTGGAGACATTCCTTTTTCCACTATTACGCTCTTAGCGCTCCGAATCTCCACTTGCATTTTCTACAGAAAGAGTGTTTCAGATCGGCTCAATCAAAACTAAGGTTCAACTCTTTTAGTTGAACAAACAGAACAGAAAGAAGTTTCACACAATTCTTCTGTGTAGTTTTTATTTGTAGACATTCTTTTTCCCAATATAGGCCTCTTAGCGCTCACAATGTCCAATTGCAGTTTCTATAGAAAGAGTGTTTCAGAAAGGCTCAATCAAAAGTAAGGTTCAACTCTGTTATTTGAATGCACAGAACAGAAAGAAGTTTAATAAAATGCTTCTGTGTAGTTTATATTTGAACATATTCTTTTTTCCACTATTACCCACTTAGCGCTACCAATGTCCAGTTACATTTTCTACAGACAGAGTGTTTCAAAACTGCTCAATCAAAAGTATGGTTTAACTCTGTTAGCTGAATGCTCAGATCAGAAAGAAGCTTCACAGAATGCTTCTGTGTTGTTTATATTTGAATATATTCCTTTTTCCACTACTACTCTCTTAGCGCTCCAAATGTCCAGTTGCATTTTCTACAGAAAGAGTGTTCAGATCTGCTCAATCAAAAGTATGGTTTAACTCTGTTAGCTGAATGCACAGATCAGAAAGAAGTTTCACAGAATGATTCTGGTTGTTTATATTTGGAGACATTCCTTTTTCCACTACTACGCTCTTAGCGCTCCAAATGTCCAGTTGCATTTTCTACAGAAAGAGTGTTCAGATCTGCTCAATCAAAAGTATGGTTTAAATCTGTTAGCTGAATGCACAGATCAGAAGGAAGTTTCACCGAATGATTCTGTGTAGTTTATATTTGAAGACATTCCTTTTCCCCTATTACCCTCTTAGCGCTCCGAATCTCCACTTGCATTTTCTACAAAAAGAGTGTTTCATAACTGCTCAATCGAAAATATGTTTTACCTCTGTTAACTGAATTTACAGATCAGAAATAAGTTTCACAGAATGCATCTGTGTAGTTTTCATTTGAAGATATTATTTTTCCCAATGTAGGCCTCTTAGCGCTTAGCATGTCCAATTGCAGTTTCTAGAGAAAGAGTGTTTCAGAACGGCTCAATCAAAAGTAAGGTTCAACTCTGTTAGTTGAATGCACAGAACAGAAAGAAGTTTCACAGAATGCTACTGTGTAGTTTATATTTGAATATATTCCTTTTTCCACTATTACCCTCTTAGCGCTCCGAATGTCCACTTGCATTTTCTGCAGAAAGAGTGTTCAGAACTGCGCAATCAAAAGTATGGTTTAACTCTGTTAGCTTAATGAACATATCAGAAATAAGTTTCACACAATGCTTATGTGTAGTTTTTATTTGAAGATATTATTTTTCCCAATATAGGCCTCTTAGCGCTCAGAATGTCCAATTGCAGTTTCTACAGAAAGAGTGTTTCAAAAAGGCTCAATCAACAATAAGGTTCAACTCTGTTTGTTGAATGCACAGAACAGAAAGAAGTTTCATACAATGCTTCTGTGTAGTTTATATTTGAAAATATTCTTTTTTCCACTATTACCCACTAAGAGCTACGAATGTCCAGTTGCATTTTCTACAGACAGAGTGTTTCAAAACTGCTCAATCAAAAGTATGGTTTAACTCTGTTAGCTGAATGCTCAGATCAGAGAGAAGTTTCACAGAATGCTTCTGTGTAGTTTATATTTGAATATATTCCTTTTTCCACTACTACTCTCTTAGCGCTCCAAATGTCCAGTTGCATTTTCTACAGAAAGAGTGTTCAGATCTGCTCAATCAAAAGGATGGTTTAAATCTGTTAGCTGAATGCACAGATCAGAAAGAAGTTTCACAGAATGATTCTGTGTAGTTTATATTTGGAGACATTCCTTTTTCCACTATTACCCTCTAAGTGCTCCGAATCTCCACTTGCATTTTCTACAGAAAGAGTGTTTCAGAACAGCTCAATCAAAACTAAAGTTCAACTCTTTTAGTTGAACAAACAGAACAGAAAGAAGTTTCGAACAGTTCTTCTGTGTAGTTTTTATTTGTAGACATTCTTTTTCCCAATATAGGCCTCCTAGCGCTCAGAATGTCCAATTGCAGTTTCTACAGAAAGAGTGTTTCAGAACGGCTCAATCAAAAGTAAGGTTCAACTCTGTTAGTTGAATGCACAGAACAGAAAGAAGTTTCATACAATGCTTCTGTGTAGTTTATATTTGAACATATTCTTTTTTCCACTATTACCCACTTAGCGCTATGAATGTCCAGTTGCATTTTCTACAGACAGAGTGTTTCAAAACTGCTCAATCAAAAGTATGGTTTAACTCTGTTAGCTGAATGCTCAGATCAGAAAGAAGTTTCACAGAATGCTTCTGTGTAGTTTATATTTGAATATATTCCTTTTTCCACTACTACGCTCTTAGCGCTCCAAATGTCCAGTTGCATTTTCTACAGAAAGAGTGTTCAGATCTGCTCAATCAAAAGTATGTTTTAACTCTGTTAGCTGAATGCACAGATCAGAAAGAAGTTTCACCGAATGATTCTGTGTAGTTTATATTTGGAGACATTCCTTTTTCCACTATTACGCTCTTAGCGCTCCGAATCTCCACTTGCATTTTCTACAGAAAGAGTGTTTCAGATCGGCTCAATCAAAACTAAGGTTCAACTCTTTTAGTTGAACAAACAGAACAGAAAGAAGTTTCACACAATTCTTCTGTGTAGTTTTTATTTGTAGACATTCTTTTTCCCAATATAGGCCTCTTAGCGCTCACAATGTCCAATTGCAGTTTCTATAGAAAGAGTGTTTCAGAAAGGCTCAATCAAAAGTAAGGTTCAACTCTGTTATTTGAATGCACAGAACAGAAAGAAGTTTAATAAAATGCTTCTGTGTAGTTTATATTTGAACATATTCTTTTTTCCACTATTACCCACTTAGCGCTACCAATGTCCAGTTACATTTTCTACAGACAGAGTGTTTCAAAACTGCTCAATCAAAAGTATGGTTTAACTCTGTTAGCTGAATGCTCAGATCAGAAAGAAGCTTCACAGAATGCTTCTGTGTTGTTTATATTTGAATATATTCCTTTTTCCACTACTACTCTCTTAGCGCTCCAAATGTCCAGTTGCATTTTCTACAGAAAGAGTGTTCAGATCTGCTCAATCAAAAGTATGGTTTAACTCTGTTAGCTGAATGCACAGATCAGAAAGAAGTTTCACAGAATGATTCTGGTTGTTTATATTTGGAGACATTCCTTTTTCCACTACTACGCTCTTAGCGCTCCAAATGTCCAGTTGCATTTTCCACAGAAAGAGTGTTCAGATCTGCTCAATCAAAAGTATGGTTTAAATCTGTTAGCTGAATGCACAGATCAGAAGGAAGTTTCACCGAATGATTCTGTGTAGTTTATATTTGGAGACATTCCTTTTCCCCTATTACCCTCTTAGCGCTCCGAATCTCCACTTGCATTTTCTACAAAAAGAGTGTTTCATAACTGCTCAATCGAAAATATGTTTTACCTCTGTTAACTGAATTTACAGATCAGAAATAAGTTTCACAGAATGCATCTGTGTAGTTTTCATTTGAAGATATTATTTTTCCCAATGTAGGCCTCTTAGCGCTTAGCATGTCCAATTGCAGTTTCTAGAGAAAGAGTGTTTCAGAACGGCTCAATCAAAAGTAAGGTTCAACTCTGTTAGTTGAATGCACAGAACAGAAAGAAGTTTCACAGAATGCTACTGTGTAGTTTATATTTGAATATATTCCTTTTTCCACTATTACCCTCTTAGCGCTCCGAATGTCCACTTGCATTTTCTGCAGAAAGAGTGTTCAGAACTGCGCAATCAAAAGTATGGTTTAACTCTGTTAGCTTAATGAACATATCAGAAATAAGTTTCACACAATGCTTATGTGTAGTTTTTATTTGAAGATATTATTTTTCCCAATATAGGCCTCTTAGCGCTCAGAATGTCCAATTGCAGTTTCTAAAGAAAGAGTGTTTCAAAAAGGCTCAATCAACAATAAGGTTCAACTCTGTTTGTTGAATGCACAGAACAGAAAGAAGTTTCATACAATGCTTCTGTGTAGTTTATATTTGAACATATTCTTTTTTCCACTATTACCACTTAGCGCTACGAATGTCCAGTTGCATTTTCTACAGACAGAGTGTTTCAAAACTGCTCAATCAAAAGTATGGTTTAACTCTGTTAGCTGAATGCTCAGATCAGAAAGAAGTTTCACAGAATGCTTCTGTGTAGTTTATATTTGAATATATTCCTTTTTCCACTACTACTCTCTTAGCGCTCCAAATGTCCAGTTGCATTTTCTACAGAAAGAGTGTTCAGATCTGCTCAATCAAAAGTATGGTTTAACTCTGTTAGCTGAATGCACAGATCAGAAAGAAGTTTCACAGAATGATTCTGTGTAGTTTATATTTGGAGACATTCCTTTTTCCACTATTACCCTCTTAGCGCTCCGAATCTCCACTTGCATTTTCTACAGAAAGAGTGTTTCAGAACGGCTCAATCAAAACTAAGGTTCAGCTCTTTTAGTTGAACAAACAGAACAGAAAGAAGTTTCACACAATTCTTCTGTGTAGTTTTTATTTGTAGACATTCTTTTTCCCAATATAGGCCTCTTAGCGCTCAGAATGTCCAATTGCAGTTTCTACAGAAAGAGTGTTTCAGAACGGCTCAATCAAAAGTAAGGTTCAACTCTGTTAGTTGAATGCACAGAACAGAAAGAAGTTTAATAAAATGCTTCTGTGTAGTTTATATTTGAACATATTCTTTTTTCCACTATTACCCACTTAGCGCTACCAATGTCCAGTTACATTTTCTACAGACAGAGTGTTTCAAAACTGCTCAATCAAAAGTATGGTTTAACTCTGTTAGCTGAATGCTCAGATCAGAAAGAAGCTTCACAGAATGCTTCTGTGTTGTTTATATTTGAATATATTCCTTTTTCCACTACTACTCTCTTAGCGCTCCAAATGTCCAGTTGCATTTTCTACAGAAAGAGTGTTCAGATCTGCTCAATCAAAAGTATGGTTTAACTCTGTTAGCTGAATGCACAGATCAGAAAGAAGTTTCACAGAATGATTCTGGTTGTTTATATTTGGAGACATTCCTTTTTCCACTACTACGCTCTTAGCGCTCCAAATGTCCAGTTGCATTTTCTACAGAAAGAGTGTTCAGATCTGCTCAATCAAAAGTATGGTTTAAATCTGTTAGCTGAATGCACAGATCAGAAGGAAGTTTCACCGAATGATTCTGTGTAGTTTATATTTGAAGACATTCCTTTTCCCCTATTACCCTCTTAGCGCTCCGAATCTCCACTTGCATTTTCTACAAAAAGAGTGTTTCATAACTGCTCAATCGAAAATATGTTTTACCTCTGTTAACTGAATTTACAGATCAGAAATAAGTTTCACAGAATGCATCTGTGTAGTTTTCATTTGAAGATATTATTTTTCCCAATGTAGGCCTCTTAGCGCTTAGCATGTCCAATTGCAGTTTCTAGAGAAAGAGTGTTTCAGAACGGCTCAATCAAAAGTAAGGTTCAACTCTGTTAGTTGAATGCACAGAACAGAAAGAAGTTTCACAGAATGCTACTGTGTAGTTTATATTTGAATATATTCCTTTTTCCACTATTACCCTCTTAGCGCTCCGAATGTCCACTTGCATTTTCTGCAGAAAGAGTGTTCAGAACTGCGCAATCAAAAGTATGGTTTAACTCTGTTAGCTTAATGAACATATCAGAAATAAGTTTCACACAATGCTTATGTGTAGTTTTTATTTGAAGATATTATTTTTCCCAATATAGGCCTCTTAGCGCTCAGAATGTCCAATTGCAGTTTCTAAAGAAAGAGTGTTTCAAAAAGGCTCAATCAACAATAAGGTTCAACTCTGTTTGTTGAATGCACAGAACAGAAAGAAGTTTCATACAATGCTTCTGTGTAGTTTATATTTGAACATATTCTTTTTTCCACTATTACCACTTAGCGCTACGAATGTCCAGTTGCATTTTCTACAGACAGAGTGTTTCAAAACTGCTCAATCAAAAGTATGGTTTAACTCTGTTAGCTGAATGCTCAGATCAGAAAGAAGTTTCACAGAATGCTTCTGTGTAGTTTGTATTTGAATATATTCCTTTTTCCACTACTACTCTCTTAGCGCTCCAAATGTCCAGTTGCATTTTCTACAGAAAGAGTGTTCAGATCTGCTCAATCAAAAGTATGGTTTAACTCTGTTAGCTGAATGCACAGATCAGAAAGAAGTTTCACAGAATGATTCTGTGTAGTTTATATTTGGAGACATTCCTTTTTCCACTATTACCCTCTTAGCGCTCCGAATCTCCACTTGCATTTTCTACAGAAAGAGTGTTTCAGAACGGCTCAATCAAAACTAAGGTTCAGCTCTTTTAGTTGAACAAACAGAACAGAAAGAAGTTTCACACAATTCTTCTGTGTAGTTTTTATTTGTAGACATTCTTTTTCCCAATATAGGCCTCTTAGCGCTCAGAATGTCCAATTGCAGTTTCTACAGAAAGAGTGTTTCAGAACGGCTCAATCAAAAGTAAGGTTCAACTCTGTTAGTTGAATGCACAGAACAGAAAGAAGTTTCATACAATGCTTCTGTGTAGTTTATATTTGAATATATTCTTTTTTCCACTATTACCCACTTAGCGCTAGGAATGTCCAGTTGCATTTTCTACAGACAGAGTGTTTCAAAACTGCTCAATCAAAAGTATGGTTTAAGTCTGTTAGCTGAATGCTCAGATCAGAAAGAAGTTTCACAGAATGCTTCTGTGTAGTTTATATTTGAATATATTACTTTTTCCGCTACTACGCTCTTAGCGCTCCAAATGTCCAGTTGCATTTTCTACAGAAAGAGTGTTCAGATCTGCTCAATCAAAAGTATGGTTTAACTCTGTTAGCTGAATGCACAGATCAGAAAGAAGTTTCACCGAATGATTCTTTGTAGTTTATATTTGACGACATTCCTTTTTCCACTATTACCCTCTTAGCGATCCGAATCTCCACTTGCATTTTCTACCAAAAGAGTGTTTCATAACTGCTCAATCAAAAATATGTTTTATCTCTGTTAACTGAATTTACAGATCAGAAATAAGTTTCACAGAATGCATCTGTGTAGTTTTTATTTGAAGATATTCTTTTTCCCAATGTAGGCCTCTTAGCGCTTAGCATGTCCAATTGCAGTTTCTACAGAAAGAGTGTTTCAGAACGGCTCAATCAAAAGTAAGGTTCAACTCTCTTAGTTGAATGCACAGAACAGAAAGAAGCTTCACAGAATGCTACTGTGTAGTTTATATTTGAATATATTCCTTTTTCCACTATTACCCTCTTAGCTCTCCGAATGTCCACTTGCATTTTCTGCAGAAAGAGTGTTCAGAACTGCGCAATCAAAAGTATGGTTTAACTCTGTTAGCTTAATGAACATATCAGAAATAAGTTTCACACAATGCTTCTGTGTAGTTTTTATTTGAAGATATTCTTTTTCCCTATAGAGGCCTCTTAGCGCTCAGAATGTCCAATTGCAGTTTCTACAGAAAGAGTGTTTCAGAACGGCTCAATCAAAAGTAAGGTTCAACTCTGTTAGTTGAATGCACAGAACAGAAAGAAGTTTCATACAATGCTTCTGTGTAGTTTATATTTGAACATATTCTTTTTTCCACTATTACCCACTTAGCGCTACGAATGTCCAGTTGCATTTTCTACAGACAGAGTGTTTCAAAACTGCTCAATCAAAAGTATGGTTTAACTCTGTTAGCTGAATGCTCAGATCAGAAAGAAGTTTCACAGAATGCTTCTGTGTAGTTTATATTTGAATATATACCTTTTTCCACTACTACACTCTTAGCGCTCCAAATGTCCAGTTGCATTTTCTACAGAAAGAGTGTTCAGATCTGCTCAATCAAAAGTATGGTTTAACTCTGTTAGCTGAATGCACAGATCAGAAAGAAGTTTCACCGAATGATTCTGTGTAGTTTATATTTGAAGACAGTCCTTTTTCCACTATTACCCTCTTAGCGCTCCGAATCTCCACTTGCATTTTCTACAAAAAGATTGTTTCATAACTGCTCAATCAAAAATATGTTTTATCTGTGTTAACTGAATTTACAGATCAGAAATAAGTTTCACAGAATGCATCTGTGTAGTTTTTATTTGAAGATATTCTTTTTCCCAATGTAGGCCTCTTAGCGCTTAGCATGTCCAATTGCAGTTTCTACAGAAAGAGTGTTTCAGAACGGCACAATCAAAAGTAAGGTTCAACTCTGTTAGTTGAATGCACAGAACAGAAAGAAGTTTCACAGAATGCTACTGTGTAGTTTATATTTGAATATATTCCTTTTTCCAGTATTACCCTCTTAGCGCTCCGAATGTCCACTTGCATTTTCTGCAGAAAGAGTGTTCAGAACTGCGCAATCAAAAGTATGGTTTAACTCTGTTAGCTTAATGAACATATCAGAAATAAGTTTCACAAAATGCTTCTGTGTAGTTTTTATTTGAAGATATTATTTTTCCCAATAGAGGCCTCTTAGCGCTCAGAATGTCCAATTGCAGTTTCTACAGAAAGAGAGTTTCAGAAAGGCTCAATCAAAAGTAAGGTTCAACTCTGTTAGTTGAATGCACAGAACAGAAAGAAGTTTCATACAATGCTTCTGTGTAGTTTATATTTGAACATATTCTTTTTTCCACTATTACCCACTTAGCGCTACGAATGTCCAGTTGCATTTTCTACAGACAGAGTGTTTCAAAACTGCTCAATCAAAAGTATGGTTTAACTCTGTTAGCTGAATGCTCAGATCAGAAAGAAGTTTCACAGAATGCTTCTGTGTAGTTTATATTTGAATATATTCCTTTTTCCACTACTACTCTCTTAGCGCTCCAAATGTCCAGTTGCATTTTCTACAGAAAGAGTGTTCAGATATGCTCAATCAAAAGGATGGTTTAACTCTGTTAGCTGAATGCACAGATCAGAAAGAAGTTTCACAGAATGATTCTGTGTAGTTTATATTTGGAGACATTCCTTTTTCCACTATTACCCTCTTAGCGCTCCGAATCTCCACTTGCATTTTCTACAGAAAGAGTGTTTCAGAACGGCTCAATCAAAACTAAGGTTCAGCTCTTTTAGTTGAACAAACAGAACAGAAAGAAGTTTCACACAATTCTTCTGTGTAGTTTTTATTTGTAGACATTCTTTTTCCCAATATAGGCCTCTTAGCGCTCAGAATGTCCAATTGCAGTTTCTACAGAAAGAGTGTTTCAGAACGGCTCAATCAAAAGTAAGGTTCAACTCTGTTAGTTGAATGCACAGAACAGAAAGAAGTTTCATACAATGCTTCTGTGTAGTTTATATTTGAATATATTCTTTTTTCCACTATTACCCACTTAGCGCTACGAATGTCCAGTTGCATTTTCTACAGACAGAGTGTTTCAAAACTGCTCAATCAAAAGTATGGTTTAACTCTGTTAGCTGAATGCTCAGATCAGAAAGAAGTTTCACAGAATGCTTCTGTGTAGTTTATATTTGAATATATTACTTTTTCCACTACTACGCTCTTAGCGCTCCAAATGTCCAGTTGCATTTTCTACAGAAAGAGTGTTCAGATCTGCTCAATCAAAAGTATGGTTTAACTCTGTTAGCTGAATGCACAGATCAGAAAGAAGTTTCACCGAATGATTCTGTGTAGTTTATATTTGACGACATTCCTTTTTCCACTATTACCCTCTTAGCGATCCGAATCTCCACTTGCATTTTCTACCAAAAGAGTGTTTCATAACTGCTCAATCAAAAATATGTTTTATCTCTGTTAACTGAATTTACAGATCAGAAATAAGTTTCACAGAATGCATCTGTGTAGTTTTTATTTGAAGATATTCTTTTTCCCAATGTAGGCCTCTTAGCGCTTAGCATGTCCAATTGCAGTTTCTACAGAAAGAGTGTTTCAGAACGGCTCAATCAAAAGTAAGGTTCAACTCTCTTAGTTGAATGCACAGAACAGAAAGAAGCTTCACAGAATGCTACTGTGTAGTTTATATTTGAATATATTCCTTTTTCCACTATTACCCTCTTAGCGCTCCGAATGCCCACTTGCATTTTCTGCAGAAAGAGTGTTCAGAACTGCGCAATCAAAAGTATGGTTTAACTCTGTTAGCTTAATGAACATATCAGAAATAAGTTTCACACAATGCTTCTGTGTAGTTTTTATTTGAAGATATTCTTTTTCCCTATAGAGGCCTCTTAGCGCTCAGAATGTCCAATTGCAGTTTCTACAGAAAGAGTGTTTCAGAACGGCTCAATCAAAAGTAAGGTTCAACTCTGTTAGTTGAATGCACAGAACAGAAAGAAGTTTCATACAATGCTTCTGTGTAGTTTATATTTGAACATATTCTTTTTTCCACTATTACCCACTTAGCGCTACGAATGTCCAGTTGCATTTTCTACAGACAGAGTGTTTCAAAACTGCTCAATCAAAAGTATGGTTTAACTCTGTTAGCTGAATGCTCAGATCAGAAAGAAGTTTCACAGAATGGTTCTGTGTAGTTTATATTTGAATATATTCCTTTTTCCACTACTACGCTCTTAGCGCTCCAAATGTCCAGTTGCATTTTCTACAGAAAGAGTGTTCACATCTGCTCAATCAAAAGTATGGTTTAACTCTGTTAGCTGAATGCACAGATCAGAAAGAAGTTTCACCGAATTATTCTGTGTAGTTTATATTTGAAGACAGTCCTTTTTCCACTATTACCCTCTTAGCGCTCCGAATCTCCACTTGCATTTTCTACAAAAAGATTGTTTCATAACTGCTCAATCAAAAATATGTTTTATCTCTGTTAACTGAATTTACAGATCAGAAATAAGTTTCACAGAATGCATCTGTGTAATTTTTATTTGAAGATATTCTTTTTCCCAATGTAGGCCTCTTAGCGCTTCGCATGTCCAATTGCAGTTTCTACAGAAAGAGTGTTTCAGAACGGCACAATCAAAAGTAAGGTTCAACTCTGTTAGTTGAATGCACAGAACAGAAAGAAGTTTCACAGAATGCTACTGTGTAGTTTATATTTGAATATATTCCTTTTTCCACTATTACCCTCTTAGCGCTCCGAATGTCCACTTGCATATTCTGCAGAAAGAGTGTTCAGAACTGCGCAATCAAAAGTATGGTTTAACTCTGTTAGCTTAATGAACATATCAGAAATAAGTTTCACAAAATGCTTCTGTGTAGTTTTTATTTGAAGATATTATTTTTCCCAATAGAGGCCTCTTAGCGCTCAGAATGTCCAATTGCAGTTTCTACAGAAAGAGAGTTTCAGAAAGGCTCAATCAAAAGTAAGGTTCAACTCTGTTAGTTGAATGCACAGAACAGAAAGAAGTTTCATACAATGCTTCTGTGTAGTTTATATTTGAACATATTCTTTTTTCCACTATTACCCACTTAGCGCTACGAATGTCCAGTTGCATTTTCTACAGACAGAGTGTTTCAAAACTGCTCAATCAAAAGTATGGTTTAACTCTGTTAGCTGAATGCTCAGATCAGAAAGATGTTTCACAGAATGCTTCTGTGTAGTTTATATTTGAATATATTCCTTTTTCCACTACTACTCTCTTAGCGCTCCAAATGTCCAGTTGCATTTTCTACAGAAAGAGTGTTCAGATATGCTCAATCAAAAGGATGGTTTAACTCTGTTAGCTGAATGCACAGATCAGAAAGAAGTTTCACAGAATGATTCTGTGTAGTTTATATTTGGAGACATTCCTTTTTCCACTATTACCCTCTTAGCGCTCCGAATCTCCACTTGCATTTTCTACAGAAAGAGTGTTTCAGAACGGCTCAATCAAAACTAAGGTTCAGCTCTTTTTGTTGAACAAACAGAGCAGAAAGAAGTTTCACACAATTCTTCTGTGTAGTTTTTATTTGTAGACATTCTTTTTCCCAATATAGGCCTCTTAGCGCTCAGAATGTCCAATTGCAGTTTCTACAGAGAGAGTGTTTCAGAACGGCTCAATCAAAAGTAAGGTTCAACTCTGTTAGTTGAATGCACAGAACAGAAAAAGTTTCATACAATGCTTCTGTGTAGTTTATATTTGAACATATTCTTTTTTCCACTATTACCCACTTAGCGCTACGAATGTCCAGTTGCATTTTCTACAGACAGAGTGTTTCAAAACTGCTCAATCAAAAGTATGGTTTAACTCTGTTAGCTGAATGCTCAGATCAGAAAGAAGTTTCACAGAATGCTTCTGTTTAGTTTATATTTGAATATATTCCTTTTTCCACTACTACGCTCTTTGCGCTCCAAATGTTCAGTTGCATTTTCTACAGAAAGAGTGTTCAGATCTGCTCAATCAAAAGTATGGTTTAACTCTGTTAGCTGAATGCACAGATCAGAAAGAAGTTTCACCGAATGATTCTGTGTAGTTTATATTTGAAGACATTCCTTTTTCCACTATTACCCTCTTAGCGCTCCGAATGTCCACTTGCATTTTCTGCAGAAAGAGTGTTCAGAACTGCGCAATCAAAAGTATGGTTTAACTCTGTTAGCTTAATGAACATATCAGAAATAAGTTTCACAGAATGCATCTGTGTAGTTTTTATTTGAAGATATTTTTTTCCCAATGTAGGCCTCTTAGCGCTTAGCATGTCCAATTGCAGTTTGTACAGAAAGAGTGTTTCAGGACGGCTCAATCAAAAGTAATGTTCAACTCTGTTAGTTGAATGCACAGAACAGAAAGAATTTTCACAGAATCCTACTGTGTAGTTTATATTTGAACATATTCCCTTTTCCACTATTACCCTCTTAGCGCTCCGAATCTCCACTTGCATTTTCTACAGAAAGAGTGTTTCAGATCGGCTCAATCAAAACTAAGGTTCAACTCTTTTAGTTGAACAAACAGAACAGAAAGAAGTTTCACACAATTCTTCTGTGTAGTTTTTATTTGTAGACAGTCTTTTTCCCAATATAGGCCTCTTAGCGCTCAGAATATCCAATTGCAGTTTCTATAGAAAGAGTGTTTCAGAAAGGCTCAATCAAAAGTAAGGTTCAACTCTGTTAGTTGAATGCACAGAACAGAAAGAATTTTAATAAAATGCTTCTGTGTAGTTTATATTTGAACATATTCTTTTTTCCACTATTACCCACTTAGCGCTACCAATGTCCAGTTACATTTTCTACAGACAGAGTATTTCAAAACTGCTCAATCAAAAGTATGGTTTAACTCTGTTAGCTGAATGCTCAGATCAGAAAGAAGCTTCACAGAATGCTTCTGTGTTGTTTATATTTGAATATATTCCTTTTTCCACTACTACTCTCTTAGCGCTCCAAATGTCCAGTTGCATTTTCTACAGAAAGAGTGTTCAGATCTGCTCAATCAAAAGTATGGTTTAACTCTGTTAGCTGAATGCACAGATCAGAAAGAAGTTTCACAGAATGATTCTGGTTGTTTATATTTGGAGACATTCCTTTTTCCACTACTACGCTCTTAGCGCTCCAAATGTCCAGTTGCATTTTCTACAGAAAGAGTGTTCAGATCTGCTCAATCAAAAGTATGGTTTAAATCTGTTAGCTGAATGCACAGATCAGAAGGAAGTTTCACCGAATGATTCTGTGTAGTTTATATTTGAAGACATTCCTTTTCCCCTATTACCCTCTTAGCGCTCCGAATCTCCACTTGCATTTTCTACAAAAGGAGTGTTTCATAACTGCTCAATCGAAAATATGTTTTACCTCTGTTAACTGAATTTACAGATCAGAAATAAGTTTCACAGAATGCATCTGTGTAGTTTTCATTTGAAGATATTATTTTTCCCAATGTAGGCCTCTTAGCGCTTAGCATGTCCAATTGCAGTTTCTACAGAAAGAGTGTTTCAGAACGGCTCAATCAAAAGTAAGGTTCAACTCTGTTAGTTGAATGCACAGAACAGAAAGAATTTTCACAGAATGCTACTGTGTAGTTTATATTTGAATATACTCTTTTTTCCACTATTACCCTCTTAGCGCTCCGAATGTCCACTTGCATTTTCTACAGAAAGAGTGTTCAGAACTGCGCAATCAAAAGTATGGTTTAAATCTGTTAGATTAATGAACATATCAGAAATAAGTTTCACACAATGCTTCTGTGTACTTTTTATTTGAAGATATTATTTTTCCGAATATAGTTCTCTTAGCGCTCAGAATGTCCAATTGCAGTTTCTACAGAAAGAGTGATTCAGAAAGGCTCAATCAAAAGTAAGGTTCAACTCTGTTAGTTGAATGCACAGAACAGAAAGAAGTTTCATACAATGCTTCTGTGTAGTTTATATTTGAACATATTCTTTTTTCCACTATTACCCACTTAGCGCTACGAATGTCCAGTTGCATTTTCTACAGACAGAGTGTTTCAAAACTGCTCAATCAAAAGTATGGTTTAACTCTGTTAGCTGAATGCTCAGATCAGAAAGAAGTTTCACAGAATGCTTCTGTTTAGTTTATATTTGAATATATTCCTTTTTCCACTACTACGCTCTTAGCGCTCCAAATGTCCAGTTGCATTTTCTACAGAAAGAGTGTTCAGATCTGCTCAATCAAAAGTATGGTTTAACTCTGTTAGCTGAATGCGCAGATCAGAAGGAAGTTTCACCGAATGATTCTGTGTAGTTTATATTTGAAGACATTCCTTTTTCCACTATTACCCTCTTAGCACTCCGAATCTCCACCTGCATTTTCTACAAAAAGAGTGTTTCATAACTGTTCAATCAAAAATATGTTTTATCTCTGTTAACTGAATTTACAGATCAGAAATAAGTTTCACAGAATGCATCTGTGTAGTTTTTATTTGAAGATATTCTTTTTCCCAATGTAGGCCTCTTAGCGCTTAGCATGTCCAATTGCAGTTTGTACAGAAAGAGTGTTTCAGAACGGCTCAATCAAAAGTAAGGTTCAACTCTGTTAGTTGAATGCACAGAACAGAAAGAATTTTCACAGAATGCTACTGTGTAGTTTATATTTGAATATATTCCCTTTTCCACTATTACCCTCTTAGCGCTCCGAATGTCCACTTGCATTTTCTACAGAAAGAGTGTTCAGAACTGCGCAATCAAAAGTATGGTTTAACTCTGTTAGCTTAATGAACATATCAGAAATAAGTTTCACACAATGCTTCTGTGTAGTTTTTATTTGAAGATATTATATTTCCCAATAGAGGCCTCTTAGCGCTCAGAATGTCCAATTGCAGTTTCTACAGAAAGAGTGTTTCAGAAAGGCTCAATCAAAAGTAAGGTTCAACTCTGTTAGTTGAATGCACAGAACAGAAAGAAGTTTCATACAATGCTTCTGTGTAGTTTATATTTGAACATATTCTTTTTTCCACTATTACCCACTTAGCGCTACGAATGTCCAGTTGCATTTTCTACAGACAGAGTGTTTCAAAACTGCTCAATCAAAAGTATGGTTTAACTCTGTTAGCTGAATGCTCAGATCAGAAAGAAGTTTCACAGAATGCTTCTGTGTAGTTTATATTTGAATATATTCCTTTTTCCACTACTACTCTCTTAGCGCTCCAAATGTCCAGTTGCATTTTCTACAGAAAGAATGTTCATATCTGCTCAATCAAAAGTATGGTTTAACTCTGTTAGCTGAATGCACAGATCAGAAAGAAGTTTCACAGAATGATTCTGTGTAGTTTATATTTGGAGACATTCCTTTTTCCACTATTACCCTATAATCGCTCCGAATCTCCACTTGCATTTTCTACAGAAAGAGTGTTTCAGAACGGCTCAATCAAAACTAAGGTTCAACTCTTTTAGTTGAACAAACAGAACAGAAAGAAGTTTCGCACAATTCTTCTGTGTAGTTTTTATTTGTAGACATTCTTTTTCCCAATATAGGCCTCCTAGCGCTCAGAATGTCCAATTGCAGTTTCTACAGAAAGAGTGTTTCAGAACGGCTCAATCAAAAGTAAGGTTCAACTCTGTTAGTTGAATGCACAGAACAGAAAGAAGTTTCATACAATGCTTCTGTGTAGTTTATATTTGAACATATTCTTTTTTCCACTATTACCCACTTAGCGCTCCAAATGTCCACTTGCATTTTCTACAGAAAGAGGGTTCAGAACTGCGCAATCAAAAGTATGGTTTAACTCTGTTAGCTTAATGAACATATCAGAAATAAGTTTCACACAATGCATCTGTGTAGTTTTTATTTGAAGATATTATTTTTCCCAATGTAGGCCTCTTAGCGCTTAGCATGTCCAATTGCAGTTTCTACAGAAAGAGTGTTTCAGGACGGCTCAATCAAAAGTAAGGTTCAACTCTGTTAGTTGAATGCACAGAACAGAAAGAATTTTCACAGAATGCTACTGTGTAGTTTATATTTGAATATACTCTTTTTTCCACTATTACCCTCTTAGCGCTCCGAATGTCCACTTGCATTTTCTACAGAAAGAGTGTTCAGAACTGCGCAATCAATAGTATGGTTTAACTCTGTTAGCTTAATGAACATATCAGAAATAAGTTTCACACAATGCTTCTGTGTAGTTTTTATTTGAAGATATTATTTTTCCCAATAGAGGCCTCTTAGCGCTCAGAATGTCCAATTGCAGTTTCTACAGAAAGAGTGTTTCAGAAAGGCTCAATCAAAAGTAAGGTTCAACTCTGTTAGTTGAATGCACAGAACAGAAAGAAGTTTCATACAATGCTTCTGTGTAGTTTATATTTGAACATATTCTTTTTTCCACTATTACCCACTTAGCGCTACGAATGTCCAGTTACATTTTCTACAGACAGAGTGTTTCAAAACTGCTCAATCAAAAGTATGGTTTAACTCAGTTAGCTGAATGCTCAGATCAGAAAAAAGTTTCACAGAATGCTTCTGTGTAGTTTATATTTGAATATATTCCTTTTTCCACCACTACTCTCTTACCGCTCCAAATGTCCAGTTGCATTTTCTACAGAAAGAGTGTTCAGATCTGCTCAATCAAAAGTATGGTTTAACTCTGTTAGCTGAATGCACAGATCACAAAGAAGTTTCACAGAATGATTCTGTGTAGTTTATATTTGGAGACATTCCTTTTTCCACTATTACCCTCTTAGCGCTCCGAATCTCCACTTGCATTTTCTACAGAAATAGTGTTTCAGAACGGCTCAATCAAAACTAAGGTTCAACTCTTTTAGTTGAACAAACAGAACAGAAAGAAGTTTCCCACAATTCTTCTGTGTAGTTTTTATTTGTAGACATTCTTTTTCCCAATATAGGCCTCTTAGCGCTCAGAATGTCCAATTGCAGTTTCTACAGAAAGAGCGTTTCAGAACGGCTCAATCAAAAGTAAGGTTCAACTCTGTTAGTTGAATGCACAGAACAGAAAGATGTTTCATACAATGATTCTGTGTAGTTTATATTTGAACATATTCTTTTTTCCACTATTACCCACATAGCGCTACGAATGTCCAGTTGCATTTTCTACAGACAGAGTGTTTCAAAACTGCTCAATCCAAAGTATGGTTTAACTCTGTTAGCTGAATGCTCAGATCAGAAAGAAGTTTCACAGAATGCTTCTGTGTAGTTTATATTTGAATATATTCCTTTTTCCACTACTACGCTCTTAGCGCTCCAAATGTCCAGTTGCATTTTCTATAGAAAGAGTGTTCAGATCTGCTCAAACAAAATTATGGTTTAACTCTGTTAGCTGAATGCACAGATCAGAAGGAAGTTTCACCGAATGATTCTGTGTAGTTTATATTTGAAGACATTCCTTTTTCCACTATTACCCTCTTAGCGCTCCGAATCTCCACTTGCATTTTGTACAAAAAGAATGTTTCATAACTGCTCAATCAAAAATATGTTTTATCTCTGTTAACTGAATTTACAGATCAGAAATAAGTTTCACAGAATGCATCTGTGTAGTTTTTATTTGAAGATATTCTTTTTCCCAATGTAGGCCTCTTAGCGCTTAGCATGTCCAATTGCAGTTTCTACAGAAAGAGTGTTTCAGAACGGCTCAATCAAAAGTAAGGTTCAACTCTGTTAGTTGAATGCACAGAACAGAAAGTATTTTCACAGAATGCTACTGTGTAGTTTATATTTGAATATATTCCCTTTTCCACTATTACCCTCTTAGCGCTCCGAATGTCCACTTGCATTTTCTACAGAAAGAGTGTTCAGAACTGCGCAATCAAAAGTATGGTTTAACTCTGTTAGCTTAATGAACATATCAGAAATAAGTTTCACACAATGCTTCTGTGTAGTTTTTATTTGAAGATATTATTTTTCCCAATAGAGGCCTCTTAGCGCTCAGAATGTCCAATTTCAGTTTCTACAGAAAGAGTGATTCAGAAAGGCTCAATCAAAAGTAAGGTTCAACTCTGTTAGTTGAATGCACAGAACAGAAAGTAGTTTCATACAATGTTTCTGTGTAGTTTATATTTGAACATATTCTTTTTTCCACTATTACCCACTTAGCGCTACGAATGTCCAGTTGCATTTTCTACAGACAGAGTGTTTCAAAACTGCTCAATCCAAAGTATGGTTTAACTCTGTTAGCTGAATGCTCAGATCAGAAAGAAGTTTCACAGAATGCTTCTGTGTAGTTTATATTTGAATATATTCCTTTTTCCACTACTACTCTCTTAGCGCTCCAAATGTCCAGTTGCATTTTCTACAGAAAGAGTGTTCAGATCTGCTCAATCAAAAGTATGGTTTAACTCTGTTAGCTGAATGCACAGATCAGAAAGAAGTTTCACAGAATGATTCTGTGTAGTTTATATTTGGAGACGTTCCTTTTTCCACTATTACCCTCTAAGCGCTCCGAATCTCCACTTGCATTTTCTACAGAAAGAGTGTTTCAGAACGGCTCAATCAAAACTAAGGTTCAACTCTTTTAGTTGAACAAACAGAATAGAAAGAAGTTTTACACAATTCTTCTGTGTAGTTTTTATTTGTAGACATTCTTTTTCCCAATATAGGCCTCCTAGCGCTCAGAATGTCCAATTGCAGTTTCTACAGAAAGAGTATTTCAGAACGGCTCAATCATAAGTAAGGTTCAACTCTGTTAGTTGAATGCACAGAACAGAAAGAAGTTTCATACAATGCTTCTGTGTAGTTTATATTTGAACATATTCTTTTTTCCACTATTACCCACTTAGCACTACGAATGTCCAGTTGCATTTTCTACAGACAGAGTGTTTCAAAACTGCTCAATCCAAAGTATGGTTTAACTCTGTTAGCTGAATGCTCAGATCAGAAAGAAGTTTCACAGAATGCTTCTGTGTAGTTTATATTTGAATACATTCCTTTTTCCACTACTACTCTCTTAGCGCTCCAAATGTCCAGTTGCATTTTCTACAGAAAGAGTGTTCAGATCTGCTCAATCAAAAGTATGGTTTAACTCTGTTAGCTGAATGCACAGATCAGAAAGAAGTTTCACAGAATGATTCTGTGTAGTTTATATTTGGAGACATTCCTTTTTCCACTATTACCCTATAATCGCTCCGAATCTCCACTTGCATTTTCTACAGAAAGAGTGTTTCAGAACGGCTCAATCAAAACTAAGGTTCAACTCTTTTAGTTGAACAAACAGAACAGAAAGAAGTTTCGCACAATTCTTCTGTGTAGTTTTTATTTGTAGACATTCTTTTTCCCAATATAGGCCTCCTAGCGCTCAGAATGTCCAATTGCAGTTTCTACAGAAAGAGTGTTTCAGAACGGCTCAATCAAAAGTAAGGTTCAACTCTGTTAGTTGAATGCACAGAACAGAAAGAAGTTTCATACAATGCTTCTGTGTAGTTTATATTTGAACATATTCTTTTTTCCACTATTACCCACTTAGCGCTCCAAATGTCCACTTGCATTTTCTACAGAAAGAGGGTTCAGAACTGCGCAATCAAAAGTATGGTTTAACTCTGTTAGCTTAATGAACATATCAGAAATAAGTTTCACACAATGCATCTGTGTAGTTTTTATTTGAAGATATTATTTTTCCCAATGTAGGCCTCTTAGCGCTTAGCATGTCCAATTGCAGTTTCTACAGAAAGAGTGTTTCAGGACGACTCAATCAAAAGTAAGGTTCAACTCTGTTAGTTGAATGCACAGAACAGAAAGAATTTTCACAGAATGCTACTGTGTAGTTTATATTTGAATATACTCTTTTTTCCACTATTACCCTCTTAGCGCTCCGAATGTCCACTTGCATTTTCTACAGAAAGAGTGTTCAGAACTGCGCAATCAATAGTATGGTTTAACTCTGTTAGCTTAATGAACATATCAGAAATAAGTTTCACACAATGCTTCTGTGTAGTTTTTATTTGAAGATATTATTTTTCCCAATAGAGGCCTCTTAGCGCTCAGAATGTCCAATTGCAGTTTCTACAGAAAGAGTGTTTCAGAAAGGCTCAATCAAAAGTAAGGTTCAACTCTGTTAGTTGAATGCACAGAACAGAAAGAAGTTTCATACAATGCTTCTGTGTAGTTTATATTTGAACATATTCTTTTTTCCACTATTACCCACTTAGCGCTACGAATGTCCAGTTACATTTTCTACAGACAGAGTGTTTCAAAACTGCTCAATCAAAAGTATGGTTTAACTCAGTTAGCTGAATGCTCAGATCAGAAAAAAGTTTCACAGAATGCTTCTGTGTAGTTTATATTTGAATATATTCCTTTTTCCACCACTACTCTCTTAGCGCTCCAAATGTCCAGTTGCATTTTCTACAGAAAGAGTGTTCAGATCTGCTCAATCAAAAGTATGGTTTAACTCTGTTAGCTGAATGCACAGATCACAAAGAAGTTTCACAGAATGATTCTGTGTAGTTTATATTTGGAGACATTCCTTTTTCCACTATTACCCTCTTAGCGCTCCGAATCTCCACTTGCATTTTCTACAGAAATAGTGTTTCAGAACGGCTCAATCAAAACTAAGGTTCAACTCTTTTAGTTGAACAAACAGAACAGAAAGAAGTTTCCCACAATTCTTCTGTGTAGTTTTTATTTGTAGACATTCTTTTTCCCAATATAGGCCTCTTAGCGCTCAGAATGTCCAATTGCAGTTTCTACAGAAAGAGTGTTTCAGAACGGCTCAATCAAAAGTAAGGTTCAACTCTGTTAGTTGAATGCACAGAACAGAAAGATGTTTCATACAATGATTCTGTGTAGTTTATATTTGAACATATTCTTTTTTCCACTATTACCCACATAGCGCTACGAATGTCCAGTTGCATTTTCTACAGACAGAGTGTTTCAAAACTGCTCAATCCAAAGTATGGTTTAACTCTGTTAGCTGAATGCTCAGATCAGAAAGAAGTTTCACAGAATGCTTCTGTGTAGTTTATATTTGAATATATTCCTTTTTCCACTACTACGCTCTTAGCGCTCCAAATGTCCAGTTGCATTTTCTATAGAAAGAGTGTTCAGATCTGCTCAAACAAAATTATGGTTTAACTCTGTTAGCTGAATGCACAGATCAGAAGGAAGTTTCACCGAATGATTCTGTGTAGTTTATATTTGAAGACATTCCTTTTTCCACTATTACCCTCTTAGCGCTCCGAATCTCCACTTGCATTTTCTACAAAAAGAATGTTTCATAACTGCTCAATCAAAAATATGTTTTATCTCTGTTAACTGAATTTACAGATCAGAAATAAGTTTCACAGAATGCATCTGTGTAGTTTTTATTTGAAGATATTCTTTTTCCCAATGTAGGCCTCTTAGCGCTTAGCATGTCCAATTGCAGTTTCTACAGAAAGAGTGTTTCAGAACGGCTCAATCAAAAGTAAGGTTCAACTCTGTTAGTTGAATGCACAGAACAGAAAGTATTTTCACAGAATGCTACTGTGTAGTTTATATTTGAATATATTCCCTTTTCCACTATTACCCTCTTAGCGCTCCGAATGTCCACTTGCATTTTCTACAGAAAGAGTGTTCAGAACTGCGCAATCAAAAGTATGGTTTAACTCTGTTAGCTTAATGAACATATCAGAAATAAGTTTCACACAATGCTTCTGTGTAGTTTTTATTTGAAGATATTATTTTTCCCAATAGAGGCCTCTTAGCGCTCAGAATGTCCAATTTCAGTTTCTACAGAAAGAGTGATTCAGAAAGGCTCAATCAAAAGTAAGGTTCAACTCTGTTAGTTGAATGCACAGAACAGAAAGTAGTTTCATACAATGTTTCTGTGTAGTTTATATTTGAACACATTCTTTTTTCCACTATTACCCACTTAGCGCTACGAATGTCCAGTTGCATTTTCTACAGACAGAGTGTTTCAAAACTGCTCAATCCAAAGTATGGTTTAACTCTGTTAGCTGAATGCTCAGATCAGAAAGAAGTTTCACAGAATGCTTCTGTGTAGTTTATATTTGAATATATTCCTTTTTCCACAACTACTCTCTTAGCGCTCCAAATGTCCAGTTGCATTTTCTACAGAAAGAGTGTTCAGATCTGCTCAATCAAAAGTATGGTTTAACTCTGTTAGCTGAATGCACAGATCAGAAAGAAGTTTCACAGAATGATTCTGTGTAGTTTATATTTGGAGACGTTCCTTTTTCCACTATTACCCTCTAAGCGCTCCGAATCTCCACTTGCATTTTCTACAGAAAGAGTGTTTCAGAACGGCTCAATCAAAACTAAGGTTCAACTCTTTTAGTTGAACAAACAGAATAGAAAGAAGTTTTACACAATTCTTCTGTGTAGTTTTTATTTGTAGACATTCTTTTTCCCAATATAGGCCTCCTAGCGCTCAGAATGTCCAATTGCAGTTTCTACAGAAAGAGTATTTCAGAACGGCTCAATCATAAGTAAGGTTCAACTCTGTTAGTTGAATGCACAGAACAGAAAGAAGTTTCATACAATGCTTCTGTGTAGTTTATATTTGAACATATTCTTTTTTCCACTATTACCCACTTAGCACTACGAATGTCCAGTTGCATTTTCTACAGACAGAGTGTTTCAAAACTGCTCAATCCAAAGTATGGTTTAACTCTGTTAGCTGAATGCTCAGATCAGAAAGAAGTTTCACAGAATGCTTCTGTGTAGTTTATATTTGAATACATTCCTTTTTCCACTACTACTCTCTTAGCGCTCCAAATGTCCAGTTGCATTTTCTACAGAAAGAGTGTTCAGATCTGCTCAATCAAAAGTATGGTTTAACTCTGTTAGCTGAATGCACAGATCAGAAAGAAGTTTCACCGAATGATTCTGTTTAGTTTATATTTGAAGACATTCCTTTTTCCACTATTACCCTCTTAGCGCTCCGAATCTCCACTTGCATTTTCTACAAAAAGAGTGTTTCATAACTGCTCAATCAAAAATATGTTTTATCTCTGTTAACTGAATTTACAGATCAGAAATAAGTTTCACAGAATGCATCTGTGTAGTTTTTATTTGAAGATATTCTTTTTCCCAATGTAGGCCTCTTAGCGCTTAGCATGTCCAATTGCAGTTTCTACAGAAAGAGTGTTTCAGAACGGCTCAATCAAAAGTAAGGTTCAACTCTGTTAGTTGAATGCACAGAACAGAAAGTATTTTCACAGAATGCTACTGTGTAGTTTATATTTGAATATATTCCCTTTTCCACTATTACCCTCTTAGCGCTCCGAATGTCCACTTGCATTTTCTACAGAAAGAGTGTTCAGAACTGCGCAATCAAAAGTATGGTTTAACTCTGTTAGCTTAATGAACATATCAGAAATAAGTTTCACACAATGCTTCTGTGTAGTTTTTATTTGAAGATATTATTTTTCCCAATAGAGGCCTCTTAGCGCTCAGAATGTCCAATTTCAGTTTCTACAGAAAGAGTGATTCAGAAAGGCTCAATCAAAAGTAAGGTTCAACTCTGTTAGTTGAATGCACAGAACAGAAAGTAGTTTCATACAATGTTTCTGTGTAGTTTATATTTGAACATATTCTTTTTTCCACTATTACCCACTTAGCGCTACGAATGTCCAGTTGCATTTTCTACAGACAGAGTGTTTCAAAACTGCTCAATCCAAAGTATGGTTTAACTCTGTTAGCTGAATGCTCAGATCAGAAAGAAGTTTCACAGAATGCTTCTGTGTAGTTTATATTTGAATATATTCCTTTTTCCACTACTACTCTCTTAGCGCTCCAAATGTCCAGTTGCATTTTCTACAGAAAGAGTGTTCAGATCTGCTCAATCAAAAGTATGGTTTAACTCTGTTAGCTGAATGCACAGATCAGAAAGAAGTTTCACAGAATGATTCTGTGTAGTTTATATTTGGAGACGTTCCTTTTTCCACTATTACCCTCTAAGCGCTCCGAATCTCCACTTGCATTTTCTACAGAAAGAGTGTTTCAGAACGGCTCAATCAAAACTAAGGTTCAACTCTTTTAGTTGAACAAACAGAATAGAAAGAAGTTTTACACAATTCTTCTGTGTAGTTTTTATTTGTAGACATTCTTTTTCCCAATATAGGCCTCCTAGCGCTCAGAATGTCCAATTGCAGTTTCTACAGAAAGAGTATTTCAGAACGGCTCAATCATAAGTAAGGTTCAACTCTGTTAGTTGAATGCACAGAACAGAAAGAAGTTTCATACAATGCTTCTGTGTAGTTTATATTTGAACATATTCTTTTTTCCACTATTACCCACTTAGCACTACGAATGTCCAGTTGCATTTTCTACAGACAGAGTGTTTCAAAACTGCTCAATCCAAAGTATGGTTTAACTCTGTTAGCTGAATGCTCAGATCAGAAAGAAGTTTCACAGAATGCTTCTGTGTAGTTTATATTTGAATACATTCCTTTTTCCACTACTACTCTCTTAGCGCTCCAAATGTCCAGTTGCATTTTCTACAGAAAGAGTGTTCAGATCTGCTCAATCAAAAGTATGGTTTAACTCTGTTAGCTGAATGCACAGATCAGAAAGAAGTTTCACAGAATGATTCTGTGTAGTTTATATTTGGAGACATTCCTTTTTCCACTATTACCCTATAATCGCTCCGAATCTCCACTTGCATTTTCTACAGAAAGAGTGTTTCAGAACGGCTCAATCAAAACTAAGGTTCAACTCTTTTAGTTGAACAAACAGAACAGAAAGAAGTTTCGCACAATTCTTCTGTGTAGTTTTTATTTGTAGACATTCTTTTTCCCAATATAGGCCTCCTAGCGCTCAGAATGTCCAATTGCAGTTTCTACAGAAAGAGTGTTTCAGAACGGCTCAATCAAAAGTAAGGTTCAACTCTGTTAGTTGAATGCACAGAACAGAAAGAAGTTTCATACAATGCTTCTGTGTAGTTTATATTTGAACATATTCTTTTTTCCACTATTACCCACTTAGCGCTCCAAATGTCCACTTGCATTTTCTACAGAAAGAGGGTTCAGAACTGCGCAATCAAAAGTATGGTTTAACTCTGTTAGCTTAATGAACATATCAGAAATAAGTTTCACACAATGCATCTGTGTAGTTTTTATTTGAAGATATTATTTTTCCCAATGTAGGCCTCTTAGCGCTTAGCATGTCCAATTGCAGTTTCTACAGAAAGAGTGTTTCAGGACGACTCAATCAAAAGTAAGGTTCAACTCTGTTAGTTGAATGCACAGAACAGAAAGAATTTTCACAGAATGCTACTGTGTAGTTTATATTTGAATATACTCTTTTTTCCACTATTACCCTCTTAGCGCTCCGAATGTCCACTTGCATTTTCTACAGAAAGAGTGTTCAGAACTGCGCAATCAATAGTATGGTTTAACTCTGTTAGCTTAATGAACATATCAGAAATAAGTTTCACACAATGCTTCTGTGTAGTTTTTATTTGAAGATATTATTTTTCCCAATAGAGGCCTCTTAGCGCTCAGAATGTCCAATTGCAGTTTCTACAGAAAGAGTGTTTCAGAAAGGCTCAATCAAAAGTAAGGTTCAACTCTGTTAGTTGAATGCACAGAACAGAAAGAAGTTTCATACAATGCTTCTGTGTAGTTTATATTTGAACATATTCTTTTTTCCACTATTACCCACTTAGCGCTACGAATGTCCAGTTACATTTTCTACAGACAGAGTGTTTCAAAACTGCTCAATCAAAAGTATGGTTTAACTCAGTTAGCTGAATGCTCAGATCAGAAAAAAGTTTCACAGAATGCTTCTGTGTAGTTTATATTTGAATATATTCCTTTTTCCACCACTACTCTCTTAGCGCTCCAAATGTCCAGTTGCATTTTCTACAGAAAGAGTGTTCAGATCTGCTCAATCAAAAGTATGGTTTAACTCTGTTAGCTGAATGCACAGATCACAAAGAAGTTTCACAGAATGATTCTGTGTAGTTTATATTTGGAGACATTCCTTTTTCCACTATTACCCTCTTAGCGCTCCGAATCTCCACTTGCATTTTCTACAGAAATAGTGTTTCAGAACGGCTCAATCAAAACTAAGGTTCAACTCTTTTAGTTGAACAAACAGAACAGAAAGAAGTTTCCCACAATTCTTCTGTGTAGTTTTTATTTGTAGACATTCTTTTTCCCAATATAGGCCTCTTAGCGCTCAGAATGTCCAATTGCAGTTTCTACAGAAAGAGTGTTTCAGAACGGCTCAATCAAAAGTAAGGTTCAACTCTGTTAGTTGAATGCACAGAACAGAAAGATGTTTCATACAATGATTCTGTGTAGTTTATATTTGAACATATTCTTTTTTCCACTATTACCCACATAGCGCTACGAATGTCCAGTTGCATTTTCTACAGACAGAGTGTTTCAAAACTGCTCAATCCAAAGTATGGTTTAACTCTGTTAGCTGAATGCTCAGATCAGAAAGAAGTTTCACAGAATGCTTCTGTGTAGTTTATATTTGAATATATTCCTTTTTCCACTACTACGCTCTTAGCGCTCCAAATGTCCAGTTGCATTTTCTATAGAAAGAGTGTTCAGATCTGCTCAAACAAAATTATGGTTTAACTCTGTTAGCTGAATGCACAGATCAGAAGGAAGTTTCACCGAATGATTCTGTGTAGTTTATATTTGAAGACATTCCTTTTTCCACTATTACCCTCTTAGCGCTCCGAATCTCCACTTGCATTTTCTACAAAAAGAATGTTTCATAACTGCTCAATCAAAAATATGTTTTATCTCTGTTAACTGAATTTACAGATCAGAAATAAGTTTCACAGAATGCATCTGTGTAGTTTTTATTTGAAGATATTCTTTTTCCCAATGTAGGCCTCTTAGCGCTTAGCATGTCCAATTGCAGTTTCTACAGAAAGAGTGTTTCAGAACGGCTCAATCAAAAGTAAGGTTCAACTCTGTTAGTTGAATGCACAGAACAGAAAGTATTTTCACAGAATGCTACTGTGTAGTTTATATTTGAATATATTCCCTTTTCCACTATTACCCTCTTAGCGCTCCGAATGTCCACTTGCATTTTCTACAGAAAGAGTGTTCAGAACTGCGCAATCAAAAGTATGGTTTAACTCTGTTAGCTTAATGAACATATCAGAAATAAGTTTCACACAATGCTTCTGTGTAGTTTTTATTTGAAGATATTATTTTTCCCAATAGAGGCCTCTTAGCGCTCAGAATGTCCAATTTCAGTTTCTACAGAAAGAGTGATTCAGAAAGGCTCAATCAAAAGTAAGGTTCAACTCTGTTAGTTGAATGCACAGAACAGAAAGTAGTTTCATACAATGTTTCTGTGTAGTTTATATTTGAACATATTCTTTTTTCCACTATTACCCACTTAGCGCTACGAATGTCCAGTTGCATTTTCTACAGACAGAGTGTTTCAAAACTGCTCAATCCAAAGTATGGTTTAACTCTGTTAGCTGAATGCTCAGATCAGAAAGAAGTTTCACAGAATGCTTCTGTGTAGTTTATATTTGAATATATTCCTTTTTCCACTACTACTCTCTTAGCGCTCCAAATGTCCAGTTGCATTTTCTACAGAAAGAGTGTTCAGATCTGCTCAATCAAAAGTATGGTTTAACTCTGTTAGCTGAATGCACAGATCAGAAAGAAGTTTCACAGAATGATTCTGTGTAGTTTATATTTGGAGACGTTCCTTTTTCCACTATTACCCTCTAAGCGCTCCGAATCTCCACTTGCATTTTCTACAGAAAGAGTGTTTCAGAACGGCTCAATCAAAACTAAGGTTCAACTCTTTTAGTTGAACAAACAGAATAGAAAGAAGTTTTACACAATTCTTCTGTGTAGTTTTTATTTGTAGACATTCTTTTTCCCAATATAGGCCTCCTAGCGCTCAGAATGTCCAATTGCAGTTTCTACAGAAAGAGTATTTCAGAACGGCTCAATCATAAGTAAGGTTCAACTCTGTTAGTTGAATGCACAGAACAGAAAGAAGTTTCATACAATGCTTCTGTGTAGTTTATATTTGAACATATTCTTTTTTCCACTATTACCCACTTAGCACTACGAATGTCCAGTTGCATTTTCTACAGACAGAGTGTTTCAAAACTGCTCAATCCAAAGTATGGTTTAACTCTGTTAGCTGAATGCTCAGATCAGAAAGAAGTTTCACAGAATGCTTCTGTGTAGTTTATATTTGAATACATTCCTTTTTCCACTACTACTCTCTTAGCGCTCCAAATGTCCAGTTGCATTTTCTACAGAAAGAGTGTTCAGATCTGCTCAATCAAAAGTATGGTTTAACTCTGTTAGCTGAATGCACAGATCAGAAAGAAGTTTCACCGAATGATTCTGTTTAGTTTATATTTGAAGACATTCCTTTTTCCACTATTACCCTCTTAGCGCTCCGAATCTCCACTTGCATTTTCTACAAAAAGAGTGTTTCATAACTGCTCAATCAAAAATATGTTTTATCTCTGTTAACTGAATTTACAGATCAGAAATAAGTTTCACAGAATGCATCTGTGTAGTTTTTATTTGAAGATATTCTTTTTCCCAATGTAGGCCTCTTAGCGCTTAGCATGTCCAATTGCAGTTTCTACAGAAAGAGTGTTTCAGAACGGCTCAATCAAAAGTAAGGTTCAACTCTGTTAGTTGAATGCACAGAACAGAAAGAATTTTCACAGAATGCTACTGTGTAGTTTATATTTGAATATACTCTTTTTTCCACTATTACCCTCTTAGCGCTCCGAATGTCCACTTGCATTTTCTACAGAAAGAGTGTTCAGAACTGCGCAATCAAAAGTATGGATTAACTCTGTTAGCTTAATGAACATATCAGAAATAAGTTTCACACAATGCTTCTGTGTAGTTTTTATTTGAAGATATTATTTTTCCCAATAGAGGCCTCTTAGCACTCAGAATGTCCAATTGCAGTTTCTACAGAAAGAGTGTTTCAGAAAGGCTCAATCAAAAGTAAGGTTCAACTCTGTTAGTTGAATGCACAGAACAGAAAGAAGTTTCATACAATGCTTCTGTGTAGTTTATATTTGAACATATTCTTTTTTCCACTATTACCCACTTAGCGCTACGAATGTCCAGTTGCATTTTCTACAGACAGAGTGTTTCAAAACTGCTCAATCAAAAGTATGGTTTAACTCTGTTAGCTGAATGCACAGATCAGAAAGTAGTTTCACAGAATGATTCTGTGTAGTTTATATTTGGAGACATTCCTTTTTCCACTATTACCCCCTTAGCGCTCCGAATCTCCACTTGCATTTTCTACAGAAAGAGTGTTTCAGAACGGCTCAATCAAAACTAAGGTTCAGCTCTTTTAGTTGAACAAAGAGAACTGAAAGAAGTTTCACACAATTCTTCTGTGTAGTTTTTATTTGTAGACATTCTTTTTCCCAATATAGGCCTCCTAGCCCTCAGAATGTCCAATTGCAGTTTCTACAGAAAGAGTGTTGCAGAACGGCTCAATCAAAAGTAAGGTTCAACTCTGTTAGTTGAATGCACAGAACAGAAAGAAGTTTCATACAATGCTTCTGTGTAGTTTATATTTGAAAATATTCTTTTTTCCACTATTACCCACTTAGCGCTACGAATGTCAAGTTGCATTTTCTACAGACAGAGTGTTTCAAAACTGCTCAATCAAAAGTATGGTTTAACTCTGTTAGCTGAATGCTCAGATCAGAAAGAAGTTTCACAGAATGCTTCTGTGTAGTTTATATTTGAATATATTCCTTTTTCCACTACTACGCTCTTAGCGCTCCAAATGTCCAGTTGCATTTTCTACAGAAAGAGTGCTCAGATCTGCTCAATCAAAAGTATGGTTTAATTCTGTTAGCTGAATGCACAGATCAGAAGGAAGTTTCACCGAATGATTCTGTGTAGTTTATATTTGAAGACATTCCTTTTTCCACTATTACCCTCTTAGCGCTCCGAATCTCCACTTGCATTTTCTACAAAAAAAGGGTTTCATAACTGCTCAATCAAAAATATGTTTTATCTCTGTTAACTGAATTTACAGATCAGAAATAAGTTTCACAGAATGCATCTGTGTAGTTTTTATTTGAAGATATTCTTTTTCCCAATGTAGGCCTCTTAGCGCTTAGCATGTCCAATTGCAGTTTCTACAGAAAGAGTGTTTCAGAACGGCTCAATCAAAAGTAAGGTTCAACTCTGTTAGTTGAATGCACAGAACAGAAAGAATTTTCACAGAATGCTACTGTGTAGTTTATATTTGAATATACTCTTTTTTCCACTATTACCCTCTTAGCGCTCCGAATGTCCACTTGCATTTTCTACAGAAAGAGTGTTCTGAACTGCGCAATCAAAAGTATGATTTAACTCTGTTAGCTTAATGAACATATCAGAAATAAGTTTCACACAATGCTTCTGTGTAGTTTTTATTTGAAGATATTATTTTTCCCAATAGAGGCCTCTTAGCGCTCAGAATGTCCAATTGCAGTTTCTACAGAAAGAGTGTTTCAGAAAGGCTCAATCAAAAGTAAGGTTCAACTCTGTTAGTTGAATGCACAGAACAGAAAGAATTTTCACAGAATGCTACTGTGTAGTTTATATTTGAATATACTCTTTTTTCCACTATTACCCTCTTAGCGCTCCGAATGTCCACTTGCATTTTCTACAGAAAGAGTGTTCAGAACTGCGCAATCCAAAGTATGGATTAACTCTGTTAGCTTAATGAACATATCAGAAATAAGTTTCACACAATGCTTCTGTGTAGTTTTTATTTGAAGATATTATTTTTCCCTATAGAGGCCTCTTAGCACTCAGAATGTCCAATTGCAGTTTCTACAGAAAGAGTGTTTCAGAAAGGCTCAATCAAACGTAAGGTTCAACTCTGTTAGTTGAATGCACAGAACAGAAAGAAGTTTCATACAATGCTTCTGTGTAGTTTATATTTGAACATATTCTTTTTTCCACTATTACCCACTTAGCGCTACGAATGTCCAGTTGCATTTTCTACAGACAGAGTGTTTCAAAACTGCTCAATCAAAAGTATGGTTTAACTCTGTTAGCTGAATGCACAGATCAGAAAGAAGTTTCACAGAATGATTGTGTGTAGTTTATATTTGGAGATATTCCTTTTTCCACTATTACCCTCTTAGCGCTCCGAATCTCCACTTTCATTTTCTACAGAAAGACTGTTTCAGAACGGCTCAATCAAAGCTAAGGTTCAACTCTTTTAGTTGAACAAACAGAACAGAAAGAAGTTTCACACAATTCTTCTGTGTAGTTTTTATTTGTAGACATTTTTTTCCCAGTATAGGCCTCCTAGCGCTCAGAATGTTCAATTGCAGTTTCTACAGAAAGAGTGTTTCAGAACGGCTCAATCAAAAGTAAGGTTCAACTCTGTTAGTTGAATGCACAGAACAGAAAGAAGTTTCATACAATGCTTCTGTGTAGTTTATATTTGAACATATTCTTTTTTCCACTATTACCCACTTAGCGCTACGAATGTCAAGTTGCATTTTCTACAGACAGAGCGTTTCAAAACTGCTCAATCAAAAGTTTGGTTTAACTCTGTTAGCTGAATGCTCAGATCAGAAAGAAGTTTCACAGAATGCCTCTGTGTAGTTTATATTTGAATATATTCCTTTTTCCACTACTACGCTCTTAGCGCTCCAAATGTCCAGTTGCATTTTCTACAGAAAGAGTGTTCAGATCTGCTCAATCAAAAGTATGGTTTAACTCTGTTAGCTGAATGCACAGATCAGAAAGAAGTTTCACAGAATGATTCTGTGTAGTTTATATTTGGAGACATTCCTTTTTCCACTATTACCCTCTTAGCGCTCCGAATCTCCACTTGCATTTTCTACAGAAAGAGTGTTTCAGAACGGCTCAATCAAAACTAAGGTTCAACTCTTTTAGTTGAACAAACAGAACAGAAAGAAGTTTCACACAATTCTTCTGTGTAGTTTTATTTGTAGACATTCTTTTTCCCAATATAGGCCTCCTAGCGCTCAGAAGGTCCAATGGCAGTTTATACAGAAAGAGTGTTTCAGAACGCCTCAATCAAAAGTAAGGTTCAACTCTGTTAGTTGAATGCACAGAACAGAAAGAATTTTCACAGAATGCTACTGTGTAGTTTATATTTGAATATATTCCCTTTTCCACTATTACCCTCTTAGCGCTCCGAATGTCCACTTGCATTTTCTACAGAAAGAGTGTTCAGAACTGCGCAATCAAAAGTATGGTTTAACTCTGTTAGCTTAATGAACATATCAGAAATAAGTTTCACACAATTCTTCTGTGTAGTTTTTATTTGAAGATATTATTTTTCCCAATAGAGGCCTCTTAGCGCTCAGAATGTCCAATTGCAGTTTCTACAGAAAGAGTGTTTCAGAAAGGCTCAATCAAAAGTAAGGTTCAACTCTGTTAGTTGAATGCACAGAACAGAAAGAAGTTTCATACAATGCTTCTGTGTAGTTTATATTTGAACATATTCTTTTTTCCACTTTTACCCACTTGGCGCTACGAATGTCCAGTTGCATTTTCTACAGACAGAGTGTTTCAAAACTGCTCAATCTAAAGTATGGTTTAACTCTGTTAGCTGAATGCTCAGATCAGAAAGAAGTTTCACAGAATGCTTCTGTGTAGTTTATATTTGAATATATTCCTTTTTCCACTACTACTCTCTTAGCGCTCCAAATGTCCAGTTGCATTTTCTACAGAAAGAGTGTTCAGATCTGCTCAATCAAAAGTATGGTTTAACTCTGTTAGCTGAATGCACAGATCAGAAAGAAGTTTCACAGAATGATTCTGTGTATTTTATATTTGGAGACATTCCTTTTTCCACTATTACCCTCTAAGCGCTGCGAATCTCCACCTGCATTTTCTACAGAAAGAGTGTTTCAGAACGGCTCAATCAAAACTAAGGTTCAACACTTTTAGTTGAACAAACAGAACAGAAAGAAGTTTCGCACAATTCTTCTGTGTAGTTTTTATTTGTAGACATTCTTTTTCCCCATATAGGCCTCCTAGCGCTCAGAATGTCCAATTGCAGTTTCTACAGAAAGAGTGTTTCAGAACGGCTCAATCAAAAGTAAGGTTCAACTCTGTTAGTTGAATGCACAGAACAGAAAGAACTTTCATACAATGCTTCTGTGTAGTTTATATTTGAACATATTCTTTTTTCCACTATTACCCACTTAGCGCTACGAATGTCCAGTTGCATTTTCTACAGACAGAGTGTTTCAAAACTGCTCAATCAAAAGTATGGTTTAACTCTGTTAGCTGAATGCTCAGATCAGAAAGAAGTTTCACAGAATGCTTCTGTGTAGTTTATATTTGAATATATTCCTTTTTCCACTACTACGCTCTTAGCGCTCCAAATGTCCAGTTGCATTTTCTACAGAAAGAGGGTTCAGATCTGCTCAATCAAAAGTATGGTTTAACTCTGTTAGCTGAATGCACAGATCAGAAAGAAGTTTCACCGAATGATTCTGTTTAGTTTATATTTGAAGACATTCCTTTTTCCACTATTACCCTCTTAGCGCTCCGAATCTCCACTTGCATTTTCTACAAAAAGAGTGTTTCATAACTGCTCAATCAAAAATATGTTTTATCTCTGTTAACTGAATTTACAGATCAGAAATAAGTTTCACAGAATGCATCTGTGTAGTTTTTATTTGAAGATATTCTTTTTCCCAATGTAGGCCTCTTAGCGCTTAGCATGTCCAATTGCAGTTTCTACAGAAAGAGTGTTTCAGAACGGCTCAATCAAAAGTAAGGTTCAACTCTGTTAGTTGAATGCACAGAACAGAAAGAATTCTCACAGAATGCTACTGTGTAGTTTATATTTGAATATACTCTTTTTTCCACTATTACCCTCTTAGCGCTCCAAATGTCCACTTGCATTTTCTACAGAAAGAGTGTTCAGAACTGCGCAATCAAAAGTATGGATTAACTCTGTTAGCTTAATGAACATATCAGAAATAAGTTTCACACAATGCTTCTGTGTAGTTTTTATTTGAAGATATTATTTTTCCCTATAGAGGCATCTTAGCACTCAGAATGTCCAATTGCAGTTTCTACAGAAAGCGTGTTTCAGAAAGGCTCAATCAAACGTAAGGTTCAACTCTGTTAGTTGAATGCACAGAACAGAAAGAAGTTTCATACAATGCTTCTGTGTAGTTTATATTTGAACATATTCTTTTTTCCACTATTACCCACTTAGCGCTACGAATGTCCAGTTGCATTTTCTACAGACAGAGTGTTTCAAAACTGCTCAATCAAAAGTATGGTTTAACTCTGTTAGCTGAATGCACAGATCAGAAAGAAGTTTCACAGAATGATTCTGTGTAGTTTATATTTGGAGACATTCCTTTTTCCACTATTACCCTCTTAGCGCTCCGAATCTCCACTTGCATTTTCTACAGAAAGAATGTTTCAGAACGGCTCAATCAAAACTAAGGTTCAACTCTTTTAGTTGAACAAAGAGAACTGAAAGAAGTTTCACACAATTCTTCTGTGTAGTTTTTATTTGTAGACATTCTTTTTCCCAATATAGGCCTCCTAGCGCTCAGAATGTCCAATTGCAGTTTCTACAGAAAGAGTGTGGCAGAACGGCTCAATCAAAAGTAAGGTTCAACTCTGTTAGTTGAATGCACAGAACAGAAAGAAGTTTCATACAATGCTTCTGTGTAGTTTATATTTGAACATATTCTTTTTTCCACTATTACCCACTTAGCGCTACGAATGTCCAGTTGCATTTTCTACAGACAGAGTGTTTCAAAACTACTCAATCAAAAGTATGGTTTAACTCTGTTAGCTGAATGCTCAGATCAGAAAGAAGTTTCACAGAATGCTTCTGTGTAGTTTATATTTGAATATATTCCTTTTTCCACTACTACTCTCTTAGCGCTCCAAATGTCCAGTTGCATTTTCTACAGAAAGAGTGTTCAGATCTGCTCAATCAAAAGTATGGTTTAACTCTGTTAGCTGAATGCACAGATCAGAAGGAAGTTTCACCGAATGATTCTGTGTAGTTTATATTTGAAGACATTCCTTTTTCCACTATTACCCACTTAGCGCTCCGAATCTCCACTTGCATTTTCTACAAAAAGAGTGTTTCATAACTGCTCAATCAAAAATATGTTTTATCTCTGTTAACTGAATTTACAGATCAGAAATAAGTTTCACAGAATGCATCTGTGTAGTTTTTATTTGAAGATATTCTTTTTCCCAATGTAGGCCTCTTAGCGCTTAGCATGTCCAATTGCAGTTTCTACAGAAAGAGTGTTTCAGAACGGCTCAATCAAAAGTAAGGTTCAACTCTGTTAGTTGAATGCACAGAACAGAAAGTATTTTCACAGAATGCTACTGTGTAGTTTATATTTGAATATATTCCTTTTTCATCTATTACCCTCTTAGCGCTCCGAATGTCCACTTGCATTTTCTACAGAAAGAGTGTTCAGAACTGCGCAATCAAAAGTATGGTTTAACTCTGTTAGCTTAATGAACATATCAGAAATAAGTTTCACACAATGCTTCTGTGTTGTTTTTATTTGAAGATATTTTTTTTTCCAATAGAGGCCTCTTAGCGCTCAGAATGTCCTATTGCAGTTTCTACAGAAAGAGTGTTTCAGAACGGCTCAATCAAAAGTAAGGTTCAACTCTGTTAGTTGAATGCACAGAACAGAAAGTATTTTCACAGAATGCTACTGTGTAGTTTATATTTGAATATATTCCCTTTTCCACTATTACCCTCTTAGCGCTCCGAATGTCCACTTGCATTTTCTACAGAAAGAGTGTTCAGAACTGCGCAATCAAAAGTATGGTTTAACTCTGTTAGCTTAATGAACATATCAGAAATAAGTTTCACACAATGCTTCTGTGTAGTTTTTATTTGAAGATATTATTTTTCCCAATAGAGGCCTCTTAGCGCTCAGAATGTCCAATTTCAGTTTCTACAGAAAGAGTGATTCAGAAAGGCTCAATCAAAAGTAAGGTTCAACTCTGTTAGTTGAATGCACAGAACAGAAAGTAGTTTCATACAATGTTTCTGTGTAGTTTATATTTGAACATATTCTTTTTTCCACTATTACCCACTTAGCGCTACGAATGTCCAGTTGCATTTTCTACAGACAGAGTGTTTCAAAACTGCTCAATCAAAAGTATGGTTTAACTCTGTTAGCTGAATGCTCAGATCAGAAAGAAGTTTCACAGAATGCTTCTGTGTAGTTTATATTTGAATATATTACTTTTTCCACTACTACTCTCTTAGCGCTCCAAATGTCCAGTTGCATTTTCTACAGAAAGAGTGTTCAGATCTGCTCAATCAAAAGTATGGTTTAACTCTGTTAGCTGAATGCACAGATCAGAAAGAAGTTTCACAGAATGATTCTGTGTAGTTTATATTTGGAGACGTTCCTTTTTCCACTATTACCCTCTAAGCGCTCCGAATCTCCACTTGCATTTTCTACAGAAAGTGTGTTTCAGAACGGCTCAATCAAAACTAAGGTTCAACTCTTTTAGTTGAACAAACAGAATAGAAAGAAGTTTTACACAATTCTTCTGTGTAGTTTTTATTTGTAGACATTCTTTTTCCCAATATAGGCCTCCTAGCGCTCAGAATGTCCAATTGCAGTTTCTACAGAAAGAGTATTTCAGAACGGCTCAATCATAAGTAAGGTTCAACTCTGTTAGTTGAATGCACAGAACAGAAAGAAGTTTCATACAATGCTTCTGTGTAGTTTATATTTGAACATATTCTTTTTTCCACTATTACCCACTTAGCGCTACGAATGTCCAGTTGCATTTTCTACAGACAGAGTGTTTCAAAACTGCTCAATCCAAAGTATGGTTTAACTCTGTTAGCTGAATGCTCAGATCAGAAAGAAGTTTCACAGAATGCTTCTGTGTAGTTTATATTTGAATACATTCCTTTTTCCACTACTACTCTCTTAGCGCTCCAAATGTCCAGTTGCATTTTCTACAGAAAGAGTGTTCAGATCTGCTCAATCAAAAGTATGGTTTAACTCTGTTAGCTGAATGCACAGATCAGAAAGAAGTTTCACCGAATGATTCTGTTTAGTTTATATTTGAAGACATTCCTTTTTCCACTATTACCCTCTTAGCGCTCCGAATCTCCACTTGCATTTTCTACAAAAAGAGTGTTTCATAACTGCTCAATCAAAAATATGTTTTATCTCTGTTAACTGAATTTACAGATCAGAAATAAGTTTCAGAGAATGCATCTGTGTAGTTTTTATTTGAAGATATTCTTTTTCCCAATGTAGGCCTCTTAGCGCTTAGCATGTCCAATTGCAGTTTCTACAGAAAGAGTGTTTCAGAACGGCTCAATCAAAAGTAAGGTTCAACCCTGTTAGTTGAATGCACAGAACAGAAAGAATTTTCACAGAATGCTACTGTGTAGTTTATATTTGAATATATTCCCTTTTCCACTATTACCCTCTTAGCGCTCCGAATGTCCACTTGCATTTTCTACAGAAAGAGAGTTCAGAACTGCGCAATCAAAAGTATGGTTTAACTCTGTTAGCTTAATGAACATATCAGAAATAAGTTTCACACAATGCTTCTGTGTAGTTTTTATTTGAAGATATTATTTTTCCCAATAGAGGCCTCTTAGCGCTCAGAATGTCCAATTGCAGTTTCTACAGAAAGAGTGTTTCAGAAAGGCTCAATCAAAAGTAAGGTTCAACTCTGTTAGTTGAATGCACAGAACAGAAAGAAGTTTCATACAATGCTTCTGTGTAGTTTATATTTGAACATATTCTTTTTTCCACTATTACCCACTTAGCGCTACGAATGTCCAGTTACATTTTCTACAGACAGAGTGTTTCAAAACTGCTGAATCAAAAGTATGGTTTAACTCAGTTAGCTGAATGCTCAGATCAGAAAAATGTTTCACAGAATGCTTCTGTGTAGTTTATATTTGAATATATTCCTTTTTCCACCACTACTCTCTTAGCGCTCCAAATGTCCAGTTGCATTTTCTACAGAAAGAGTGTTCAGATCTGCTCAATCAAAAGTATGGTTTAACTCTGTTAGCTGAATGCACAGATCACAAAGAAGTTTCACAGAATGATTCTGTGTAGTTTATATTTGGAGACATTCCTTTTTCCACTATTACCCTCTTAGCGCTCCGAATCTCCACTTGCATTTTCTACAGAAATAGTGTTTCAGAACGGCTCAATCAAAACTAAGGTTCAACTCTTTTAGTTGAACAAACAGAACAGAAAGAAGTTTCCCACAATTCTTCTGTGTAGTTTTTATTTGTAGACATTCTTTTTCCCAATATAGGCCTCTTAGCGCTCAGAATGTCCAATTGCAGTTTCTACAGAAAGAGTGTTTCAGAACGGCTCAATCAAAAGTAAGGTTCAACTCTGTTAGTTGAATGCACAGAACAGAAAGATGTTTCATACAATGATTCTGTGTAGTTTATATTTGAACATATTCTTTTTTCCACTATTACCCACATAGCGCTACGAATGTCCAGTTGCATTTTCTACAGACAGAGTGTTTCAAAACTGCTCAATCCAAAGTATGGTTTAACTCTGTTAGCTGAATGCTCAGATCAGAAAGAAGTTTCACAGAATGGTTCTGTGTAGTTTATATTTGAATATATTCCTTTTTCCACTACTACGCTCTTAGCGCTCCAAATGTCCAGTTGCATTTTCTATAGAAAGAGTGTTCAGATCTGCTCAATCAAAAGTATGGTTTAACTCTGTTAGCTGAATGCACAGATCAGAAGGAAGTTTCACCGAATGATTCTGTGTAGTTTATATTTGAAGACATTCCTTTTTCCACTATTACCCTCTTAGCGCTCCGAATCTCCACTTGCATTTTCTACAAAAAGAGTGTTTCATAACTGCTCAATCAAAAATATGTTTTATCTCTGTTAACTGAATTTACAGATCAGAAATAAGTTTCACAGAATGCATCTGTGTAGTTTTTATTTGAAGATATTCTTTTTCCCAATGTAGGCCTCTTAGCGCTTAGCATGTCCAATTGCAGTTTCTACAGAAATAGTGTTTCAGAACGGCTCAATCAAAAGTAAGGTTCAACTCTGTTAGTTGAATGCACAGAACAGAAAGTATTTTCACAGAATGCTACTGTGTAGTTTATATTTGAATATATTCCCTTTTCCACTATTACCCTCTTAGCGCTCCGAATGTCCACTTGCATTTTCTACAGAAAGAGTGTTCAGAACTGCGCAATCAAAAGTATGGTTTAACTCTGTTAGCTTAATGAACATATCAGAAATAAGTTTCACACAATGCTTCTGTGTAGTTTTTATTTGAAGATATTATTTTTCCCAATAGAGGCCTCTTAGCGCTCAGAATGTCCAATTTCAGTTTCTACAGAAAGAGTGATTCAGAAAGGCTCAATCAAAAGTAAGGTTCAACTCTGTTAGTTGAATGCACAGAACAGAAAGTAGTTTCATACAATGTTTCTGTGTAGTTTATATTTGAACATATTTTTTTCCACTATTACCCACTTAGCGCTACGAATGTCCAGTTGCATTTTCTACAGACAGAGTGTTTCAAAACTGCTCAATCAAAAGTATGGTTTAACTCTGTTAGCTGAATGCTCAGATCAGAAAGAAGTTTCACAGAATGCTTCTGTGTAGTTTATATTTGAATATATTCCTTTTTCCACTACTACCCTCTTAGCGCTCCAAATGTCCAGTTGCATTTTCTACAGAAAGAGTGTTCAGATCTGCTCAATCAAAAGTATGGTTTAACTCTGTTAGCTGAATGCACAGATCAGAAAGAAGTTTCACAGAATGATTCTGTGTAGTTTATATTTGGAGACGTTCCTTTTTCCACTATTACCCTCTAAGCGCTCCGAATCTCCACTTGCATTTTCTACAGAAAGAGTGTTTCAGAACGGCTCAATCAAAACTAAGGTTCAACTCTTTTAGTTGAACAAACAGAATAGAAAGAAGTTTTACACAATTCTTCTGTGTAGTTTTTATTTGTAGACATTCTTTTTCCCAATATAGGCCTCCTAGCGCTCAGAATGTCCAATTGCAGTTTCTACAGAAAGAGTATTTCAGAACGGCTCAATCATAAGTAAGGTTCAACTCTGTTAGTTGAATGCACAGAACAGAAAGAAGTTTCATACAATGCTTCTGTGTAGTTTATATTTGAACATATTCTTTTTTCCACTATTACCCACTTAGCGCTACGAATGTCCAGTTGCATTTTCTACAGACAGAGTGTTTCAAAACTGCTCAATCCAAAGTATGGTTTAACTCTGTTAGCTGAATGCTCAGATCAGAAAGAAGTTTCACAGAATGCTTCTGTGTAGTTTATATTTGAATACATTCCTTTTTCCACTACTACTCTCTTAGCGCTCCAAATGTCCAGTTGCATTTTCTACAGAAAGAGTGTTCAGATCTGCTCAATCAAAAGTATGGTTTAACTCTGTTAGCTGAATGCACAGATCAGAAAGAAGTTTCACCGAATGATTCTGTTTAGTTTATATTTGAAGACATTCCTTTTTCCACTATTACCCTCTTAGCGCTCCGAATCTCCACTTGCATTTTCTACAAAAAGAGTGTTTCATAACTGCTCAATCAAAAATATGTTTTATCTCTGTTAACTGAATTTACAGATCAGAAATAAGTTTCACAGAATGCATCTGTGTAGTTTTTATTTGAAGATATTCTTTTTCCCAATGTAGGCCTCTTAGCGCTTAGCATGTCCAATTGCAGTTTCTACAGAAAGAGTGTTTCAGAACGGCTCAATCAAAAGTAAGGTTCAACTCTGTTAGTTGAATGCACAGAACAGAAAGAATTTTCACAGAATGCTACTGTGTAGTTTATATTTGAATATACTCTTTTTTCCACTATTACCCTCTTAGCGCTCCGAATGTCCACTTGCATTTTCTACAGAAAGAGTGTTCAGAACTGCGCAATCAAAAGTATGGATTAACTCTGTTAGCTTAATGAACATATCAGAAATAAGTTTCACACAATGCTTCTGTGTAGTTTTTATTTGAAGATATTATTTTTCCCAATAGAGGCCTCTTAGCACTCAGAATGTCCAATTGCAGTTTCTACAGAAAGAGTGTTTCAGAAAGGCTCAATCAAAAGTAAGGTTCAACTCTGTTAGTTGAATGCACAGAACAGAAAGAAGTTTCATACAATGCTTCTGTGTAGTTTATATTTGAACATATTCTTTTTTCCACTATTACCCACTTAGCGCTACGAATGTCCAGTTGCATTTTCTACAGACAGAGTGTTTCAAAACTGCTCAATCAAAAGTATGGTTTAACTCTGTTAGCTGAATGCACAGATCAGAAAGTAGTTTCACAGAATGATTCTGTGTAGTTTATATTTGGAGACATTCCTTTTTCCACTATTATCCCCTTAGCGCTCCGAATCTCCACTTGCATTTTCTACAGAAAGAGTGTTTCAGAACGGCTCAATCAAAACTAAGGTTCAGCTCTTTTAGTTGAACAAAGAGAACTGAAAGAAGTTTCACACAATTCTTCTGTGTAGTTTTTATTTGTAGACATTCTTTTTCCCAATATAGGCCTCCTAGCGCTCAGAATGTCCAATTGCAGTTTCTACAGAAAGAGTGTTGCAGAACGGCTCAATCAAAAGTAAGGTTCAACTCTGTTAGTTGAATGCACAGAACAGAAAGAAGTTTCATACAATGCTTCTGTGTAGTTTATATTTGAAAATATTCTTTTTTCCACTATTACCCACTTAGCGCTACGAATGTCAAGTTGCATTTTCTACAGACAGAGTGTTTCAAAACTGCTCAATCAAAAGTATGGTTTAACTCTGTTAGCTGAATGCTCAGATCAGAAAGAAGTTTCACAGAATGCTTCTGTGCAGTTTATATTTGAATATATTCCTTTTTCCACTACTACGCTCTTAGCGCTCCAAATGTCCAGTTGCATTTTCTACAGAAAGAGTGCTCAGATCTGCTCAATCAAAAGTATGGTTTAATTCTGTTAGCTGAATGCACAGATCAGAAGGAAGTTTCACCAAATGATTCTGTGTAGTTTATATTTGAAGACATTCCTTTTTCCACTATTACCCTCTTAGCGCTCCGAATCTCCACTTGCATTTTCTACAAAAAAAGTGTTTCATAACTGCTCAATCAAAAATATGTTTTATCTCTGTTAACTGAATTTACAGATCAGAAATAAGTTTCACAGAATGCATCTGTGTAGTTTTTATTTGAAGATATTCTTTTTCCCAATGTAGGCCTCTTCGCGCTTAGCATGTCCAATTGCAGTTTCTACAGAAAGAGTGTTTCAGAACGGCTCAATCAAAAGTAAGGTTCAACTCTGTTAGTTGAATGCACAGAACAGAAAGAATTTTCACAGAATGCTACTGTGTAGTTTATATTTGAATATACTCTTTTTTCCACTATTACCCTCTTAGCGCTCCGAATGTCCACTTGCATTTTCTACAGAAAGAGTGTTCTGAACTGCGCAATCAAAAGTAAGATTTAACTCTGTTAGCTTACTGAACATATCAGAAATAAGTTTCACACAATGCTTCTGTGTAGTTTTTATTTGAAGATATTATTTTTCCCAATAGAGGCCTCTTAGCGCTCAGAATGTCCAATTGCAGTTTCTACAGAAAGAGTGTTTCAGAAAGGCTCAATCAAAAGTAAGGTTCAACTCTGTTAGTTGAATGCACAGAACAGAAAGAATTTTCACAGAATGCTACTGTGTAGTTTATATTTGAATATACTCTTTTTTCCACTATTACCCTCTTAGCGCTCCGAATGTCCACTTGCATTTTCTACAGAAAGAGTGTTCAGAACTGCGCAATCAAAAGTATGGATTAACTCTGTTAGCTTAATGAACATATCAGAAATATGTTTCACACAATGCTTCTGTGTAGTTTTTATTTGAAGATATTATTTTTCCCTATAGAGGCCTCTTAGCACTCAGAATGTCCAATTGCAGTTTCTACGGAAAGAGTGTTTCAGAAAGGCTCAATCAAACGTAAGGTTCAACTCTGTTAGTTGAATGCACAGAACAGAAAGAAGTTTCATACAATGCTTCTGTGTAGTTTATATTTGAACATATTCTTTTTTCCACTATTACCCACTTAGCGCTACGAATGTCCAGTTGCATTTTCTACAGACAGAGTGTTTCAAAACTGCTCAATCAAAAGTATGGTTTAACTCTGTTAGCTGAATGCACAGATCAGAAAGAAGTTTCACAGAATGATTGTGTGTAGTTTATATTTGGAGACATTCCTTTTTCCACTATTACCCTCTTAGCGCTCCGAATCTCCACTTTCATTTTCTACAGAAAGACTGTTTCAGAACGGCTCAATCAAAGCTAAGGTTCAACTCTTTTAGTTGAACAAACAGAACAGAAAGAAGTTTCACACAATTCTTCTGTGTAGTTTTTATTTGTAGACATTTTTTTCCCAGTATAGGCCTCCTAGCGCTCAGAATGTTCAATTGCAGTTTCTACAGAAAGAGTGTTTCAGAACGGCTCAATCAAAAGTAAGGTTCAACTCTGTTAGTTGAATGCACAGAACAGAAAGAAGTTTCATACAATGCTTCTGTGTAGTTTATATTTGAACATATTCTTTTTTCCACTATTACCCACTTAGCGCTACGAATGTCAAGTTGCATTTTCTACAGACAGAGTGTTTCAAAACTGCTCAATCAAAAGTTTGGTTTAACTCTGTTAGCTGAATGCTCAGATCAGAAAGAAGTTTCACAGAATGCCTCTGTGTAGTTTATATTTGAATATATTCCTTTTTCCACTACTACGCTCTTAGCGCTCCAAATGTCCAGTTGCATTTTCTACAGAAAGAGTGTTCAGATCTGCTCAATCAAAAGTATGGTTTAACTCTGTTAGCTGAATGCACAGATCAGAAAGAAGTTTCATAGAATGATTCTGTGTAGTTTATATTTGGAGACATTCCTTTTTCCACTATTACCCTCTTAGCGCTCCGAATCTCCACTTGCATTTTCTACAGAAAGAGTGTTTCAGAACGGCTCAATCAAAACTAAGGTTCAACTCATTTAGTTGAACAAACAGAACAGAAAGAAGTTTCACACAATTCTTCTGTGTAGTTTTATTTGTAGACATTCTTTTTCCCAATATAGGCCTCCTAGCGCTCAGAAGGTCCAATGGCAGTTTATACAGAAAGAGTGTTTCAGAACGCCTCAATCAAAAGTAAGGTTCAACTCTGTTAGTTGAATGCACAGAACAGAAAGAATTTTCACAGAATGCTACTGTGTAGTTTATATTTGAATATATTCCCTTTTCCACTATTACCCTCTTAGCGCTCGGAATGTCCACTTGCATTTTCTACAGAAAGAGTGTTCAGAACTGCGCAATCAAAAGTATGGTTTAACTCTGTTAGCTTAATGAACATATCAGAAATAAGTTTCACACAATTCTTCTGTGTAGTTTTTATTTGAAGATATTATTTTTCCCAATAGAGGCCTCTTAGCGCTCAGAATGTCCAATTGCAGTTTCTACAGAAAGAGTGTTTCAGAAAGGCTCAATCAAAAGTAAGGTTCAACTCTGTTAGTTGAATGCACAGAACAGAAAGAAGTTTCATACAATGCTTCTGTGTAGTTTATATTTGAACATATTCTTTTTTCCACTATTACCCACTTGGCGCTACGAATGTCCAGTTGCATTTTCTACAGACAGAGTGTTTCAAAACTGCTCAATCTAAAGTATGGTTTAACTCTGTTAGCTGAATGCTCAGATCAGAAAGAAGTTTCACAGAATGCTTCTGTGTAGTTTATATTTGAATATATTCCTTTTTCCACTACTACTCTCTTAGCGCTCCAAATGTCCAGTTGCATTTTCTACAGAAAGAGTGTTCAGATCTGCTCAATCAAAAGTATGGTTTAACTCTGTTAGCTGAATGCACAGATCAGAAAGAAGTTTCACAGAATGATTCTGTGTATTTTATATTTGGAGACATTCCTTTTTCCACTATTACCCTCTAAGCGCTCCGAATCTCCACTTGAATTTTCTACAGAAAGAGTGTTTCAGAACGGCTCAATCAAAACTAAGGTTCAACTCTTTTAGTTGAACAAACAGAACAGAAAGGAGTTTCGCACAATTCTTCTGTGTAGTTTTTATTTGTAGACATTCTTTTTCCCCATATAGGCCTCCTAGCGCTCAGAATGTCCAATTGCAGTTTCTACAGAAAGAGTGTTTCAGAACGGCTCAATCAAAAGTAAGGTTCAACTCTGTTAGTTGAATGCACAGAACAGAAAGAACTTTCATACAATGCTTCTGTGTAGTTTATATTTGAACATATTCTTTTTTCCACTATTACCCACTTAGCGCTACGAATGTCCAGTTGCATTTTCTACAGACAGAGTGTTTCAAAACTGCTCAATCAAAAGTATGGTTTAACTCTGTTAGCTGAATGCTCAGATCAGAAATAAGTTTCACAGAATGCTTCTGTGTAGTTTATATTTGAATATATTCCTTTTTCCACTACTACGCTCTTAGCGCTCCAAATGTCCAGTTCCATTTTCTACAGAAAGAGTGTTCAGATCTGCTCAATCAAAAGTATGGTTTAACTCTGTTAGCTGAATGCACAGATCAGAAAGAAGTTTCACCGAATGATTCTGTTTAGTTTATATTTGAAGACATTCCTTTTTCCACTATTACCCTCTTAGCGCTCCGAATCTCCACTTGCATTTTCTACAAAAAGAGTGTTTCATAACTGCTCAATCAAAAATATGTTTTATCTCTGTTAACTGAATTTACAGATCAGAAATAAGTTTCACAGAATGCATCTGTGTAGTTTTTATTTGAAGATATTCTTTTTCCCAATGTAGGCCTCTTAGCGCTTAGCATGTCCAATTGCAGTTTCTACAGAAAGAGTGTTTCAGAACGGCTCAATCAAAAGTAAGGTTCAACTCTGTTAGTTGAATGCACAGAACAGAAAGATTTCTCACAGAATGCTACTGTGTAGTTTATATTTGAATATACTCTTTTTTCCACTATTACCCTCTTAGCGCTCCAAATGTCCACTTGCATTTTCTACAGAAAGAGTGTTCAGAACTGCGCAATCAAAAGTATGGATTAACTCTGTTAGCTTAATGAACATATCAGAAATAAGTTTCACACAATGCTTCTGTGTAGTTTTTATTTGAAGATATTATTTTTCCCTATAGAGGCATCTTAGCACTCAGAATGTCCAATTGCAGTTTCTACAGAAAGAGTGTTTCAGAAAGGCTCAATCAAACGTAAGGTTCAACTCTGTTAGTTGAATGCACAGAACAGAAAGAAGTTTCATACAATGCTTCTGTGTAGTTTATATTTGAACATATTCTTTTTTCCACTATTACCCACTTAGCGCTACGAATGTCCAGTTGCATTTTCTACAGACAGAGTGTTTCAAAACTGCTCAATCAAAAGTATGGTTTAACTCTGTTAGCTGAATGCACAGATCAGAAAGAAGTTTCACAGAATGATTCTGTGTAGTTTATATTTGGAGACATTCCTTTTTCCACTATTACCCTCTTAGCGCTCCGAATCTCCACTTGCATTTTCTACAGAAAGAGTGTTTCAGAACGGCTCAATCAAAACTAAGGTTCAACTCTTTTAGTTGAACAAAGAGAACTGAAAGTAGTTTCACACAATTCTTCTGTGTAGTTTTTATTTGTAGACATTCTTTTTCCCAATATAGGCCTCCTAGCGCTCAGAATGTCCAATTGCAGTTTCTACAGAAAGAGTGTGGCAGAACGGCTCAATCAAAAGTAAGGTTCAACTCTGTTAGTTGAATGCACAGAACAGAAAGAAGTTTCATACAATGCTTCTGTGTAGTTTATATTTGAACATATTCTTTTTTCCACTATTACCCACTTAGCGCTACGAATGTCCAGTTGCATTTTCTACAGACAGAGTGTTTCAAAACTGCTCAATCAAAAGTATGGTTTAACTCTGTTAGCTGAATGCTCAGATCAGAAAGAAGTTTCACAGAATGCTTCGGTGTAGTTTATATTTGAATATATTCCTTTTTCCACTACTACGCTCTTAGCGCTCCAAATGTCCAGTTGCATTTTCTACAGAAAGAGTGTTCAGATCTGCTCAATCAAAAGTATGGTTTAACTCTGTTAGCTGAATGCACAGATCAGAAGGAAGTTTCACCGAATGATTCTGTGTAGTTTATATTTGAAGACATTCCTTTTTCCACTATTACCCACTTAGCGCTCCGAATCTCCACTTGCATTTTCTACAAAAAGAGTGTTTCATAACTGCTCAATCAAAAATATGTTTTATCTCTGTTAACTGAATTTACAGATCAGAAATAAGTTTCACAGAATGCATCTGTGTAGTTTTTATTCGAAGATATTCTTTTTCCCAATGTAGGCCTCTTAGCGCTTAGCATGTCCAATTGCAGTTTGTACAGAAAGAGTGTTTCAGAACGGCTCAATCAAAAGTAAGGTTCAACTCTGTTAGTTGAATGCACAGAACAGAAAGAATTTTCACAGAATGCTACTGTGTAGTTTATATTTGAATATATTCCTTTTTCATCTCTTACCCTCTTAGCGCTCCGAATGTCCACTTGCATTTTCTACAGAAAGAGTGTTCAGAACTGCGCAATCAAAAGTATGGTTTAACTCTGTTAGCTTAATGAACATATCAGAAATAAGTTTCACACAATGCTTCTGTGTTGTTTTTATTTGAAGATATTTTTTTTTCCAATAGAGGCCTCTTAGCGCTCAGAATGTCCAATTGCAGTTTCTACAGAAAGAGTGTTTCAGAACGGCTCAATCAAAAGTAAGGTTCAACTCTGTTAGTTGAATGCACAGAACAGAAAGAAGTTTCATACAATGCTTCTGTGTAGTTTATATTTGAACATATTCTTTTTTCCACTATTACCCACTTAGCGCTACGAATGTCCAGTTGCATTTTCTACAGACAGAGGGTTTCAAAACTGCTCAATCAAAAGTATGGTTTAACTCTGTTAGCTGAATGCTCAGATCAGAAAGAAGTTTCACAGAATGCTTCTGTGTAGTTTATATTTGAATATATTCCTTTTTCCACTACTACTCTCTTAGCGCTCCAAATGTCCAGTTGCATTTTCTACAGAAAGAGTGTTCAGATCTGCTCAATCAAAAGTATGGTTTAACTCTGTTAGCTGAATGCACAGATCAGAAAGAAGTTTCACAGAATGATTCTGTGTAGTTTATATTTGGAGACGTTCCTTTTTCCACTATTACCCTCTAAGCGCTCCGAATCTCCACTTGCATTTTCTACAGAAAGAGTGTTTCAGAACGGCTCAATCAAAACTAAGGTTCAACTCTTTTAGTTGAACAAACAGAATAGAAAGAAGTTTTACACAATTCTTCTGTGTAGTTTTTATTTGTAGACATTCTTTTTCCCAATATAGGCCTCCTAGCGCTCAGAATGTCCAATTGCAGTTTCTACAGAAAGAGTATTTCAGAACGGCTCAATCATAAGTAAGGTTCAACTCTGTTAGTTGAATGCACAGAACAGAAAGAAGTTTCATACAATGCTTCTGTGTAGTTTATATTTGAACATATTCTTTTTTCCACTATTACTCACTTAGCGCTACGAATGTCCAGTTGCATTTTCTACAGACAGAGTGTTTCAAAACTGCTCAATCCAAAGTATGGTTTAACTCTGTTAGCTGAATGCTCAGATCAGAAAGAAGTTTGACAGAATGCTTCTGTGTAGTTTATATTTGAATACATTCTTTTTTCCACTACTACTCTCTTAGCGCTCCAAATGTCCAGTTGCATTTTCTACAGAAAGAGTGTTCAGATCTGCTCAATCAAAAGTATGGTTTAACTCTGTTAGCTGAATGCACAGATCAGAAAGAAGTTTCACCGAATGATTCTGTTTAGTTTATATTTGAAGACATTCCTTTTTCCACTATTACCCTCTTAGCGCTCCGAATCTCCACTTGCATTTTCTACAAAAAGAGTGTTTCATAACTGCTCAATCAAAAATATGTTTTATCTCTGTTAACTGAATTTACAGATCAGAAATAAGTTTCACAGAATGCATCTGTGTAGTTTTTATTTGAAGATATTCTTTTTCCCAATGTAGGCCTCTTAGCGCTTAGCATGTCCAATTGCAGTTTCTACAGAAAGAGTGTTTCAGAACGGCTCAATCAAAAGTAAGGTTCAACTCTGTTAGTTGAATGCACAGAACAGAAAGAATTTTCACAGAATGCTACTGTGTAGTTTATATTTGAATATACTCTTTTTTCCACTATTACCCTCTTAGCGCTCCGAATGTCCACTTGCATTTTCTACAGAAAGAGTGTTCAGAACTGCGCAATCAAAAGTATGGATTAACTCTGTTAGCTTAATGAACATATCAGAAATAAGTTTCACACAATGCTTCTGTGTAGTTTTTATTTGAAGATATTATTTTTCCCAATAGAGGCCTCTTAGCACTCAGAATGTCCAATTGCAGTTTCTACAGAAAGAGTGTTTCAGAAAGGCTCAATCAAAAGTAAGGTTCAACTCTGTTAGTTGAATGCACAGAACAGAAAGAAGTTTCATACAATGCTTCTGTGTAGTTTATATTTGAACATATTCTTTTTTCCACTATTACCCACTTAGCGCTACGAATGTCCAGTTGCATTTTCTACAGACAGAGTGTTTCAAAACTGCTCAATCAAAAGTATGGTTTAACTCTGTTAGCTGAATGCACAGATCAGAAAGTAGTTTCACAGAATGATTCTGTGTAGTTTATATTTGGAGACATTCCTTTTTCCACTATTACCCCCTTAGCGCTCCGAATCTCCACTTGCATTTTCTACAGAAAGAGTGTTTCAGAACGGCTCAATCAAAACTAAGGTTCAGCTCTTTTAGTTGAACAAAGAGAACTGAAAGAAGTTTCACACAATTCTTCTGTGTAGTTTTTATTTGTAGACATTCTTTTTCCCGATATAGGCCTCCTAGCGCTCAGAATGTCCAATTGCAGTTTCTACAGAAAGAGTGTTGCAGAACGGCTCAATCAAAAGTAAGGTTCAACTCTGTTAGTTGAATGCACAGAACAGAAAGAAGTTTCATACAATGCTTCTGTGTAGTTTATATTTGAAAATATTCTTTTTTCCACTATTACCCACTTAGCGCTACGAATGTCAAGTTGCATTTTCTACAGACAGAGTGTTTCAAAACTGCTCAATCAAAAGTATGGTTTAACTCTGTTAGCTGAATGCTCAGATCAGAAAGAAGTTTCACAGAATGCTTCTGTGTAGTTTATATTTGAATATATTCCTTTTTCCACTACTACGCTCTTAGCGCTCCAAATGTCCAGTTGCATTTTCTACAGAAAGAGTGCTCAGATCTGCTCAATCAAAAGTATGGTTTAATTCTGTTAGCTGAATGCACAGATCAGAAGGAAGTTTCACCAAATGATTCTGTGTAGTTTATATTTGAAGACATTCCTTTTTCCACTATTACCCTCTTAGCGCTCCGAATCTCCACTTGCATTTTCTACAAAAAAAGTGTTTCATAACTGCTCAATCAAAAATATGTTTTATCTCTGTTAACTGAATTTACAGATCAGAAATAAGTTTCACAGAATGCATCTGTGTAGTTTTTATTTGAAGATATTCTTTTTCCCAATGTAGGCCTCTTAGCGCTTAGCATGTCCAATTGCAGTTTGTACAGAAAGAGTGTTTCAGAACGGCTCAATCAAAAGTAAGGTTCAACTCTGTTAGTTGAATGCACAGAACAGAAAGAATTTTCACAGACTGCTACTGTGTAGTTTATATTTGAATATATTCCTTTTTCATCTATTACCCTCTTAGCGCTCCGAAAGTCCACTTGCATTTTCTACAGAAAGAGTGTTCAGAACTGCGCAATCAAAAGTATGGTTTAACTCTGTTAGCTTAATGAACATATCAGAAATAAGTTTCACACAATGCTTCTGTGTTGTTTTTATTTGAAGATATTTTTTTTTCCAATAGAGGCCTCTTAGCGCTCAGAATGTCCAATTGCAGTTTCTACAGAAAGAGTGTTTCAGAACGGCTCAATCAAAAGTAAGGTTCAACTCTGTTAGTTGAATGCACAGAACAGAAAGAAGTTTCATACAATGCTTCTGTGTAGTTTATATTTGAACATATTCTTTTTTCCACTATTACCCACTTAGCGCTACGAATGTCCAGTTGCATTTTCTACAGACAGAGTGTTTCAAAACTGCTCAATCAAATGTATGGTTTAACTCTGTTAGCTGAATGCTCAGATCAGAAAGAAGTTTCACAGAATGCTTCTGTGTAGTTTATATTTGAATATATTCCTTTTTCCACTACTACTCTCTTAGCGCTCCAAATGTCCAGTTGCATTTTCTACAGAAAGAGTGTTCAGATCTGCTCAATCAAAAGTATGGTTTAACTCTGTTAGCTGAATGCACAGATCAGAAAGATGTTTCACAGAATGATTCTGTGTAGTTTATATTTGGAGACATTCCTTTTTCCACTATTACCCTCTTAGCGCTCCGAATTTCCACTTGCGTTTTCTACAGAAAGAGTGTTTCAGAACGGCTCAATCAAAACTAAGGTTCAACTCTTTTAGTTGAACAAACAGAACAAAAAGAAGTTTCACACAATTCTTCTGTGTAGTTTTTATTTGTAGACATTCTTTTTCCCAATATAGGCCTCCTAGCGCTCAGAATGTCCAATTGCAGTTTCTACAGAAAGAGTGTTTCAGAACGGCTCAATCAAAAGTAAGGTTCAACTCTGTTAGTTGAATGCACAGAACAGAAAGAAGTTTCATACAATGCTTCTGTGTAGTTTATATTTGAACATATTATTTTTTCCACTATTACCCACTTAGCGCTACGAATGTCAAGTTGCATTTTCTACAGACAGAGTGTTTCAAAACTGCTCAATCAAAAGTATGGTTTAACTCTGTTAGCTGAATGCTCAGATCAGAAAGAAGTTTCACAGAATGCTTCTGTGTAGTTTATATTTGAATATATTCCTTTTTCCACTACTACGCTCTTAGCGCTCCAAATGTCCAGTTGCATTTTCTACAGAAAGAGTGTTCAGATCTGCTCAATCAAAAGTATGGTATAATTCCGTTAGCTGAATGCACAGATCAGAAAGAAGTTTCACCGAATGATTCTGTGTAGTTTATATTTGAAGACATTCCTTTTTCAACTATTACCCACTTAGCGCTCCGAATCTCCACTTGCATTTTCTACAAAAAGAGTGTTTCATAACTGGTCAATCAAAAATATGTTTTATCTCTGTTAACTGAATTTACAGGTCAGAAATAAGTTTCACAGAATGCATCTGTGTAGTTTTTATTTGAAGATATTCTTTTTCCCAATGTAGGCCTGTTAGCGCTTAGCATGTCCAATTGCAGTTTCTACAGAAAGTGTGTTTCAGAACGGCTCAATCAAAAGTAAGGTTCAACTCTGTTAGTTGAATGCACAGAACAGAAAGAATTTTCACAGAATGCTACTGTGTAGTTTATATTTGAATATATTCCTTTTTCCACTATTACCCTCTTAGCGCTCCAAATGTCCACTTGCATTTTCTACAGAAAGAGTGTTCAGAACTGCGCAATCAAAAGTATGGTTTAACTCTGTTAGCTTAATGAACATATCAGAAATAAGTTTCACACAATGCTTCTGTGTAGTTTTTATTTGAAGATATTATTTTTCCCAATAGAGGCCTCTTAGCGCTCAGAATGTCCAATTGCAGTTTCTACAGAAAGAGAGTTTCAGAAATGCTCAATCAAAAGTAAGGTTCAACTCTGTTAGTTGAATGCACAGAACAGAAAGAAGTTTCATACAATGCTTCTGTGTAGTTTATATTTGAACATATTCTTTTTTCCACTATTACCCACTTAGCGCTACGAATGTCCAGTTGCATTTTCTACAGACAGAGTGTTTCAAAACTGCTCAATCAAAAGTATGGTTTAACTCTGTTAGCTGAATGCTCAGATCAGAAAGAAGTTTCACAGAATGCTTCTGTGTAGTTTATATTTGAATATATTCCTTTTTCCACTACTACTCTCTTAGCGCTCCAAATGTCCAGTTGCATTTTCTACAGAAAGAGTGTTCAGATCTGCTCAATCAAAAGTATGGTTTAACTCTGTTAGCTGAATGCACAGATCAGAAAGAAGTTTCACAGAATGATTCTGTGTAGTTTATATTTGGAGACATTCCTTTTTCCACTATTACCCTCTTAGCGCTCCGAATCTCCACTTGCATTTTCTACAGAAAGAGTGTTTCAGAACGGCTCAATCAAAACTAAGGTTCAACTCTTTTAGTTGAACAAACAGAACAGAAAGAAGTTTCACACAATTCTTCTGTGTAGTTTTTATTTGTAGACATTCTTTTTCCCAATATAGGCCTCCTAGCGCTCAGAATGTCCAATTGCAGTTTCTACAGAAAGAGTGTTTCAGAACGGCTCAATCAAAAGTAAGGTTCAACTCTGTTAGTTGAATGCACAGAACAGAAAGAAGTTTCATACAATGCTTCTGTGTAGTTTATATTTGAACATATTCTTTTTTCCACTATTACCCACTTAGCGCTACGAATGTCCAGTTGCATTTTCTACAGACAGAGTGTTTCAAAACTGCTCAATCAAATGTATGGTTTAACTCTGTTAGCTGAATGCTCAGATCAGAAAGAAGTTTCACAGAATGCTTCTGTGTAGTTTATATTTGAATATATTCCTTTTTCCACTACTACTCTCTTAGCGCTCCAAATGTCCAGTTGCATTTTCTACAGAAAGAGTGTTCAGATCTGCTCAATCAAAAGTATGGTTTAACTCTGTTAGCTGAATGCACAGATCAGAAAGATGTTTCACAGAAAGATTCTGTGTAGTTTATATTTGGAGACATTCCTTTTTCCACTATTACCCTCTTAGCGCTCCGAATCTCCACTTGCGTTTTCTACAGAAAGAGTGTTTCAGAACGGCTCAATCAAAACTAAGGTTCAACTCTTTTAGTTGAACAAACAGAACAAAAAGAAGTTTCACACAATTCTTCTGTGTAGTTTTTATTTGTAGACATTCTTTTTCCCAATATAGGCCTCCTAGCGCTCAGAATGTCCAATTGCAGTTTCTAAAGAAAGAGTGTTTCAGAACGGCTCAATCAAAAGTAAGGTTCAACTCTGTTAGTTGAATGCACAGAACAGAAAGAAGTTTCATACAATGCTTCTGTGTAGTTTATATTTGAACATATTATTTTTTCCACTATTACCCACTTAGCGCTACGAATGTCAAGTTGCATTTTCTACAGACAGAGTGTTTCAAAACTGCTCAATCAAAAGTATGGTTTAACTCTGTTAGCTGAATGCTCAGATCAGAAAGAAGTTTCACAGAATGCTTCTGTGTAGTTTATATTTGAATATATTCCTTTTTCCACTACTACGCTCTTAGCGCTCCAAATGTCCAGTTGCATTTTCTACAGAAAGAGTGTTCAGATCTGCTCAATCAAAAGTATGGTATAATTCCGTTAGCTGAATGCACAGATCAGAAAGAAGTTTCACCGAATGATTCTGTGTAGTTTATATTTGAAGACATTCCTTTTTCAACTATTACCCACTTAGCGCTCCGAATCTCCACTTGCATTTTCTACAAAAAGAGTGTTTCATAACTGGTCAATCAAAAATATGTTTTATCTCTGTTAACTGAATTTACAGGTCAGAAATAAGTTTCACAGAATGCATCTGTGTAGTTTTTATTTGAAGATATTCTTTTTCCCAATGTAGGCCTGTTAGCGCTTAGCATGTCCAATTGCAGTTTCTACAGAAAGTGTGTTTCAGAACGGCTCAATCAAAAGTAAGGTTCAACTCTGTTAGTTGAATGCACAGAACAGAAAGAATTTTCACAGAATGCTACTGTGTAGTTTATATTTGAATATATTCCTTTTTCCACTATTACCCTCTTAGCGCTCCAAATGTCCACTTGCATTTTCTACAGAAAGAGTGTTCAGAACTGCGCAATCAAAAGTATGGTTTAACTCTGTTAGCTTAATGAACATATCAGAAATAAGTTTCACACAATGCTTCTGTGTAGTTTTTATTTGAAGATATTATTTTTCCCAATAGAGGCCTCTTAGCGCTCAGAATGTCCAATTGCAGTTTCTACAGAAAGAGAGTTTCAGAAATGCTCAATCAAAAGTAAGGTTCAACTCTGTTAGTTGAATGCACAGAACAGAAAGAAGTTTCATACAATGCTTCTGTGTAGTTTATATTTGAACATATTCTTTTTTCCACTATTACCCACTTAGCGCTACGAATGTCCAGTTGCATTTTCTACAGACAGAGTGTTTCAAAACTGCTCAATCAAAAGTATGGTTTAACTCTGTTAGCTGAATGCTCAGATCAGAAAGAAGTTTCACAGAATGCTTCTGTGTAGTTTATATTTGAATATATTCCTTTTTCCACTACTACTCTCTTAGCGCTCCAAATGTCCAGTTGCATTTTCTACAGAAAGAGTGTTCAGATCTGCTCAATCAAAAGTATGGTTTAACTCTGTTAGCTGAATGCACAGATCAGAAAGAAGTTTCACAGAATGATTCTGTGTAGTTTATATTTGGAGACATTCCTTTTTCCACTATTACCCTCTTAGCGCTCCGAATCTCCACTTGCATTTTCTACAGAAAGAGTGTTTCAGAACGGCTCAATCAAAACTAAGGTTCAACTCTTTTAGTTGAACAAACAGAACAGAAAGAAGTTTCACACAATTCTTCTGTGTAGTTTTTATTTGTAGACATTCTTTTTCCCAATATAGGCCTCCTAGCGCTCAGAATGTCCAATTGCAGTTTCTACAGAAAGAGTGTTTCAGAACGGCTCAATCAAAAGTAAGGTTCAACTCTGTTAGTTGAATGCACAGAACAGAAAGAAGTTTCATACAATGCTTCTGTGTAGTTTATATTTGAACATATTCTTTTTTCCACTATTACCCACTTAGCGCTACGAATGTCCAGTTGCATTTTCTACAGACAGAGTGTTTCAAAACTGCTCAATCAAATGTATGGTTTAACTCTGTTAGCTGAATGCTCAGATCAGAAAGAAGTTTCACAGAATGCTTCTGTGTAGTTTATATTTGAATATATTCCTTTTTCCACTACTACTCTCTTAGCGCTCCAAATGTCCAGTTGCATTTTCTACAGAAAGAGTGTTCAGATCTGCTCAATCAAAAGTATGGTTTAACTCTGTTAGCTGAATGCACAGATCAGAAAGATGTTTCACAGAAAGATTCTGTGTAGTTTATATTTGGAGACATTCCTTTTTCCACTATTACCCTCTTAGCGCTCCGAATCTCCACTTGCGTTTTCTACAGAAAGAGTGTTTCAGAACGGCTCAATCAAAACTAAGGTTCAACTCTTTTAGTTGAACAAACAGAACAAAAAGAAGTTTCACACAATTCTTCTGTGTAGTTTTTATTTGTAGACATTCTTTTTCCCAATATAGGCCTCCTAGCGCTCAGAATGTCCAATTGCAGTTTCTAAAGAAAGAGTGTTTCAGAACGGCTCAATCAAAAGTAAGGTTCAACTCTGTTAGTTGAATGCACAGAACAGAAAGAAGTTTCATACAATGCTTCTGTGTAGTTTATATTTGAACATATTATTTTTTCCACTATTACCCACTTAGCGCTACGAATGTCAAGTTGCATTTTCTACAGACAGAGTGTTTCAAAACTGCTCAATCAAAAGTATGGTTTAACTCTGTTAGCTGAATGCTCAGATCAGAAAGAAGTTTCACAGAATGCTTCTGTGTAGTTTATATTTGAATATATTCCTTTTTCCACTACTACGCTCTTAGCGCTCCAAATGTCCAGTTGCATTTTCTACAGAAAGAGTGTTCAGATCTGCTCAATCAAAAGTATGGTATAATTCCGTTAGCTGAATGCACAGATCAGAAAGAAGTTTCACCGAATGATTCTGTGTAGTTTATATTTGAAGACATTCCTTTTTCAACTATTACCCACTTAGCGCTCCGAATCTCCACTTGCATTTTCTACAAAAAGAGTGTTTCATAACTGGTCAATCAAAAATATGTTTTATCTCTGTTAACTGAATTTACAGGTCAGAAATAAGTTTCACAGAATGCATCTGTGTAGTTTTTATTTGAAGATATTCTTTTTCCCAATGTAGGCCTGTTAGCGCTTAGCATGTCCAATTGCAGTTTCTACAGAAAGTGTGTTTCAGAACGGCTCAATCAAAAGTAAGGTTCAACTCTGTTAGTTGAATGCACAGAACAGAAAGAATTTTCACAGAATGCTACTGTGTAGTTTATATTTGAATATATTCCTTTTTCCACTATTACCCTCTTAGCGCTCCAAATGTCCACTTGCATTTTCTACAGAAAGAGTGTTCAGAACTGCGCAATCAAAAGTATGGTTTAACTCTGTTAGCTTAATGAACATATCAGAAATAAGTTTCACACAATGCTTCTGTGTAGTTTTTATTTGAAGATATTATTTTTCCCAATAGAGGCCTCTTAGCGCTCAGAATGTCCAATTGCAGTTTCTACAGAAAGAGAGTTTCAGAAATGCTCAATCAAAAGTAAGGTTCAACTCTGTTAGTTGAATGCACAGAACAGAAAGAAGTTTCATACAATGCTTCTGTGTAGTTTATATTTGAACATATTCTTTTTTCCACTATTACCCACTTAGCGCTACGAATGTCCAGTTGCATTTTCTACAGACAGAGTGTTTCAAAACTGCTCAATCAAAAGTATGGTTTAACTCTGTTAGCTGAATGCTCAGATCAGAAAGAAGTTTCACAGAATGCTTCTGTGTAGTTTATATTTGAATATATTCCTTTTTCCACTACTACTCTCTTAGCGCTCCAAATGTCCAGTTGCATTTTCTACAGAAAGAGTGTTCAGATCTGCTCAATCAAAAGTATGGTTTAACTCTGTTAGCTGAATGCACAGATCAGAAAGAAGTTTCACAGAATGATTCTGTGTAGTTTATATTTGGAGACATTCCTTTTTCCACTATTACCCTCTTAGCGCTCCGAATCTCCACTTGCATTTTCTACAGAAAGAGTGTTTCAGAACGGCTCAATCAAAACTAAGGTTCAACTCTTTTAGTTGAACAAACAGAACAGAAAGAAGTTTCACACAATTCTTCTGTGTAGTTTTTATTTGTAGACATTCTTTTTCCCAATATAGGCCTCCTAGCGCTCAGAATGTCCAATTGCAGTTTCTACAGAAAGAGTGTTTCAGAACGGCTCAATCAAAAGTAAGGTTCAACTCTGTTAGGTGAATGCACAGAACAGAAAGAAGTTTCATACAATGCTTCTGTGTAGTTTATATTTGAACATATTCTTTTTTCCACTATTACCCACTTAGCGCTACGAATGTCCAGTTGCATTTTCTACAGACAGAGTGTTTCAAAACTGCTCCATCAAATGTATGGTTTAACTCTGTTAGCTGAATGCTCAGATCAGAAAGAAGTTTCACAGAATGCTTCTGTGTAGTTTATATTTGAATATATTCCTTTTTCCACTACTACTCTCTTAGCGCTCCAAATGTCCAGTTGCATTTTCTACAGAAAGAGTGTTCAGATCTGCTCAATCAAAAGTATGGTTTAACTCTGTTAGCTGAATGCACAGATCAGAAAGATGTTTCACAGAAAGATTCTGTGTAGTTTATATTTGGAGACATTCCTTTTTCCACTATTACCCTCTTAGCGCTCCGAATCTCCACTTGCGTTTTCTACAGAAAGAGTGTTTCAGAACGGCTCAATCAAAACTAAGGTTCAACTCTTTTAGTTGAACAAACAGAACAAAAAGAAGTTTCACACAATTCTTCTGTGTAGTTTTTATTTGTAGACATTCTTTTTCCCAATATAGGCCTCCTAGCGCTCAGAATGTCCAATTGCAGTTTCTAAAGAAAGAGTGTTTCAGAACGGCTCAATCAAAAGTAAGGTTCAACTCTGTTAGTTGAATGCACAGAACAGAAAGAAGTTTCATACAATGCTTCTGTGTAGTTTATATTTGAACATATTATTTTTTCCACTATTACCCACTTAGCGCTACGAATGTCAAGTTGCATTTTCTACAGACAGAGTGTTTCAAAACTGCTCAATCAAAAGTATGGTTTAACTCTGTTAGCTGAATGCTCAGATCAGAAAGAAGTTTCACAGAATGCTTCTGTGTAGTTTATATTTGAATATATTCCTTTTTCCACTACTACGCTCTTAGCGCTCCAAATGTCCAGTTGCATTTTCTACAGAAAGAGTGTTCAGATCTGCTCAATCAAAAGTATGGTATAATTCCGTTAGCTGAATGCACAGATCAGAAAGAAGTTTCACCGAATGATTCTGTGTAGTTTATATTTGAAGACATTCCTTTTTCAACTATTACCCACTTAGCGCTCCGAATCTCCACTTGCATTTTCTACAAAAAGAGTGTTTCATAACTGGTCAATCAAAAATATGTTTTATCTCTGTTAACTGAATTTACAGGTCAGAAATAAGTTTCACAGAATGCATCTGTGTAGTTTTTATTTGAAGATATTCTTTTTCCCAATGTAGGCCTGTTAGCGCTTAGCATGTCCAATTGCAGTTTCTACAGAAAGAGTGTTTCAGAACGGCTCAATCAAAAGTAAGGTTCAACTCTTTTAGTTGAATGCACAGAACAGAAAGAATTTTCACAGAATGCTACTGTGTAGTTTATATTTGAATATATTCCTTTTTCCACTATTACCCTCTTAGCGCTCCAAATGTCCACTTGCATTTTCTACAGAAAGAGTGTTCAGAACTGCGCAATCAAAAGTATGGTTTAACTCTGTTAGCTTAATGAACATATCAGAAATAAGTTTCACACAATGCTTCTGTGTAGTTTTTATTTGAAGATATTATTTTTCCCAATAGAGGCCTCTTAGCGCTCAGAATGTCCAATTGCAGTTTCTACAGAAAGAGAGTTTCAGAAAGGCTCAATCAAAAGTAAGGTTCAACTCTGTTAGTTGAATGCACAGAACAGAAAGAAGTTTCATACAATGCTTCTGTGTAGTTTATATTTGAACATATTCTTTTTTCCACTATAACCCACTTAGCGCTACGAATGTCCAGTTGCATTTTCTACAGACAGAGTGTTTCAAAACTGCTCAATCAAAAGTATGGTTTAACTCTGTTAGCTGAATGCTCAGATCAGAAAGAAGTTTCACAGAATGCTTCTGTGTAGTTTATATTTGAATATATTCCTTTTTCCACTACTACTCTCTTAGCGCTCCAAATGTCCAGTTGCATTTTCTAGAGAAAGAGTGTTCAGATCTGCTCAATCAAAAGTATGGTTTAACTCTGTTAGCTGAATGCACAGATCAGAAAGAAGTTTCACAGAATGATTCTGTGTAGTTTATATTTGGAGACATTCCTTTTTCCACTATTACCCTCTTAGCGCTCCGAATCTCCACTTGCATTTTCTACAGAAAGAGTGTTTCAGAACGGCTCAATCAAAACTAAGGTTCAACTCTTTTAGTTGAACAAACAGAACAGAAAGAAGTTTCACACAATTCTTCTGTGTAGTTTTTATTTGTAGACATTCTTTTTCCCAATATAGGCCTCCTAGCGCTCAGAATGTCCAATTGCAGTTTCTACAGAAAGAGTGTTTCAGAATGGCTCAATCAAAATAAGGTTCAACTCTGTTAGTTGAATGCACAGAACAGAAAGAAGTTTCATACAATGCTTCTGTGTAGTTTATATTTGAACATATTCTTTTTTCCACTATTACCCACTTAGCGCTACGAATGTCCAGTTGCATTTTCTACAGACAGAGTGTTTCAAAACCGCTCAATCAAAAGTATGGTTTAACTCTGTTAGCTGAATGCTCAGATCAGAAATAAGTTTCACAGAATGCTTCTGTGTAGTTTATATTTGAATATATTCCTTTTTCCACTACTACGCTCTTAGCGCTCCAAATGTCCAGTTGCATTTTCTACAGAAAGAGTGTTCAGATCTGCTCAATCAAAAGTATGGTTTAACTCTGTTAGCTGAATGCACAGGGCAGAAAGAAGTTTCACCGAATGATTCTGTGTAGTTTATATTTGAAGACATTCCTTTTTCCACTATTACCCTCTTAGCGCTCCGAATCTCCACTTGCATTTTCTACAAAAAGAGTGTTTCATAACTGCTCAATCAAAAATATGTTTTATCTCTGTTAACTGAATTTACAGATCAGAAATAAGTTTCACAGAATGCATCTGTGTAGTTTTTATTCGAAGATATTCTTTTTCCCAATGAAGGCCTCTTAGCGCTTAGCATGTCCAATTGCAGTTTGTACAGAAAGAGTGTTTCAGAACGGCTCAATCAAAAGTAAGGTTCAACTCTGTTAGTTGAATGCACAGAACAGAAAGAATTTTCACAGAATGCTACTGTGTGGTTTATATTTGAATATATTCCTTTTTCATCTATTACCCTCTTAGCGCTCCGAATGTCCACTTGCATTTTCTACAGAAAGAGTGTTCAGAACTGCGCAATCAAAAGTATGGTTTAACTCTGTTAGCTTAATGAACATATCAGAAATAAGTTTCACACAATGCTTCTGTGTTGTTTTTATTTGAAGATATTTTTTTTTCCAATAGAGGCCTCTTAGCGCTCAGAATGTCCAATTGCAGTTTCTACAGAAAGAGTGTTTCAGAACGGCTCAATCAAAAGTAAGGTTCAACTCTGTTAGTTGAATGCACAGAACAGAAAGAAGTTTCATACAATGCTTCTGTGTAGTTTATATTTGAACATATTCTTTTTTCCACTATTACCCACTTAGCGCTACGAATGTCCAGTTGCATTTTCTACAGACAGAGTGTTTCAAAACTGCTCAATCAAATGTATGGTTTAACTCTGTTAGCTGAATGCTCAGATCAGAAAGAAGTTTCACAGAATGCTTCTGTGTAGTTTATATTTGAATATATTCCTTTTTCCACTACTACTCTCTTAGCGCTCCAAATGTCCAGTTGCATTTTCTACAGAAAGAGTGTTCAGATCTGCTCAATCAAAACTATGGTTTAACTCTGTTAGCTGAATGCACAGATCAGAAAGATGTTTCACAGAATGATTCTGTGTAGTTTATATTTGGAGACATTCCTTTTTCCACTATTACCCTCTTAGCGCTCCGAATCTCCACTTGCGTTTTCTACAGAAAGAGTGTTTCAGAACGGCTCAATCAAACTAAGGTTCAACTCTTTTAGTTGAACAAACAGAACAAAAAGAAGTTTCACACAATTCTTCTGTGTAGTTTTTATTTGTAGACATTCTTTTTCCCAATATAGGCCTCCTAGCGCTCAGAATGTCCAATTGCAGTTTCTACAGAAAGAGTGTTTCAGAACGGCTCAATCAAAAGTAAGGTTCAACTCTGTTAGTTGAATGCACAGAACAGAAAGAAGTTTCATACAATGCTTCTGTGTAGTTTATATTTGAACATATTATTTTTTCCACTATTACCCACTTAGCGCTACGAATGTCAAGTTGCATTTTCTACAGACAGAGTGTTTCAAAACTGCTCAATCAAAAGTATGGTTTAACTCTGTTAGCTGAATGCTCAGATCAGAAAGAAGTTTCACAGAATGCTTCTGTGTAGTTTATATTTGAATATATTCCTTTTTCCACTACTACGCTCTTAGCGCTCCAAATGTCCAGTTGCATTTTCTACAGAAAGAGTGTTCAGATCTGCTCAATCAAAAGTATGGTATAATTCCGTTAGCTGAATGCACAGATCAGAAAGAAGTTTCACCGAATGATTCTGTGTAGTTTATATTTGAAGACATTCCTTTTTCAACTATTACCCACTTAGCGCTCCGAATCTCCACTTGCATTTTCTACAAAAAGAGTGTTTCATAACTGGTCAATCAAAAATATGTTTTATCTCTGTTAACTGAATTTACAGGTCAGAAATAAGTTTCACAGAATGCATCTGTGTAGTTTTTATTTGAAGATATTCTTTTTCCCAATGGAGGCCTCTTAGCGCTTATCATGTCCAATTGCAGTTTCTACAGAAAGAGTGTTTCAGAACGGCTCAATCAAAAGTAAGGTTCAACTCTGTTAGTTGAATGCACAGAACAGAAAGAATTTTCACAGAATGCTACTGTGTAGTTTATATTTGAATATATTCCTTTTTCCACTATTACCCTCTTAGCGCTCCAAATGTCCACTTGCATTTTCTACAGAAAGAGTGTTCAGAACTGCGCAATCAAAAGTATGGTTTAACTCTGTTAGCTTAATGAACATATCAGAAATAAGTTTCACACAATGCTTCTGTGTAGTTTTTATTTGAAGATATTATTTTTCCCAATAGAGGCCTCTTAGCGCTCAGAATGTCCAATTGCAGTTTCTACAGAAAGAGAGTTTCAGAAAGGCTCAATCAAAAGTAAGGTTCAACTCTGTTAGTTGAATGCACAGAACAGAAAGAAGTTTCATACAATGCTTCTGTGTAGTTTATATTTGAACATATTCTTTTTTCCACTATTACCCACTTAGCGCTACGAATGTCCAGTTGCATTTTCTACAGACAGAGTGTTTCAAAACTGCTCAATCAAATGTATGGTTTAACTCTGTTAGCTGAATGCTCAGATCAGAAAGAAGTTTCACAGAATGCTTCTGTGTAGTTTATATTTGAATATATTCCTTTTTCCACTACTACTCTCTTAGCGCTCCAAATGTCCAGTTGCAGTTTCTACAGAAAGAGTGTTCAGATCTGCTCAATCAAAAGTATGGTTTAACTCTGTTAGCTGAATGCACAGATCAGAAAGAAGTTTCACAGAATGATTCTGTGTAGTTTATATTTGGAGACATTCCTTTTTCCACTATTACCCTCTTAGCGCTCCGAATCTCCACTTGCATTTTCTACAGAAAGAGTGTTTCAGAACGGCTCAATCAAAACTAAGGTTCAACTCTTTTAGTTGAACAAACAGAACAGAAAGAAGTTTCACACAATTCTTCTGTGTAGTTTTTATTTGTAGACATTCTTTTTCCCAATATAGGCCTCCTAGCGCTCAGAATGTCCAATTGCAGTTTCTACAGAAAGAGTGTTTCAGAATGGCTCAATCAAAAGTAAGGTTCAACTCTGTTAGTTGAATGCACAGAACAGAAAGAAGTTTCATACAATGCTTCTGTGTAGTTTATATTTGAACATATTCTTTTTTCCACTATTACCCACTTAGCGCTACGAATGTCCAGTTGCATTTTCTACAGACAGAGTGTTTCAAAACCGCTCAATCAAAAGTATGGTTTAACTCTGTTAGCTGAATGCTCAGATCAGAAATAAGTTTCACAGAATGCTTCTGTGTAGTTTATATTTGAATATATTCCTTTTTCCACTACTACGCTCTTAGCGCTCCAAATGTCCAGTTGCATTTTCTACAGAAAGAGTGTTCAGATCTGCTCAATCAAAAGTATGGTTTAACTCTGTTAGCTGAATGCACAGGTCAGAAAGAAGTTTCACCGAATGATTCTGTGTAGTTTATATTTGAAGACATTCCTTTTTCCACTATTACCCTCTTAGCGCTCCGAATCTCCACTTGCATTTTCTACAAAAAGAGTGTTTCATAACTGCTCAATCAAAAATATGTTTTATCTCTGTTAACTGAATTTACAGATCAGAAATAAGTTTCACAGAATGCATCTGTGTAGTTTTTATTCGAAGATATTCTTTTTCCCAATGTAGGCCTCTTAGCGCTTAGCATGTCCAATTGCAGTTTGTACAGAAAGAGTGTTTCAGAACGGCTCAATCAAAAGTAAGGTTCAACTCTGTTAGTTGAATGCACAGAACAGAAAGAATTTTCACAGAATGCTACTGTGTGGTTTATATTTGAATATATTCCTTTTTCATCTATTACCCTCTTAGCGCTCCGAATGTCCACTTGCATTTTCTACAGAAAGAGTGTTCAGAACTGCGCAATCAAAAGTATGGTTTAACTCTGTTAGCTTAATGAACATATCAGAAATAAGTTTCACACAATGCTTCTGTGTTGTTTTTATTTGAAGATATTTTTTTTTCCAATAGAGGCCTCTTAGCGCTCAGAATGTCCAATTGCAGTTTCTACAGAAAGAGTGTTTCAGAACGGCTCAATCAAAAGTAAGGTTCAACTCTGTTAGTTGAATGCACAGAACAGAAAGAAGTTTCATACAATGCTTCTGTGTAGTTTATATTTGAACATATTCTTTTTTCCACTATTACCCACTTAGCGCTACGAATGTCCAGTTGCATTTTCTACAGACAGAGTGTTTCAAAACTGCTCAATCAAATGTATGGTTTAACTCTGTTAGCTGAATGCTCAGATCAGAAAGAAGTTTCACAGAATGCTTCTGTGTAGTTTATATTTGAATATATTCCTTTTTCCACTACTACTCTCTTAGCGCTCCAAATGTCCAGTTGCATTTTCTACAGAAAGAGTGTTCAGATCTGCTCAATCAAAACTATGGTTTAACTCTGTTAGCTGAATGCACAGATCAGAAAGATGTTTCACAGAATGATTCTGTGTAGTTTATATTTGGAGACATTCCTTTTTCCACTATTACCCTCTTAGCGCTCCGAATCTCCACTTGCGTTTTCTACAGAAAGAATGTTTCAGAACGGCTCAATCAAACTAAGGTTCAACTCTTTTAGTTGAACAAACAGAACAAAAAGAAGTTTCACACAATTCTTCTGTGTAGTTTTTATTTGTAGACATTCTTTTTCCCAATATAGGCCTCCTAGCGCTCAGAATGTCCAATTGCAGTTTCTACAGAAAGAGTGTTTCAGAACGGCTCAATCAAAAGTAAGGTTCAACTCTGTTAGTTGAATGCACAGAACAGAAAGAAGTTTCATACAATGCTTCTGTGTAGTTTATATTTGAACATATTATTTTTTCCACTATTACCCACTTAGCGCTACGAATGTCAAGTTGCATTTTCTACAGACAGAGTGTTTCAAAACTGCTCAATCAAAAGTATGGTTTAACTCTGTTAGCTGAATGCTCAGATCAGAAAGAAGTTTCACAGAATGCTTCTGTGTAGTTTATATTTGAATATATTCCTTTTTCCACTACTACGCTCTTAGCGCTCCAAATGTCCAGTTGCATTTTCTACAGAAAGAGTGTTCAGATCTGCTCAATCAAAAGTATGGTATAATTCCGTTAGCTGAATGCACAGATCAGAAAGAAGTTTCACCGAATGATTCTGTGTAGTTTATATTTGAAGACATTCCTTTTTCAACTATTACCCACTTAGCGCTCCGAATCTCCACTTGCATTTTCTACAAAAAGAGTGTTTCATAACTGGTCAATCAAAAATATGTTTTATCTCTGTTAACTGAATTTACAGGTCAGAAATAAGTTTCACAGAATGCATCTGTGTAGTTTTTATTTGAAGATATTCTTTTTCCCAATGTAGGCCTCTTAGCGCTTAGCATGTCCAATTGCAGTTTCTACAGAAAGAGTGTTTCAGAACGGCTCAATCAAAAGTAAGGTTCAACTCTGTTAGTTGAATGCACAGAACAGAAAGAATTTTCACAGAATGCTACTGTGTAGTTTATATTTGAATATATTCCTTTTTCCACTATTACCCTCTTAGCGCTCCAAATGTCCACTTGCATTTTCTACAGAAAGAGTGTTCAGAACTGCGCAATCAAAAGTATGGTTTAACTCTGTTAGCTTAATGAACATATCAGAAATAAGTTTCACACAATGCTTCTGTGTAGTTTTTATTTGAAGATATTATTTTTCCCAATAGAGGCCTCTTAGCGCTCAGAATGTCCAATTGCAGTTTCTACAGAAAGAGAGTTTCAGAAAGGCTCAATCAAAAGTAAGGTTCAACTCTGTTAGTTGAATGCACAGAACAGAAAGAAGTTTCATACAATGCTTCTGTGTAGTTTATATTTGAACATATTCTTTTTTCCACTATTACCCACTTAGCGCTACGAATGTCCAGTTGCATTTTCTACAGACAGAGTGTTTCAAAACTGCTCAATCAAAAGTATGGTTTAACTCTGTTAGCTGAATGCTCAGATCAGAAAGAAGTTTCACAGAATGCTTCTGTGTAGTTTATATTTGAATATATTCCTTTTTCCACTACTACTCTCTTAGCGCTCCAAATGTCCAGTTGCATTTTCTACAGAAAGAGTGTTCAGATCTGCTCAATCAAAAGTATGGTTTAACTCTGTTAGCTGAATGCACAGATCAGAAAGAAGTTTCACAGAATGATTCTGTGTAGTTTATATTTGGAGACATTCCTTTTTCCACTATTACCCTCTTAGCGCTCCGAATCTCCACTTGCATTTTCTACAGAAAGAGTGTTTCAGAACGGCTCAATCAAAACTAAGGTTCAACTCTTTTAGTTGAACAAACAGAACAGAAAGAAGTTTCACACAATTCTTCTGTGTAGTTTTTATTTGTAGACATTCTTTTTCCCAATATAGGCCTCCTAGCGCTCAGAATGTCCAATTGCAGTTTCTACAGAAAGAGTGTTTCAGAATGGCTCACTCAAAAGTAAGGTTCAACTCTGTTAGTTGAATGCACAGAACAGAAAGAAGTTTCATACAATGCTTCTGTGTAGTTTATATTTGAACATATTCTTTTTTCCACTATTACCCACTTAGCACTACGAATGTCCAGTTGCATTTTCTACAGACAGAGTGTTTCAAAACTGCTCAATCAAAAGTATGGTTTAACTCTGTTAGCTGAATGCTCAGATCAGAAAAAGTTTCACAGAATGCTTCTGTGTAGTTTATATTTGAATATATTCCTTTTTCCACTACTACGCTCTTAGCGCTCCAAATGTCCAGTTGCATTTTCTACAGAAAGAGTGTTCAGATCTGCTCAATCAAAAGTATGGTTTAACTCTGTTAGCTGAATGCACAGATCAGAAAGAAGTTTCACCGAATGATTCTGTGTAGTTTATATTTGAAGACATTCCTTTTTCCACTATTACCCTCTTAGCGCTCCGAATCTCCACTTGCATTTTCTACAAAAAGAGTGTTTCATAACTGCTCAATCAAAAATATGTTTTATCTCTGTTAACTGAATTTACAGATCAGAAATAAGTTTCACAGAATGCATCTGTGTAGTTTTTATTTGAAGATATTCTTTTTCCCAATGTAGGCCTCTTAGCGCTTAGCATGTCCAATTGCAGTTTCTACAGAAAGAGTGTTTCAGAACGGCTCAATCAAAAGTAAGGTTCAAATCTGTTAGTTGAATGCACAGAACAGAAAGAATTTTCACAGAATGCTACTGTGTAGTTTATATTTGAATATATTCCTTTTTCCACTATTACCCTCTTAGCGCTCCGAATGTCCACTTGCATTTTCTACAGAAAGAGTGTTCAGAACTGCGCAATCAAAAGTATGGTTTAACTCTGTTAGCTTAATGAACATATCAGAAATAAGTTTCACACAATGCTTCTGTGTAGTTTTTATTTGAAGATATTATTATTCCCAATAGAGGCCTCTTAGCGCTCAGAATGTCCAATTGCAGTTTCTACAGAAAGAGTGTTTCAGAAAGGCTCAATCAAAAGTAAGGTTCAACTCTGTTAGTTGAATGCACAGAACAGAAAGAAGTTTCATACAATGCTTCTGTGTAGTTTATATTTGAACATATTATTTTTTCCACTATTACCCACTTAGCGCTACGTATGTCCAGTTGCATTTTCTACAGACAGAGTGTTTCAAAACTGCTCAATCAAAAGTATGGTTTAACTCTGTTAGCTGAATGCTCAGATCAGAAAGAAGTTTCACAGAATGCTTCTGTGTAGTTTATATTTGAATATATTCCTTTTTCCACTACTACTCTCTTAGCGCTCCAAATGTCCAGTTGCATTTTCTACAGAAAGAGTGTTCAGATCTGCTCAATCAAAAGTATGGTTTAACTCTGTTAGCTGAATGCACAGATCAGAAAGAAGTTTCACAGAATGATTCTGTGTAGTTTATATTTGGAGACATTCCTTTTTCCACTATGACCCTCTTAGCGCTCCGAATCTCCACTTGCATTTTCTACAGAAAGAGTGTTTCAGAACGGCTCAATCAACACTAAGGTTCAACTCTTTAAGTTGAACAAACAGAACAGAAAGAAGTTTCACACAATTCTTCTGTGTAGTTTTTATTTGTAGACATTCTTTTTCCCAATATAGGCCTCCTAGCGCTCAGAATGTCCAATTGCAGTTTCTACAGAAAGAGTGTTTCAGAACGGCTCAATCAAAAGTAATGTTCAACTCTGTTAGTTAAATGCACAGAACAGAAAGAAGTTTCATACAATGCTTCTGTGTAGTTTATATTTGAACATATTCTTTTTTCCACTATTACCCACTTAGCGCTACGAATGTCCAGTTGCATTTTCTACAGACAGAGTGTTTCAAAACTGCTCAATCAAAAGTATGGTTTAACTCTGTTAGCTGAATGCTCAGATCAGAAAGAAGTTTCACAGAATGCTTCTGTGTAGTTTATATTTGAATATATTCCTTTTTCCACTACTACTCTCTTAGCGCTCCAAATGTCCAGTTGCATTTTCTACAGAAAGAGTGTTCAGATCTGCTCAATCAAAAGTATGGTTTAACTCTGTTAGCTGAATGCACAGGTCAGAAAGAAGTTTCACCGAATGATTCTGTGTAGTTTATATTTGAAGACATTCCTTTTTCCACTATTACCCTCTTAGCGCTCCGAATCTCCACTTGCGTTTTCTACAAAAAGAGTGTTTCATAACTGCTCAATCAAAAATATGTTTTATCTCTGTTAACTGAATTTACAGATCAGAAATAAGTTTCACAGAATGCATCTGTGTAGTTTTTATTCGAAGATATTCTTTTTCCCAATGTAGGCCTCTTAGCGCTTAGCATGTCCAATTGCAGTTTGTACAGAAAGAGTGTTTCAGAACGGCTCAATCAAAAGTAAGGTTCAACTCTGTTAGTTGAATGCACAGAACAGAAAGAATTTTCACAGAATGCTACTGTGTGGTTTATATTTGAATATATTCCTTTTTCATCTATTACCCTCTTAGCGCTCCGAATGTCCACTTGCATTTTCTACAGAAAGAGTGTTCAGAACTGCGCAATCAAAAGTATGGTTTAACTCTGTTAGCTTAATGAACATATCAGAAATAAGTTTCACACAATGCTTCTGTGTTGTTTTTATTTGAAGATATTTTTTTTTCCAATAGAGGCCTCTTAGCGCTCAGAATGTCCAATTGCAGTTTCTACAGAAAGAGTGTTTCAGAACGGCTCAATCAAAAGTAAGGTTCAACTCTGTTAGTTGAATGCACAGAACAGAAAGAAGTTTCATACAATGCTTCTGTGTAGTTTATATTTGAACATATTCTTTTTTCCACTATTACCCACTTAGCGCTACGAATGTCCAGTTGCATTTTCTACAGACAGAGTGTTTCAAAACTGCTCAATCAAATGTATGGTTTAACTCTGTTAGCTGAATGCTCAGATCAGAAAGAAGTTTCACAGAATGCTTCTGTGTAGTTTATATTTGAATATATTCCTTTTTCCACTACTACTCTCTTAGCGCTCCAAATGTCCAGTTGCATTTTCTACAGAAAGAGTGTTCAGATCTGCTCAATCAAAAGTATGGTTTAACTCTGTTAGCTGAATGCACAGATCAGAAAGAAGTTTCACAGAATGATTCTGTGTAGTTTATATTTGGAGACATTCCTTTTTCCACTATTACCCTCTTAGCGCTCCGAATCTCCACTTGCATTTTCTACAGAAAGAGTGTTTCAGAACGGCTCAATCAAAACTATGGTTCAACTCTTTTAGTTGAACAAACAGAACAGAAAGAAGTTTCACACAATTCTTCTGTGTAGTTTTTATTTGTAGACATTCTTTTTCCCAATATAGGCCTCCTAGCGCTCAGAATGTCCAATTGCAGTTTCTACAGAAAGAGTGTTTCAGAATGGCTCAATCAAAAGTAAGGTTCAACTCTGTTAGTTGAATGCACAGAACAGAAAGAAGTTTCATACAATGCTTCTGTGTAGTTTATATTTGAACATATTCTTTTTTCCACTATTACCCACTTAGCACTACGAATGTCCAGTTGCATTTTCTACAGACAGAGTGTTTCAAAACTGCTCAATCAAAAGTATGGTTTAACTCTGTTAGCTGAATGCTCAGATCAGAAAAAGTTTCACAGAATGCTTCTGTGTAGTTTATATTTGAATATATTCCTTTTTCCACTACTACGCTCTTAGCGCTCCAAATGTCCAGTTGCATTTTCTACAGAAAGAGTGTTCAGATCTGCTCAATCAAAAGTATGGTTTAACTCTGTTAGCTGAATGCACAGATCAGAAAGAAGTTTCACCGAATGATTCTGTGTAGTTTATATTTGAAGACATTCCTTTTTCCACTATTACCCTCTTAGCGCTCCGAATCTCCACTTGCATTTTCTACAAAAAGAGTGTTTCATAACTGCTCAATCAAAAATATGTTTTATCTCTGTTAACTGAATTTACAGATCAGAAATAAGTTTCACAGAATGCATCTGTGTAGTTTTTATTTGAAGATATTCTTTTTCCCAATGTAGGCCTCTTAGCGCTTAGCATGTCCAATTGCAGTTTCTACAGAAAGAGTGTTTCAGAACGGCTCAATCAAAAGTAAGGTTCAACTCTGTTAGTTGAATGCACAGAACAGAAAGAATTTTCACAGAATGCTACTGTGTAGTTTATATTTGAATATATTCCTTTTTCCACTATTACCCTCTTAGCGCTCCGAATGTCCACTTGCATTTTCTACAGAAAGAGTGTTCAGAACTGCGCAATCAAAAGTATGGTTTAACTCTGTTAGCTTAATGAACATATCAGAAATAAGTTTCACACAATGCTTCTGTGTAGTTTTTATTTGAAGATATTATTTTTCCCAATAGAGGCCTCTTAGCGCTCAGAATGTCCAATTGCAGTTTCTACAGAAAGAGAGTTTCAGAAAGGCTCAATCAAAAGTAAGGTTCAACTCTGTTAGTTGAATGCACAGAACAGAAAGAAGTTTCATACAATGCTTCTGTGTAGTTTATATTTGAACATATTCTTTTTTCCACTATTACCCACTTAGCGCTACGAATGTCCAGTTGCATTTTCTACAGACAGAGTGTTTCAAAACTGCTCAATCAAAAGTATGGTTTAACTCTGTTAGCTGAATGCTCAGATCAGAAAGAAGTTTCACAGAATGCTTCTGTGTAGTTTATATTTGAATATATTCCTTTTTCCACTACTACTCTCTTAGCGCTCCAAATGTCCAGTTGCATTTTCTACAGAAAGAGTGTTCAGATCTGCTCAATCAAAAGTATGGTTTAACTCTGTTAGCTGAATGCACAGATCAGAAAGAAGTTTCACAGAATGATTCTGTGTAGTTTATATTTGGAGACATTCCTTTTTCCACTATTACCCTCTTAGCGCTCCGAATCTCCACTTGCATTTTCTACAGAAAGAGTGTTTCAGAACGGCTCAATCAAAACTAAGGTTCAACTCTTTTAGTTGAACAAACAGAACAGAAAGAAGTTTCACACAATTCTTCTGTGTAGTTTTTATTTGTAGACATTCTTTTTCCCAATATAGGCCTCCTAGCGCTCAGAATGTCCAATTGCAGTTTCTACAGAAAGAGTGTTTCAGAACGGCTCAATCAAAAGTAAGGTTCAACTCTGTTAGTTGAATGCACAGAACAGAAAGAAGTTTCATACAATGCTTCTGTGTAGTTTATATTTGAACATATTATTTTTTCCACTATTACCCACTTAGCACTACGAATGTCCAGTTGCATTTTCTACAGACAGAGTGTTTCAAAACTGCTCAATCAAAAGTATGGTTTAACTCTGTTAGCTGAATGCTCAGATCAGAAAAAGTTTCACAGAATGCTTCTGTGTAGTTTATATTTGAATATATTCCTTTTTCCACTACTACGCTCTTAGCGCTCCAAATGTCCAGTTGCATTTTCTACAGAAAGAGTGTTCAGATCTGCTCAATCAAAAGTATGGTTTAACTCTGTTAGCTGAATGCACAGATCAGAAAGAAGTTTCACCGAATGATTCTGTGTAGTTTATATTTGAAGACATTCCTTTTTCCACTATTACCCTCTTAGCGCTCCGAATCTCCACTTGCATTTTCTACAAAAAGAGTGTTTCATAACTGGTCAATCAAAAATATGTTTTATCTCTGTTAACTGAATTTACAGGTCAGAAATAAGTTTCACAGAATGCATCTGTGTAGTTTTTATTTGAAGATATTCTTTTTCCCAATGTAGGCCTCTTAGCGCTTAGCATGTCCAATTGCAGTTTCTACAGAAAGAGTGTTTCAGAACGGCTCAATCAAAAGTAAGGTTCAACTCTGTTAGTTGAATGCACAGAACAGAAAGAATTTTCACAGAATGCTACTGTGTAGTTTATATTTGAATATATTCCTTTTTCCACTATTACCCTCTTAGCGCTCCAAATGTCCACTTGCATTTTCTACAGAAAGAGTGTTCAGAACTGCGCAATCAAAAGTATGGTTTAACTCTGTTAGCTTAATGAACATATCAGAAATAAGTTTCACACAATGCTTCTGTGTAGTTTTTATTTGAAGATATTATTTTTCCCAATAGAGGCCTCTTAGCGCTCAGAATGTCCAATTGCAGTTTCTACAGAAAGAGAGTTTCAGAAAGGCTCAATCAAAAGTAAGGTTCAACTCTGTTAGTTGAATGCACAGAACAGAAAGAAGTTTCATACAATGCTTCTGTGTAGTTTATATTTGAACATATTCTTTTTTCCACTATTACCCACTTAGCGCTACGAATGTCCAGTTGCATTTTCTACAGACAGAGTGTTTCAAAACTGCTCAATCAAAAGTATGGTTTAACTCTGTTAGCTGAATGCTCAGATCAGAAAGAAGTTTCACAGAATGCTTCTGTGTAGTTTATATTTGAATATATTCCTTTTTCCACTACTACTCTCTTAGCGCTCCAAATGTCCAGTTGCATTTTCTACAGAAAGAGTGTTCAGATCTGCTCAATCAAAAGTATGGTTTAACTCTGTTAGCTGAATGCACAGATCAGAAAGAAGTTTCACAGAATGATTCTGTGTAGTTTATATTTGGAGACATTCCTTTTTCCACTATTACCCTCTTAGCGCTGCGAATCTCCACTTGCATTTTCTACAGAAAGAGTGTTTCAGAACGGCTCAATCAAAACTATGGTTCAACTCTTTTAGTTGAACAAACAGAACAGAAAGAAGTTTCACACAATTCTTCTGTGTAGTTTTTATTTGTAGACATTCTTTTTCCCAATATAGGCCTCCTAGCGCTCAGAATGTCCAATTGCAGTTTCTACAGAAAGAGTGTTTCAGAATGGCTCAATCAAAAGTAAGGTTCAACTCTGTTAGTTGAATGCACAGAACAGAAAGAAGTTTCATACAATGCTTCTGTGTAGTTTATATTTGAACATATTCTTTTTTCCACTATTACCCACTTAGCACTACGAATGTCCAGTTGCATTTTCTACAGACAGAGTGTTTCAAAACTGCTCAATCAAAAGTATGGTTTAACTCTGTTAGCTGAATGCTCAGATCAGAAAAAGTTTCACAGAATGCTTCTGTGTAGTTTATATTTGAATATATTCCTTTTTCCACTACTACGCTCTTAGCGCTCCAAATGTCCAGTTGCATTTTCTACAGAAAGAGTGTTCAGATCTGCTCAATCAAAAGTATGGTTTAACTCTGTTAGCTGAATGCACAGATCAGAAAGAAGTTTCACCGAATGATTCTGTGTAGTTTATATTTGAAGACATTCCTTTTTCCACTATTACCCTCTTAGCGCTCCGAATCTCCACTTGCATTTTCTACAAAAAGAGTGTTTCATAACTGCTCAATCAAAAATATGTTTTATCTCTGTTAACTGAATTTACAGATCAGAAATAAGTTTCACAGAATGCATCTGTGTAGTTTTTATTTGAAGATATTCTTTTTCCCAATGTAGGCCTCTTAGCGCTTAGCATGTCCAATTGCAGTTTCTACAGAAAGAGTGTTTCAGAACGGCTCAATCAAAAGTAAGGTTCAACTCTGTTAGTTGAATGCACAGAACAGAAAGAATTTTCACAGAATGCTACTGTGTAGTTTATATTTGAATATATTCCTTTTTCCACTATTACCCTCTTAGCGCTCCGAATGTCCACTTGCATTTTCTACAGAAAGAGTGTTCAGAACTGCGCAATCAAAAGTATGGTTTAACTCTGTTAGCTTAATGAACATATCAGAAATAAGTTTCACACAATGCTTCTGTGTAGTTTTTATTTGAAGATATTATTATTCCCAATAGAGGCCTCTTAGCGCTCAGAATGTCCAATTGCAGTTTCTACAGAAAGAGTGTTTCAGAAAGGCTCAATCAAAAGTAAGGTTCAACTCTGTTAGTTGAATGCACAGAACAGAAAGAAGTTTCATACAATGCTTCTGTGTAGTTTATATTTGAACATATTATTTTTTCCACTATTACCCACTTAGCGCTACGAATGTCCAGTTGCATTTTCTACAGACAGAGTGTTTCAAAACTGCTCAATCAAAAGTATGGTTTAACTCTGTTAGCTGAATGCTCAGATCAGAAAGAAGTTTCACAGAATGCTTCTGTGTAGTTTATATTTGAATATATTCCTTTTTCCACTACTACTCTCTTAGCGCTCCAAATGTCCAGTTGCATTTTCTACAGAAAGAGTGTTCAGATCTGCTCAATCAAAAGTATGGTTTAACTCTGTTAGCTGAATGCACAGATCAGAAAGAAGTTTCACAGAATGATTCTGTGTAGTTTATATTTGGAGACATTCCTTTTTCCACTATGACCCTCTTAGCGCTCCGAATCTCCACTTGCATTTTCTACAGAAAGAGTGTTTCAGAACGGCTCAATCAACACTAAGGTTCAACTCTTTAAGTTGAACAAACAGAACAGAAAGAAGTTTCACACAATTCTTCTGTGTAGTTTTTATTTGTAGACATTCTTTTTCCCAATATAGGCCTCCTAGCGCTCAGAATGTCCAATTGCAGTTTCTACAGAAAGAGTGTTTCAGAACGGCTCAATCAAAAGTAAGGTTCAACTCTGTTAGTTGAATGCACAGAACAGAAAGAAGTTTCATACAATGCTTCTGTGTAGTTTATATTTGAACATATTATTTTTTCCACTATTACCCACTTAGCGCTACGAATGTCAAGTTGCATTTTCTACAGACAGAGTGTTTCAAAACTGCTCAATCAAAAGTATGGTTTAACTCTGTTAGCTGAATGCTCAGATCAGAAAGAAGTTTCACAGAATGCTTCTGTGTAGTTTATATTTGAATATATTCCTTTTTCCACTAGTACGCTCTTAGCGCTCCAAATGTCCAGTTGCATTTTCTACAGAAAGAGTGTTCAGATCTGCTCAATCAAAAGTATGGTATAATTCCGTTAGCTGAATGCACAGATCAGAAAGAAGTTTCACCGAATGATTCTGTGTAGTTTATATTTGAAGACATTCCTTTTTCAACTATTACCCACTTAGCGCTCCGAATCTCCACTTGCATTTTCTACAAAAAGAGTGTTTCATAACTGGTCAATCAAAAATATGTTTTATCTCTGTTAACTGAATTTACAGGTCAGAAATAAGTTTCACAGAATGCATCTGTGTAGTTTTTATTTGAAGATATTCTTTTTCCCAATGTAGGCCTCTTAGCGCTTAGCATGTCCAATTGCAGTTTCTACAGAAAGAGTGTTTCAGAACGGCTCAATCAAAAGTAAGGTTCAACTCTGTTAGTTGAATGCACAGAACAGAAAGAATTTTCACAGAATGCTACTGTGTAGTTTATATTTGAATATATTCCTTTTTCCACTATTACCCTCTTAGCGCTCCAAATGTCCACTTGCATTTTCTACAGAAAGAGTGTTCAGAACTGCGCAATCAAAAGTATGGTTTAACTCTGTTAGCTTAATGAACATATCAGAAATAAGTTTCACACAATGCTTCTGTGTAGTTTTTATTTGAAGATATTATTTTTCCCAATAGAGGCCTCTTAGCGCTCAGAATGTCCAATTGCAGTTTCTACAGAAAGAGAGTTTCAGAAAGGCTCAATCAAAAGTAAGGTTCAACTCTGTTAGTTGAATGCACAGAACAGAAAGAAGTTTCATACAATGCTTCTGTGTAGTTTATATTTGAACATATTCTTTTTTCCACTATTACCCACTTAGCGCTACGAATGTCCAGTTGCATTTTCTACAGACAGAGTGTTTCAAAACTGCTCAATCAAAAGTATGGTTTAACTCTGTTAGCTGAATGCTCAGATCAGAAAGAAGTTTCACAGAATGCTTCTGTGTAGTTTATATTTGAATATATTCCTTTTTCCACTACTACTCTCTTAGCGCTCCAAATGTCCAGTTGCATTTTCTACAGAAAGAGTGTTCAGATCTGCTCAATCAAAAGTATGGTTTAACTCTGTTAGCTGAATGCACAGATCAGAAAGAAGTTTCACAGAATGATTCTGTGTAGTTTATATTTGGAGACATTCCTTTTTCCACTATTACCCTCTTAGCGCTCCGAATCTCCACTTGCATTTTCTACAGAAAGAGTGTTTCAGAACGGCTCAATCAAAACTATGGTTCAACTCTTTTAGTTGAACAAACAGAACAGAAAGAAGTTTCACACAATTCTTCTGTGTAGTTTTTATTTGTAGACATTCTTTTTCCCAATATAGGCCTCCTAGCGCTCAGAATGTCCAATTGCAGTTTCTACAGAAAGAGTGTTTCAGAATGGCTCAATCAAAAGTAAGGTTCAACTCTGTTAGTTGAATGCACAGAACAGAAAGAAGTTTCATACAATGCTTCTGTGTAGTTTATATTTGAACATATTCTTTTTTCCACTATTACCCACTTAGCACTACGAATGTCCAGTTGCATTTTCTACAGACAGAGTGTTTCAAAACTGCTCAATCAAAAGTATGGTTTAACTCTGTTAGCTGAATGCTCAGATCAGAAAAAGTTTCACAGAATGCTTCTGTGTAGTTTATATTTGAATATATTCCTTTTTCCACTACTACGCTCTTAGCGCTCCAAATGTCCAGTTGCATTTTCTACAGAAAGAGTGTTCAGATCTGCTCAATCAAAAGTATGGTTTAACTCTGTTAGCTGAATGCACAGATCAGAAAGAAGTTTCACCGAATGATTCTGTGTAGTTTATATTTGAAGTTATTCCTTTTTCCACTATTACCCTCTTAGCGCTCCGAATCTCCACTTGCATTTTCTACAGAAAGGGTGTTTCATAACTGCTCAATCAAAAATATGTTTTATCTCTGTTAACTGAATTTACAGATCAGAAATAAGTTTCACAGAATGCATCTGTGTAGTTTTTATTTGAAGATATTCTTTTTCCCAATGTAGGCCTCCTAGCGCTTAGCATGTCCAATTGCAGTTTCTACAGAAAGAGTGTTTCAGAACGGCTCAATCAAAGGTAAGGTTCAACTCTGTTAGTTGAATGCACAGAACAGAAAGAATTTTCACAGAATGCTACTGTGTAGTTTATATTTGAATATATTCCTTTTTCCACTATTACCCTCTTAGCGCTCCGAATGTCCACTTGCATTTTCTACAGAAAGAGTGTTCAGAACTGCGCAATCAAAAGTATGGTTTAACTCTGTTAGCTTAATGAACATATCAGAAATAAGTTTCACACAATGCTTCTGTGTAGTTTTTATTTGAAGATATTATTTTTGCCAATATAGGCCTCTTAGCGCTCAGAATGTCCAATTGCAGATTCTACAGAAAGAGTGTTTCAGCAAGGCTCAATCAAAAGTAAGATTCAACTCTGTTAGTTGAATGCACAGAACAGAAAGTAGTTTCATACAATGCTTCTGTGTAGTTTATATTTGAACATATTCTTTTTTCCACTATTACCCACTTAGCGCTACGAATGTCCAGTTGCATTTTCTACAGACAGAGTGTTTCAAAACTGCTCAATCAAAAGTATGGTTTAACTCTGTTAGCTGAATGCTCAGATCAGAAAGAAGTTTCACAGAATGCTTCTGTGTAGTTTATATTTGAATATATTCCTTTTTCCACTATTACACACTTAGCGCTCCAAATGTCCAGTTGCATTTTCTACAGAAAGAGTGTTCAGATCTGCTCAATCAAAAGTATGGTTTAACTCTGTTAGCTGAATGCACAGATCAGAAAGAAGTTTCACCGAATGATTCTGTGTAGTTTATATTTGAAGATACTCCTTTTTCCACTATTACCCTCTTAGCGCTCCGAATCTCCACTTGCATTTTCTACAGAAAGAGTGTTTCATAACTGCTCAATCAAAAATATGTTTTATCTCTGTTAACTGAATTTACAGATCAGAAATAAGTTTCACAGAATGCATCTGTGTAGTTTTTATTTGAAGATATTCTTTTTCCCAATGTAGGCCTCTTAGCGCTTAGCATGTCCAATTGCAGTTTCTACAGAAAGAGTGTTTCAGAACGGCTCAATCAAAAGTAAGGTTCAACTCTGTTAGTTGAATGCACAGAACAGAAAGAATTTTCACAGAATGCTACTGTGTAGTTTATATTTGAATATAGTCCTTTTTCCACTATTACCCTCTTAGCGCTCCGAATGTCCACTTGCATTTTCTACAGAAAGAGTGTTCAGAACTGCGCAATCAAAAGTATGCTTTAACTCTGTTAGCTTAATGAACATATCAGAAATAAGTTTCACACAATGCTTCTGTGTAGTTTTTATTTGAAGATATTATTTTCCCAATAGAGGCCTCTTAGCGCTCAGAATGTCCAATTGCAGTTTCTACAGAAAGAGTGTTTCAGAAAGGCTCAATCAAAAGTAAGGTTCAACTCTGTTAGTTGAATGCACAGAACAGAAAGAAGTTTCATACAATGCTTCTGTGTAGTTCATATTTGAACATATTCTTTTTTCCACTATTACCCACTTAGCGTTACGAATGTCCAGTTGCATTTTCTACAGACAGAGTGTTTCAAAACTGCTCAATCAAAAGTATGGTTTAACTCTGTTAGCTGAATGCTCAGATCAGAAAGAAGTTTCACAGAATGCTTCTGTGTAGTTTATATTTGAATATATTCCTTTTTCCACTACTACTCTCTTAGCGCTCCAAATGTCCAGTTGCATTTTCTACAGAAAGAGTGTTCAGATCTGCTCAATCAAAAGTATGGTTTAACTCTGTTAGCTGAATGCACACATCAGAAAGAAGTTTCACAGAATGATTCTGTGTAGTTTATATTTGGAGACATTCCTTTTTCCACTATTACCCTCATAGCGCTCCGAATCTCCACTTGCATTTTCTACAGAAAGAGTGTTTCAGAACGGCTCAATCAAAACTAAGGTTCAACTCTTTTAGTTGAACAAACAGAACAGAAAGAAGTTTCACACATTTCTTCTGTGTAGTTTTTATTTGTAGACATTCTTTTTCCCAATATAGGCCTCCTAGCGCTCAGAATGTCCAATTGCAGTTTCTACAGAAAGAGTGTTTCAGAACGGCTCAATCAAAAGTAAGGTTCAACTCTGTTAGTTGAATGCACAGAACAGAAAGTAGTTTCATACAATGCTTCTGTGTAGTTTATATTTGAACATATTCTTTTTTCCACTATTACCCACTTAGCGCTACGAATGTCCAGTTGCATTTTCTACAGACAGAGTGTTTCAAAACTGCTCAATCAAAAGTATGGTTTAACTCTGTTAGCTGAATGCTCAGATCAGAAAGTAGTTTCACAGAATGCTTCTGTGTAGTTTATATTTGAATATATTCCTTTTTCCACTATTACCCACTTAGCGCTCCAAATGTCCAGTTGCATTTTCTACAGAAAGAGTGTTCAGATCTGCTCAATCAAAAGTATGGTTTAACTCTGTTAGCTGAATGCACAGATCAGAAAGAAGTTTCACCGAATGATTCTGTGTAGTTTATATTTGAAGATATTCCTTTTTCCACTATTACCCTCTTAGCGCTCCGAATCTCCACTTGCATTTTCTACAGAAAGAGTGTTTCATAACTGCTCAATCAAAAATATGTTTTATCTCTGTTAACTGAATTTACAGATAAGAAATAAGTTTCACAGAATGCATCTTTGTAGTTTTTATTTGAAGATATCCTTTTTCCCAATGTAGGCCTCTTAGCGCTTAGCATGTCCAATTGCAGTTCTACAGAAAGAGTGTTTCAGAACGGCTCAACCAAAAGTAAGGTTCAACTCTGTTAGTTGAATGCACAGAACAGAAAGAATTTTCACAGAATGCTACTGTGTGGTTTATATTTGAATATATTCCTTTTTCCACTATTACCCTCTTAGCGCTCCGAATGTCCACTTGCATTTTCTACAGAAAGAGTGTTCAGAACTGCGCAATCAAAAGTATGGTTTAACTCTGTTAGCTTAATGAACATATCAGAAATAAGTTTCACACAATGCTTCTGTGTAGTTTTTATTTGAAGATATTATTTTCCCAATAGAGGCCTCTTAGCGCTCAGAATGTCCAATTGCAGTTTCTACAGAAAGAGTGTTTCAGAAAGGCTCAATCAAAAGTAAGGTTCAACTCTGTTAGTTGAATACACAGAACAGAAAGGTGTTTCATACAATGCTTCTGTGTAGTTTATATTTGAACATATTCTTTTTTCCACTATTACCCACTTAGCGCTACGAATGTCCAGTTGCATTTTCTACAGACAGAGTGTTTCAAAACTGCTCAATCAAAAGTATGGTTTAACTCTGTTAGCTGAATGCTCAGATGAGAAAGAAGTTTCACAGAATGCTTCTGTGTAGTTTATATTTGAATATATTCCTTTTTCCACTACTACTCTCTTAGCGCTCCAAATGTCCAGTTGCATTTTCTACAGAAAGAGTGTTCAGATCTGCTCAATCAAAAGTATGGTTTAACTCTGTTAGCTGAATGCACAGATCAGAAAGAAGTTTCACAGAATGATTCTGTGTAGTTTATATTTGGAGACATTCCTTTTTCCACTATTACCCTCTTAGCGTTCCGAATCTCCACTTGCATTTTCTACAGAAAGAGTGTTTCAGAACGGCTCAATCAAAACTAAGGTTCAACTCTTTTAGTTGAACAAACAGAAGAGAAAGAAGTTTCACACAATTCTTCTGTGTAGTTTTTATTTGTAGACAGTCTTTTTCCCAATATAGGCCTCCTAGCGCTCAGAATGTCCAATTGCAGTTTCTACAGAAAGAGTGTTTCAGAACGGCTCAATCAAAAGTAGGGTTCAACTCTGTTAGTTGAATGCACAGAACAGAAAGAAGTTTCATACAATGCTTCTGTGTAGTTTATATTTGAACATATTCTTTTTTCCACTATTACCCACTTAGCGCTACGAATGTCCAGTTGCATTTTCTACAGACAGAGTGTTTCAAAACTGCTCAATCAAAAGTATGGTTTAACTCTGTTAGCTGAATGCTCAGATCAGAAAGAAGTTTCACAGAATGCTTCTGTGTAGTTTATATTTGAATATATTTCTTTTTTCACTACTACGCTCTTAGCGCTCCAAATGTCCAGTTGCATTTTCTACACAAAGAGTGTTCAGATCTGCTCAATCAAAAGTATGGTTTAACTCTGTTAGCTGAATGCACAGATCAGAAAGAAGTTTCACAGAATGATTCTGTGTAGTTTATATTTGGAGACATTCCTTTTTCCACTATTACCCTCATAGCGCTCCGAATCTCCACTTGCATTTTCTACAGAAAGAGTGTTTCAGAACGGCTCAATGAAAACTAAGGTTCAACTCTTTTAGTTGAACAAACAGAACAGAAAGAAGTTTCACACAATTCTTCTGTGTAGTTTTTATTTGTAGACATTCTTTTTCCCAATATAGGCCTCCTAGCGCTCAGAATGTCCAATTGCAGTTTCTACAGAAAGAGTGTTTCAGAACGGCTCAATCAAACGTAAGGTTCAACTCTGTTAGTTGAATGCACAGAACAGAAAGTAGTTTCATACAATGCTTCTGTGTAGTTTATATTTGAACATATTATTTTTTCCACTATTACCCACTTAGCGCTACGAATGTCCAGTTGCATTTTCTACAGACAGAGTGTTTCAAAACTGCTCAATCAAAAGTATGGTTTAACTCTGTTAGCTGAATGCTCAGATCAGAAAGTAGTTTCACAGAATGCTTCTGTGTAGTTTATATTTGAATATATTACTTTTTCCACTATTACCCACTTAGCGCTCCAAATGTCCAGTTGCATTTTCTACAGAAAAAGTGTTCAGATCTGCTCAATCAAAAGTATGGTTTAACTCTGTTAGCTGAATGCACAGATCAGAAAGAAGTTTCACCGAATGATTCTGTTTAGTTTATATTTGAAGATATTCCTTTTTCCACTATTACCCTCTTAGCGCTCCGAATCTCCACTTGCATTTTCTACAGAAAGAGTGTTTCATAACTGCTCAATCAAAAATATGTTTTATCTCTGTTAACTGAATTTACAGATAAGAAATAATTTTCACAGAATGCATCTTTGTAGTTTTTATTTGAAGATATCCTTTTTCCCAATGTAGGCCTCTTAGCGCTTAGCATGTCCAATTGCAGTTTCTACAGAAAGAGTGTTTCAGAACGGCTCAATCAAAAGTAAGGTTCAACTCTGTTAGTTGAATGCACAGAACAGAAAGAATTTTCACAGAATGCTACTGTGTGGTTTATATTTGAATATATTCCTTTTTCCACTATTACCCTCTTAGCGCTCCGAATGTCCACTTGCATTTTCTACAGAAAGAGTGTTCAGAACTGCGCAATCAAAAGTATGGTTTAACTCTGTTAGCTTAATGAACATATCAGAAATAAGTTTCACACAATGCTTCTGTGTAGTTTTTATTTGAAGATATTATTTTCCCAATAGAGGCCTCTTAGCACTCAGAATGTCCAATTGCAGTTTCTACAGAAAGAGTGTTTCAGAACGGCTCAATCAAACGTAAGGTTCAACTCTGTTAGTTGAATGCACAGAACAGAAAGAAGTTTCATACAATGCTTCTGTGTAGTTTATATTTGAACATATTCTTTTTTCCACTATTACCCACTTAGCGCTACGAATGTCCAGTTGCATTTTCTACAGACAGAGTGTTTCAAAACTGCTCAATCAAAAGTATGGTTTAACTCTGTTAGCTGAATGCTCAGATCAGAAAGAAGTTTCACAGAATGCTTCTGTGTAGTTTATATTTGAATATATGTCTTTTTTCACTACTACGCTCTTAGCGCTCCAAATGTCCAGTTGCATTTTCTACAGAAAGAGTGTTCAGATCTGCTCAATCAAAAGTATGGTTTAACTCTGTTCGCTGAATGCACAGATCAGAAAGAAGTTTCACAGAATGATTCTGTGTAGTTTATATTTGGAGACATTCCTTTTTCCACTATTACCCTCATAGCGCTCCGAATCTCCACTTGCATTTTCTACAGAAAGAGTGTTTCAGAACGGCTCAATCAAACTAAGGTTCAACTCTTTTAGTTGAACAAACAGAACAAAAAGAAGTTTCACACAATTCTTCTGTGTAGTTTTTATTTGTAGACATTCTTTTTCCCAATATAGGCCTCCTAGCGCTCAGAATGTCCAATTGCAGTTTCTACAGAAAGAGTGTTTCAGAACGGCTCAATCAAAAGTAAGGTTCAACTCTGTTAGTTGAATGCACAGAACAGAAAGAAGTTTCATACAATGCTTCTGTGTAGTTTATATTTGAACATATTATTTTTTCCACTATTACCCACTTAGCGCTACGAATGTCAAGTTGCATTTTCTACAGACAGAGTGTTTCAAAACTGCTCAATCAAAAGTATGGTTTAACTCTGTTAGCTGAATGCTCAGATCAGAAAGAAGTTTCACAGAATGCTTCTGTGTAGTTTATATTTGAATATATTCCTTTTTCCACTAGTACGCTCTTAGCGCTCCAAATGTCCAGTTGCATTTTCTACAGAAAGAGTGTTCAGATCTGCTCAATCAAAAGTATGGTATAATTCCGTTAGCTGAATGCACAGATCAGAAAGAAGTTTCACCGAATGATTCTGTGTAGTTTATATTTGAAGACATTCCTTTTTCAACTATTACCCACTTAGCGCTCCGAATCTCCACTTGCATTTTCTACAAAAAGAGTGTTTCATAACTGGTCAATCAAAAATATGTTTTATCTCTGTTAACTGAATTTACAGGTCAGAAATAAGTTTCACAGAATGCATCTGTGTAGTTTTTATTTGAAGATATTCTTTTTCCCAATGTAGGCCTCTTAGCGCTTAGCATGTCCAATTGCAGTTTCTACAGAAAGAGTGTTTCAGAACGGCTCAATCAAAAGTAAGGTTCAACTCTGTTAGTTGAATGCACAGAACAGAAAGAATTTTCACAGAATGCTACTGTGTAGTTTATATTTGAATATATTCCTTTTTCCACTATTACCCTCTTAGCGCTCCAAATGTCCACTTGCATTTTCTACAGAAAGAGTGTTCAGAACTGCGCAATCAAAAGTATGGTTTAACTCTGTTAGCTTAATGAACATATCAGAAATAAGTTTCACACAATGCTTCTGTGTAGTTTTTATTTGAAGATATTATTTTTCCCAATAGAGGCCTCTTAGCGCTCAGAATGTCCAATTGCAGTTTCTACAGAAAGAGAGTTTCAGAAAGGCTCAATCAAAAGTAAGGTTCAACTCTGTTAGTTGAATGCACAGAACAGAAAGAAGTTTCATACAATGCTTCTGTGTAGTTTATATTTGAACATATTCTTTTTTCCACTATTACCCACTTAGCGCTACGAATGTCCAGTTGCATTTTCTACAGACAGAGTGTTTCAAAACTGCTCAATCAAAAGTATGGTTTAACTCTGTTAGCTGAATGCTCAGATCAGAAAGAAGTTTCACAGAATGCTTCTGTGTAGTTTATATTTGAATATATTCCTTTTTCCACTACTACTCTCTTAGCGCTCCAAATGTCCAGTTGCATTTTCTACAGAAAGAGTGTTCAGATCTGCTCAATCAAAAGTATGGTTTAACTCTGTTAGCTGAATGCACAGATCAGAAAGAAGTTTCACAGAATGATTCTGTGTAGTTTATATTTGGAGACATTCCTTTTTCCACTATTACCCTCTTAGCGCTCCGAATCTCCACTTGCATTTTCTACAGAAAGAGTGTTTCAGAACGGCTCAATCAAAACTAAGGTTCAACTCTTTTAGTTGAACAAACAGAACAGAAAGAAGTTTCACACAATTCTTCTGTGTAGTTTTTATTTGTAGACATTCTTTTTCCCAATATAGGCCTCCTAGCGCTCAGAATGTCCAATTGCAGTTTCTACAGAAAGAGTGTTTCAGAACGGCTCAATCAAAAGTAAGGTTCAACTCTGTTAGTTGAATGCACAGAACAGAAAGAAGTTTCATACAATGCTTCTGTGTAGTTTATATTTGAACATATTATTTTTTCCACTATTACCCACTTAGCACTACGAATGTCCAGTTGCATTTTCTACCGACAGAGTGTTTCAAAACTGCTCAATCAAAAGTATGGTTTAACTCTGTTAGCTGAATGCTCAGATCAGAAAAAGTTTCACAGAATGCTTCTGTGTAGTTTATATTTGAATATATTCCTTTTTCCACTACTACGCTCTTAGCGCTCCAAATGTCCAGTTGCATTTTCTACAGAAAGAGTGTTCAGATCTGCTCAATCAAAAGTATGGTTTAACTCTGTTAGCTGAATGCACAGATCAGAAAGAAGTTTCACCGAATGATTCTGTGTAGTTTATATTTGAAGACATTCCTTTTTCCACTATTACCCTCTTAGCGCTCCGAATCTCCACTTGCATTTTCTACAAAAAGAGTGTTTCATAACTGGTCAATCAATAATATGTTTTATCTCTGTTAACTGAATTTACAGGTCAGAAATAAGTTTCACAGAATGCATCTGTGTAGTTTTTATTTGAAGATATTCTTTTTCCCAATGTAGGCCTCTTAGCGCTTAGCATGTCCAATTGCAGTTTCTACAGAAAGAGTGTTTCAGAACGGCTCAATCAAAAGTAAGGTTCAACTCTGTTAGTTGAATGCACAGAACAGAAAGAATTTTCACAGAATGCTACTGTGTAGTTTATATTTGAATATATTCCTTTTTCCACTATTACCCTCTTAGCGCTCCAAATGTCCACTTGCATTTTCTACAGAAAGAGTGTTCAGAACTGCGCAATCAAAAGTATGGTTTAACTCTGTTAGCTTAATGAACATATCAGAAATAAGTTTCACACAATGCTTCTGTGTAGTTTTTATTTGAAGATATTATTTTTCCCAATAGAGGCCTCTTAGCGCTCAGAATGTCCAATTGCAGTTTCTACAGAAAGAGAGTTTCAGAAAGGCTCAATCAAAAGTAAGGTTCAACTCTGTTAGTTGAATGCACAGAACAGAAAGAAGTTTCATACAATGCTTCTGTGTAGTTTATATTTGAACATATTCTTTTTTCCACTATTACCCACTTAGCCTTACGAATGTCCAGTTGCATTTTCTACAGACAGAGTGTTTCAAAACTGCTCAATCAAAAGTATGGTTTAACTCTGTTAGCTGAATGCTCAGATCAGAAAGAAGTTTCACAGAATGCTTCTGTGTAGTTTATATTTGAATATATTCCTTTTTCCACTACTACTCTCTTAGCGCTCCAAATGTCCAGTTGCATTTTCTACAGAAAGAGTGTTCAGATCTGCTCAATCAAAAGTATGGTTTAACTCTGTTAGCTGAATGCACACATCAGAAAGAAGTTTCACAGAATGATTCTGTGTAGTTTATATTTGGAGACATTCCTTTTTCCACTATTACCTTCATAGCGCTCCGAATCTCCACTTGCATTTTCTACAGAAAGAGTGTTTCAGAACGGCTCAATCAAAACTAAGGTTCAACTCTTTTAGTTGAACAAACAGAACAGAAAGAAGTTTCACACATTTCTTCTGTGTAGTTTTTATTTGTAGACATTCTTTTTCCCAATATAGGCCTCCTAGCGCTCAGAATGTCCAATTGCAGTTTCTACAGAAAGAGTGTTTCAGAACGGCTCAATCAAAAGTAAGGTTCAACTCTGTTAGTTGAATGCACAGAACAGAAAGTAGTTTCATACAATGCTTCTGTGTAGTTTATATTTGAACATATTCTTTTTTCCACTATTACCCACTTAGCGCTACGAATGTCCAGTTGCATTTTCTACAGACAGAGTGTTTCAAAACTGCTCAATCAAAAGTATGGTTTAACTCTGTTAGCTGAATGCTCAGATCAGAAAGTAGTTTCACAGAATGCTTCTGTGTAGTTTATATTTGAATATATTCCTTTTTCCACTATTACCCACTTAGCGCTCCAAATGTCCAGTTGCATTTTCTACAGAAAGAGTGTTCAGATCTGCTCAATCAAAAGTATGGTTTAACTCTGTTAGCTGAATGCACAGATCAGAAAGAAGTTTCACCGAATGATTCTGTGTAGTTTATATTTGAAGATATTCCTTTTTCCACTATTACCCTCTTAGCGCTCCGAATCTCCACTTGCATTTTCTACAGAAAGAGTGTTTCATAACTGCTCAATCAAAAATATGTTTTATCTCTGTTAACTGAATTTACAGATAAGAAATAAGTTTCACAGAATGCATCTTTGTAGTTTTTATTTGAAGATATCCTTTTTCCCAATGTAGGCCTCTTAGCGCTTAGCATGTCCAATTGCAGTTCTACAGAAAGAGTGTTTCAGAACGGCTCAACCAAAAGTAAGGTTCAACTCTGTTAGTTGAATGCACAGAACAGAAAGAATTTTCACAGAATGCTACTGTGTGGTTTATATTTGAATATATTCCTTTTTCCACTATTACCCTCTTAGCGCTCCGAATGTCCACTTGCATTTTCTACAGAAAGAGTGTTCAGAACTGCGCAATCAAAAGTATGGTTTAACTCTGTTAGCTTAATGAACATATCAGAAATAAGTTTCACACAATGCTTCTGTGTAGTTTTTATTTGAAGATATTATTTTCCCAATAGAGGCCTCTTAGCGCTCAGAATGTCCAATTGCAGTTTCTACAGAAAGAGTGTTTCAGAAAGGCTCAATCAAAAGTAAGGTTCAACTCTGTTAGTTGAATACACAGAACAGAAAGGTGTTTCATACAATGCTTCTGTGTAGTTTATATTTGAACATATTCTTTTTTCCACTATTACCCACTTAGCGCTACGAATGTCCAGTTGCATTTTCTACAGACAGAGTGTTTCAAAACTGCTCAATCAAAAGTATGGTTTAACTCTGTTAGCTGAATGCTCAGATGAGAAAGAAGTTTCACAGAATGCTTCTGTGTAGTTTATATTTGAATATATTCCTTTTTCCACTACTACTCTCTTAGCGCTCCAAATGTCCAGTTGCATTTTCTACAGAAAGAGTGTTCAGATCTGCTCAATCAAAAGTATGGTTTAACTCTGTTAGCTGAATGCACAGATCAGAAAGAAGTTTCACAGAATGATTCTGTGTAGTTTATATTTGGAGACATTCCTTTTTCCACTATTACCCTCTTAGCGTTCCGAATCTCCACTTGCATTTTCTACAGAAAGAGTGTTTCAGAACGGCTCAATCAAAACTAAGGTTCAACTCTTTTAGTTGAACAAACAGAAGAGAAAGAAGTTTCACACAATTCTTCTGTGTAGTTTTTATTTGTAGACAGTCTTTTTCCCAATATAGGCCTCCTAGCGCTCAGAATGTCCAATTGCAGTTTCTACAGAAAGAGTGTTTCAGAACGGCTCAATCAAAAGTAGGGTTCAACTCTGTTAGTTGAATGCACAGAACAGAAAGAAGTTTCATACAATGCTTCTGTGTAGTTTATATTTGAACATATTCTTTTTTCCACTATTACCCACTTAGCGCTACGAATGTCCAGTTGCATTTTCTACAGACAGAGTGTTTCAAAACTGCTCAATCAAAAGTATGGTTTAACTCTGTTAGCTGAATGCTCAGATCAGAAAGAAGTTTCACAGAATGCTTCTGTGTAGTTTATATTTGAATATATTTCTTTTTTCACTACTACGCTCTTAGCGCTCCAAATGTCCAGTTGCATTTTCTACACAAAGAGTGTTCAGATCTGCTCAATCAAAAGTATGGTTTAACTCTGTTAGCTGAATGCACAGATCAGAAAGAAGTTTCACAGAATGATTCTGTGTAGTTTATATTTGGAGACATTCCTTTTTCCACTATTACCCTCATAGCGCTCCGAATCTCCACTTGCATTTTCTACAGAAAGAGTGTTTCAGAACGGCTCAATGAAAACTAAGGTTCAACTCTTTTAGTTGAACAAACAGAACAGAAAGAAGTTTCACACAATTCTTCTGTGTAGTTTTTATTTGTAGACATTCTTTTTCCCAATATAGGCCTCCTAGCGCTCAGAATGTCCAATTGCAGTTTCTACAGAAAGAGTGTTTCAGAACGGCTCAATCAAACGTAAGGTTCAACTCTGTTAGTTGAATGCACAGAACAGAAAGTAGTTTCATACAATGCTTCTGTGTAGTTTATATTTGAACATATTATTTTTTCCACTATTACCCACTTAGCGCTACGAATGTCCAGTTGCATTTTCTACAGACAGAGTGTTTCAAAACTGCTCAATCAAAAGTATGGTTTAACTCTGTTAGCTGAATGCTCAGATCAGAAAGTAGTTTCACAGAATGCTTCTGTGTAGTTTATATTTGAATATATTACTTTTTCCACTATTACCCACTTAGCGCTCCAAATGTCCAGTTGCATTTTCTACAGAAAAAGTGTTCAGATCTGCTCAATCAAAAGTATGGTTTAACTCTGTTAGCTGAATGCACAGATCAGAAAGAAGTTTCACCGAATGATTCTGTTTAGTTTATATTTGAAGATATTCCTTTTTCCACTATTACCCTCTTAGCGCTCCGAATCTCCACTTGCATTTTCTACAGAAAGAGTGTTTCATAACTGCTCAATCAAAAATATGTTTTATCTCTGTTAACTGAATTTACAGATAAGAAATAATTTTCACAGAATGCATCTTTGTAGTTTTTATTTGAAGATATCCTTTTTCCCAATGTAGGCCTCTTAGCGCTTAGCATGTCCAATTGCAGTTTCTACAGAAAGAGTGTTTCAGAACGGCTCAATCAAAAGTAAGGTTCAACTCTGTTAGTTGAATGCACAGAACAGAAAGAATTTTCACAGAATGCTACTGTGTGGTTTATATTTGAATATATTCCTTTTTCCACTATTACCCTCTTAGCGCTCCGAATGTCCACTTGCATTTTCTACAGAAAGAGTGTTCAGAACTGCGCAATCAAAAGTATGGTTTAACTCTGTTAGCTTAATGAACATATCAGAAATAAGTTTCACACAATGCTTCTGTGTAGTTTTTATTTGAAGATATTATTTTCCCAATAGAGGCCTCTTAGCGCTCAGAATGTCCAATTGCAGTTTCTACAGAAAGAGTGTTTCAGAACGGCTCAATCAAACGTAAGGTTCAACTCTGTTAGTTGAATGCACAGAACAGAAAGAAGTTTCATACAATGCTTCTGTGTAGTTTATATTTGAACATATTCTTTTTTCCACTATTACCCACTTAGCGCTACGAATGTCCAGTTGCATTTTCTACAGACAGAGTGTTTCAAAACTGCTCAATCAAAAGTATGGTTTAACTCTGTTAGCTGAATGCTCAGATCAGAAAGAAGTTTCACAGAATGCTTCTGTGTAGTTTATATTTGAATATATGTCTTTTTTCACTACTACGCTCTTAGCGCTCCAAATGTCCAGTTGCATTTTCTACAGAAAGAGTGTTCAGATCTGCTCAATCAAAAGTATGGTTTAACTCTGTTCGCTGAATGCACAGATCAGAAAGAAGTTTCACAGAATGATTCTGTGTAGTTTATATTTGGAGACATTCCTTTTTCCACTATTACCCTCATAGCGCTCCGAATCTCCACTTGCATTTTCTACAGAAAGAGTGTTTCAGAACGGCTCAATCAAACTAAGGTTCAACTCTTTTAGTTGAACAAACAGAACAAAAAGAAGTTTCACACAATTCTTCTGTGTAGTTTTTATTTGTAGACATTCTTTTTCCCAATATAGGCCTCCTAGCGCTCAGAATGTCCAATTGCAGTTTCTACAGAAAGAGTGTTTCAGAACGGCTCAATCAAAAGTAAGGTTCAACTCTGTTAGTTGAATGCACAGAACAGAAAGAAGTTTCATACAATGCTTCTGTGTAGTTTATATTTGAACATATTATTTTTTCCACTATTACCCACTTAGCGCTACGAATGTCAAGTTGCATTTTCTACAGACAGAGTGTTTCAAAACTGCTCAATCAAAAGTATGGTTTAACTCTGTTAGCTGAATGCTCAGATCAGAAAGAAGTTTCACAGAATGCTTCTGTGTAGTTTATATTTGAATATATTCCTTTTTCCACTAGTACGCTCTTAGCGCTCCAAATGTCCAGTTGCATTTTCTACAGAAAGAGTGTTCAGATCTGCTCAATCAAAAGTATGGTATAATTCCGTTAGCTGAATGCACAGATCAGAAAGAAGTTTCACCGAATGATTCTGTGTAGTTTATATTTGAAGACATTCCTTTTTCAACTATTACCCACTTAGCGCTCCGAATCTCCACTTGCATTTTCTACAAAAAGAGTGTTTCATAACTGGTCAATCAAAAATATGTTTTATCTCTGTTAACTGAATTTACAGGTCAGAAATAAGTTTCACAGAATGCATCTGTGTAGTTTTTATTTGAAGATATTCTTTTTCCCAATGTAGGCCTCTTAGCGCTTAGCATGTCCAATTGCAGTTTCTACAGAAAGAGTGTTTCAGAACGGCTCAATCAAAAGTAAGGTTCAACTCTGTTAGTTGAATGCACAGAACAGAAAGAATTTTCACAGAATGCTACTGTGTAGTTTATATTTGAATATATTCCTTTTTCCACTATTACCCTCTTAGCGCTCCAAATGTCCACTTGCATTTTCTACAGAAAGAGTGTTCAGAACTGCGCAATCAAAAGTATGGTTTAACTCTGTTAGCTTAATGAACATATCAGAAATAAGTTTCACACAATGCTTCTGTGTAGTTTTTATTTGAAGATATTATTTTTCCCAATAGAGGCCTCTTAGCGCTCAGAATGTCCAATTGCAGTTTCTACAGAAAGAGAGTTTCAGAAAGGCTCAATCAAAAGTAAGGTTCAACTCTGTTAGTTGAATGCACAGAACAGAAAGAAGTTTCATACAATGCTTCTGTGTAGTTTATATTTGAACATATTCTTTTTTCCACTATTACCCACTTAGCGCTACGAATGTCCAGTTGCATTTTCTACAGACAGAGTGTTTCAAAACTGCTCAATCAAAAGTATGGTTTAACTCTGTTAGCTGAATGCTCAGATCAGAAAGAAGTTTCACAGAATGCTTCTGTGTAGTTTATATTTGAATATATTCCTTTTTCCACTACTACTCTCTTAGCGCTCCAAATGTCCAGTTGCATTTTCTACAGAAAGAGTGTTCAGATCTGCTCAATCAAAAGTATGGTTTAACTCTGTTAGCTGAATGCACAGATCAGAAAGAAGTTTCACAGAATGATTCTGTGTAGTTTATATTTGGAGACATTCCTTTTTCCACTATTACCCTCTTAGCGCTCCGAATCTCCACTTGCATTTTCTACAGAAAGAGTGTTTCAGAACGGCTCAATCAAAACTAAGGTTCAACTCTTTTAGTTGAACAAACAGAACAGAAAGAAGTTTCACACAATTCTTCTGTGTAGTTTTTATTTGTAGACATTCTTTTTCCCAATATAGGCCTCCTAGCGCTCAGAATGTCCAATTGCAGTTTCTACAGAAAGAGTGTTTCAGAACGGCTCAATCAAAAGTAAGGTTCAACTCTGTTAGTTGAATGCACAGAACAGAAAGAAGTTTCATACAATGCTTCTGTGTAGTTTATATTTGAACATATTATTTTTTCCACTATTACCCACTTAGCACTACGAATGTCCAGTTGCATTTTCTACCGACAGAGTGTTTCAAAACTGCTCAATCAAAAGTATGGTTTAACTCTGTTAGCTGAATGCTCAGATCAGAAAAAGTTTCACAGAATGCTTCTGTGTAGTTTATATTTGAATATATTCCTTTTTCCACTACTACGCTCTTAGCGCTCCAAATGTCCAGTTGCATTTTCTACAGAAAGAGTGTTCAGATCTGCTCAATCAAAAGTATGGTTTAACTCTGTTAGCTGAATGCACAGATCAGAAAGAAGTTTCACCGAATGATTCTGTGTAGTTTATATTTGAAGACATTCCTTTTTCCACTATTACCCTCTTAGCGCTCCGAATCTCCACTTGCATTTTCTACAAAAAGAGTGTTTCATAACTGGTCAATCAATAATATGTTTTATCTCTGTTAACTGAATTTACAGGTCAGAAATAAGTTTCACAGAATGCATCTGTGTAGTTTTTATTTGAAGATATTCTTTTTCCCAATGTAGGCCTCTTAGCGCTTAGCATGTCCAATTGCAGTTTCTACAGAAAGAGTGTTTCAGAACGGCTCAATCAAAAGTAAGGTTCAACTCTGTTAGTTGAATGCACAGAACAGAAAGAATTTTCACAGAATGCTACTGTGTAGTTTATATTTGAATATATTCCTTTTTCCACTATTACCCTCTTAGCGCTCCAAATGTCCACTTGCATTTTCTACAGAAAGAGTGTTCAGAACTGCGCAATCAAAAGTATGGTTTAACTCTGTTAGCTTAATGAACATATCAGAAATAAGTTTCACACAATGCTTCTGTGTAGTTTTTATTTGAAGATATTATTTTTCCCAATAGAGGCCTCTTAGCGCTCAGAATGTCCAATTGCAGTTTCTACAGAAAGAGAGTTTCAGAAAGGCTCAATCAAAAGTAAGGTTCAACTCTGTTAGTTGAATGCACAGAACAGAAAGAAGTTTCATACAATGCTTCTGTGTAGTTTATATTTGAACATATTCTTTTTTCCACTATTACCCACTTAGCGCTACGAATGTCCAGTTGCATTTTCTACAGACAGAGTGTTTCAAAACTGCTCAATCAAAAGTATGGTTTAACTCTGTTAGCTGAATGCTCAGATCAGAAAGAAGTTTCACAGAATGCTTCTGTGTAGTTTATATTTGAATATATTCCTTTTTCCACTACTACTCTCTTAGCGCTCCAAATGTCCAGTTGCATTTTCTACAGAAAGAGTGTTCAGATCTGCTCAATCAAAAGTATGGTTTAACTCTGTTAGCTGAATGCACAGATCAGAAAGAAGTTTCACAGAATGATTCTGTGTAGTTTATATTTGGAGACATTCCTTTTTCCACTATTACCCTCTTAGCGCTCCGAATCTCCACTTGCATTTTCTACAGAAAGAGTGTTTCAGAACGGCTCAATCAAAACTAAGGTTCAACTCTTTTAGTTGAACAAACAGAACAGAAAGAAGTTTCACACAATTCTTCTGTGTAGTTTTTATTTGTAGACATTCTTTTTCCCAATATAGGCCTCCTAGCGCTCAGAATGTCCAATTGCAGTTTCTACAGAAAGAGTGTTTCAGAATGGCTCAATCAAAAGTAAGGTTCAACTCTGTTAGTTGAATGCACAGAACAGAAAGAAGTTTCATACAATGCTTCTGTGTAGTTTATATTTGAACATATTCTTTTTTCCACTATTACCCACTTAGCACTACGAATGTCCAGTTGCATTTTCTACAGACAGAGTGTTTCAAAACTGCTCAATCAAAAGTATGGTTTAACTCTGTTAGCTGAATGCTCAGATCAGAAAAAGTTTCACAGAATGCTTCTGTGTAGTTTATATTTGAATATATTCCTTTTTCCACTACTACGCTCTTAGCGCTCCAAATGTCCAGTTGCATTTTCTACAGAAAGAGTGTTCAGATCTGCTCAATCAAAAGTATGGTTTAACTCTGTTAGCTGAATGCACAGATCAGAAAGAAGTTTCACCGAATGATTCTGTGTAGTTTATATTTGAAGACATTCCTTTTTCCACTATTACCCTCTTAGCGCTCCGAAACTCCACTTGCATTTTCTACAAAAACAGTGTTTCATAACTGCTCAATCAAAAATATGTTTTATCTCTGTTAACTGAATTTACAGATCAGAAATAAGTTTCACAGAATGCATCTGTGTAGTTTTTATTTGAAGATATTCTTTTTCCCAATGTAGGCCTCTTAGCGCTTAGCATGTCCAATTGCAGTTTCTACAGAAAGAGTGTTTCAGAACGGCTCAATCAAAAGTAAGGTTCAACTCTGTTAGTTGAATGCACAGAACAGAAAGAATTTTCACAGAATGCTACTGTGTAGTTTATATTTGAATATATTCCTTTTTCCACTATTACCCTCTTAGCGCTCCGAATGTCCACTTGCATTTTCTACAGAAAGAGTGTTCAGAACTGCGCAATCAAAAGTATGGTTTAACTCTGTTAGCTTAATGAACATATCAGAAATAAGTTTCACACAATGCTTCTGTGTAGTTTTTATTTGAAGATATTATTATTCCCAATAGAGGCCTCTTAGCGCTCAGAATGTCCAATTGCAGTTTCTACAGAAAGAGTGTTTCAGAAAGGCTCAATCAAAAGTAAGGTTCAACTCTGTTAGTTGAATGCACAGAACAGAAAGAAGTTTCATACAATGCTTCTGTGTAGTTTATATTTGAACATATTATTTTTTCCACTATTACCCACTTAGCGCTACGAATGTCCAGTTGCATTTTCTACAGACAGAGTGTTTCAAAACTGCTCAATCAAAAGTATGGTTTAACTCTGTTAGCTGAATGCTCAGATCAGAAAGAAGTTTCACAGAATGCTTCTGTGTAGTTTATATTTGAATATATTCCTTTTTCCACTACTACTCTCTTAGCGCTCCAAATGTCCAGTTGCATTTTCTACAGAAAGAGTGTTCAGATCTGCTCAATCAAAAGTATGGTTTAACTCTGTTAGCTGAATGCACAGATCAGAAAGAAGTTTCACAGAATGATTCTGTGTAGTTTATATTTGGAGACATTCCTTTTTCCACTATGACCCTCTTAGCGCTCCGAATCTCCACTTGCATTTTCTACAGAAAGAGTGTTTCAGAACGGCTCAATCAACACTAAGGTTCAACTCTTTAAGTTGAACAAACAGAACAGAAAGAAGTTTCACACAATTCTTCTGTGTAGTTTTTATTTGTAGACATTCTTTTTCCCAATGTAGGCCTCCTAGCGCTCAGAATGTCCAATTGCAGTTTCTACAGAAAGAGTGTTTCAGAACGGCTCAATCAAAAGTAAGGTTCAACTCTGTTAGTTGAATGCACAGAACAGAAAGAAGTTTCATATAATGCTTCTGTGTAGTTTATATTTGAACATATTGTTTTTTCCACTATTACCCACTTAGCGCTACGAATGTCCAGTTGCATTTTCTACAGACAGAGTGTTTCAAAACTGCTCAATCAAAAGTATGGTTTAACTCTGTTTGCTGAATGCTCAGATCAGAAAGAAGTTTCACAGAATGCTTCTGTGTAGTTTATATTTGAATATATTCCTTTTTCCACTATTACCCACTTAGCGCTCCAAATGTCCAGTTGCATTTTCTACAGAAAGAGTGTTCAGATCTGCTCAATCAAAAGTATGGTTTAACTCTGTTAGCTGAATGCACAGATCAGAAAGAAGTTTCACCGAATGATTCTGTGTAGTTTATATTTGAAGATATTCCTTTTTCCACTATTACCCTCTTAGCGCTCCGAATCTCCACTTGCATTTTCTACAGAAAGGGTGTTTCATAACTGCTCAATCAAAAATATGTTTTATCTCTGTTAACTGAATTTACAGATCAGAAATAAGTTTCACAGAATGCATCTGTGTAGTTTTTATTTGAAGATATTCTTTTTCCCAATGTAGGCCTCCTAGCGCTTAGCATGTCCAATTGCAGTTTCTACAGAAAGAGTGTTTCAGAACGGCTCAATCAAAGGTAAGGTTCAACTCTGTTAGTTGAATGCACAGAACAGAAAGAATTTTCACAGAATGCTACTGTGTAGTTTATATTTGAATATATTCCTTTTTCCACTATTACCCTCTTAGCGCTCCAAATGTCCACTTGCATTTTCTACAGAAAGAGTGTTCAGAACTGCGCAATCAAAAGTATGGTTTAACTCTGTTAGCTTAATGAACATATCAGAAATAAGTTTCACACAATGCTTCTGTGTAGTTTTTATTTGTAGACATTCTTTCTCCCAATATAGGCCTCCTAGCGCTCAGAATGTCCAATTGCAGTTTCTACAGAAAGAGTGTTTCAGAACGGCTCAATCAAAAGTAAGGTTCAACTCTGTTAGTTGAATGCACAGAACAGAAAGAAGTTTCATACAATGCTTCTGTGTAGTTTATATTTGAACATATTCTTTTTTCCACTATTACCCACTTAGCGCTACGAATGTCCAGTTGCATTTTCTACAGACAGAGTGTTTCAAAACTGCTCAATCAAAAGTATGGTTTAACTCTGTTAGCTGAATGCTCAGATGAGAAAGAAGTTTCACAGAATGCTTCTGTGTAGTTTATATTTGAATATATTCCTTTTTCCACTACTACACTGTTAGCGCTCCAAATGTCCAGTTGCATTTTCTACAGAAAGAGTGTTTCATAACTGCTCAATCAAAAATATATTTTATCTCTGTTAACTGAATTTACAGATCAGAAATAAGTTTAACAGAATGCATCTTTGTAGTTTTTATATGAAGATATTCTTTTTCCCAATGTAGGCCTCTTAGCGCTTAGCATGTCCAATTGCAGTTTCTACAGAAAGAGTGTTTCAGAACGGCTCAATCAAAAGTAAGGTTCAACTCTGTTAGTTGAATGCACAGAACAGAAAGTATTTTCACAGAATGCTACTGTGTAGTTTATATTTGAATATATTCCTTTTTCCACTATTACCCTCTTAGCGCTCCGAATGTCCACTTGCATTTTGTACAGAAAGAGTGTTCAGAACTGCGCAATCAAAAGTATGGTTTAACTCTGTTAGCTTAATGAACATATCAGAAATAAGTTTCACACAATGCTTCTGTGTAGTTTTTATTTGAAGATATTATTTTCCCAATAGAGGCCTCTTAGCGCTCAGAATGTCCAATTGCAGTTTCTACAGAAAGAGTGTTTCAGAAAGGCTCAATCAAAAGTAAGGTTCAACTCTGTTAGTTGAATACACAGAACAGAAAGGAGTTTCATACAATGCTTCTGTGTAGTTTATATTTGAACATATTCTTTTTTCCACTATTACCCACTTAGCGCTACGAATGTCCAGTTGCATTTTCTACAGACAGAGTGTTTCAAAACTGCTCAATCAAAAGTATGGTTTAACTCTGTTAGCTGAATGCTCAGATCAGAAAGAAGTTTCACAGAATGCTTCTGTGTAGTTTATATTTGAATATATTCCTTTTTCCACTACTACTCTCTTAGCGCTCCAAATATCCAGTTGCATTTTCTACAGAAAGAGTGTTCAGATCTGCTCAATCAAAAGTATGGTTTAACTCTGTTAGCTGAATGCACAGATCAGAAAGAAGTTTCACAGAATGATTCTGTGTAGTTTATATTTGGAGGCATTCCTTTTTCCACTATTACCCTCTTAGCGCTCCGAATCTCCACTTGCATTTTCTACAGAAAGAGGGTTTCAGAACGGCTCAATCAAAACTAAGGTTCAACTCTTTTAGTTGAACAAACAGAACAGAAAGAAGTTTCACACAATTCTTCTGTGTAGTTTTTATTTGTAGACATTCTTTTTCCCAATATAGGCCTCCTGGCGCTCAGAATGTCCAATTGCAGTTTCTACAGAAAGAGTGTTTCAGAACGTCTCAATCAAAAGTAAGGTTCAACTCTGTTAGTTGAATGCACAGAACAGAAAGAAGTTTCATACAATGCTTCTGTGTAGTTTATATTTGAACATATTCTTTTTTCCACTATTACCCACTTAGCGCTACGAATGTCCAGTTGCATTTTCTACAGACAGAGTGTTTCAAAACTGCTCAATCAAAAGTATGGTTTAACTCTGTTAGCTGAATGCTCAGATCAGAAAGAAGTTTCACAGAATGCTTCTGTGTAGTTTATATTTGAATATATTCCTTTTTCCACTACTACGCTCTTAGCGCTCCAAATGTCCAGTTGCATTTTCTACAGAAAGAGAGTTCAGATCTGCTCAATCAAAAGTATGGTTTAACTCTGTTAGCTGAATGCACAGATCAGAAAGAAGTTTCACCGAATGATTCTGTGTAGTTTATATTTGAAGACATTCCTTTTTCCACTATTACCCTCTTAGCGCTCCGAATCTCCACTTGCATTTTCTACAAAAAGAGTGTTTCATAACTGCTCAATCAAAAATATGTTTTATCTCTGTTAACTGAATTTACAGATCAGAAATAAGTTTCACAGAATGCATCTGTGTAGTTTTTATTTGAAGATATGATTTTTCCCAATGTAGGCCTCTTAGCGCTTAGCATGTCCAATTGCAGTTTGTACAGAAAGAGTGTTTCAGAACGGCTCAATCAAAAGTAAGGTTCAACTCTGTTAGTTGAATGCACAGAACAGAAAGAATTTTCACAGAATGCAACTGTGTAGTTTATATTTGAATATATTCCTTTTTCCACTATTACCCTCTTAGTGCTCCGAATGTCCACTTGCATTTTCTACAGAAAGAGTGTTCAGAACTGCGCAATCAAAAGTATGGTTTAACTCTGTTAGCTTACTGAACATATCAGAAATAAGTTTCACACAATGCTTCTCTGTAGTTTTTATTTGAAGATATTATTTTCCCCAATAGAGGCCTCTTAGCGCTCAGAATGTCCAATTGCAGTTTCTACAGAAAGAGTGTTTAAGAACGGCTCAATCAAAACTAAGGTTCAACTCTTTTAGTTGAACAAACAGAACAGAAAGTAGTTTCACACAATTCTTCTGTGTAGTTTTTATTTGTAGACATTCTTTCTCCCAATATAGGCCTCCTAGCGCTCAGAATGTCCAATTGCAGTTTCTCCAGAAAGAGTGTTTCAGAACGGCTCAATCAAAAGTAAGGTTCAACTCCGTTAGTTGAATGCACAGAACAGAAAGGAGTTTCATACAATGCTTCTGTGTAGTTTATATTTGAACATATTCTTTTTTCCACTATTACCCACTTAGCGCTACGAATGTCCAGTTGCATTTTCTACAGACAGAGTGTTTCAAAACTGCTCAATCAAAAGTATGGTTTAACTCTGTTAGCTGAATGCTCAGATCAGAAAGAAGTTTCACAGAATGCTTCTGTGTAGTTTATATTTGAATATATTCCTTTTTCCACTACTACACTGTTAGCGCTCCAAATGTCCAGTTGCATTTTCTACAGAAAGAGTGTTTCATAACTGCTCAATCAAAAATATATTTTATCTCTGTTAACTGAATTTACAGATCAGAAATAAGTTTCACAGAATGCATCTGTGTAGTTTTTATTTGAAGATATTCTTTTTCCCATTGTAGGCCTCTTAGCGCTTAGCATGTCCAATTGCAGTTTCTACAGAAAGAGTGTTTCAGAACGGCTCAATCAAAAGTAAGGTTCAACTCTGTTAGTTGAATGCACAGAACAGAAAGAATTTTCACAGAATGCTACTGTGTAGTTTATATTTGAATATATTCCTTTTTCCACTATTACCCTCTTAGCGCTCCGAATGTCCACGTGCATTTTCTACAGAAAGAGTGTTCAGAACTGCGCAATCAAAAGTATGGTTTAACTCTGTTAGCTGAATGCACACATCAGAAATAAGTTTCACACAACGCTTCTGTGTAGTTTTTATTTGAAGATATTATTTTTCCCAATAGAGGCCTCTTAGCGCTCAGAATGTCCAATTGCAGTTTCTACAGAAAGAGTGTTTCAGAACGGCTCAATCAAAAGTAAGGTTCAACTCTGTTAGTTGAATGCACAGAACAGAAAGAAGTTTCATACAATGCTTCTGTGTAGTTTATATTTGCACATATTCTTTTTTCCACTATTACCCACTTAGCGCTACGAATGTAGAGTTGCGTTTTCTACAGACAGAGTTTTTCAAAACTGCTCAATCAAAAGTATGTGTTAACTCTGTTAGCTGAATGCTCAGATCAGAAAGAAGTTTCACAGAATGCTTCTGTGTAGTTTATATTTGAATATATTCCTTTTTCCACTACTACCCTCTTAGCGCTTCAAATGTCCAGTTGCATTTTCTACAGAAAGAGTGTTCAGATCTGCTCAATCAAAAGTATGGTTTAACACTGTTAGCTGAATGCACAGATCAGAAACAAGTTTCACAGAATGATTTTGTGTAGTTTATATTTGAAGACATTCCTTTTTCCACTATTACCCTCTTAGCGCTCCGAATCTCCACTTGCATTTTCTACAGAAAGAGTGTTTCAGAATGGCTCAATCAAAACTAAGGTTCAACTCTTTTAGTTGAATGAACAGAACAGAAAGAAGTTTCACAGAATGCTTCTGTGTAGTTTTTATTTGTAGATATTCTTTTTCCCAATATAGGCCTCTTAGCGCTCAGAATGTCCAATTGCAGTTTCTACAGAAAGAGTGTTTCAGAACGGCTCAATCAAAATTAAGGTTCAACCCTGGCAGTTGAGTGCACAGAACAGAAAGAAGTTTCACAGAATGCTTCTGTGTAGTTTATATTTGAATATATTCCTTTTTCCACTATTACCCTCTTAGCGCTCCGAATGTCCACTTGCATTTTCTACAGAAAGTGTGTTCTGAACTGCGCAATCAAAAGTATCGTTTAACTCTGTTAGCTGAATGCACATATCGGAAATAAGTTTCAAACAATGCTTCTGTGTAGTTTTTATTTGAAGATATTTTTATTCCCAATATAGGCCTCCTAGCGCTCAGAATGTCCAATTCCTGTTTCTACAGAAAGAGTGTTTCAGAACGTCTCAATCAAAAGTAAGGTTCAACTCTGTTAGTTGAATGCACAGAACAGAAAGTAGTTTCATACAATGCTTCTGTGTAGTTTATATTTGAACATATACTTTTTTCCACTATTACCCACTTAGCGCTACGAATGTCCAGTTGCATTTTCTACAGACAGAGTGTTTCAAAACTGCTCAATCAAAAGTATGGTTTAACTCTGTTAGCTGAATGCTCAGATCAGAAAGAAGTTTCACAGAATGCTTCTGTGTAGTTTATATTTGAATATATTCCTTTTTCCACTACTACGCTCTTAGCGCTCCAAATGTCCAGTTGCATTTTCTACAGAAAGAGAGTTCAGATCTGCTCAATCAAAAGTATGGTTTAACTCTGTTAGCTGAATGCACAGATCAGAAAGAAGTTTCACCGAATGATTCTGTGTAGTTTATATTTGAAGACATTCCTTTTTCCACTATTACCCTCTTAGCGCTCCGAATGTCCACTTACATTTTCTACAGAAAGAGTGTTCTGAACTGAGCAATCAAAAGTATGGTTTAACTCTGTTAGCTGAATGCACATATCAGAAATAAGTTTCAAACAATGCTTCTGTGTAGTTTTTATTTGAAGATATTATTATTCCCAATATAGGCCTCTCAGCGCTCAGAATGTCCAATTGCAGTTTCTACAGAAAGAGTGTTTCAGAACGCCTCAATCAAATGTCAGGTTCAGCTCTCTTAGTTGAATGCACAGAACAGAAAGAAGTTTCACAGAATGCTTCTGTGTAGTATTTAGTTGAAGATACTCCTTTTTGGACTATTACCCACTTAGCGCTCCGAATATCCACTGGCAGTTTCTACACAAAGTGTGTTTCAGAACTGCTCCTTCGAAAGTAAGGCTCAACTCTGTTAGTTGAATGCGGAGAACAGAAAGGGGTTTCAGAGAATGCTTCTGTGTAGTTTTTAATTGGAGATATTCCTTTTTCCTCTCTTACAATCTTAGCGTTCCGAATGTCCACTTGCATTTTCTACAAAAAGAGTGTTTCATAACTGCTCAATCAAAAATATGGTTTAGCTCTGTTAACTGAATTTACATATCAGAAATAAGTTTCAGAGAATGTATCTGTGTAGTTTTTATTTGAAGATATTCTTTTTCCCAATGTAGGCCTCTTAGCGCTTAGAATGTCGAATTGCAGTTTCTACAGAAAGAGTGTTTCAGAACGGCTCAATCAAAAGTAAGGTTCAACTCTGTTAGTTGCATGCACAGAACAGAAAAAAGTTTCGCCGAATGCTACTGTGTAGTTTATATTTGAATATATTCCTTGTTCCACTATTACCTTCTTAGCGCTCCGAATGTCCACTTGCATTTTCTACAGAAAGAGTGTTCGGAACTGCGCAATCAAAAGTATGGTTTAACTCTGTTAGCTGAATGCACATATCAGAAATAAGTTTCACACAATGCTTCTGTGTAGTTTTTATTTGAAGATATTATTTTTCCCAATATAGGCCTCTTAGCGCTCAGAATGTCCAATTGCAGTTTCTACGGAAAGAGTGTTTCAGAACGGCTCAATCAAAGGTAAGGTTCAACTCTGTTAGTTGAATGCACAGAACAGAAAGAAGTTTCATACAATGTTTCTGTGTAGTTTATATTTGAACATATTATTTTTTCCACTATTACCCACTTAGCGCTACGAATGTCCAGTTGCATTTTCTACAGACAGAGTGTTTCAAAACTGCTCAATCAAAAGTATGGTTTAACTCTGTTAGCTGAATGCTAAGATCAGAAAGAAGTTTCACTGAATGCTTCTGTGTAGTTTATATTTGAATATATTCCTTTTTCCACTACTACCCTCTTAGCGCTCCAAATGTCCAGTTGCATTTTCTACAGAAAGAGTGTTCAGATCTGCTCAATCAAAAGTATAGTTTAACTCTGTTAGCTGAATGCACAGATCAGAAAGAAGTTTCACAGAATGATTCTGTGTAGTTTATATTTGAAGACATTCCTTTTTCCACTATTACCCTCTTAGCGCTCCGAATCTCCACTTGCATTTTCTACAGAAAGAGTGTTTCAGAACGGATCAATCAAAACTAAGGTTCAACTCTTTTAGTTGAATGAACAGAACAGAAAGAAGTTTCACAGAATGCTTCTGTGTAGTTTTTATTTGTAGATATTCTTTTTCCCAATATAGGCCTCTTAGCGCTCAGAATGTCCAATTGCAGTTTCTACAGAAAGAGTGTTTCAGAACGGCTCAATCAAAAGTAAGGTTCAACCCTGGTAGTTGAATGCACAGAACAGAAAGAAGTTTCACAGAATGCTTCTGTGTAATTTATATTTGAATATATTCCTTTTTCCACTATTACCCTCTTAGCGCTCCGAATGTCCACTTGCATTTTCTACAGAAAGAGTGTTCGGAACTGCGCAATCAAAAGTATGGTTTAACTCTGTTAGCTGAATGCACATATCAGAAATAAGTTTCACACAATGCTTCTGTGTAGTTTTTATTTGAAGATATTATTTTTCCTAATATAGGCCTCTTAGCGCTCAGAATGTCCAATTGCAGTTTCTACGGAAAGAGTGTTTCAGAACGGCTCAATCAAAAGTAAGGTTCAACTCTGTTATTTAAATGCACAGAACAGAAAGAAGTTTCATACAATGCTTCTGTGTAGTTTATATTTGAACATATTATTTTTTCCACTATTACCCACTTAGCGCTACGAATGTCCAGTTGCATTTTCTACAGACAGAGTGTTTCAAAACTGCTCAATCAAAAGTATGGTTTAACTCTGTTAGCTGAATGCTCAGATCAGAAAAAGTTTCACAGAATGCTTCTGTGTAGTTTATATTTGAATATATTCCTTTTTCCACTACTACCCTCTTAGCGCTCCAAATGTCCAGTTGCATTTTCTACAGAAAGAGTGTTCAGATCTGCTCAATCAAAAGTATGGTTTAACTCTGTTACCTGAATGCACAGGTCAGAAAGAAGTTTCACAGAATGATTCTGTGTAGTTTATATTTGAAGACATTCCTTTTTCCACTATTACCCTCTTAGCGCTCCGAATCTCCACTTGCATTTTCTACAGAAAGAGTGTTTCAGAAAGGCTCAATCAAAACTAAGGTTCAACTCTTTTAGTTGAATGAACAGAACAGAAAGAAGTTTCACAGAATGCTTCTGTGTAGTTTTATTTGTAGATATTCTTTTTCCCAATATAGGCCTCTTAGCGCTCAGAATGTCCAATTGCAGTTTCTACAGAAAGAGTGTTTCAGAACGGCTCAATCAAAATTAAGGTTCAAACCTGGTAGTTGAATGCACAGAACAGAAAGAAATTTCACAGAATGCTTCTGTGTAGTTTATATTTGAATATATTCCTTTTTCCACTATTACCCTCCTAGCGCTCCGAATGTCCACTTGCATTTTTTACAGAAAGAGTGTTCTGAACTGCGCAATCAAAATTATGGTTTAACTCTGTTAGCTGAATGCACATATCAGAAATAAGTTTCAAACAATGCTTCTGTGTAGTTTTTATTTGTAGATATTATTATTCCCAATATAGGCCTCTTAGCGCTCAGAATGTCCAATTGCAGTTTCTACAGAAAGAGTGTTTCAGAACGGCTCAATCAAAATTAAGGTTCAACCCTGGTAGTTGAATGCACAGAACAGAAAGAAGTTTCACAGAATGCTTCTGTGTAGTATTTAGTTGAAAATACTCCTTTTTGGACTATTACCCACTTAGCGTTCCGAATATCCACTGGCAGTTTCTACACAAAGAGTGTTTCAGAACTGCTCCTTCAAAAGTAAGGCTCAACTCTGTTAGTTGAATGCGGAGAACAGAAAGGGGTTTCAGAGAATGCTTCTGTGTAGTTTTTAATTGGAGATATTCCTTTTTCCTCTATTACAATCTTAGCGCTCCGAATGTCCACTTGCATTTTCTACAAAAAGAGTGCTTCATAACTGCTCAATCAAAAATATGGTTTAGCTCTTTTAACTGAATTTACAGATCAGAAATAAGTTTCACAGAATGCATCTGTGTAGTTTTTATTTGAAGATATTCTTTTTCCCAATGTAGGCCTCTTAGCGCTTAGCATGTCCAATTGCAGTTTCTACAGAAAGAGTGTTTCAGAACGGCTCAATCAAAAGTAAGGTTCAACTCTGTTAGTTGAATGCACAGAACAGAAAGAATTTTCACAGAATGCTACTGTGTAGTTTATATTTGAATATATTCCTTTTTCCACTATTACCCTCTTAGCGCTCCGAATGTCCACTTGCATTTTCTACAGAAAGAGTGTTCAGAACTGCGCAATCAAAAGTATGGTTTAACTCTGTTAGCTTAATGAACATATCAGAAATAAGTTTCACACAATGCTTCTGTGTAGTTTTTATTTGAAGATATTATTATTCCCAATAGAGGCCTCTTAGCGCTCAGAATGTCCAATTGCAGTTTCTACAGAAAGAGTGTTTCAGAAAGGCTCAATCAAAAGTAAGGTTCAACTCTGTTAGTTGAATGCACAGAACAGAAAGAAGTTTCATACAATGCTTCTGTGTAGTTTATATTTGAACATATTATTTTTTCCACTATTACCCACTTAGCGCTACGAATGTCCAGTTGCATTTTCTACAGACAGAGTGTTTCAAAACTGCTCAATCAAAAGTATGGTTTAACTCTGTTAGCTGAATGCTCAGATCAGAAAGAAGTTTCACAGAATGCTTCTGTGTAGTTTATATTTGAATATATTCCTTTTTCCACTACTACTCTCTTAGCGCTCCAAATGTCCAGTTGCATTTTCTACAGAAAGAGTGTTCAGATCTGCTCAATCAAAAGTATGGTTTAACTCTGTTAGCTGAATGCACAGATCAGAAAGAAGTTTCACAGAATGATTCTGTGTAGTTTATATTTGGAGACATTCCTTTTTCCACTATGACCCTCTTAGCGCTCCGAATCTCCACTTGCATTTTCTACAGAAAGAGTGTTTCAGAACGGCTCAATCAACACTAAGGTTCAACTCTTTAAGTTGAACAAACAGAACAGAAAGAAGTTTCACACAATTCTTCTGTGTAGTTTTTATTTGTAGACATTCTTTTTCCCAATGTAGGCCTCCTAGCGCTCAGAATGTCCAATTGCAGTTTCTACAGAAAGAGTGTTTCAGAACGGCTCAATCAAAAGTAAGGTTCAACTCTGTTAGTTGAATGCACAGAACAGAAAGAAGTTTCATATAATGCTTCTGTGTAGTTTATATTTGAACATATTGTTTTTTCCACTATTACCCACTTAGCGCTACGAATGTCCAGTTGCATTTTCTACAGACAGAGTGTTTCAAAACTGCTCAATCAAAAGTATGGTTTAACTCTGTTTGCTGAATGCTCAGATCAGAAAGAAGTTTCACAGAATGCTTCTGTGTAGTTTATATTTGAATATATTCCTTTTTCCACTATTACCCACTTAGCGCTCCAAATGTCCAGTTGCATTTTCTACAGAAAGAGTGTTCAGATCTGCTCAATCAAAAGTATGGTTTAACTCTGTTAGCTGAATGCACAGATCAGAAAGAAGTTTCACCGAATGATTCTGTGTAGTTTATATTTGAAGATATTCCTTTTTCCACTATTACCCTCTTAGCGCTCCGAATCTCCACTTGCATTTTCTACAGAAAGGGTGTTTCATAACTGCTCAATCAAAAATATGTTTTATCTCTGTTAACTGAATTTACAGATCAGAAATAAGTTTCACAGAATGCATCTGTGTAGTTTTTATTTGAAGATATTCTTTTTCCCAATGTAGGCCTCCTAGCGCTTAGCATGTCCAATTGCAGTTTCTACAGAAAGAGTGTTTCAGAACGGCTCAATCAAAGGTAAGGTTCAACTCTGTTAGTTGAATGCACAGAACAGAAAGAATTTTCACAGAATGCTACTGTGTAGTTTATATTTGAATATATTCCTTTTTCCACTATTACCCTCTTAGCGCTCCAAATGTCCACTTGCATTTTCTACAGAAAGAGTGTTCAGAACTGCGCAATCAAAAGTATGGTTTAACTCTGTTAGCTTAATGAACATATCAGAAATAAGTTTCACACAATGCTTCTGTGTAGTTTTTATTTGTAGACATTCTTTCTCCCAATATAGGCCTCCTAGCGCTCAGAATGTCCAATTGCAGTTTCTACAGAAAGAGTGTTTCAGAACGGCTCAATCAAAAGTAAGGTTCAACTCTGTTAGTTGAATGCACAGAACAGAAAGAAGTTTCATACAATGCTTCTGTGTAGTTTATATTTGAACATATTCTTTTTTCCACTATTACCCACTTAGCGCTACGAATGTCCAGTTGCATTTTCTACAGACAGAGTGTTTCAAAACTGCTCAATCAAAAGTATGGTTTAACTCTGTTAGCTGAATGCTCAGATGAGAAAGAAGTTTCACAGAATGCTTCTGTGTAGTTTATATTTGAATATATTCCTTTTTCCACTACTACACTGTTAGCGCTCCAAATGTCCAGTTGCATTTTCTACAGAAAGAGTGTTTCATAACTGCTCAATCAAAAATATATTTTATCTCTGTTAACTGAATTTACAGATCAGAAATAAGTTTAACAGAATGCATCTTTGTAGTTTTTATATGAAGATATTCTTTTTCCCAATGTAGGCCTCTTAGCGCTTAGCATGTCCAATTGCAGTTTCTACAGAAAGAGTGTTTCAGAACGGCTCAATCAAAAGTAAGGTTCAACTCTGTTAGTTGAATGCACAGAACAGAAAGTATTTTCACAGAATGCTACTGTGTAGTTTATATTTGAATATATTCCTTTTTCCACTATTACCCTCTTAGCGCTCCGAATGTCCACTTGCATTTTGTACAGAAAGAGTGTTCAGAACTGCGCAATCAAAAGTATGGTTTAACTCTGTTAGCTTAATGAACATATCAGAAATAAGTTTCACACAATGCTTCTGTGTAGTTTTTATTTGAAGATATTATTTTCCCAATAGAGGCCTCTTAGCGCTCAGAATGTCCAATTGCAGTTTCTACAGAAAGAGTGTTTCAGAAAGGCTCAATCAAAAGTAAGGTTCAACTCTGTTAGTTGAATACACAGAACAGAAAGGAGTTTCATACAATGCTTCTGTGTAGTTTATATTTGAACATATTCTTTTTTCCACTATTACCCACTTAGCGCTACGAATGTCCAGTTGCATTTTCTACAGACAGAGTGTTTCAAAACTGCTCAATCAAAAGTATGGTTTAACTCTGTTAGCTGAATGCTCAGATCAGAAAGAAGTTTCACAGAATGCTTCTGTGTAGTTTATATTTGAATATATTCCTTTTTCCACTACTACTCTCTTAGCGCTCCAAATATCCAGTTGCATTTTCTACAGAAAGAGTGTTCAGATCTGCTCAATCAAAAGTATGGTTTAACTCTGTTAGCTGAATGCACAGATCAGAAAGAAGTTTCACAGAATGATTCTGTGTAGTTTATATTTGGAGGCATTCCTTTTTCCACTATTACCCTCTTAGCGCTCCGAATCTCCACTTGCATTTTCTACAGAAAGAGGGTTTCAGAACGGCTCAATCAAAACTAAGGTTCAACTCTTTTAGTTGAACAAACAGAACAGAAAGAAGTTTCACACAATTCTTCTGTGTAGTTTTTATTTGTAGACATTCTTTTTCCCAATATAGGCCTCCTGGCGCTCAGAATGTCCAATTGCAGTTTCTACAGAAAGAGTGTTTCAGAACGTCTCAATCAAAAGTAAGGTTCAACTCTGTTAGTTGAATGCACAGAACAGAAAGAAGTTTCATACAATGCTTCTGTGTAGTTTATATTTGAACATATTCTTTTTTCCACTATTACCCACTTAGCGCTACGAATGTCCAGTTGCATTTTCTACAGACAGAGTGTTTCAAAACTGCTCAATCAAAAGTATGGTTTAACTCTGTTAGCTGAATGCTCAGATCAGAAAGAAGTTTCACAGAATGCTTCTGTGTAGTTTATATTTGAATATATTCCTTTTTCCACTACTACGCTCTTAGCGCTCCAAATGTCCAGTTGCATTTTCTACAGAAAGAGAGTTCAGATCTGCTCAATCAAAAGTATGGTTTAACTCTGTTAGCTGAATGCACAGATCAGAAAGAAGTTTCACCGAATGATTCTGTGTAGTTTATATTTGAAGACATTCCTTTTTCCACTATTACCCTCTTAGCGCTCCGAATCTCCACTTGCATTTTCTACAAAAAGAGTGTTTCATAACTGCTCAATCAAAAATATGTTTTATCTCTGTTAACTGAATTTACAGATCAGAAATAAGTTTCACAGAATGCATCTGTGTAGTTTTTATTTGAAGATATGATTTTTCCCAATGTAGGCCTCTTAGCGCTTAGCATGTCCAATTGCAGTTTGTACAGAAAGAGTGTTTCAGAACGGCTCAATCAAAAGTAAGGTTCAACTCTGTTAGTTGAATGCACAGAACAGAAAGAATTTTCACAGAATGCAACTGTGTAGTTTATATTTGAATATATTCCTTTTTCCACTATTACCCTCTTAGTGCTCCGAATGTCCACTTGCATTTTCTACAGAAAGAGTGTTCAGAACTGCGCAATCAAAAGTATGGTTTAACTCTGTTAGCTTACTGAACATATCAGAAATAAGTTTCACACAATGCTTCTCTGTAGTTTTTATTTGAAGATATTATTTTCCCCAATAGAGGCCTCTTAGCGCTCAGAATGTCCAATTGCAGTTTCTACAGAAAGAGTGTTTAAGAACGGCTCAATCAAAACTAAGGTTCAACTCTTTTAGTTGAACAAACAGAACAGAAAGTAGTTTCACACAATTCTTCTGTGTAGTTTTTATTTGTAGACATTCTTTCTCCCAATATAGGCCTCCTAGCGCTCAGAATGTCCAATTGCAGTTTCTCCAGAAAGAGTGTTTCAGAACGGCTCAATCAAAAGTAAGGTTCAACTCCGTTAGTTGAATGCACAGAACAGAAAGGAGTTTCATACAATGCTTCTGTGTAGTTTATATTTGAACATATTCTTTTTTCCACTATTACCCACTTAGCGCTACGAATGTCCAGTTGCATTTTCTACAGACAGAGTGTTTCAAAACTGCTCAATCAAAAGTATGGTTTAACTCTGTTAGCTGAATGCTCAGATCAGAAAGAAGTTTCACAGAATGCTTCTGTGTAGTTTATATTTGAATATATTCCTTTTTCCACTACTACACTGTTAGCGCTCCAAATGTCCAGTTGCATTTTCTACAGAAAGAGTGTTTCATAACTGCTCAATCAAAAATATATTTTATCTCTGTTAACTGAATTTACAGATCAGAAATAAGTTTCACAGAATGCATCTGTGTAGTTTTTATTTGAAGATATTCTTTTTCCCATTGTAGGCCTCTTAGCGCTTAGCATGTCCAATTGCAGTTTCTACAGAAAGAGTGTTTCAGAACGGCTCAATCAAAAGTAAGGTTCAACTCTGTTAGTTGAATGCACAGAACAGAAAGAATTTTCACAGAATGCTACTGTGTAGTTTATATTTGAATATATTCCTTTTTCCACTATTACCCTCTTAGCGCTCCGAATGTCCACGTGCATTTTCTACAGAAAGAGTGTTCAGAACTGCGCAATCAAAAGTATGGTTTAACTCTGTTAGCTGAATGCACACATCAGAAATAAGTTTCACACAACGCTTCTGTGTAGTTTTTATTTGAAGATATTATTTTTCCCAATAGAGGCCTCTTAGCGCTCAGAATGTCCAATTGCAGTTTCTACAGAAAGAGTGTTTCAGAACGGCTCAATCAAAAGTAAGGTTCAACTCTGTTAGTTGAATGCACAGAACAGAAAGAAGTTTCATACAATGCTTCTGTGTAGTTTATATTTGCACATATTCTTTTTTCCACTATTACCCACTTAGCGCTACGAATGTAGAGTTGCGTTTTCTACAGACAGAGTTTTTCAAAACTGCTCAATCAAAAGTATGTGTTAACTCTGTTAGCTGAATGCTCAGATCAGAAAGAAGTTTCACAGAATGCTTCTGTGTAGTTTATATTTGAATATATTCCTTTTTCCACTACTACCCTCTTAGCGCTTCAAATGTCCAGTTGCATTTTCTACAGAAAGAGTGTTCAGATCTGCTCAATCAAAAGTATGGTTTAACACTGTTAGCTGAATGCACAGATCAGAAACAAGTTTCACAGAATGATTTTGTGTAGTTTATATTTGAAGACATTCCTTTTTCCACTATTACCCTCTTAGCGCTCCGAATCTCCACTTGCATTTTCTACAGAAAGAGTGTTTCAGAATGGCTCAATCAAAACTAAGGTTCAACTCTTTTAGTTGAATGAACAGAACAGAAAGAAGTTTCACAGAATGCTTCTGTGTAGTTTTTATTTGTAGATATTCTTTTTCCCAATATAGGCCTCTTAGCGCTCAGAATGTCCAATTGCAGTTTCTACAGAAAGAGTGTTTCAGAACGGCTCAATCAAAATTAAGGTTCAACCCTGGCAGTTGAGTGCACAGAACAGAAAGAAGTTTCACAGAATGCTTCTGTGTAGTTTATATTTGAATATATTCCTTTTTCCAATATTACCCTCTTAGCGCTCCGAATGTCCACTTGCATTTTCTACAGAAAGTGTGTTCTGAACTGCGCAATCAAAAGTATCGTTTAACTCTGTTAGCTGAATGCACATATCGGAAATAAGTTTCAAACAATGCTTCTGTGTAGTTTTTATTTGAAGATATTTTTATTCCCAATATAGGCCTCCTAGCGCTCAGAATGTCCAATTCCTGTTTCTACAGAAAGAGTGTTTCAGAACGTCTCAATCAAAAGTAAGGTTCAACTCTGTTAGTTGAATGCACAGAACAGAAAGTAGTTTCATACAATGCTTCTGTGTAGTTTATATTTGAACATATACTTTTTTCCACTATTACCCACTTAGCGCTACGAATGTCCAGTTGCATTTTCTACAGACAGAGTGTTTCAAAACTGCTCAATCAAAAGTATGGTTTAACTCTGTTAGCTGAATGCTCAGATCAGAAAGAAGTTTCACAGAATGCTTCTGTGTAGTTTATATTTGAATATATTCCTTTTTCCACTACTACGCTCTTAGCGCTCCAAATGTCCAGTTGCATTTTCTACAGAAAGAGAGTTCAGATCTGCTCAATCAAAAGTATGGTTTAACTCTGTTAGCTGAATGCACAGATCAGAAAGAAGTTTCACCGAATGATTCTGTGTAGTTTATATTTGAAGACATTCCTTTTTCCACTATTACCCTCTTAGCGCTCCGAATGTCCACTTACATTTTCTACAGAAAGAGTGTTCTGAACTGAGCAATCAAAAGTATGGTTTAACTCTGTTAGCTGAATGCACATATCAGAAATAAGTTTCAAACAATGCTTCTGTGTAGTTTTTATTTGAAGATATTATTATTCCCAATATAGGCCTCTCAGCGCTCAGAATGTCCAATTGCAGTTTCTACAGAAAGAGTGTTTCAGAACGCCTCAATCAAATGTCAGGTTCAGCTCTCTTAGTTGAATGCACAGAACAGAAAGAAGTTTCACAGAATGCTTCTGTGTAGTATTTAGTTGAAGATACTCCTTTTTGGACTATTACCCACTTAGCGCTCCGAATATCCACTGGCAGTTTCTACACAAAGTGTGTTTCAGAACTGCTCCTTCGAAAGTAAGGCTCAACTCTGTTAGTTGAATGCGGAGAACAGAAAGGGGTTTCAGAGAATGCTTCTGTGTAGTTTTTAATTGGAGATATTCCTTTTTCCTCTCTTACAATCTTAGCGTTCCGAATGTCCACTTGCATTTTCTACAAAAAGAGTGTTTCATAACTGCTCAATCAAAAATATGGTTTAGCTCTGTTAACTGAATTTACATATCAGAAATAAGTTTCAGAGAATGTATCTGTGTAGTTTTTATTTGAAGATATTCTTTTTCCCAATGTAGGCCTCTTAGCGCTTAGAATGTCGAATTGCAGTTTCTACAGAAAGAGTGTTTCAGAACGGCTCAATCAAAAGTAAGGTTCAACTCTGTTAGTTGCATGCACAGAACAGAAAAAAGTTTCGCCGAATGCTACTGTGTAGTTTATATTTGAATATATTCCTTGTTCCACTATTACCTTCTTAGCGCTCCGAATGTCCACTTGCATTTTCTACAGAAAGAGTGTTCGGAACTGCGCAATCAAAAGTATGGTTTAACTCTGTTAGCTGAATGCACATATCAGAAATAAGTTTCACACAATGCTTCTGTGTAGTTTTTATTTGAAGATATTATTTTTCCCAATATAGGCCTCTTAGCGCTCAGAATGTCCAATTGCAGTTTCTACGGAAAGAGTGTTTCAGAACGGCTCAATCAAAGGTAAGGTTCAACTCTGTTAGTTGAATGCACAGAACAGAAAGAAGTTTCATACAATGTTTCTGTGTAGTTTATATTTGAACATATTATTTTTTCCACTATTACCCACTTAGCGCTACGAATGTCCAGTTGCATTTTCTACAGACAGAGTGTTTCAAAACTGCTCAATCAAAAGTATGGTTTAACTCTGTTAGCTGAATGCTAAGATCAGAAAGAAGTTTCACTGAATGCTTCTGTGTAGTTTATATTTGAATATATTCCTTTTTCCACTACTACCCTCTTAGCGCTCCAAATGTCCAGTTGCATTTTCTACAGAAAGAGTGTTCAGATCTGCTCAATCAAAAGTATAGTTTAACTCTGTTAGCTGAATGCACAGATCAGAAAGAAGTTTCACAGAATGATTCTGTGTAGTTTATATTTGAAGACATTCCTTTTTCCACTATTACCCTCTTAGCGCTCCGAATCTCCACTTGCATTTTCTACAGAAAGAGTGTTTCAGAACGGATCAATCAAAACTAAGGTTCAACTCTTTTAGTTGAATGAACAGAACAGAAAGAAGTTTCACAGAATGCTTCTGTGTAGTTTTTATTTGTAGATATTCTTTTTCCCAATATAGGCCTCTTAGCGCTCAGAATGTCCAATTGCAGTTTCTACAGAAAGAGTGTTTCAGAACGGCTCAATCAAAAGTAAGGTTCAACCCTGGTAGTTGAATGCACAGAACAGAAAGAAGTTTCACAGAATGCTTCTGTGTAATTTATATTTGAATATATTCCTTTTTCCACTATTACCCTCTTAGCGCTCCGAATGTCCACTTGCATTTTCTACAGAAAGAGTGTTCGGAACTGCGCAATCAAAAGTATGGTTTAACTCTGTTAGCTGAATGCACATATCAGAAATAAGTTTCACACAATGCTTCTGTGTAGTTTTTATTTGAAGATATTATTTTTCCTAATATAGGCCTCTTAGCGCTCAGAATGTCCAATTGCAGTTTCTACGGAAAGAGTGTTTCAGAACGGCTCAATCAAAAGTAAGGTTCAACTCTGTTATTTAAATGCACAGAACAGAAAGAAGTTTCATACAATGCTTCTGTGTAGTTTATATTTGAACATATTATTTTTTCCACTATTACCCACTTAGCGCTACGAATGTCCAGTTGCATTTTCTACAGACAGAGTGTTTCAAAACTGCTCAATCAAAAGTATGGTTTAACTCTGTTAGCTGAATGCTCAGATCAGAAAAAGTTTCACAGAATGCTTCTGTGTAGTTTATATTTGAATATATTCCTTTTTCCACTACTACCCTCTTAGCGCTCCAAATGTCCAGTTGCATTTTCTACAGAAAGAGTGTTCAGATCTGCTCAATCAAAAGTATGGTTTAACTCTGTTACCTGAATGCACAGGTCAGAAAGAAGTTTCACAGAATGATTCTGTGTAGTTTATATTTGAAGACATTCCTTTTTCCACTATTACCCTCTTAGCGCTCCGAATCTCCACTTGCATTTTCTACAGAAAGAGTGTTTCAGAAAGGCTCAATCAAAACTAAGGTTCAACTCTTTTAGTTGAATGAACAGAACAGAAAGAAGTTTCACAGAATGCTTCTGTGTAGTTTTATTTGTAGATATTCTTTTTCCCAATATAGGCCTCTTAGCGCTCAGAATGTCCAATTGCAGTTTCTACAGAAAGAGTGTTTCAGAACGGCTCAATCAAAATTAAGGTTCAAACCTGGTAGTTGAATGCACAGAACAGAAAGAAATTTCACAGAATGCTTCTGTGTAGTTTATATTTGAATATATTCCTTTTTCCACTATTACCCTCCTAGCGCTCCGAATGTCCACTTGCATTTTTTACAGAAAGAGTGTTCTGAACTGCGCAATCAAAATTATGGTTTAACTCTGTTAGCTGAATGCACATATCAGAAATAAGTTTCAAACAATGCTTCTGTGTAGTTTTTATTTGTAGATATTATTATTCCCAATATAGGCCTCTTAGCGCTCAGAATGTCCAATTGCAGTTTCTACAGAAAGAGTGTTTCAGAACGGCTCAATCAAAATTAAGGTTCAACCCTGGTAGTTGAATGCACAGAACAGAAAGAAGTTTCACAGAATGCTTCTGTGTAGTATTTAGTTGAAAATACTCCTTTTTGGACTATTACCCACTTAGCGTTCCGAATATCCACTGGCAGTTTCTACACAAAGAGTGTTTCAGAACTGCTCCTTCAAAAGTAAGGCTCAACTCTGTTAGTTGAATGCGGAGAACAGAAAGGGGTTTCAGAGAATGCTTCTGTGTAGTTTTTAATTGGAGATATTCCTTTTTCCTCTATTACAATCTTAGCGCTCCGAATGTCCACTTGCATTTTCTACAAAAAGAGTGCTTCATAACTGCTCAATCAAAAATATGGTTTAGCTCTTTTAACTGAATTTACAGATCAGAAATAAGTTTCACAGAATGCATCTGTGTAGTTTTTATTTGAAGATATTCTTTTTCCCAATGTAGGCCTCTTAGCCCTTTGAATGTAAAATTGCAGTTTCTACAGAAAGAGTGTTTCAGAACGGCTCAATCAAAAGTAAGGTTCAACTCTGTTAGTTGAATGCACAGAACAGAAAGAATTTTCACAGAATGCTACTGTGTAGTTTATATTTGAATATATTCCTTTTTCCACTATTACCCTCTTAGCGCTCCGAATGTCCACTTGCATTTTCTACAGAAAGAGTGTTCGGAACTGCGCAATCAAAAGTATGGTTTAACTCTGTTAGGTGAATGCACGTATCAGAAATAAGTCTCACACAATGCTTCTGTGTAGTTTTTATTTGAAGATATTATTTTTCCCAATATAGGCCTCTTAGCGCTCAGAATGTCCAATTGCATTTTCTACAGAAAGAGTGTTTCAGAACGGCTCAATCAAAAGTAAGGTTCAACTCTGTTATTTGAATGCACAGAACAGAAAGAAGTTTCATACAATGCTTCTGTGTAGTTTATATTTGAACATATTCTTTTTTCCACTATTACCCACTTAGCGCTACAAATGTCCAGTTGCATTTTCTACAGACAGTGTTTCAAAACTGCTCAATCAAAAGTATGGTTTAACTCTGTTAGCTGAATGCTCAGATCAGAAAGAAGTTTCACAGAATGCTTCTGTGTAGTTTATATTTGAATATATTCCTTTTCCACTACTATCCTCTTAGCGCTCCAAATATCCAGTTGCATTTTCTACAGAAAGAGTGTTCAGATCTGCTCAATCAAAAGTATGGTTTAACTCTGTTAGCTGAATGCACAGATCAGAAAGAAGTTTCACCGAATGATTCTGTGTAGTTTATATTTGAAGACATTCCTTTTTCCACTATTACCCTCTTAGCGCTCCGAATCTCCACTTGCATTTTCTATAGAAAGAGTGTTTCAGAACGGCTCAATCAAAACTAAGGTTCAACACTTTTAGTTGAATGAACAGAACAGAAAGTAGTTTCACAGAATGCTTCTGTGTAGTTTTTATTTGTAGATATTCTCTTTCCCAATATAGGCCTCTTAGCGCTCAGAATGTCCAATTGCAGTTTCTACAGAAAGAGTGTTTCAGAACGGCTCAATCAAAACTAAGGTTGAACACTTTTAGTTGAATGAACAGAACAGAAAGAAGTTTCACAGAATGCTACTGTGTAGTTTATATTTGAATATATTCCTTTTTCCAATCTTACCCTCATAGCGCTCCGAATGTCCACTTGCATTTTCCACAGAAAGAGTGTTCTGAACTGCGCAATCAAAAGTATGGTTTCACTCTGTTAGCTGAATGCACATATCAGAAATAAGTTTCAAACAATGCTTCTGTGTAGTTTTTATTTGAAGACATTATTTTTCCCAATATAGGCCTCTTAGCACTCAGAATGTCCAATTCCAGTTTCTACAGAAAGAGTGTTTCAGAACGGCTCAATCAAATGTAAGGTTCAACTCTCTTAGTTGAATGCACAGAACAGAAAGAAGTTTCACAGAATGCTTCTGTGTAGTATTTAGTTGAAGATACTCCTTTTTGGACTATTACCCACTTAGCGCTCCGAATATCCACTGGCAATTTCTACACAAAGAGTGTTTCATAACTGCTCAATCAAAAATATGGTTTAGCTCTGTAATCTGAATTTACAGATCAGAAATAAGTTTCACAGAATGCATCTGTGTAGTTTTTATTGGAAGATATTATTTTTCCCAATGTAGGCCTCTTAGCGCTTAGAATGTCCAATTGCAGTTTCTACAGAAAGAGTGTTTCAGAACGGCTCAATCAAAAGTAAGGTTCAACTCTTTTAGTTGAATGCACAGAACAGAAAGAAGTTTCATACAATGCTTCTGTGTAGTTTATATTTGAACATATTCTTTTTTCCAATATTACCCACTTAGCGCTACGAATGACCAGTTGCATGTTCTACAGACAGAGTGTTTCAAAACTGCTCAATCAAAATATGGTTTAACCCTGTTAGCTGAATGCTCAGATCAGAAAGAAGTTTCACAGAATGCTTCTGTGTAGTTTATATTTGAATATATTCCTTTTTCCACTACTACCCTCTTAGCGCTCCAAATGTCCAGTTGCATTTTCTACAGAAAGAGTGTTCAGATCTGCTGAATCAAAGTATGGTTTAACTCTGTTAGCTTAATGCACAGATCAGAAAGAAGTTTCACAGAATCATTCTGTGCAGTTTATATTTGAAGACATTCCATTTTCCACTATTACCCTCTTAGCGCTCCAAATCTCCACTTGCATTTTCTACAGAAAGAGTGTTTCAGAACGGCTCAATCAAATCTAAGGTTCAAATCAGTTAGTTGAATGCACAGAACAGAATGTAGTTTCACAGATTGCTTCTGTGTAGTTTGTAATTGAAGATATTCCTTTTTCCACTGTTACCCTCTTAGAGCTCAGAATGTCCACTTGCATTTTCTACAGAAAGTGTGTTCAGAACTGCTCTATCAAAAGTATGATTTAACTCTGTTAGGTGAATGCACAGATCAGAAATAAGTTTCACAGAATTCTTCTGTGTAATTTATATATGAAGATAATCCATTTTCCACTATTACCCACTTATCTCTCTGAATGTCCAGTTGCATTTTCTACAGAAAGAGTGTTTCAGAACTGCTCAATCAAAAGTATGGTTTAGCTCTGTTAGCTGAATGCACAGATCAGAAAGATGTTTCACAGAATGCTGCTGTGTAGTGTTTATATGGAGATATTCTTTTTACCAATATAGGCCTCTTAGCGCACAGAATGTCCAATTGCAGTTTCTACAGAAAGAGTGTTTCAGAAAGGCTCAATCAAAAGTAAGGTTCAACTCTGTTATTTGAATGAACAGAACAGAAAGAAGTTTCCGAGAATGATTCTGTGTAGTTTATATTTGAAGATATTCCTTTTTCCACTATTACCTTCTAAGCGCTCCGAATGTCCACTTGCATTTTCTACAGAAAGCGTGTTTCCGAACTGCTCAATCAAAAGTATGGTTTAACTCTGTTAGCTGAATGCACAGATCAGTACGAAGTTTCACAGAATGTTTCTGTGTAGTTTTCATTTGAAGATAGTCCTTTCTCATATATAGGCCTCTTAGCGCTCCGAATATCCAATTGCACTTTCTACAGAAAGAGTGTTTCAGAACGGCTCAATGAAAAGTAGGGTTCAACTCTTTTAGTTGAATTCACAGAACAGAAAGAAGTTTCACAGAATGCTTCTGTGTAGTATTTATTTGAAGGTATTCCTTTTTCCACTATTAACCTCTTAGCGCTCCAAATGTCCAGTTGCATTTTCTACAGAATGAGTGTTCAGAACTGCTCAAACATAAGTGTGGTTTAACCCTGTTAGGTGAATGCACAGATCAGAAAGAAGTTTCACAGAATTCTTCTGGGTAGTTTATATTTGAAGATATTCCATTTTTCACTATTACCCACTTAGCGCTCTGAATCTCCAGTTGCATTATCTACAGAAAGATTGTTTCAGAACAGCTCAATCAAAAGAATGGTTTAACTCTGTTAGCTGAATGCACAGAACAGAAAGAAGTTTCACAGAATGCTGTGGTGTAATGTTTATATGAAGATATTCTTTTTACCAATATAGGCCTCTTAGCGCTCAGAATGTCCAATTGCAGTTTCTACAGAAAGGGTGTTTCAGAAAAGCTCAATCAAAAGTAAGGTTCAACTATGTTAGTTGAATGCACAGAACAAAAAGAAGTTTCACAGAATGCTTCTGTGTAGTTTATATTTGAATATATTGCTTTTTCCAATACTACCCTCTTAGCGCTCCAAATGTCCAGTTGCATTTTCTACAGAAAGAGTGTTCAGAACTGCTCAATCAAATGTATGATTTAACTCTCTTAGCTGAATGCACAGATTAGAAAGAAGTTGCACAGGATGCTTCTGTGTAGTTTTTATTTGAAGATATACTTTTTCCCAATATACGCCTCTAGCGCTCAGATTGTCTAATTGCAGTTTCTACACAAAGAGTGTTTCAGAACTGCTCCTTCAAAAGTAGGGCTCAACTCTGTTATTTGAATGCACAGAACAGAAAGTAGTTTCACAGAATGCTTCTCTGTAATTCATATTTGACGATATTACTTTTTCCACTATTACCCACTTAGAGCTCCGAATGTCCACTTGCATTTTCTACAGAAAGAGTGTTCAGAACTGCTCAATCAAAAGTATGGTTTAACTCTGTTAGTTGAATGCACAGATCAGAAAGAAGTTTCACAGAATTCTTCTGTGTAGTTTTTATTTGAAGATATTCCTTTTTCCAATATAGGTCTCTTAGCGCTCAGAATGTCCAATTGCAGTATCTGCAGAAAGAGAGTTTCAGAACTGCTCCATCAAAAGTAAGGTTCAATACTGTTAGTTGAATGCACGGAACAGAAAGAAGTTTCAGAGAATGCTTCTGTGTAGTTTATATTTGAAGATATTCCTTTTTTCACTATCACCCTCTTAGCGCTCCGAATCACCACTTGCATTTTCTACAGAAAGAGTGTTTCAGAACGGCTCAATCAAAAGTAAGGTTCAACTCTTTTAGTTGAATGCACAGAACAGAAAGAAGTTTCACAGAATGCTTCTGTGTAGTATTTAGTTATAGATATTCCTTTTTCAACTATTACCCTCTTAGCGTTCCGAATGTCCACTGGCTGTTTCTACACAATGAGTGTTTCAGAACAGCTCCTTCAAAGTAAGGCTCAAATCTGTTAGTTGAATGCAGAGAATAGAAAAGAGTTTCAGAGAATGCTTCTGTGTAGTTTTAATTTGGGGATATTCCTTTTTCCACTAATACAATCTTAGCGCTCCGAATGTCCACTTGCATTTTCTACAGAAAGAGTTTCTCATAAATTCTCAATCAAAAGTATCGTTTAACTCTGTTAGCTGAATGCACAGATCAGAAATAAGTTTCACAGAATGCTTCTGATTAGTTTTTATTTGGAGATATTCTTTTTCCCAATATAGGCCACTTAGTGCTCAGATTGTCCAATTGCAGTTTCTACAGAATGAGTGTTTCAGAAGGCTCAATCAAAAGTAAGGTTCAACTCTGTTAGTTGAATGCACAGAACAGAAAGAAGTTTCACAGAATGCTTCTGTGTAGTTTATATTTGAATGTATTTCTTTTTCCACTATTACCATCTTAGCGCTCCGAATGTCCACTTGCATTTTCTACAGAAAGAGGGTTTCAGAACGGTTCCATCAAAAGTAAGGTTCTACTCTGTTACTTGAATGCACAGAACAGCAAGAAGTTTCACAGAATACTTCTGTGTAGTTTATATTTGAATATATTCCTTTTTCCAGTATTACCCTCTTAGTGCTCCGAATGTCCACTTGCATTTTCTACAGAAAGAGTGTTCAGAACGGCTCAATCAAAAGTATGGTTTTACTCTGTTATTTGAATGCACATAACAGAAATAAGTTTCACAGAATCCTTCCGTGTAGTATTTTGTTGAAGATATTCCTTTTTCGACTATTATCCTCTTAGCTCTCCGAATGTCCAATTTCAGTTTCTACACAAAGAGTGTTTCAGAACTGCTCCTTCAAAAGTAGGGCTCAACTCTGTTAGTTGAATGCAGAGAACAGAAAGGAGTTACACAGAATGCCTCTGTGTAGTTTATATTTGAATATATTCCCTTTTTCAGTATTACCCTCTTAGCGCTCCGAATGTCCACTTGCATTTTCTACAGAAAGAGTGTTCAGAACTGCTCAATCAAAAGTATGGTTTAACTCGGTTAGCTGAATGCACAGATCAGAAAGAATTTTCACAGAATGCTTCTGTGTACTTTTTATTTGAAGATATTCCTTTCTCCAATATAGGAGCCTTAGCGCTCAGTATGTCCAATTGCAGTATCTACAGAAAGAGTGTTTCTGAACTGCTCAATCAAATGTAAGGTTCAACTCTGTTAGTTGAATGAACGGAACAGAAAGAAGTTTCATAGAATGCTTCTGTGTAGTTTATATTTGAAGATGTTCCTTTTTCCACTATTACCTTCTAAGCGCTCCGAATGTCCACTTGCATTTTCTACAGAAAGAGTGTTTCCGAACTGCTCAATCAAAAGTATGGTTTAATTCTGTTAGCTGAATGCACAGATCAGTACGAAGTTTCACGGAATGCTTCTGTGTAGTTTTTATTTGAAGATAGTCCTTTTTCCAATATAGGCCTCTTAGCGCTCCGAATATCCAATTGCAGTTTCTACAGAAAGAGTGTTTCAGAATGGCTCAATCAAAAGTAGGGTTCAACTCTTTTAGTTGAATGCACAGAACAGAAAGTAGTTTCACAGAATGCTTCTGTGTAGTATTTATTTGAATATATTCCTTTTTCCACTATTACCCTCTTAGCGCTCCGAATGTCCACTTGCAGTTTCTACAGAAAGAGTGTTTCAGGACTGCTCCTTCAAAAATAAGGCTCAACCCTGTTAGTTGAAAGCAGAGAACAGAAACAAGTTTCAGAGAATGCCTCTGTGTAGTTTTTATTTGAAGATATTCCTTTTTCCACAATTACCATCTTAGCGCACCGAATGACCACTTGCATTTTCTACAGAAAGAGTGTTTCAGAACTGCTAAATCAAAAGTATCGTTTAACTCTGTTAGCTGAATGCACAGATAAGAAAGAAGTTTCACAGAATGCATCTGTTTAGTTTTTATTTTAAGATATTCTTTATCCCAATATAGGCATCATAGCGCTCAGTATGTTAAATTGCAGTTTCTACAGAAAGAGTGTTTCAGAACGGCTCAATCAAAAGTAAGGTTCAACTCTGTTAGTTGAATGCACAGAACAAAAAGAAGTTTCACAGAATGCTTCTCAGTAGTTTATATTTGAATATATTCCTTTTTCCACTATTACCCTCTTAGCGCTCCGAATGTCCACTTGCATTTTCTACAGAAAGAGTGTTCGGAACTGCGCAATCAAAAGTATGGTTTAACTCTGTTAGGTGAATGCACGTATCAGAAATAAGTCTCACACAATGCTTCTGTGTAGTTTTTATTTGAAGATATTATTTTTCCCAATATAGGCCTCTTAGCGCTCAGAATGTCCAATTGCATTTTCTACAGAAAGAGTGTTTCAGAACGGCTCAATCAAAAGTAAGGTTCAACTCTGTTATTTGAATGCACAGAACAGAAAGAAGTTTCATACAATGCTTCTGTGTAGTTTATATTTGAACATATTCTTTTTTCCACTATTACCCACTTAGCGCTACAAATGTCCAGTTGCATTTTCTACAGACAGTGTTTCAAAACTGCTCAATCAAAAGTATGGTTTAACTCTGTTAGCTGAATGCTCAGATCAGAAAGAAGTTTCACAGAATGCTTCTGTGTAGTTTATATTTGAATATATTCCTTTTCCACTACTATCCTCTTAGCGCTCCAAATATCCAGTTGCATTTTCTACAGAAAGAGTGTTCAGATCTGCTCAATCAAAAGTATGGTTTAACTCTGTTAGCTGAATGCACAGATCAGAAAGAAGTTTCACCGAATGATTCTGTGTAGTTTATATTTGAAGACATTCCTTTTTCCACTATTACCCTCTTAGCGCTCCGAATCTCCACTTGCATTTTCTATAGAAAGAGTGTTTCAGAACGGCTCAATCAAAACTAAGGTTCAACACTTTTAGTTGAATGAACAGAACAGAAAGTAGTTTCACAGAATGCTTCTGTGTAGTTTTTATTTGTAGATATTCTCTTTCCCAATATAGGCCTCTTAGCGCTCAGAATGTCCAATTGCAGTTTCTACAGAAAGAGTGTTTCAGAACGGCTCAATCAAAACTAAGGTTGAACACTTTTAGTTGAATGAACAGAACAGAAAGAAGTTTCACAGAATGCTACTGTGTAGTTTATATTTGAATATATTCCTTTTTCCAATCTTACCCTCATAGCGCTCCGAATGTCCACTTGCATTTTCCACAGAAAGAGTGTTCTGAACTGCGCAATCAAAAGTATGGTTTCACTCTGTTAGCTGAATGCACATATCAGAAATAAGTTTCAAACAATGCTTCTGTGTAGTTTTTATTTGAAGACATTATTTTTCCCAATATAGGCCTCTTAGCACTCAGAATGTCCAATTCCAGTTTCTACAGAAAGAGTGTTTCAGAACGGCTCAATCAAATGTAAGGTTCAACTCTCTTAGTTGAATGCACAGAACAGAAAGAAGTTTCACAGAATGCTTCTGTGTAGTATTTAGTTGAAGATACTCCTTTTTGGACTATTACCCACTTAGCGCTCCGAATATCCACTGGCAATTTCTACACAAAGAGTGTTTCATAACTGCTCAATCAAAAATATGGTTTAGCTCTGTAATCTGAATTTACAGATCAGAAATAAGTTTCACAGAATGCATCTGTGTAGTTTTTATTGGAAGATATTATTTTTCCCAATGTAGGCCTCTTAGCGCTTAGAATGTCCAATTGCAGTTTCTACAGAAAGAGTGTTTCAGAACGGCTCAATCAAAAGTAAGGTTCAACTCTTTTAGTTGAATGCACAGAACAGAAAGAAGTTTCATACAATGCTTCTGTGTAGTTTATATTTGAACATATTCTTTTTTCCAATATTACCCACTTAGCGCTACGAATGACCAGTTGCATGTTCTACAGACAGAGTGTTTCAAAACTGCTCAATCAAAATATGGTTTAACCCTGTTAGCTGAATGCTCAGATCAGAAAGAAGTTTCACAGAATGCTTCTGTGTAGTTTATATTTGAATATATTCCTTTTTCCACTACTACCCTCTTAGCGCTCCAAATGTCCAGTTGCATTTTCTACAGAAAGAGTGTTCAGATCTGCTGAATCAAAGTATGGTTTAACTCTGTTAGCTTAATGCACAGATCAGAAAGAAGTTTCACAGAATCATTCTGTGCAGTTTATATTTGAAGACATTCCATTTTCCACTATTACCCTCTTAGCGCTCCAAATCTCCACTTGCATTTTCTACAGAAAGAGTGTTTCAGAACGGCTCAATCAAATCTAAGGTTCAAATCAGTTAGTTGAATGCACAGAACAGAATGTAGTTTCACAGATTGCTTCTGTGTAGTTTGTAATTGAAGATATTCCTTTTTCCACTGTTACCCTCTTAGAGCTCAGAATGTCCACTTGCATTTTCTACAGAAAGTGTGTTCAGAACTGCTCTATCAAAAGTATGATTTAACTCTGTTAGGTGAATGCACAGATCAGAAATAAGTTTCACAGAATTCTTCTGTGTAATTTATATATGAAGATAATCCATTTTCCACTATTACCCACTTATCTCTCTGAATGTCCAGTTGCATTTTCTACAGAAAGAGTGTTTCAGAACTGCTCAATCAAAAGTATGGTTTAGCTCTGTTAGCTGAATGCACAGATCAGAAAGATGTTTCACAGAATGCTGCTGTGTAGTGTTTATATGGAGATATTCTTTTTACCAATATAGGCCTCTTAGCGCACAGAATGTCCAATTGCAGTTTCTACAGAAAGAGTGTTTCAGAAAGGCTCAATCAAAAGTAAGGTTCAACTCTGTTATTTGAATGAACAGAACAGAAAGAAGTTTCCGAGAATGATTCTGTGTAGTTTATATTTGAAGATATTCCTTTTTCCACTATTACCTTCTAAGCGCTCCGAATGTCCACTTGCATTTTCTACAGAAAGCGTGTTTCCGAACTGCTCAATCAAAAGTATGGTTTAACTCTGTTAGCTGAATGCACAGATCAGTACGAAGTTTCACAGAATGTTTCTGTGTAGTTTTCATTTGAAGATAGTCCTTTCTCATATATAGGCCTCTTAGCGCTCCGAATATCCAATTGCACTTTCTACAGAAAGAGTGTTTCAGAACGGCTCAATGAAAAGTAGGGTTCAACTCTTTTAGTTGAATTCACAGAACAGAAAGAAGTTTCACAGAATGCTTCTGTGTAGTATTTATTTGAAGGTATTCCTTTTTCCACTATTAACCTCTTAGCGCTCCAAATGTCCAGTTGCATTTTCTACAGAATGAGTGTTCAGAACTGCTCAAACATAAGTGTGGTTTAACCCTGTTAGGTGAATGCACAGATCAGAAAGAAGTTTCACAGAATTCTTCTGGGTAGTTTATATTTGAAGATATTCCATTTTTCACTATTACCCACTTAGCGCTCTGAATCTCCAGTTGCATTATCTACAGAAAGATTGTTTCAGAACAGCTCAATCAAAAGAATGGTTTAACTCTGTTAGCTGAATGCACAGAACAGAAAGAAGTTTCACAGAATGCTGTGGTGTAATGTTTATATGAAGATATTCTTTTTACCAATATAGGCCTCTTAGCGCTCAGAATGTCCAATTGCAGTTTCTACAGAAAGGGTGTTTCAGAAAAGCTCAATCAAAAGTAAGGTTCAACTATGTTAGTTGAATGCACAGAACAAAAAGAAGTTTCACAGAATGCTTCTGTGTAGTTTATATTTGAATATATTGCTTTTTCCAATACTACCCTCTTAGCGCTCCAAATGTCCAGTTGCATTTTCTACAGAAAGAGTGTTCAGAACTGCTCAATCAAATGTATGATTTAACTCTCTTAGCTGAATGCACAGATTAGAAAGAAGTTGCACAGGATGCTTCTGTGTAGTTTTTATTTGAAGATATACTTTTTCCCAATATACGCCTCTAGCGCTCAGATTGTCTAATTGCAGTTTCTACACAAAGAGTGTTTCAGAACTGCTCCTTCAAAAGTAGGGCTCAACTCTGTTATTTGAATGCACAGAACAGAAAGTAGTTTCACAGAATGCTTCTCTGTAATTCATATTTGACGATATTACTTTTTCCACTATTACCCACTTAGAGCTCCGAATGTCCACTTGCATTTTCTACAGAAAGAGTGTTCAGAACTGCTCAATCAAAAGTATGGTTTAACTCTGTTAGTTGAATGCACAGATCAGAAAGAAGTTTCACAGAATTCTTCTGTGTAGTTTTTATTTGAAGATATTCCTTTTTCCAATATAGGTCTCTTAGCGCTCAGAATGTCCAATTGCAGTATCTGCAGAAAGAGAGTTTCAGAACTGCTCCATCAAAAGTAAGGTTCAATACTGTTAGTTGAATGCACGGAACAGAAAGAAGTTTCAGAGAATGCTTCTGTGTAGTTTATATTTGAAGATATTCCTTTTTTCACTATCACCCTCTTAGCGCTCCGAATCACCACTTGCATTTTCTACAGAAAGAGTGTTTCAGAACGGCTCAATCAAAAGTAAGGTTCAACTCTTTTAGTTGAATGCACAGAACAGAAAGAAGTTTCACAGAATGCTTCTGTGTAGTATTTAGTTATAGATATTCCTTTTTCAACTATTACCCTCTTAGCGTTCCGAATGTCCACTGGCTGTTTCTACACAATGAGTGTTTCAGAACAGCTCCTTCAAAGTAAGGCTCAAATCTGTTAGTTGAATGCAGAGAATAGAAAAGAGTTTCAGAGAATGCTTCTGTGTAGTTTTAATTTGGGGATATTCCTTTTTCCACTAATACAATCTTAGCGCTCCGAATGTCCACTTGCATTTTCTACAGAAAGAGTTTCTCATAAATTCTCAATCAAAAGTATCGTTTAACTCTGTTAGCTGAATGCACAGATCAGAAATAAGTTTCACAGAATGCTTCTGATTAGTTTTTATTTGGAGATATTCTTTTTCCCAATATAGGCCACTTAGTGCTCAGATTGTCCAATTGCAGTTTCTACAGAATGAGTGTTTCAGAAGGCTCAATCAAAAGTAAGGTTCAACTCTGTTAGTTGAATGCACAGAACAGAAAGAAGTTTCACAGAATGCTTCTGTGTAGTTTATATTTGAATGTATTTCTTTTTCCACTATTACCATCTTAGCGCTCCGAATGTCCACTTGCATTTTCTACAGAAAGAGGGTTTCAGAACGGTTCCATCAAAAGTAAGGTTCTACTCTGTTACTTGAATGCACAGAACAGCAAGAAGTTTCACAGAATACTTCTGTGTAGTTTATATTTGAATATATTCCTTTTTCCAGTATTACCCTCTTAGTGCTCCGAATGTCCACTTGCATTTTCTACAGAAAGAGTGTTCAGAACGGCTCAATCAAAAGTATGGTTTTACTCTGTTATTTGAATGCACATAACAGAAATAAGTTTCACAGAATCCTTCCGTGTAGTATTTTGTTGAAGATATTCCTTTTTCGACTATTATCCTCTTAGCTCTCCGAATGTCCAATTTCAGTTTCTACACAAAGAGTGTTTCAGAACTGCTCCTTCAAAAGTAGGGCTCAACTCTGTTAGTTGAATGCAGAGAACAGAAAGGAGTTACACAGAATGCCTCTGTGTAGTTTATATTTGAATATATTCCCTTTTTCAGTATTACCCTCTTAGCGCTCCGAATGTCCACTTGCATTTTCTACAGAAAGAGTGTTCAGAACTGCTCAATCAAAAGTATGGTTTAACTCGGTTAGCTGAATGCACAGATCAGAAAGAATTTTCACAGAATGCTTCTGTGTACTTTTTATTTGAAGATATTCCTTTCTCCAATATAGGAGCCTTAGCGCTCAGTATGTCCAATTGCAGTATCTACAGAAAGAGTGTTTCTGAACTGCTCAATCAAATGTAAGGTTCAACTCTGTTAGTTGAATGAACGGAACAGAAAGAAGTTTCATAGAATGCTTCTGTGTAGTTTATATTTGAAGATGTTCCTTTTTCCACTATTACCTTCTAAGCGCTCCGAATGTCCACTTGCATTTTCTACAGAAAGAGTGTTTCCGAACTGCTCAATCAAAAGTATGGTTTAATTCTGTTAGCTGAATGCACAGATCAGTACGAAGTTTCACGGAATGCTTCTGTGTAGTTTTTATTTGAAGATAGTCCTTTTTCCAATATAGGCCTCTTAGCGCTCCGAATATCCAATTGCAGTTTCTACAGAAAGAGTGTTTCAGAATGGCTCAATCAAAAGTAGGGTTCAACTCTTTTAGTTGAATGCACAGAACAGAAAGTAGTTTCACAGAATGCTTCTGTGTAGTATTTATTTGAATATATTCCTTTTTCCACTATTACCCTCTTAGCGCTCCGAATGTCCACTTGCAGTTTCTACAGAAAGAGTGTTTCAGGACTGCTCCTTCAAAAATAAGGCTCAACCCTGTTAGTTGAAAGCAGAGAACAGAAACAAGTTTCAGAGAATGCCTCTGTGTAGTTTTTATTTGAAGATATTCCTTTTTCCACAATTACCATCTTAGCGCACCGAATGACCACTTGCATTTTCTACAGAAAGAGTGTTTCAGAACTGCTAAATCAAAAGTATCGTTTAACTCTGTTAGCTGAATGCACAGATAAGAAAGAAGTTTCACAGAATGCATCTGTTTAGTTTTTATTTTAAGATATTCTTTATCCCAATATAGGCATCATAGCGCTCAGTATGTTAAATTGCAGTTTCTACAGAAAGAGTGTTTCAGAACGGCTCAATCAAAAGTAAGGTTCAACTCTGTTAGTTGAATGCACAGAACAAAAAGAAGTTTCACAGAATGCTTCTCAGTAGTTTATATTTGAATATATTCCTTTTTCCACTATTACCCTCTTAGCGCTCCGAATGTCCACTTGCATTTTCTACAGAAAGAGTGTTCGGAACTGCGCAATCAAAAGTATGGTTTAACTCTGTTAGGTGAATGCACGTATCAGAAATAAGTCTCACACAATGCTTCTGTGTAGTTTTTATTTGAAGATATTATTTTTCCCAATATAGGCCTCTTAGCGCTCAGAATGTCCAATTGCATTTTCTACAGAAAGAGTGTTTCAGAACGGCTCAATCAAAAGTAAGGTTCAACTCTGTTATTTGAATGCACAGAACAGAAAGAAGTTTCATACAATGCTTCTGTGTAGTTTATATTTGAACATATTCTTTTTTCCACTATTACCCACTTAGCGCTACAAATGTCCAGTTGCATTTTCTACAGACAGTGTTTCAAAACTGCTCAATCAAAAGTATGGTTTAACTCTGTTAGCTGAATGCTCAGATCAGAAAGAAGTTTCACAGAATGCTTCTGTGTAGTTTATATTTGAATATATTCCTTTTCCACTACTATCCTCTTAGCGCTCCAAATATCCAGTTGCATTTTCTACAGAAAGAGTGTTCAGATCTGCTCAATCAAAAGTATGGTTTAACTCTGTTAGCTGAATGCACAGATCAGAAAGAAGTTTCACCGAATGATTCTGTGTAGTTTATATTTGAAGACATTCCTTTTTCCACTATTACCCTCTTAGCGCTCCGAATCTCCACTTGCATTTTCTATAGAAAGAGTGTTTCAGAACGGCTCAATCAAAACTAAGGTTCAACACTTTTAGTTGAATGAACAGAACAGAAAGTAGTTTCACAGAATGCTTCTGTGTAGTTTTTATTTGTAGATATTCTCTTTCCCAATATAGGCCTCTTAGCGCTCAGAATGTCCAATTGCAGTTTCTACAGAAAGAGTGTTTCAGAACGGCTCAATCAAAACTAAGGTTGAACACTTTTAGTTGAATGAACAGAACAGAAAGAAGTTTCACAGAATGCTACTGTGTAGTTTATATTTGAATATATTCCTTTTTCCAATCTTACCCTCATAGCGCTCCGAATGTCCACTTGCATTTTCCACAGAAAGAGTGTTCTGAACTGCGCAATCAAAAGTATGGTTTCACTCTGTTAGCTGAATGCACATATCAGAAATAAGTTTCAAACAATGCTTCTGTGTAGTTTTTATTTGAAGACATTATTTTTCCCAATATAGGCCTCTTAGCACTCAGAATGTCCAATTCCAGTTTCTACAGAAAGAGTGTTTCAGAACGGCTCAATCAAATGTAAGGTTCAACTCTCTTAGTTGAATGCACAGAACAGAAAGAAGTTTCACAGAATGCTTCTGTGTAGTATTTAGTTGAAGATACTCCTTTTTGGACTATTACCCACTTAGCGCTCCGAATATCCACTGGCAATTTCTACACAAAGAGTGTTTCATAACTGCTCAATCAAAAATATGGTTTAGCTCTGTAATCTGAATTTACAGATCAGAAATAAGTTTCACAGAATGCATCTGTGTAGTTTTTATTGGAAGATATTATTTTTCCCAATGTAGGCCTCTTAGCGCTTAGAATGTCCAATTGCAGTTTCTACAGAAAGAGTGTTTCAGAACGGCTCAATCAAAAGTAAGGTTCAACTCTTTTAGTTGAATGCACAGAACAGAAAGAAGTTTCATACAATGCTTCTGTGTAGTTTATATTTGAACATATTCTTTTTTCCAATATTACCCACTTAGCGCTACGAATGACCAGTTGCATGTTCTACAGACAGAGTGTTTCAAAACTGCTCAATCAAAATATGGTTTAACCCTGTTAGCTGAATGCTCAGATCAGAAAGAAGTTTCACAGAATGCTTCTGTGTAGTTTATATTTGAATATATTCCTTTTTCCACTACTACCCTCTTAGCGCTCCAAATGTCCAGTTGCATTTTCTACAGAAAGAGTGTTCAGATCTGCTGAATCAAAGTATGGTTTAACTCTGTTAGCTTAATGCACAGATCAGAAAGAAGTTTCACAGAATCATTCTGTGCAGTTTATATTTGAAGACATTCCATTTTCCACTATTACCCTCTTAGCGCTCCAAATCTCCACTTGCATTTTCTACAGAAAGAGTGTTTCAGAACGGCTCAATCAAATCTAAGGTTCAAATCAGTTAGTTGAATGCACAGAACAGAATGTAGTTTCACAGATTGCTTCTGTGTAGTTTGTAATTGAAGATATTCCTTTTTCCACTGTTACCCTCTTAGAGCTCAGAATGTCCACTTGCATTTTCTACAGAAAGTGTGTTCAGAACTGCTCTATCAAAAGTATGATTTAACTCTGTTAGGTGAATGCACAGATCAGAAATAAGTTTCACAGAATTCTTCTGTGTAATTTATATATGAAGATAATCCATTTTCCACTATTACCCACTTATCTCTCTGAATGTCCAGTTGCATTTTCTACAGAAAGAGTGTTTCAGAACTGCTCAATCAAAAGTATGGTTTAGCTCTGTTAGCTGAATGCACAGATCAGAAAGATGTTTCACAGAATGCTGCTGTGTAGTGTTTATATGGAGATATTCTTTTTACCAATATAGGCCTCTTAGCGCACAGAATGTCCAATTGCAGTTTCTACAGAAAGAGTGTTTCAGAAAGGCTCAATCAAAAGTAAGGTTCAACTCTGTTATTTGAATGAACAGAACAGAAAGAAGTTTCCGAGAATGATTCTGTGTAGTTTATATTTGAAGATATTCCTTTTTCCACTATTACCTTCTAAGCGCTCCGAATGTCCACTTGCATTTTCTACAGAAAGCGTGTTTCCGAACTGCTCAATCAAAAGTATGGTTTAACTCTGTTAGCTGAATGCACAGATCAGTACGAAGTTTCACAGAATGTTTCTGTGTAGTTTTCATTTGAAGATAGTCCTTTCTCATATATAGGCCTCTTAGCGCTCCGAATATCCAATTGCACTTTCTACAGAAAGAGTGTTTCAGAACGGCTCAATGAAAAGTAGGGTTCAACTCTTTTAGTTGAATTCACAGAACAGAAAGAAGTTTCACAGAATGCTTCTGTGTAGTATTTATTTGAAGGTATTCCTTTTTCCACTATTAACCTCTTAGCGCTCCAAATGTCCAGTTGCATTTTCTACAGAATGAGTGTTCAGAACTGCTCAAACATAAGTGTGGTTTAACCCTGTTAGGTGAATGCACAGATCAGAAAGAAGTTTCACAGAATTCTTCTGGGTAGTTTATATTTGAAGATATTCCATTTTTCACTATTACCCACTTAGCGCTCTGAATCTCCAGTTGCATTATCTACAGAAAGATTGTTTCAGAACAGCTCAATCAAAAGAATGGTTTAACTCTGTTAGCTGAATGCACAGAACAGAAAGAAGTTTCACAGAATGCTGTGGTGTAATGTTTATATGAAGATATTCTTTTTACCAATATAGGCCTCTTAGCGCTCAGAATGTCCAATTGCAGTTTCTACAGAAAGGGTGTTTCAGAAAAGCTCAATCAAAAGTAAGGTTCAACTATGTTAGTTGAATGCACAGAACAAAAAGAAGTTTCACAGAATGCTTCTGTGTAGTTTATATTTGAATATATTGCTTTTTCCAATACTACCCTCTTAGCGCTCCAAATGTCCAGTTGCATTTTCTACAGAAAGAGTGTTCAGAACTGCTCAATCAAATGTATGATTTAACTCTCTTAGCTGAATGCACAGATTAGAAAGAAGTTGCACAGGATGCTTCTGTGTAGTTTTTATTTGAAGATATACTTTTTCCCAATATACGCCTCTAGCGCTCAGATTGTCTAATTGCAGTTTCTACACAAAGAGTGTTTCAGAACTGCTCCTTCAAAAGTAGGGCTCAACTCTGTTATTTGAATGCACAGAACAGAAAGTAGTTTCACAGAATGCTTCTCTGTAATTCATATTTGACGATATTACTTTTTCCACTATTACCCACTTAGAGCTCCGAATGTCCACTTGCATTTTCTACAGAAAGAGTGTTCAGAACTGCTCAATCAAAAGTATGGTTTAACTCTGTTAGTTGAATGCACAGATCAGAAAGAAGTTTCACAGAATTCTTCTGTGTAGTTTTTATTTGAAGATATTCCTTTTTCCAATATAGGTCTCTTAGCGCTCAGAATGTCCAATTGCAGTATCTGCAGAAAGAGAGTTTCAGAACTGCTCCATCAAAAGTAAGGTTCAATACTGTTAGTTGAATGCACGGAACAGAAAGAAGTTTCAGAGAATGCTTCTGTGTAGTTTATATTTGAAGATATTCCTTTTTTCACTATCACCCTCTTAGCGCTCCGAATCACCACTTGCATTTTCTACAGAAAGAGTGTTTCAGAACGGCTCAATCAAAAGTAAGGTTCAACTCTTTTAGTTGAATGCACAGAACAGAAAGAAGTTTCACAGAATGCTTCTGTGTAGTATTTAGTTATAGATATTCCTTTTTCAACTATTACCCTCTTAGCGTTCCGAATGTCCACTGGCTGTTTCTACACAATGAGTGTTTCAGAACAGCTCCTTCAAAGTAAGGCTCAAATCTGTTAGTTGAATGCAGAGAATAGAAAAGAGTTTCAGAGAATGCTTCTGTGTAGTTTTAATTTGGGGATATTCCTTTTTCCACTAATACAATCTTAGCGCTCCGAATGTCCACTTGCATTTTCTACAGAAAGAGTTTCTCATAAATTCTCAATCAAAAGTATCGTTTAACTCTGTTAGCTGAATGCACAGATCAGAAATAAGTTTCACAGAATGCTTCTGATTAGTTTTTATTTGGAGATATTCTTTTTCCCAATATAGGCCACTTAGTGCTCAGATTGTCCAATTGCAGTTTCTACAGAATGAGTGTTTCAGAAGGCTCAATCAAAAGTAAGGTTCAACTCTGTTAGTTGAATGCACAGAACAGAAAGAAGTTTCACAGAATGCTTCTGTGTAGTTTATATTTGAATGTATTTCTTTTTCCACTATTACCATCTTAGCGCTCCGAATGTCCACTTGCATTTTCTACAGAAAGAGGGTTTCAGAACGGTTCCATCAAAAGTAAGGTTCTACTCTGTTACTTGAATGCACAGAACAGCAAGAAGTTTCACAGAATACTTCTGTGTAGTTTATATTTGAATATATTCCTTTTTCCAGTATTACCCTCTTAGTGCTCCGAATGTCCACTTGCATTTTCTACAGAAAGAGTGTTCAGAACGGCTCAATCAAAAGTATGGTTTTACTCTGTTATTTGAATGCACATAACAGAAATAAGTTTCACAGAATCCTTCCGTGTAGTATTTTGTTGAAGATATTCCTTTTTCGACTATTATCCTCTTAGCTCTCCGAATGTCCAATTTCAGTTTCTACACAAAGAGTGTTTCAGAACTGCTCCTTCAAAAGTAGGGCTCAACTCTGTTAGTTGAATGCAGAGAACAGAAAGGAGTTACACAGAATGCCTCTGTGTAGTTTATATTTGAATATATTCCCTTTTTCAGTATTACCCTCTTAGCGCTCCGAATGTCCACTTGCATTTTCTACAGAAAGAGTGTTCAGAACTGCTCAATCAAAAGTATGGTTTAACTCGGTTAGCTGAATGCACAGATCAGAAAGAATTTTCACAGAATGCTTCTGTGTACTTTTTATTTGAAGATATTCCTTTCTCCAATATAGGAGCCTTAGCGCTCAGTATGTCCAATTGCAGTATCTACAGAAAGAGTGTTTCTGAACTGCTCAATCAAATGTAAGGTTCAACTCTGTTAGTTGAATGAACGGAACAGAAAGAAGTTTCATAGAATGCTTCTGTGTAGTTTATATTTGAAGATGTTCCTTTTTCCACTATTACCTTCTAAGCGCTCCGAATGTCCACTTGCATTTTCTACAGAAAGAGTGTTTCCGAACTGCTCAATCAAAAGTATGGTTTAATTCTGTTAGCTGAATGCACAGATCAGTACGAAGTTTCACGGAATGCTTCTGTGTAGTTTTTATTTGAAGATAGTCCTTTTTCCAATATAGGCCTCTTAGCGCTCCGAATATCCAATTGCAGTTTCTACAGAAAGAGTGTTTCAGAATGGCTCAATCAAAAGTAGGGTTCAACTCTTTTAGTTGAATGCACAGAACAGAAAGTAGTTTCACAGAATGCTTCTGTGTAGTATTTATTTGAATATATTCCTTTTTCCACTATTACCCTCTTAGCGCTCCGAATGTCCACTTGCAGTTTCTACAGAAAGAGTGTTTCAGGACTGCTCCTTCAAAAATAAGGCTCAACCCTGTTAGTTGAAAGCAGAGAACAGAAACAAGTTTCAGAGAATGCCTCTGTGTAGTTTTTATTTGAAGATATTCCTTTTTCCACAATTACCATCTTAGCGCACCGAATGACCACTTGCATTTTCTACAGAAAGAGTGTTTCAGAACTGCTAAATCAAAAGTATCGTTTAACTCTGTTAGCTGAATGCACAGATAAGAAAGAAGTTTCACAGAATGCATCTGTTTAGTTTTTATTTTAAGATATTCTTTATCCCAATATAGGCATCATAGCGCTCAGTATGTTAAATTGCAGTTTCTACAGAAAGAGTGTTTCAGAACGGCTCAATCAAAAGTAAGGTTCAACTCTGTTAGTTGAATGCACAGAACAAAAAGAAGTTTCACAGAATGCTTCTCAGTAGTTTATATTTGAATATATTCCTTTTTCCACTATTACCCTCTTAGCGCTCCGAATGTCCACTTGCATTTTCTACATAAAGAGTGTTCAGAACGGCTCAATCAAAAATATGGTTTTACTCTGTTAGTTAAATGCACATATCAGAAATAAGTTTCAGAGGAGGCTTCTGTGTAGTATTTAGTTGAAGATATTCCTTTTTTGAATATTAACCTCTTAGCGCTCCGAATGTCCACTGGCAGTTTCTACACAAAGAGTTTTTCAGAACTGCTCCTTCAAAAGTAATGCTCAACACTGTAAGTTGAATGCAGAGAACAGAAAGAAGTTTCACAGAATGCTTCTGTGTAGTTTATATTTGAATATATTCCTTTTTTCAGTATTACCCTCTTAGCGCTCCGAATGTCCACCTGCATTTTCTACAAAAAGAGTGTTCAGAACTGCTCAATCAAAAGTATGGTTTATCTCTGTTAGCTGAATGCACATATCAGTACGAAGTTTCACAGAATGCTTCTGTGTAGTTTTTATTTGAAGATAGTCCTTTTTCAAATATAGGCCTCTTAGCGCTCCGAATATCCAATTGCAGTTTCTACAGAAAGAGTGTTTCAGAACGGCAAAATGAAAAGTAGGATTCAACACTTTTAGTTGAATTCACAGAACAGAAAGTAGTTTCACAGATTGCTTCTGTGTAGTATTTATTTGAAGGTATTCCTTTTTCCACTATTACCCTAGTAGCGCTCGGAATGTCCACTTGCAGTTTCTACAGAAAGTGTGTTTCAGGGCTGCTCCTTCAAAAATAAGGCTCAACTCTGTTAGTTGAATGCAGAGAACAGAAAGAAGTTTCAGAGAATGCCTCTGTGTAGTTTTTATTTGAAGATATTACTTTTTCCACAATTACCAACTTAGCGCACCGAATGTCCACTTGCATTTTCTACAGAAAGAGTGTTTCAGAACTGCTAAATCAAATGTATCATTTAATTCTGTTAGCTGAATGCACAGATCAGAAAGTAGTTTCAGAGAATGCATCTCTGTAGTTTTTATTTGAAGATATTATTTTTCTCAATATAGGACTCTTAGCGTTCAGAAATCCAATTACACTTTGTACAGAAAGTGTGTTTCAGAACTGCTCAATCAAAATTAAGGTTCAACTCTGTTAGTTGAATGCACAGAACAGAATGTAGTTTCACAGAATGCTTCTGTGTAGTTTATATTTGAATATATTCCATTTTCCACTAGTACCCACTTAGCGCTCTGAATGTCCAGTTGCATTTTCTACAGAAAGAGTGTTTCAGAACTGCTCAATCAAAAGTATGGTTTAACTCTGTTAGCTGAATGCAGAGATCAGAAAGAAGCTTCACAGAATGCTGCTGTGTAGTGTTTATATGAAGATATTCTTTTTACCAATATAGGCCTCTTAGATCTCCGAATGTCCACTTGCATTTTCTACAGAAAGTGTGTTCAGAACTGCTCTATCAAAAGTATGGTTTAACTGTGTTAGGTGAATGCACAGATCAGAAATAAGTTTCACAGAATTCTTCTGTGTAGTTTATATTTGAAGATATTCCATTTTCCACTATTACCCACTTAGCGCTCTGAATGTCCAGTTGCATTTTCTACAGAAAGAGTGTTTCAGAACTGCTCAATCAAAAGTATGGTTTAACTCTGTTAGCTGAATGCACAGATCAGAAAGAAGTTTCACAGAATGCTGCTGTGTAGTGTTTATATGAAGATATTCTTTTTACCAATATAGGCCTCTTAGCGCTCAGAATGTCCAATTGCATTTTCTACAGAAAGAGTGTTTCAGAAAGGCTCAATCAAAAGTAAGGTTCAACTATGTTAGTTGAATGCACAGAACAGAAACAAGTTTCACAGAATGCTTCTGTGTAGTTTATATTTGAATATATTCCTTTTTGCACTACTACCCTCTTAGCGCTCCAAATGTCCTGTTGTATTTTCTACAGAAAGAGTGTTCAGAACTGATCAATCAAATGTATGATTTAACTCTGTTAGCTGAATGCACAGATCAGAAAAAGTGTCACAGAATGCTTCTGTGTAGTTTTTATTTGAAGATATTCTTTTTCCCAATATAGGCCTCTTATCGCTCAGATTGTCCAATTGAATTTTCTACAGAAAGAGTGTTTCAGAATGGCTCTATCAAAAGTAAGGTTCAACTCTGTTATTTGAATGCACAGAACAGAAAGTAGTTTCACAGAATGCTTGTCTGTAGTTCTTATTTGACGATATTACTTTTTCCACTATTACCCTCTTAGAGCTCCGAATGTCCACTTGCATTTTCTACAGAAAGAGTGTTCAGAACTGCTCAATCAAAAGTATGGTTTAACTCTGTTAGTTGAATGCACAGATCAGAAAGAAGTTTCACAGAATTCTTCTGTGTAGTTTTTATTTGAAGATATTCCTTTTTCCAATATAGGACTCTTAGCGTTCAGAATTTCCAATTGCAGTATCTACAGAAAGAGAGTTTCAGAACTGGTCAATCAAAAGTAAGGTTCAATATTGTTAGTTGAATGCAAGGAACAGAAAGAAGTTCTACAGAATGCTTCTGTGTAGTTTATATTTGAAGATATTCCTTTTTCCTCTATTACCCTCTTAGCGCTCCGAATCACCACTTGCATTTTCTACAGAAAGTGTTTCAGAACGGCTCAATGAAAAGTAAGGTTCAACTCTTTTAGTTGAATGCACAGAAAAGAAAGAAGTTTCACAGAATGCTTCTGTTTATTATTTAGTTGAAGATATTCCTTTTTCGACTATTACCCTCTTAGCGTTCCGAATGTCCACTGGCAGTTTCTACACAAAGAGTGTTTCAGAACAGCTCCTTCAAAAGTAAGGCTCAACTCTGTTAGTTTAATGCAGAGAACAGAAAGGAGTTTCAGAGAATGCTTCTGTGTAGTTTTTATTTAGGGATATTCCTTTTTCCACTATTACAATCTTAGCGCTCCTAATGTCCACTTGCATTTCCTACAGAAACAGTGTTTAATAACTGCTCAATCAAAAGTATGGTTTAACTCTGTTAGCTGAATGCACAGATCAGAAATAAGTTTCACAGAATTCTTCTGAGTAGTTTTTATTTGGAGATATTCTTTTTCCCAATATAGGCCACTTAGCGCTCAGAATGTCCAATTGCGATTTCTACAGAATGAGTGTTTCAGGACGGCTCAATCAAAAGTAAGGTTCAACTCTGTTAGTTGAATGCACAGAACAGAAAGAAGTTTCACAGAATTCTTCTGTGTAGTTTATATTTGAATATATTCCTTTTTCCTGTATTACCTTCTTAGTGCTCCGAATGTCCACTTGCATTTTCTTCAGAAAGAGTGTTCATAATGGCTCAATCAAAAGTATGGTTTTACTCTGTTAGTTGAATGCACATATCAGAAATAAGTTTCACAGAATGCTTCTGTGTAGTATTTAGCTGAAGATATTCCTTTTTCGACTTTTATCCTCTTAGCTCTCCGAATGTCCAATTTCAGTTTCTACACAAAGAGTGTTTCGGAACTGCTCCTTCAAAAGTAAGGCTCAACTCTGTTAGTTGAATGCAGAGAACAGAAAGAAGTTGCAGAGAACAGAAAGAAATTTCACAGAATGCTTCTGTTTACTTTATATTTGAATATATTCCTTTTTCCACTACTACCCTCTTAGCGCTGCAAATGTCCAGTTGCATTTTCTACAGAAAGAGTGTTCAGAACTGCTCAATCAAAAGTACGGTTTAACTCTGTTAGCTGAATGCACAGATCAGAAAGATGTTTCACAGAATGATTCTGTGTAGTTTATATTTGAAGATATTCCTTTCTGTTCTCTGCATTAAAATCAATCAAAAAATTATATTGAAATTGAAATACTGAATTTTATACTAAAGACAAGGCATACAACTGAAAATGAAATTTTCCAGGTGAAAATTTCCAAATCATAAATATGTAGGGACAAAAAACTTTATTTATAAAGAAAAAGATAATTCTAATTAATTGATGATTCCAAGGTTTACAACTTTAAAAATAAATATTATCTTTGAAGTAAAGTCCATTTAAATTATTTATGCCGCCAAAATTCTAGTAATTGTATATGTATATCATGTAAACTTTTTCGAGAAATATGGAATTGGAAATGTTAGAGTATTATGCGGAAAAAATCACCTAAAGGAAAAAATTATCTCCTCATGAAATATTACTTTAGCCACTTTGACAGGGGCAGGTTAAAGAACACTTAATGCACATCAATATGATTAGGAGATGCGCGCTTAGAAATACGTTATCATTGAAAAGAGAATTGTATTATCAGGTTTGCAGGGGCCCTTCTTATCCTTCATATTTATGTAACTTTGTCATCTATAGAAAGATTATAAGAATTTTAAAAATAGCTGATAGTTAAGAAACATCACCATAACACTGTGCTGAATGCATAATAAAACATTTCCCTTCTCTCTAAAAGCCTTTTAAAATTATGTACCATAATCAGTATGGCCAGCAGAGGGTCATTTCCATGTTCAAGTTCCTCTGTTTCTCGAGGGTGAGAATCCTTCTATAGTCTTCTGAGGGTGACACTGTAGTGTTTTCTTAGCCTGATTATTTTTATCTATTTTTTCCGATCCTTTCCTTTGTATATTTACATTTTACATATTGAAAGTTATTTTTTCAAATATTTTATATGCAAATTTACAAAGTACAACGACTGTACATTAAAATAACTTATTTATGCCATATGGAAGATTAAATATAATTTTACAATATCTAATATTGATTGTTTAGTTTCTAATCATTGATACTTGACATGATTTTTCCCAGCATACCTCAAAATATTCTTCAAAATCCTGCGAATTAATTCCTGTAACACTTCTGAGGTGTATTAATAAGCTAGAGATGTAAAGAAGATTTGCAGAGAAAATTAGGTTCCCAAATTAGAAATTTTGTCCCACTATCGACTAGAAACCTCTTGAAATGATCAAAAACAATAATAATGCATGTCATAGAGGAAAACCAATAAGGCTGCTGCAGCATGACTACCTCTGTGACCTCATACAAGTTACGTGTGGGTCCCTACTTCTGTGACCTCAGACAAGTTACGTGTGGGTCCGCACTTATTTTCTTCATCTCTAATAAATATTTGACAAATCTCATTTTCAAAAGTCTTTTAAGGCCTATCCACCTTTATTTTTCAGATGGAGTTTTGCTCTCATTGCCCAGGCTGCAGTGCAATGTCATGGTCTCGGCTCACACAACCTCCGACTCCCGGGTTCATGTGATTCTCCTGCCTCCACCTCCTGAGTAGCTGGGATTACAGGTGCGCAACACAACGCCCAGCTAATTTTTTGTATTTTTAGTAGAGATGGGGTTTCACCATGTTGGTCAGGCTGGTCTTGAACTCCCGACCTCAGGTGATCTGCACGCCTCGGCCTCTCAAAGTGCTGGGATTACAGGCATGAGCAACCGCGGCCTGTGAGGGCTTTCTACTTTTAAGATGTCAGGACGTATAGCCTGGGAGGTAAATGGTAGTATATATATACATATATATATATATATGTATATATATATACACACACACACTGTATATATATACATATATACGGTATATTATACTATATATACATATATACTGAATATTATACTCTATATATACATATCTACTGTATATTATATGTATATATATATATATACACATACACACATACACACATACACACATGAGACAGAGAGAAGAGATAGACAATTTCATGTGAAAATATAAACTGTTAACATAATATTTTGCTTCTCTGAGGAATATTTAGCATTGTTCTCAATCTTCTCTGCAGAATTTAAGCATTTTTCTCAGAACTCACCAGATAGAATGAGGGAGGGGCCATATGATACGAGCCAGAGATGAAGGGAGAACAATAGAGAGGGTGCTTTGGGAAAAATAGTACAGTAAGGCTAGGGAATACTTCTCTCCAACAAAAAGACCAAGGTCACAGCTGTATCTCTTCAGAAGCCAAACTTTCTTTTAAAATGTCAATTTCCATCTATTTCTTGCTTCACAGACATTCCATTCATTGCTGGATTTCAAATAAAGCCTTTCCATGTGCAACCTTTCTATAGAAAAAGAGAAATATGGGGGACAGTACAGTCTAAGAAGTGATTAAGAATATCTAGTGGACTTTCCCAGACTGTAAATCTTTACATATATCTGAGCCTAATGAGGTGATTTATTGTGCTATAATGCACAGTGAACTATACAGATGCTTCTTTTTGATCATGCTGCAGAATGGAACTAAATACTAAATACCAAATAGCACTCCCATGATTCTTATACATGTCATTCATATGGCATATTTATGCTTTTTTATATAGCAATTCTTATTCTTAGCTCTTAGGCAATTACGGAATCTTTTTGTCATTTTAATAATCATGCTCCATTTGAGTTATGCAAGGTAGAAATTCTAAGTAGAAAATCTTGTTTTTATTGAAAGTTTTTAGTAAACATTTTGGAAAAAGTCTGTTTTTTGATGCTACTTCTGCACACTTTCTCAACATGATATTACTTGGTATTGTCCTTATTAACCATAGTACACCATATTCTGCAAATGTTAGAGAGGGTTAAAAATCAGTCATGTATAAGTAAAGCTAATGAAATAGAAAGGAAACCATATTTAGGAAATGGAAGGCAGAAGCAAATGTATTAACCGTGAGTTAGAAACGGTTTAGTCTTTGGAATGAAGCAGCAAGAGTTTAAAAATCTGGTTTGTGATTCACTAGCTTTGTGACCTTGGAGAATTACTTCAGATTTCTGAGTATCAGTTTAGTAGGTGATATCAATTGCAACTTCGCAGAAATATCACAAGTATTAAATAAAGGACTTAGTATCTGGGAGAGCATAGAAAATTACTAATAGTTACATTTTTGTTAATATTACCGTTATTATTATCATACGTATAGTATTTTCTTTCACTGACAATGCATTTAGGACATAAGGAGAACTATAGAACAGTGCTTCTCCAACTTAAATGCAGAGCATGAATCACCTGGAGTTTTGTCAAAATGCGAATTCTGACTCAGTAGCCCTGCAAACTAAGGAAATCTTGATAATGCTGGTGCTGCTAGTTCACCAACAGACCACACGTTTTGCAACAGCTATATAGAATGTCCTGTTTCTTTTTTTAATCACAAAACATGGCAAGCTCTAAAATAAAGCAGAATAACAGATTTAAATGTTAATACTCATGTCCTCAATTTATAATTTCTCCCTCCCTAACAATGGTATAATTCTGATTAAAAATTAGCAAAGAAAAAAATGGAAATTAATCTTCCTATGTTTATTCTTTTAACAAATTCTGTGTGATTACTACTGGGTTACTTGCTGTAGGAAATAGAAAAATTGCTTTGACATAGATCCTCAAGAATCTGTCCCACTACAAGCTTCTTTTTGTAGGAAGCTAAAAGATTTATAAAAATAACCATAATTAAAGAGACAAATGAAGAAGTGCAATGAAAGACGTAGGGAAAGTGCTAGAGGAGTTCGGGGTGGAGGAAAATTATCCTATAATAATATCTATGCGTAACATTATGCTATCTTCCCTAACCAGCGCTTGACCAGATTGTCACAGTGAACTTTGGTCCTTTCTTATATCTTAGTTTTGGTTCCCACATCCTTCTGTTTGGGGAAGTTCTTGTTTTCCTCATGTAATGACAACAACACTTAAACAATGTATACTAGATAAAAGGAACTATATTGCTTTATTTACATAGTTAATTTAATTTGTACAATGAACTATGAAGTAATCAGCATTATTTCCTTCATTTTACATATGAGAAAATGGAGAATCAGCGACATTGAATCATCTCAAGTTTCTAAAATATCCACTCTCACCAGGCTGTTTACCCTGTTTTTGTCTGTATGCTGCTATAACAAAATGCCACAGATTGAGTAATTCATAAAAAACAGAAATGTATTTCTCACAGTTCTGGGGCTGAGAAGTCCGAAATCAAGGCAGTGGAGATTTGGCAGTTGGTCCCGAGGTGGCACCTTCTTGCTTCGTCTTCACGTGACAAAAGTGGGCAAAAACGGACAATGTAACGACATGGCAGAAGAGACTGAGGAGCCCGGCATTCCTCTAAAGCATCTTTTACGAGGACGTTTATCTCATTCATGAGGGTGGATCCTTCTTCATTTAATCACTTAACCAAAAGCCCCATCTCTTGATGTCATTGTCCTGGGATTTTAGTTTCAACATACAAACTTTGGATGGGCACATAGGTTCAAATCATAGCACCCTCCAAATTATAATGCCTCTCTCATGCCTGTTCTCCTTGAAGTACCCTCTGGTTTTGCTCTCTTCATTCTTGCCATCACAGTTAACCCTTCAGTTCCATTTCTTTAAGTAATCTCTAAATTTGTAAGATGGTTCCATCTTTTTTTTTGTATATGGCAGTCTCTCAAACATATTTGTCATATGAACTAAGCAGGTAAATATGTAAATGCCAGCTAAATTTTAGTGAATGATATAATGGCCTAAAGTTGTATCTACCCTTCAGCCAAATATATTTACTTTTAGTAGCAATCTCCTGTCATATACAAAGTCACGACTCTAGGGGTAAACATTTTAGCCTGTGGGTAAGATGTAAAGCAGTGGTATGTTATAGTGACAACTCACTGTCATAGCACTGGGACATGCTTCTCTATCTGCTACAAATTGAATCAACAAAATATATATGATTTTGTCAGATTTAAATGTATGCTCCTGTTAGTAAAATAAAAGTATGGGAAAACTTTACGGAGTAGATTTAATAGAAATGTTTTCCTGAGTTATCTGCCTTCTTTATTTTTATGTTATGCTTTAAGTCTATGGTCAATGTATAGAGCTATGATTGATGTGCTTTTCCAATTCTGTTCAGATCAGACAGGTTAATTTTCTTCTTTTAAATCTTCTTGAATTTTGTCTAACACTTTTTGTTCCAATTTCTTACTAGATTATACTCCCTTCCCTAACTGCTTCATGATTACTTATACACAAACAATATTATGATATTGACACATTGAATTCATTTTAGGTGATGATTTTGGTCATAAACATGAGCAGGTTGTGAAGTGTTTCAGCCATCCCAGGGCATGGCTGTGAGTCCCTTGTCTAATGTTTCAAAAAAATCTTGAATTTGTGATGCTGTGATGGTCCCTCAGATATTCTTACACACATCTTTGCCCCTTGTTCCCTCTAACTTTCCTCTTCTGATAAAAAAGCAAACACTGCCAAACTCAAATGGAATTACATTTTGATGCAAGTGTCACTATGCAATGGTTGCCAATAAAAGTACACAAGGAATTTCATTATGGTGAATTAAAGGCAAACAGACTTCAGAGAAATGAGCACGAACATGAAAATGGCGCATGGTACGCGGATCTCACTGGAAAGTCATTCGGTACACAATGTTTTCACTAGAAAAATCCATTAGCTTTAGCTAGAAATTGAAATTACTTTGTAGGAAATCAGAATAAAATATGTGAAAACATTATATTCTGTGCAAGATTAATACCACGCCTGGTGTTGAAAGGTTTGTGGTCTTGCTTCGACGATGCTAAAAGGTCAGAAACCACAAAGATGCATATGTGTTGTCGTTTGCACAGTTACTAATTTTTCTCATTATTTCCATAATGCGATGTGCTGTTTCAACAGAGAAACCCTCTGGAGAGTGGCTTGCACTGTTTTCAGGCAGCTCTTTTGCTTTCATGTTTTGGCCTTGGCCAGGGAATTCAGACAGACTTTTCAGTTATTTTCGACAAGAATGTATTCATTGATTGTTTTAAATAATAATAAATAGATTTTAAAATTACTGTACATTACTGCACTTTAAACGCCATGAGGTCAAGGACTCTAAAGTCTGGACATCATTGTATACCCTACATCTTGCACAAGGTTTAGAAAAAATGGCATGGACACCTATTTTTTGAATCAATAAATGAATACATAAAAGAATTCCAAACTCTAGTCCAAGGTTTTAGATTAATAATGTATTAAAATGCGTAAAATTTATAGACAAAACTCTTCTTATTTAGAAGTTTATTCTTTAGTTGGAGAGATAAAATATATGCACATAAAAGCTTAAGGAAAAATAATAAGGGTTTTGAAGTACTTACTATGTGAAAAATTTAGCATAAATCTTACATCCATTTATTTAACACATTTTATACGTTGCATTATTTATATATAGTGCTGATTGGTAGAATTCATATGTGAACGGAACTATAAAAATTTTGAGGATAAGCACTAGAAACACAGAATAAATAGAGTGTTAACATGCAAAACACAGAAATACTTCAATTGACTAGGTGAAAGAAAAGATTTCTGGTTCCATGTACACTGATTATTGAGGGATGAGTATGACATTATTATGCCAGAATCAATAAATATTTTAAATAGGGAGAAAACTATAATTATATATCTTTGTGTTCAACAGGAGTAGCAGTACTGATAAAGTAGAAGTTTGTTATACCTTTTTTATAGTCTTTTAAAGTTGTTTATAAATAAAATCTACTCTTAGTTAATTAATGGTTGATGTTCATTGAAGTGTTTTCAAATTTTTGACCTCTGAATTGCCTTGTACATATGGAGAAATAAAGCTTGCCTAGCATAATTTCTTGAGTGGAGAATGAATGATCTGGATAGATTTGTTGACAATATGTCTGTACTTATTTTATTAATTCTTTAACCTTCATGAAGAAAAATATAAAAGTCATATTCTAGTATTTTATACCATGGAAAAAATGTCTTATCCTTTTCCTAAGGAAAAATACATCATGACACAAAAGTAAAGTTAATTAAATTACTTACTTTATTAATTAACTGTCTATTATTTCTATGGGTTGAAGTAAATTTGATACTCAATGCTATTTAATCTAATTCTAAAAGCTTGAATGAGTAATGATTTTTTCATGTAAGGTTAGTTGAAATAAATTATCACTGATTTTCAGATTTAATATTAATTAGCTATTGCATATTCTTAATGGGAAATAAGTGTTTAAAAAGCCCTTTTTGGTTGCGAAAAGACCACGCCCATTGTAGACTTCTTAGAATACATCACATCTGGCCTCCTTTTTAGAGTGGGGAATTCAACTCATAAGTGGCTGGACATTGATTCTGAACATTTTGAACATTATTTGCCTGTCTTCACTCATACTGGTTGCTGTTCTTTTATAAGTAATCACCATGTTTAGCATGCACTTGAACTATTGTTACTTAGGGTGCTTGACTATTTACAAGTCTCACTAGGATTCTAGGTATTCATTAGTCTCGTGGTGTGTATTTGCTGATGGTCCTATTATCTTTGTTGGTTCAGTTACACAGTACCATCCAAGATGCTGCAACACATTATACACAGGCTATGGGTTGTGGGAGCTACAGATTTCAGTTATTATTTAGGCTCAGAAACTTAGAATCTCTGCAAGGTTGGACATGATCCTTAGTCTTGTTTTAAGACCGTCTTGTTTTAAAAGTTAAACCCAAATTCTTAAAATATAGAATAGGGGTGCTAGTAGTGCTCACAGAATTGTAGTAAAGATCAGCTGGGAAAGAAGGGCCTATTAAACAGAGCCTGGTATTTAATAAGTATCAGCTGCCTTCAATTAGGAATCTGTGTTGTCATGATTAGAAGATTGCTGGTTTATTTTACAGATCTGTAAGTATAGCCAAAATATGTCAAAATAACCACCAGAAAGAATCATATACCGTCCCTTGAACATTTCATCCCTAGAATCTAGCCAGATTAGCATCTCTATACTGGCAATACTGTTAACACAGATTGTGCTCAAACCCCTCATTGACTTTTCAGCACCTGTAAATTACTGGAGATTTAGGAAGAAGTCTGGGGTTATGGCTTAGTTAAGCTGAGTGGCCAGAAAGTGTGAGATGCTGGATGCCTCCTCCAGTTCATTTCTCCAGCCGCCGCACCAGGCGTATCCATAGCTCCGCTCCCGGGAGCTCGTCTCCGGCGTGGGGTGTGTGCGCACCCCTGGCCGGGCGGAGCCTGGAGCCTGCTCATTAGCAGCGCGGGCAGCTCGTGCGCCCGCAGGAGGGAGGCGGAAGCACAGCCCTGAGCCGCCAGCAGGAGGAGGGAGCGCGGCGGCTGCAGGCAGGGGAGGGAGAGGAAAGAACGGAGGGACGGTTCCCGGACAGAGCGGGAGGAATCGGGGAGCGGCCAGTCCAGGGGGAGCTGCTCCGCTGCGCTGCGCTCGTTATTCACAGGACGCGGCGGCGCTTCCCGGGGCCGCTTCCCGGTCCCCTGGGTGGAGGCTGCCATCTAAACCTGACTCCAGGTGAGTTCCCCAAAGAGGCGAAGCGAGGGGTCTCGAACCAGAGACTTGGAACTGGCGAGGCTGCTCGGCTCCCCAAGCGCTGCTGCCTTGACATTTCCCGATTCACGGGAGGTTTTGGGGGCGGCTGCACAGGCTGGAGGGGCGGATGGGCGGTTGCGATCCTCAGCCGGCGTGGGGGCGTTCGGGAGGAATTAGCTTCAGTGAACGGGGTTTTAGGAGATGTCCGCAAGGCACGCGCTATGTACGCGTTTCTAGACGAGCTTTTGAGACAGAAATTTGGCTTCCCGGATGCCCGTTTTGGCCTTCTGTCCTTCCTTTTGCTTGCCTCATGCCCAATTTTCCAAGCCGAGGAAAGGACTGGAAGGGCGTGGAAGTAGGAGGTCTGGGCACAGCATTCGGCAGGGCAGCCCTGGTCTCCAAGTTTGGGGGTGGGGGGTGGGACTCTTTTCCTTTCAGCCTAATTTACCAGGGGAAAACCCGCAGAGCACCTTGAGGTGCCTTTGCTCCGCACCCTCCATAAGCTTATTAGAGGGAACTTGAGGCTCGCTAGACAACCTGTGACAGGTGACGGCAATTTAGCTTAAAAGCCATGTTGGTTCACTTCGTCTCCTCTTTATCCTTTGTTGCAAAATTGATACCTTTTTGGATTTCTTTAACAGCACAAAGTTTAAGTGGCCGGCTGACAGGAAATATTTCTTTTGAAAATGCTATGAGAAAAGTGATGAGTTAACGTTGAGAGAAAGGCAACTTTATTTTCTCGGAAGAACTTTGGGGAAAGAGATTGATAGGGAAATTCTGGGCATGAAATTATGGACATTTCCCACAGAACTTCCTTCATTTATTTATTTTTTTACATTTCCTTCATTTTTTTTTTAATCGTGTGTGTGTGTATCAGAGAGACAAAATTCGTTGGAGGTATTAGGACTTTATTTGGTTTAGAAGTTTCTTTCTTACTAATAGCACTAATTTGTGATCTTCATGATTATAAGAATTTACTAAGTGTTTTGCTTTTAGGTGTTTTGGGTCTGTTTTTTAAAAAAATTCAATACTTACTTTGTGGGCCTTGCTGAATACCTCTCAATAAAATCGGTGGGCATACAGTTAGTGACATGACCCCTGTGGATTTAATAGCAGGTAAGTATACAAATGATAAGTTTAGGAAATAAATGTCAGAATCAACATTTAGGTGTGAAATTGAAATATCTTTCAAATATTTACCAAACTCTCTTATAGGATCCAATGTCATTTTATGGTCAAGAGAGCTTAAAGGTTTCTCAGATTGAGATATATGTATCTACTTTGTTAATCCAAATGTAATGTTTTATTTTGTTCTTTAATGACTGTTTGAATTCAACAAATAAAACTTGCATATTTAATGTAAGGTTCTTTCACATATATTACTTCTCCAATTTTTAATATAAATTTAAGGAGAAAAGCAATATTCCATTTTGTAGATGAAGAGACTGTGTCACAGAAGTATTACTTTACCTAGATTTCTGTAATTATTATGTTATAAACTTAGAAATTACATATTATTCTGGAACATATAAAATATATGAATGTTATAAACCATAAGAATTCAGACCTATGCTATTTAACTTCAAGTTTAGTTCTTTACCCAAACAATTGCATGACTACATTGAGACTACTGAAGTAATTATATATGAACACGCTATACGAAAAAATACTTAAAACATTTCTTATTTTTGTCGTTTCTCTTTGATATAAAATATACTATAATTTAATGGAGTTATATTCCATATTTAGATGCTCCTAACTTCCAAATAACACCTAAACTCCTAAAAACTGACCTGTGTCCTTCTTAATAGAAGTGGCTTGACCGGGAGACCCAATTTTTACTAAGAATATTCTTGGGATAATTTATGTCTTATAATCAAGATAAAGACAGGCCACATTTAGTTGTATTTTTAAACCACTTAGTGTGAAGTTGCAACGCAGACATAACTTGCTTTCAGGCTACACTGCCAGCTTTGCAGTGAATAGTCTTTAAGATTCCGTGGAAACATTGGCAGATATAGCTAATGTCTATCTGATGTAGGATTTATGAGAAAAGGAGAGGTAGAAACTGAATGCTCTTATATTTCATATGTGACCACATTCATAAAACTTTATTGATAAGTACTTTGTTGTCTGACACGGGCTGATACAAATAGGCTTCTTCAAGAGTTGAGGAAGAAAACTAAATCCCTATAATACAGCCCTTTTCCTCCTTTTCTTTCTTAAGCGGTAATAGTTGATCCTAGCTTTTGTGTGTCTATGCATGCTCAATACAGTTAGGGGTATAAGGAGAAGTTAAGCAAGAATATTGAATGCTAGCTAGGAAAGTTTTTGGAGTCTCAAATACTTTGGAACGATTTTTCACATTATATACATAAAATTCCTAGTTACATTTGGGAACTAAGTATATTATACACAACTTTGCATCTGATTACAGGATTCCCTGTACATTTATAGCTCAGGTATTCTGGAAAGAGTCAAGATAATTAGTTTTATGGCTCTTGCCCGTGTGACCTGTTTCTTTCTGGTCCTGATATTAAAAGGATGACTTAAATTTTCTGGAATGTCAAAATTTTCTCTTCCCTTGGATCCTACAAAATACTTCAAGCAGTGTATGTGTGATACTCGCTGTCATTCCAACATTTCCAATCCTCCTGAGAATGCTAAACAATGCCCTAGATTTCTTCCTTTGTAATTCTTTCAGATAGAGGGTTAGCTGAGTTAGGAAGAAAGGAGAGAGGGAGAGAAGAAGAGAGATGACATTTTATCCCTCAGGAAAGAACAAGACCAATTGTATTCCTAATTTAGAAATATTATTCTACAAACATTCCTGAACAAGAGGGCTTTGCATATACATTAAAGCAGAATACCTAGTCAACTTCTAGTTGTGCCATGTAGTGAAACGGAAGTAAGATGAGCAGGCCGAGATCATTTTTGTTGGAGAACTGAGACCACATGAAATAGGTAACAGAGTTACCCCAACTGGGGGGCAAGAGGACTTGAAAGTTTCCTCCATAAATTTGCAGTTAGTACAGGGCTGCTCCAGTGATCAGAGTCATGAATGCCCTAGAGTGTCTGTATAACCCTGTACACAGGCTGAGACAGCTCTAACGGCCCAGAAAAGCCTCTGGACAGAATCACTGCACCCTTGGACATTGTCCGACCGCATGTATGAGAATAGTGAGTGCTGAGGAGTTGTGGGTAGCTCGGTACAACTCTTGCTAAAGGAGTGTCATCAACATTCATTGCTGAAAGTGAATTTTTTCATTCACATATGTGATGCCTATTAGGTCATGATTTCTTGGATACCAATTTGTACAAGATATGAATTAATTTTTGAACATCCTTTCTTAAAAGTACCATGTTCATATAGTTGCTCATTTTAATATGAGTAGTTCAGATGGGACATAATAGAGTAAGGAAATGATTGAACATCCTAAGATCTAGTGTATATACCTTTGTTCATGATGAGATTCATCCCCTGTCCCCCTTTGTAGTGACACTGATGGCATAAGGAGTATTAGATGAAATTTAATGCAGAAAACAATGGGATATATGAATGGTAGATATGGTTGACAACCACCATTTTCACTGAAGTTGTTTCAAAGCAAAGAAATTTGGGATAAATTCATTTTATTTGCTCCTGAAGGGTAATTAGGAATAAGTAGGAATTGTGAAGAGGCTGTAGTGTTGACATTAAGAGAAGTTTTTGATTCTTAAAATAGGATATATTACACAAGAGTGAACAAACAGAAGATACTGAACAAATATTCTGTCATAAGTAAGTGATGGATTATTCGGACTTGTTGAACTATGTTTTTAAATGTATTATTTAAATATTTAAATATTATTAAAACCTTAAATAATATTTAAATATTATAAAAGTTGTAGAAAATTATGTTTTCAATACAAATATACACTTATAAGCTATATTGTAGATATGGGAGTAAACAATGCAATTTTTTTTAACTGAGTGAAAAATTTAGTTTTTTAAAATTCCAAATGGAGCTAACAGCTTAGTGTGATACATATTTTGAATTTCAAAATTTGTAACCAAATAGGACAAATGTGTTGAACTGTACTTTTCTTGAAGAACCGTGATAAGAATGAGCGGTGAAAAAATTACAGCATACTTACCAGGGATCAAATACTTGCTTAGGGTTAATAAGAAAAATCTCAGCAAACGCTAGAAATGAGGTACACGATCTATCAGAGACCCATGATTAAAGTGGTATCTTGTTAGGTATATGAGCTTCAAAAGAAACGGCATAGCTTCACTTTACCCCAGTTGCTTCTTTTGTAAAACGGGGAGACTAAGAGTGTGGTAACTCAAAATCCTTTGTTAATGATTTTCTTCTTAGAACAGTGCCAGGTCCAATTAGGATTAGATTGCTATTTTTATTATTGATATTTGCCCTAGTTCTGCCTTTTATTGACTGTGTGAAATTGGTGAAGATCCCTTTCTGAAGCTTTGTTTCTTACCTACAAGCTGGGAATAGAATACTTGCTATGAAGAGTGGTTGTTAGCACATTAGAAAGGCTGGATATTTGTTGATATAAGGGGCTCAGCGCATGGTAGAAATTTGATAGCATTTTTTTCTTGCCCTCCCATGTATTACTGTGGAGACATCCCACATATTATGTCCAAGTTTTTATTTTCCCCTCAAATGCAATGTCAAGCACAAAACATTCCCATCTCCCAATTCTCTTCTGATGTTCTACAACCATTAAAGTATAGAAAACTAGAATGAGTGTTTTTATAACTTTTGCTGTACTTAAGCATGTGGAGAGAAGAGCGCTAGATCACAGGACACACTTTGATAGGAAAAGGGAAATATTTACACTGCAAACAACTTTCTCCTCATGCTTAACAGTTTTATGCTGTCATTCTGTCAGCACCAAGTGAGATTTTTCTATTTAAATAGTTTTCTATTTGTGGTATGATAATTCATGTATGGACTTCATGTAACTAACATAAATATAATGGATGGTTGAGAAGTGGTTTATTTTTACCAAGAGGAAAAAATGTGTACACGATTTTTTAAAATATTGCTTTGAAAATATTTAAAATTAATTTTGATTCAGTTGGTGGAAGATAGCGTCACAAACTCACTGCTAGTGGTATTCTTGAGAAGTAATGTTTGAATTTTCTAGGTATTGTCCCCAGACTGGCTTAAAAGAATTTAATTTTAGATGTAAATTTTCTGCTTAACATGGAAGATTTTCCCTGAAAATATTAGCTTCATCAGATACATAGTTGCTTAGGGGTAGCTGCATGGAATTATGGGAAGAGTGAAATAGAAAAAAATTTTCATGTCTAAGTTATACATACTGGTGTAATCATATTGATTGGATGATAATGATAATTACAGCAATAATGTGATTGAAAGGGTAAGCAAGTAACATATACTACAGTTACTAATATAATCCTGTGATTGAGTTTACCACTTCGTTTCTCTTTCCTGGAAACCCTTAAGTTTGTCACTATTGCACTTTATTTCCTTTGCTTATTGTAGTGGTGTATTAGTTGTATTACTGCTGCTATAACAAATTACGACACATTTACATAACTTAACACATATTTATTGTCTTGCAGTTTCAAAGGTCAGAAGTCCAAAATCACTTTAATATGGCTAAGTCAATGTGTCTGCAGTGTGGGTTCCTTCTGGAGGTGCTGAGGGGAGAATCCATTCTCTTGCATTTTCTGCTTCTGGTGGCACCTGTCTTCATTGTCTTTTCCCCATTCCTCCATTTTCAAGGTGCGTTGCTTTTATTTCTGTTTCTGTCTCCGCGCTGTCTCCTCCTTTAACTTTGAGTCCTTCTCTCCACTTCATCTAAGGACTCCTGTGATTACTTTGGACTCACGTGGATGATCTGGGATAATCACCTTGTCTCCAGATCCTTAAATGAATCGTATCTACAAGTCCTTTGGCTGTGTAAGGCAGCACATTCCCAGGGCCGGGAGATTAGGTGAAGAACATCTTTTGGGACTATTATGCAGCCTATCACAAGTGGTAATATCACTTTTATGCCTTGAGACCCTGAAATTAATGTACTTGCTTACGCATGGAAAAACAATGTATCTGTGGGGGTAACAGTTTATTTTTGAACCATTAGAAGGTATTGATGGGGAAGTTTTCATCTGACAACAGATACTGATAAATTAAATACCCTTAGATTTGTCAAAACTAGCTTTAGTAAAATATAAGTAAAAGTATTTGCACTGCTAGGGTCAAAAATATTAATTAAACCCATTATTTATCAAGGCCAAGTCCTGGATTAGTTAGGTTTAAATTAACCTAGAACATTATCTTCCATAGTGCTTAATTGTGAAGCTTAGTTCTTGTTGACAAAAGCTCATCCATATAAGAAAGCATCGAAAGGTTGGTGTTTTTTAACCTTTGCAGAATATAACTTTTCAAAGGGATGTTAGACAGTAGTTCCATCACAATTGATGCAGTTCACAGACATTCTTTGTGAATATTTTATCTCATGAGTTATATCTATGACACTAATCATAGACTTCTAGAAGAAATTTAGCAATGGTCATGTCAGCCTTTCAAATCTTTCTGTAACCTAGAAGAGGATCATTGCATAAGATAGATTCATTTTCCCCTTTATTCCATTGTTGCCAGAGAGAACTTGAAATGCCCTGTTCAAATTAATTTAATGCAAATGAATTCTTGCTGCCTCACAAGTAGTTTGTCCTTCATTTTTCTTAAAATTAGATTGAAAATGGATGTGACCTGCTTTACTGGTTGTTGTGCAGGAAGCGTTGTCCTTCCTGAAAGCTCCCTCAGTTGTCAAAATGAAGCCATTAAGAGTAAAGTAAATTATATTATCTGATCATAGTATCACAATTGACCTTAAAACAATAAATTTTATAATCAGTGCAAATTGCTGAATAGTGTTTGCAGTTGTAGAAATTTCAAAGGAAACCCTGGTTGAGATACAAAGCTGCTATAATCATTTTTAAAATCTTTGTTTTTCTTTTACTTTGGAACAGTAGTGCAGTAAGTACTTTTGCCTTATTGTTCTCTCTGCCTTCCAGAAACCCTCATTCAAATATTCTAAGTTTTTAAGTCTTTTTCATTTCTTTTAATATTGTAACATTTAACAATGTCAAAGAAAGTATAATTTTTCTGGAAATCAAGCTAAAAATAAAGAGAAGCCGATGTAAATGAACACCAAATTAACAAGATTGATTAGGAAAAGTAATTTTTGAAAAGGGCCCAAAATCCCTTTGCACATAAATGCAAAAGAATTTAGTGAAAGAAGGTGAAACTGGAGTAAAGAACTCTACGGATGCGTAAGTAACTCTTAATAAGAATGAGTAACGTACATGCATATCTTTAGCTCCCAGTTTCAGAGATACAGTAGTTGTACAACAAATGGTCCTTTCCTGCTCTTAAGGAAGCCTCTCCTCCTCCAGCCATGCCATTCCTCAGAGCAAGCTCTTCCACTGAGTTTTCAGCAACCATAAGTAAGAAGGATGGTACGATAGGCTGCGTGTACATATGGCCCTCATTAGCAGGCCAACTGTTCCTTTTGCCCACCCACATCACTGGGGACATATGGCGTTACTTTGACTGTTGAAACAAGTGTGTGTGGACATATCTTGGTATGAGTAAAAGACTGTTGATTGTCTTTCTCTTGTCGCTCGTGCAACCGTCTCCTTGTGGAGATCGTATTATCCATAACACTAGATTTGAGGATGATAAATGACGTTGTTATTATTAACTGAATTTGCCTCTCTAGTTTGATCACAAAACCAGCGAATGTTTGCTTATGGAACATGTAAAGCTTATAGAAGACGGAAAGCTTACAGAAAGAAATGATGGCTTTTCTAAGCATAAGAGTCAGGTCTTTTTCAATCAAAAACTAACTCATTCAAAAATTCAAGAGTTCTGTAAAACCAGAACAGCAGAGGTTTCAGAAATGCTATTGAGATCATTTATTATAAAATAGCCATTAATGAAATGTAATAGTGAGTCTGTTGTTGTGACTATGTGGAGAAATGAATGAGAAAATATAAGATAGGCTGGAATGAAGAGAGTCATCGGATCCCAGCATAATTCATTTTGTATAGTTCACAGTATTGTAACTTTAAAAAATTATGAATTTTTTCAGTACTGTGAATTCTGAATTTGCAATATGAGGCTTTTCAATCCTTGCAACAAGTGTGTATTTTTCAGTGGTTCTAGAATTATCGGGGCTTTCGAGCTGCTTCTGATAAGAAGGCAAGGCTAGAGGACTCGTGTTGAGGTGGCATTTGCACAGGACTTTAGATAACATACATCGATGATGTAGAGAGAAGAGCGGGTGATGTTGCTGTGGATTATAGGGGAAAGGCACCTTTTGCTCCCTCTGCTGACCTCTTTGTGTATTCAGCTGTGTAGCATATTTCTTGTATAATTACATAGTAATTTCACACACTACATTAAGAAAATCTGAACAATTTTTACTAAACTCATGTTTTCTAAATATTAAGTAAATAAAACCAATATTTGGCTAGGTAACATTTATAAAAACAGGATTTCTAGATAGATGATGATAAATTTTCATCTATATCTATAGAGCTGATAAATTTTCAAAACCCTTTGAATATCACTTGTACTACAAAGTCTCGTTTCAGTTTCAGTGCCATGGCACATTGATTAATCACCACTAAAGCGGTACATGAAATATTTGGCAATATAGGTATTTGGTAATGGTGATTGATGCACAGAATACGGCACCATTATTATGCACTGGCCTTGAGAACTTTAGTTTTCATCTTCGATCACCTGATAGAGAACAAACTAACAGCTTTTTTCTTTCACCTTGCTGGAGAATAAACTAACAACTTCAAATTATCTGATCCATCCAAAAACTTATTTCCGTGAAACTCACTGATTTATTTATTATTTCGTGGGGATCACTATTATTTGCTGTAGTAAAATATCAAATGATCGATGTTTTATACCAACATGGCAGCTCACATGGTAGGCAACAGAATGAAAACAAACAGGTTTACTACCAAGAATTATACTATATTGCTTTTATTGACAGAAAAAGCATACAGATAATTTTATTCAGAGATTTTATGTGAATTATTTTGATAAGTGTACACATATATTTATAACTGACCTTTCTTTGTCAAGTGTGTGCCCACACACGTATTCATACTAAATCAATCTTAGAGATCTTATCCAAAGATTGAATTTCTTAAAGTGACTGTTCCAAATATGTATAATTTATGGCAAAAAAGTCACAAAATGGCAATACAAGGAGGCATAAAACTGAAGATAAAGGGGGAGATGATGGTTAAAAACACCTGTAAATGAATAATTGATTTTGATTTAAATTCTTTTTAGTTCTTAGCTGATGAAATGAATATAAATGAAATTATTATGCAAAACACCTCTATTTGTTGTATATGCATGTACATATATGTGTTACAAATACAAAACTGATAGGATATTATTTAACATATATTCACACTCATAATGTGCATATATGTACAAAATGAAAATGAGTGCTTGTTTTATATGTATGTATACACACACATACACATATTGCATACTTTCATTTTTTAAAATTTTACTTTAAGTTCTGGGATACATGTGCTGAACATGCAGGTTTGTTACATAGGTATACTTGTGCCATGGTAATTTGCTGCACCCATCAACCCGTCATCTAGGTTTTAAGCTCCACATGCATTAGCTATTTGTCCTAATGCTCTCCCTCCCCTTTCCCCACACCCACCTACAGACCCCAGTGTGTGATGTTCCTCTCCCTGTGTCAACATGTTCTCATTGTTCAGCACCCACTTATGAGTGAGAACATGCAGTGTTTGGTTTTCCGTTCCTGTGTTAGTTTGCTGAGGATGATGGTTTCCAGCTTCATCCATATCCCCGCAAAGGACGTGAACTCATCCTTTTTTATGGCTGTGTAGTATTCCATGGTGAATATGTGCCACATTTTCTTCATCCAGTCTATCATTGATGGGCATTATGTTGGTTCCAAGTCTTTGCTATTGTAAATAGTCCCATGATAAACATATATGTACATGTGTCTTTAGAGTAGAATGATGTATAATCCTTTGGTATATACCCAGTAATGGGATTGCTGGGTCAAATGGTATTTCTGGTTTTATATCCTTGAGGAATCACCACATTGTATTCCACAATGGTTGAACTATTTTACAAGCCCACCAACAGTGTAAAAGTGTTCCTATTTCTCTGCATCTTCTCCAGCATCTGCTGTTTCCAGAATTTTTAATGATCACCATTCTAACTGGTGTGAGATGGTATGTCATTGTGGTTTTGATTTGCATTTCTCTAATGAACAGTGATAATGAGCTTTTTTCATATGTTTATTGGCCATATACATATCTTCTTTTGAGGAGTGTCTGTTCATATCCTTTGCCCACTTTTTGATGGGGTTGTTTGTTTTTTTTTTCTTGTAAATTTGTTTAAGTTCCTTCTAGATTCTGGATATTAGACCTTTGTCAGATGGATAGATTGCAAAAATTTTCTCATATTTTGTAGGTTGCCTGTTCACTCTTGTGATAGTTTATTTTACTGAGCAGAAGCTCTTTAGTTTGATTAGATTCCATCTGTCAATTTTGGCTGTTGTTTCAAGTGCTGTTGGTGATTTAGTCATGAAGTCTTTGCCCACACCTATGTCCTGAATCATATTGCCTAGGTTTTCTTCTAGGGTTTTTATAGTTTTAGGTTTTACATTTATGTTTTTAATCCACCTTGAGTTAATTCTTTTATAAGGTATAATGAAGGGGTCTAGTTTCTCTTTTCTGCATATGGCTACCCAGTTTTCCCAGCGCCATTAATTACATAGGGAATCCTTTCCCCATTGCTTGCTTTTGTCAGGTTTGTTGAAGATCAGATTGTTGTAGATGTGTGGTGTTATTTCTGAGGCCTCTATTCTGTTTCATTGGTCTATATATCTGTTTTGGTATTAGCACCATGCTGTTTTGGTTACTTTAGCTTTGTAATATAGTTTGAAGTCAGGCAGCGTCATGCCTCCAGCTTTGTTCTTTTTGCTTAGGTTAGCCTTGGCTCCACAGGCTCTTTTTTGCTTCCATATGAAATTTAACATAGTTTTTTTCTAGTTCTGTGAAGAAAGTCAATGGTAGCTTGATGGGAATAGCATTGAATCTATAAATTACTTTGGGCAATATGGCCATTTTCATGATATTGAGTCTTCCTATCCATGAGGATGGAGTGTTTCTCTATATGTTTGTGTCCTGTCATTTCCTTGAGCTCTGGTTTGTAGTTTTCTTTGAAGAGGTCCTTCACATCCCTTGTAGGTTGTATTCCTAGGTATTTTGTTTTCTTTATAGCAATTGTGAATGGGAGTTTACTAATGATTTGGCTCTCTGCTTGTCTGTTATTGGTATATAAGAATGATTGTGATTTTTGCACATTAATTTTATATCCTGAGACTTTGCCAAAGTTGCTTATCAGGTTAAGGAATTTTTGGGCTGAGGTGGTGGCGTTTTTTAAATATACAATCATGTCATCTGCAGACAGAGACAATTTGATTTCCTCTCTTCCTATTTGCATGCTTTTATTTCTTTCTCTTACTCGATTGCCCTGGCCAGAACTTCCAATACTATGTTGATAAGAGTGGGGAGAGAGGGCATCCTACTCTTGGGCCAGTTTTCAAAGGTAATGCTTCCAGCTTTCGGCCATTTAGCATGATATTAGCTATGCATTTGTCATAAATAGCTCTTATTTTTGTGAGATATGTTCCATCAATACCTAGTTTATTGAGAGTTTTTAGTATGAGGGGTGTTGAATTTTATTGAAGGCCTTTTCTGCATCTATTGAGATAATCATGTGGTTTTTGTCATTGGTTCTGTTTATGTGATGGATTATGTTTATTGATTTGCATATGTTGAACCAGCCTTTCATGCCAGGCATGAAGCCAACTTGATCGTGGTGGATAAGTTTTTGATGTGCTGCTGGATTCTCTTGCCAGTATTTTATTCAGGATTTTCGCATCGATGTTCATCAGTGATATTGGCCTGAAATTTTCTTTTTCTATTGGGTCTCCGCCAGGTTTTGGAATCAGAGTGATGCTGGCCTCATAAAATGATTTAGGGAGGAGTCTTTCTTTTTCTATTGTTCAGAATAGTTTCAGAAGGAATGGTACCAGCTCCTCTTTGTACCTCTGGTAGAACTCGGCTGTGAAGACATCTGGTCCTGGGCTTTTTTTGGTTGGTAGGCTAGTAATTACTGAGTCAATTTCAGAACTTGTTATTGGTCTATTCAGGGATTTGACTTCTTCCTGCTTTAGTCTTGGGAGGGTGTATGTGTCCAGGACTTTATCCATTTCTTCTAGATTTTCTAGTTTATTTGTGTAGAGGTGTTTACAGTATTCTCTAATAATAGTTTGTATTTCTGTGGGATCAGTGGTGATATCCCCTTTATCGTTTTTTAATGTGTCTATTTGATCTTTCTCTCTTTTCTTCCTTGTTAGTCTGGCTACCGGTCTATCTATTTTGTTAATCTTTTCAAAAAACCCACTCCTAGATTCATTGATTTTTTTTTGAAGGTTTTTTTGTGTTTCTCTCCCATTCGGTTCTGCTGTGATCTTAGTTATTTCTTGTTTTATACTAGGTTTTTAATGTGTTTTCCATTGCTTCTTTTGATTGTGATGTTAGGGTGTCTATTTTAGATCTTTCCCACTTTCTAATGTGGACATTTAATGCTGTAAATTTCCCTCTAAACACTGTTTTAACTGTATCCCAGAAATTCTGATATGTTGTGTCTTTGTTCTCATTGGTTTCAAAGAACTTATTTATTTCTGCCTTAATTTTGCTATTTACCCAGTAGTCATTCATAAGCAGGTTGTTCAGTTTCCATGTAGTTGTGCAGTTTTGAGTGAGCTTCTTAATTCTGAGTTCTAATTTGATTACACTGTGGTGTGAGAGATTGTTTGTTATGATTTTCATTCTTTTGCATTTGCTGAGGAGTGTTTTACTTCCAATTATGTGGTTGATTTTAGAATAAGTGCTATGTGGTGCTGAGAAGAATGTATATTCTGTTGATTTGGGGTGGAGAGTTCTGTAGGTATCTATTAGGTCCACTTGGACCAGAGCTGAGTTCAAGTCTGAATATCCTTGTTAATTTCCTTTCTTGTTGATCTGTCTAATATTGATAGTGGGTTGTTAAAGTTTCCCACTATTATTGTGTGGGAGTCTAAGTCTCCTTGTAGGTCTCTAGGAACTCGTTTTATGAATCCTGGTGCTCCTGTATTTGGCATATATATATATTTAGGATACTTAGCTCTTCTTGTTGCATTGATCCCTTTACTACTATGTAATGCCCTTCTTTGTCCTTTTTTATCCTTGTTGGTTTAAAGTCTGTTTTATTAGAGACTAGGATTGCAACTCCTGCTTTTTTTTTCTTTCTTTCCATTTGCTTGGTAAATATTCCTCCATCCCTTTATTTTGAGCCTATGTGTGACCTTGCAAGTGAGATGTGTCTCCTGAATACAGCACACCTGTGGGTATTGACTCTTTATCCAATTTGCCAGTGTATGTCTTTTAATTGGGGCATTTAGCTCATTTATATTTACCGTTAATATTGTTATGTGTGAATTTGGTCCTGTCATCATGATGTTAGCTGGTTATTCTGCACATTAGTTGAAGCAGTTTCTTCCTAGTTTCATTGGTTTATATATTTTGGTGTGTTTTTGCAGAGGCTGGTACTGGTTTTTCCTTTCCATGTTTAGTGCTTCCTTTAGGAGCTCTTGGAAGGCAGGTCTGATGGTGACTAAATCTGTCAGCATCTGCTTGTCTGTAAAGGATTTTATTTCTCATTCACTTATGAAGCTTAGTTTGGCTGGTTATGAAATTCCATATGTACATCATGGAAACGAGTGCATGTGATACACACACACACACACGCACACACATTGCATACTTTCATTTTTGTGTCCATTTCTTTTCTGATTTTATCAGCAGCCAACTAAAGAAAATAGAAAAAAAAATTGGTAATTCGATCTTTCATGTTCTGCATCTTCCAGCTTCACAACTTATAGTTTTCTATTTTTATTGTTATTGTGATCAGAATGAAAATGTATACAATAGAATCAGAATCAGGTCAGAATCAACAAAAATACTATAATGTTTGTACATGCTTTCGATGCAGTTTGTCTCTGCAAAGGGTGTGTGTGTTTCTATGCACATGTGCATGTACACAAGTGTGTAAATAAGTGTTTTATTCATGATGGAGAAAGGCTGGTCAAAATGATTCTGAATGAGATAGCACCACTACAGCAGATAATCAGGTCTCTATCAATAAAACAAGTCATTAAACATGTTTCTAAGCATCTACTCAGTATCTGGCACAATGTTAAGTAGTGTAAATATAATCATTAGCAAAATTCAGCTTCTACCCTCAATGGTATATGTGTAGAACAAATTGGTAAAGCTGGAGTACATTTCAGGACCAAAAACAGTTTCTGTGTAGTTCCCACTTCATCAAGACCATGTTGTATACCTCTCATACACTTAAGCCATAGGGAAGCAATTATTCCATCCATCCTTTTACAGGGTAGTGGTGGGGAAGAAGAGCTGACTGTCATGCTTGAATTCACATAATTTCATAATTAAATAATTTCATGTTACATAATCTCGATAAACCTAAAATCCAATATATGATAAAGATAGTGTTTCAAATCAGTGGATAAGTGATAAACAGTTCATAAAATGGTGTTCAGATAATTGGCTATATGTATTTTATAGTTGCACAAAGGTATAATATGTCATTAATAAATATTCCATAGTGGATGTCAAATACACTTTTCCAAAATATAAAGAAAAAATACCATAGACAAATATCACTTGCAACATTACGGTTAAAATTAAATATCCAAACATAGCCCTAACCAATAACAGAAAATTTAAAAAAAAATTTATGGATTGGAATTTGTTAAAATATAAAACTTTTCTTTTTCAGAGGATACAATGAATATGTGTAAAAAGCAAATATCAAATCAGCAACAAGTGCTTGCAGTTCACTTGACATATTTAAAATATGAGTAGTTCCAACAAATCATAAATAAATGATTAGTAGTCCAATAAAAAAAAGACAAAGTACATTGACAGGAAACTGTATGAAACTCATGAACACTAAATGTCTTAGATTCTCTATTGTTAAACAAAATGCAAAAACAATAGAGAACATTATGAATATGGAGTTAATATTTAACAAAATTATTTTATCCATGTTATAAGTAAATATTTACATCCAAAAACCCTTGTTTTCTCTGAAAGTTTTCACTTATGAGTCTATTTTGAAAATGTTTAAAGAATAGTAATTAATTAACTTTAATAAATAGGTACTCCTATTGAGGGAAAACAGACATTTCCATAATTTTTCTTCTGTTTCTAATCTAGTAGATGGTAGGAAAATAATGACAATTGCATATTCATACCTGGAGAATATGCATTCCATTTCTTTTAAACTTTTGCATTCTCAAAACTATATTGATACCTCAAAGCATACCCTTTGCTGTTGAAAACAGCCTTTCAAGTATAAAGACACACACATCACTTTCCTTAAATCTTATATAAGGCAAGGGCCTAGATTCCTATCAGAAAATGTATTTCAAGAATGCTTTTTTAGTAGTTCCTGTGGCCTTATCTTATAGAGGAAGGTTTTTTTTTAAACATACACACAGTATTTGATGCACATTTTTATTGGAAAGAGCTTTTATTTCCTTAAATGTTTTGTTGTCTAAGTGTGAAAAGTATCCTGCAGTGGAATTTAGTGGCACAGATGCTTATTGTGATAGATGAGATGAACTTGCTTCCCTAAGCATGCATGGTCATGAAATGCATCTGGCTTCTGTACGTAAAAGTCAGTTATGTTCCCAAATGTGTCTCTGCATTTACACAGACGTTTAGGGGCAGACACCCTACTGTTCCCTCAAAAGGCGGCTCTGCTTAATTATGAAGTTCAAGTTAGACCAGAAGTTGGAAAATACTAAATTCCACATTGCAGACAGAGCCTGAGCAGGTGATGTCACCACTGCATTCTAAGGTGGCAAGTCCTCAGAGAAGTCACTTATCACCTTACCATGGAGAAAAATAACCGTGTCCAGAACACAAGAGGATGCTTTTAGGTAGCGTACAATCAAGTGTGCAAACCTGTGCAATACATACCAGATGAAATCCAGTTCAGAGGCTCAGGAAAACAAACAAATGAGGATATGCTTTAAAAAATAGGACTTAATATAAACAGTCGTGAGAGTAAAACTATTGCTAAGCACATAGGAAACATAAACCAGGCTTTCAGGAAGGAGTTTGGCACATGTGTGCACTGGTAGGAGGTGTAATGTGCAGAAATCCGGCCTTTTGTGGCATAGCAACTAAAGTTCCTTTTCTATTGTCCAGACAACCTTAAATATTCCTTTATGCAGTACTATTTTAAAAAGGCCATCTACTGTGCACAATGTGTTAGCATCAAGGACATGAAATTTATCTGGAATATACCAAAACTTTAATCAATAGACTAGGACCAAAGCTTTTAAAAACAGGTTTTCGTAGATAAATCATTATAAGTTATTATTTCCTCGCCATAGGTAAGGCATGATAGATAACTTTACTTTTTCTCAGTCACTTAGTGTGTAGGTAGAATAATGACCCTTAGCAGGATGACCTTTTGAATGTGTTGTTAGGCAGCATGGAAGCATTATGGTTAGAGGTGGAATTAAGATTGCTAATCACCTCACCTTAAACTGGAGCGATTATCCTGAATTATCTAGGTGGGCCCACTGTAGTCACAAAGAACCTTCAGACAGGAAGGCGGAGAGACCAGAGTGAGCAGAAGAGCTTGGGTAAACTGGAGCCGAGGCTGAAGTGATGTGCTGTGTCCAAGATGTGCAGAGGCCAAGAGCTCAGGGATACATGTGACCCCTCAAACCTGGTGAATTCTCTCCTGGAATCTCTAGACAAAATATACACTTGATGATACCTTGATTTTAGCACACTAAGACCCATTTTGGACTTCTGACCCCCAGAAGTATAAAGAAAAAAAATGTGTTGTTTTAAGCCTCTGAGTTTATGTTAATTTACTGTAACAGCAGTAAGAAACTAACACAGTAAGATGGCTTTTATTTTTATGTGATGTATAGAATTAAATTGGATATGCTAGGAAATATTGGAAATTTATTGATTTATTTTTTTGTCTGAGCTGGAGTCTGGCTCTGTCGCCCAGGCTGGAGTGCAGTGGCGCGATCTCGGCTCACTGCATGCTCTGCCTCCCGGGTTCCCGCCATTCTCCTGCCTCAGCCTCCCGAGTAGCTGGGACTACAGGCGCCGCCACCACGCCGGCTAATTTTCTGTATTTTTAGTAGAGACGGGGTTTCACCGTGGTCTCGATCTCCTGACCTCGTGATCCGCCCGCCTCGGCCTCCCAAAGTGCTGGGATTACAAGTGTGAGCCACCGCGCCCGGCCAGGAATTTATTTTCTTAATATAGTTCTTCATATTAGAATAATGAGAACCATCGAGTAATGAAGTGTTCTATTTTGTGAAGGATGATTATATAAACAGTACGAAGGTTAAAAACCGGGCGGGACCGGCTGGGCACAATGGCTCGTTCATGTAATCCCAGCACTTTGGGAGGCCGGGGCAGGTGGATCTCTTGAGCCCAGGAGTCTCAGATCAGCCTGGGCAACATGTGAAACCCCATCTCCACAAAAATACAAAAACCAGGCAGACGTGGTGGCGGCGCCTGTGGTCCCAGCCACTCAGGAGGCTGCGGTGGAAGGATCGGAGCCCGGCAGGTGCAGGCTGCGGTGGACCGTGATTATGCCACTGCGCTCCAGTCTGGGTGACAGAGTGAGACCTTGTCTCCATTAAATAAATAGATAAATAAATATATATATAAGTAAAAGAGGAGGGTGTCTTTTGAAGGCTATTAAAGTCGTCTAAGTGTCCTCTGATTATATGAGGCTGGAATGGTGCATGGAATGTTGTGTTGAATAACCTGATACAGTCTCTGAAACTATAGAAGCATTAGTAATTTTAGCCTGAGAGTGCTATAATCTGGGATAATTTGGTCCAATACTTCCAGAGAGGGTTGAAGTTTTGAGATAGCTGGAGTTATTTCAGTTGAAGACCTGAATATGAGGCAACTGGATACTCAATTACAATTCAATTTCTACTCTTTATATAAGGTAGAAATGGGTAACATGTGGGACACTGTGTTAAAAGTAATGCAGCCATAGTGTAGTGGTAGAAGCAGATGAAAAGTACTATCATAGTCGTATAGATGAGGTACTGGAAAGAAGCAGAGTTGAAAAATTGGAGATAAATGTCAGTTTTCCAGAGCCATGGGATGAAAACCAAACAGGATTACAACAGATTCAATTCACTCAAGATGTCTAACTTGGTAATAGGTCAGAAAACTCAATTTGTCGTATTTTCTTAAAAGTACACAAAAATGTTCCTTTTGATAAAACACGTGTAGTGCACCTTCGGATTTGATTTTTCTTTATGTTCTGTAAACTGCTCACAGTAAAACAGAAAAAAAGTCTGACAAATATGATGGTCCTTAAATCTTGTAGGAGTATGATGCTTCTCCAAAGAATAGAGGTTTTCCTAGGAAGGCCCTAAGCAAGGAATCAAGTTTCCTTTTGCAAGAAATAAAATTCTCAAAAGTTCCCTGCACCTTGGAAAGGCTCTGGTTGAAATTAATAGCACAACGTTATTTATTTAAATTTTAACTTTTAAGTTCAGGGGTACAAGTGTAGGTTTGTTACAGAGGTAAGCTTATGCCATGGGATTGGTTGTACAGTTTATTTCATCACCCAGATATTAAGCCTAATATCCATTAGTTGTTTTTCCTGATCCTCATAGCAAATATTACCCCCATAAAGTTTTATGGTTACTTTTTTCTTATCTTCTGATTAATGCCATTAGATTCACCAATTGAAATTATTTTTCAGTAGTTTAATTCCCTCTAGAAGGTTTAAAAAATGTTTCCGAATTTCCTAAGTCTTCTTTCTTTGTTAGTCTTCTAAAAAGCTATATTCAATAGAATTCATGTGCTTAGGTACAGTTTCACTAAAAGCGTATCTTCAACATTTGATCTGTTTAAAAGTTCTTAAGGTGTTAAGGAACATTAGGTATCAGAGTTTATGGCATTTGATTAATCTGAATAAATCTTGGCATCAAATTGAATTCAGCAAAAGTAACAGTGATAAATCAGAGAGCAATATTTGAAATGTCTCCAGGAAACATTTTAAAACAATTTTTAAGTTCACTAATTTGAGTCATTACACTTGGCCCTAATATGGTAGATTTTAAGTGAAGCTCAGTCGAACCTGGCAGATATCATATACAAACTTTTAATAGTCCTAACAATTCCTGTACCTCATTTGGATAAAGATTATTTCCAGAGCATCAGTGCTTTGACCAGAAAGGCATTTATTATTCTGTAACACTTTTCTTGAGAAATTAGCATGATTCATCATTTGAGTACGCTCTCTCAGATAAGATTCTAATATTTGGGTGTGAATAAAACTTCAGGGCATTGAAAACAGCTGGAAGATAGACAATAGGGTGATCATCCTCTCTTGTCATTCTCTATCAAGGTCCTCTTTAATTATTGGCCTAAACAGCTATAACTTTATGGTGAAAACAAACCACTCGGATATAGCGTTAAAGGTTGAAATAGTGAATTATACATAAATCGATTTAGTTCAGTTATATTCTGTTGAATTGGGAGAACATCGAATTTTTAAATTTCTCTGCATTTCTTGAAGTTAGGAATAAAAGCTGGGGTGGGGTCTCCTGAAATAATGAGGTCTAGAATAATTTCTGTTAAATTTACTTTTTAGTAGGATAAGTCTACTAAAATCAATATGAATGGAACCTTCAATGTACCACTGAAGATAATTAATCTTTGAGAGGTTAAGTAACCATTACAAGGTAATTTACCTAATTAGCAACTAAACCAACCAAATTTTAGATTTCTTAACTTTAAGACTATTGCTCACATAGTCACGTAAAGTATATCTTCCACATAGTCACAGGCAATCACAAGCTAACACGAGCAGTTAGCACAAAATAGATGTTCCACATAGAATGCAGAACAAAAAAAGACACTTTAAAAATCCTTTTCCCTTTTCCAAATTCATATTTAAAAAGTTTCTTGTGGAATTTCCCAAATGCCAGCATGGCCACATATAATACAGATTGATACTCAGACCTCTAATGAGAAACAGTTAGAATTATGCTAAACAAGGAACATTCTATATTGATTTCACAAATTCTCCTCTTTCCACTTATAGTTTCTCATAAAATGTAACATGTTTGTCTCGTGTGGAGTCTGTATAGAAAAAGTGTGATAACTGAAGATATAGACACACAGGTGTATGTATGTCTGTGTGTTCCTGTGTATTATAGCCTTTCTTTAATGGTTTTCTCTTTATATTTATATATATATATATATATATATATATATATATATATATATACTTTAAGTTCTAGGACACATGTGCACAACGTGCAGGTTTGTTACATATGTATACATGTGCCATGTTGGTGTGCTGCACCCAGTAACTCATCATTTACATTAGGTATATCTCCAAATGCTGTCCCTCCCCCTCACCCCACCCCATGACAGGCCCCGGAGTGTGATGTTCCCCTTTCTGGGTCCATGTGTTCTCATTGTTCAATTCACACCTATGAGTGAGAACATGCAGCGTTTGGTTTTTTTTGTCCTTGTGATAGTTTGCTGAGAATTATGGTTTCCAGCTTCATCCATGTGTCTACAAAGGACATGAACTCATCCTTTTTTATGGCTGCATAGTATTCCATGGTGTATATGTGCCACATTTTCTTTTTTTTTTATTATACTTTAGGTTTTAGGGTACATATGCACAATGTGCAGGTTTGTTACATATGTATCCAGCCACATTTTCTTAATCCAGTCTATCATCGTTGGACGTTTGGGTTGGTTCCAAGTCTTTGCTATTGTGAATAGTGCCACAATAAACATACGTGTGCATGTGTCTTTATAGCAGCATGACTTATAATCCTTTGGGTATATATACATATATATATATAAAAACTATATATATATATTTTGGGGACGGAGTTTCTCTCTGTCACCCGGCTGGAGTGCAGTGGCACGATCTCGGCTCACTGCAAGCTCCGCCTCCCGGGTTCACACCATTCTCCTGCCTCAGCCTCCAGAGTAGCTGGGACTACAGGTGCCCGCCACCATGCCCGGCTAATTTTTTGCATTTTTAGTACAGACGGGGTTTCACCGTGTTAGCCAGGATGGTCTCGATCTCCTGACCTCATGATCCACCCTCCTCGGCCTCCCAAAGTGCTGGGATTACAGGCATGAACCACCGCGCCAGGTCTCTATTTAAGTTAGCTCTGTCCAGGGCAAACCAGCATTTCAAAGATACAAACTGTTTTTGCAAAAAACAGGTATACACCTATCCATAGTGCAGACATTATGTCTACTTATTTCTCTCTAAATAGATCTTTCATTTTAACAAGTACTTCACCTTCACAAAATTTAGTTGAGTCAGTGAACTCTTATCCAGATGCTATATCTTGGCCAGATTATCAAGAATTAAGCCTCACAGATAGGCTGTTTCCATTTCCTTTAACAAAGTTTATCAGTCCTGAGTTACTTCTTGATTTCTTGCCAGTGGCATATAATGATGACTCAGCCAAGTCAGTTCCCAGAGTTGGACTCTTTTTTTTCTTATACACAGGAAACTTCTTTTCCAAGAATACTTGTTCCAGTTGCTCACAATCTTCATAGTTGATGATTATAGAATGATCTATGTACTTTCAGTGTACCTTCAAAAATGAGATCTGCAGCTGGATAAGACGTGTGTGTGTGTGTGTGTGTGTGTGTCTTAGTAGACTTAAACCGTTCATTGAATAAGAAGCCTAGTTGATAGTGTAAGGTGAGAGTTAGAAGAACAGGGAATTATTTGGTTTAAGGAATTGTGAAGAAATGTGCTATGCCATTAAAATTTTTCTCTACTTTTGTGTTAAATCTTAATTTTGTGCAGAATTTACTAAGCTGCAGGAAACTGTCAAAATTGACTCTTGCTAAGTTCCATATTGGTTTGTAATTATCTTAAAACAAAAGTTGGTTGATACTAAAGTGCAGTTTTTCCTCTAGCTTTCATAAATTGAGACAGGTCTTTTTCTCACCCTCCACATACCTATGGCTGGAAGCCGAGGTGGTTGTTCTTGGTTCCCGTTACAACTTCTAGACTGTTAATTTCTCTGCTCCTTGCAAATTAGACTGTTCCTTTGAAACTCAAACCCCTTGGAAATATCGGCCATGCCCCTTTGGTATTACCATCATCAACAGACCTCTCTCCTGGGCACTCTGGTCTTATTTTTTTTTTTTTTTTGAGATGGAGTCTTGCTCTGTCACCCATGCTGGAGTGTAATGGTGTGATCTCGGCTCACTGCAACCTCCTCCTCCCGGTTTCAAGTGATTCTCCTGCCTCAGGTTCCTGAGTAACTGGGATTACAGGTGCATACCACCACACCCAGCTAATTTTTGTATTTTTGGTAGAGACGGGGTTTCGCCATGTTGGCCAGGCTGGTCTCGAACTCCTGACCTCAGGTGATATGCCTGCCTCAGCCCCCCAAAGTTCTGGGATTACAGGCATGATCCACTGCACCTGGCCTCTTGCCATTTATTTAAGGCTGTAGATCTTTTGCTCAATATCATCTTCAGGCAAGTTCAGCCATCATTTTAGTGGCTCAGCTTTCACGTGAAAGGACCAGTACAAACCTCGGTTCCCCGTTTTTTGACATCTTTATTTCCATTACTTTTTTTCTTTCCTCCACTTTATTGTCATCAAATCTGAAACATTTTCTATAAGGGTATATACCACCAGGATCTAGATGCAAATATTCTGCCTCCTGGACATCACTCCTTGCCAGCTCGTTGGCCCAGATGTCCTCATTCCTACAACCCTTCATTTTCACTGAGACTCTTCTTAGGACACAGCTGCTGCTGCTCCCTCACGATCCATCCGTACTCTCTTGCTTTCAGTTTCCACGTTTTCCTCCTCAAATGCCATAGTTCATTTTTAGCATTCCCTTGCAACTACCCTGAGCTTCATTTTCCCACAATTTATTTGTTTCTGTTTCTCTTCCCAAATTTTAAATATTGATGTTTCTAAGGGTTCTGTCCTAATTGCTCTTCTTTTCTCTCCACACACATACTCTCTCTAAGCTCTAAACACTACTAAACAGCTCATAATTTCCAGTCTTAGAGTTTGGCCCAGACCTTTATTCTGGGAGTTGATGATTTACATGACAATAGCACTCGAATAATTCAGAGGTAACATGTCCTGGTTTCCCACATGTCAGTAAGTGGCACTGCCAGCCATGCTAGACGCTTATAAGTCATTTTTGGCCCTTCCTCAATATTCTGACAATATCCAATTCAACATTCATTTAAAAAATATTTTGGTTCCAAATACATCTGTAATTTCCTCCACCTCTTTTGATTTCCAATGTCCCCAGCCTAGCCAGAGCCACATATTTTCTTACCTATGCTTATTTTCTTAGGTCATCCTTAGTCAACCTACTTTAATTCTTAATCTCCTACACCCTGTTAGCTACAGAGAAACCAAAGTGATCTCTTAACATGTCTTTCAGTTTCCAACTCTCCCACTTTTCTGGTGTACTTGGACTAACATTTATGTTCCTCATCATTACTAATGAAGACCTGTACTGTTTCACATATCCTTCTCTTTCAGCCACGTCTCACATTAGTCTTTCTCCCTTCTGTACTTCATCCAGATTCCTACTTTTCAGTTTTTCATTTCATCCAATTCACAGGTTTCTTCTACATGCCAAGATCTTGCTCATATATTAGGGTCCATGAACACTGGGGTTTTTTCCTAAAAGACGAATCTTTCTGTAGTGTATGAAAAGCTAACTCTTTTTATTCTCAGGTCTTACCTTAAATATTCTCACTTGAAAGAAGTGGTTAGAATCTGTATAATCCAAATTAATATTTCTTTTTTTCTTTTTCTTTTGAGACAGGGTCTTGCTGTGTCACCCAGGCTGGAGTGCAGTGGCACAATCTTGGCTCACTGAAACCTCTGCCTCCTGGGTTCAAGCAGTTTTCCTTTCTCAGCCTCCTGAGTAGCTGGGACTACAAGCGCACACCACTACACCCGGCTAACTTTTTTATTTTTAGTAGAGATGGGGTTTTGCCATGTTGATCAGACTGGTCTGAAACTCCTGGACTGAAGTGATCCATCCGCCTTGGCCTCCCAAAATGCTGGGATTACAGGCATAAGCCACCACGCCCGGCCCAAATTAATATATCTATATATAAAAATTATATGTATGAATCTTATATAATCTGAATTAAGATTGTATCTAATGTTCGCCCCAAAACCCTTGTTGTATATTCAGTCCCTTGCTTCACTTTGCATGTGAACACATTTTGTAATAATCTCTTCTCTTTGCTCAGTTGGGTTTCTGTGCCTGTCTTCGTCTTCAGAATTGAAACCCTGGGAGTACAGGACTGTGGCTTTCTTATTCACCACTGCAGCTCCGTAACTAAGAGAGCATCTGATACATATGTGTGAAGGGAATTGGTTAAATATAGACCACTATGTCCAGTGGAGTCCACAGCCTATTCACTTCATGTAGTTTCCAAGAAACAAAGGCTTCTCAACATATATTAATGAATGAGATATGGGCCAGGATATCTGGTCTGGCTGGAGATGGCTTAACTTTGAGTTCACTTGAGAGGGTATCAGTGTGAGCAGGGATGCTTTCACTCACTTCAAGAATTGCATGGTGTTTAGGGGGAAGAATCACCCTGCTTCTCTGGAGAGACATGAGGGCTCTGTGGCTCCTGTGGGCTCTCAAACTGTTGGAAGATGACTGCTAAACCTGAGTTTTCAGGTCTCCTAGTTATATTCATTTAAACTTATAGATGATTTGTCACTATTTTAAGTTGTTTTTCACTGAAAATTCAGTCTGAATATAGAGCCTTATTTCATTCAGAACAGAAAGAATGGGTTACGGTGAAATCTGTTTATCTATAATTTTTAAGTAAGTACAATTTTATAAACCAGTTATTCCTAACTTGAGAGGCCTGGAGGATTTATTACAATGTGTATTTCAGGGCCACATCTGCAGAAGTTTTGATACAACATTTCCTTACTAATCCCCCTGACAGCACATTTTAGCAGGCATCCTGTGTTATTGAGAAGCAGAACGTTTATGCACCACACTTTGGGAGAGAGAAGTGCATGTTGTGTTACCATTTAAAGATGCCTGGTTCTTGTGGGGCAAATTGGCAAATGATTTATCTGAACTAATGGCAGAGTGGAATTTTAATATTTTAGGGTTTTCAGGAATCTTAGAGCTGTTTTCATTTGTCTCATACATAGAGCCTGAACCTTGAAGACATTAATGAATTTGTCACAGAAATTAAATTGGGCCAAAATTTACATTTCCAACCCATGTCTGTGCTCTTCATTCTAAAGCACAATGGCCTAGAGTCATATTTTAACCTCTAACTTTTATCTTATTAAAAAATAAAATAAAATAAATAATTGTAAATACATGCATGTATTATACCTATATATACAATTTATATACATTACAATATTAATTTGAACTACACATGACATCACTAGTAAAGGCCAGTTACAGTTTAGACTGAGATAAGCCCTGTGAGAATTTACTAAGATCAAAAAGACTCCTTTTAATAGTGACTCAGTGGCACCTACTCTAAGGACAAAGGCTCCAGTATGTATCCTAATCTAAGTTATTACTGAATGTGAGTCCTGTGATAGCTTCTAATGAAAATTTCCCATTGGAAAAAATCAATGTTAATAACTGGAACTCGAGAGCTGTAATGGGTTCTGCTGTGTTTTTCGGGCTTAGACTGTGTGCTATAATATGCTAAGAAGAGGAGTTGATGACCTGTGAGCTCTGGTCACTTCCTGATCTCATTTGATTCTTTGGTCTTTAGTTTTAAAAGGGTGATCAGAGAGGTTGCTTTATAATGGAGAAGTTGAACAAAAGGACCATCAACCTGCAGGCTCACTGGCACAGCGCAAGTTTCACCGGATAAGCATTTCAGTAAAGAGGACTATTGCCAACAGCAATACTTGCAAGGAAGCTTTGTTCCAGAGAGGATTTTTGTTTTTAAAGAAGCTGCTAGAAAAACTGACACTAGAAGCTAACTAGAGTCACTCTTTCTAGATATCAATGAAATTGTAAGTCTGAAGACATTACTTACCTAGATACAGAAATGGACTTTATTTAAGAACCAACTTTATACATATCTAATATACCTAGGCTTGTTGATCAAGTTGGCTGGCTGGGGAAGAATAAGACCATCTAGAAGATCCACATGATGAGAGAAAGCATTCGGGGAGGGCAGACAGATACTTGATGCTGGCCACAGATAGAACTCAGAGACGCTCTGTGATTGAAGTGGTTCTAATACCTAGAAGCTTCGATTTGCTCTTATAACGTGTTCTAAAGCCATTTAATTCAAGACTACCCTTCCTGGTTGGTACCTGTAGATGTAATGCATCTCCTAAGGTATTACTCTAGGCTCCATCGGACAGAACAACTACATGGAGGTAGGTGGTGGAGCCTCCGGACTCCACGACACATTTCACAGTGCTGTTTACTCCAAAACACTGGCCTAATTGAACTAATGTAGCTATTGGGTAAGACGAGAAGTAATACACGAACATTCTTAAAGTCTGTTCTCTTTTGCCTTGTGACCTTAAACATTTGAAAGACCAAGATGAACACTATTGAATAGAATTGTGTTTCCATCGTCATAACTAACCTGAAAGCCTAAGTTTTACCTCTTTCACTGCACATCCGATCTATTTTATGGGCAGAAGAGCACAATGGGCTCAGCTATCCAGGCTTTAGGAGTTATTTTAATCTTTAAAGAACAATAGACACAAGTAAAAGTACATACATAAAGTAGGTATTTTATATTTAATTTTTATTTTCATATGCATGAAAAGGGTGTTCCAAAAAAAGATTAGAGAAGTCCATGGCATGTCTTTCTGGTTAATGTTACTTTATTTTTTGGTTCATCTACCATACTACTTACAAGTTACTTGATTTTGTTCATGGAAAATTATTTTAAATGAATTGATTTTACTTTTCATCAGCACAGTTGTTGACTAATACCAAAGTTAGTTAGAAGGTTATGATTTTTGTATTTATAGAATGGCAGGGGCAGCATTTAGATAATACATCATAGTAACTTGGCATTTATGAAATATTAGTTTTCCATAAACATGAACTCAGAGAGGAAGGTTACATTTTTTTAAATTATAATAACATTTTGAAAAGCATCTGTCCTTTAAAATGTTACTGAAATATATATTGGAACTGGTGTTTTAGATGCCAGTCCTTCCTGAAGAGTGTTTTGAGATTTTTTTCAAATACTGCCTCAGTTCTATATAAAATAGAAAAAATTCTGCCTTGTAAAATGACTACTGGATGTAGGTAAGAAGAAGTTAAGGAAATATTACATAAAAATAGATTTGCAAAGGTAATTTGCTGGAGGATTATTTACACTTTGATGAGTGGATCTGGATATTTTGATACTAAGTGAAAGTGGTTCCACTGGAATTAGAAGGGAACAGAGATCTGCAAGCAGGAGTGAAAAGAATGTGTGTAAGCCGGGCACGGTGGCTCATGCCTGACCTCAGGTGAGCCGCCCACTTCAGCCTCCCAAAGTGCTGGGATGACACGCTTGTTAAGTGGTACTCTAATTAATCAGTAACTTAAACCTCAAAAGAGATTCATTATGTACACAAAATTAATCTTGTGTAATCAAGTGTATAAGTAAAATTAATTGAAGAAATCAAAAAACGCACGGTGGCTGACACCTGTAATCTCAGTGCTTTCGGAAGTCCAGGTGGGAGGATCCCTTGACTTAAGGAGGCTGAGACCAGTCAAGCAACACGGTGGGACCCATCTCTGTAAAAAAATTAGCCGGGGATGGTGGTGCGTGCCTGTAGTCCGAGCTACTTGAGAGGCCGAGGCAAAAGTATCGCTTGAGCCTAGGACTTGGAGTCTGAAGTGAGCTATGATCACACCACTGACTCCAGCCAGAGCAACAGAGGGAGACAATGAGAACACGTGGACACAGGAAGGGGAACATCACACTCTGGGGACTGTGGTGGGGTGGGGGGAGGGGGCAGGGACAGCATTAGGAGATACACCTAATGCTATATGACGAGTTAATGGGTGCAGCACATCAACATGGCACATGGATACATATGTAACAAACCTGCACATTGTGCACATGTACCCCAAAATTCAAAGTATAATAATAAATAAATAATAAACCACAAAACACTTGTAATTCCACATCCAGATATATAAACCACAGGAATACTTAGATAAACACACGCTATACACACATATAGTATATATATGATAAAATATATTTGTATGTTCAACTTGGGAAAGGTTGATGATTTTAGAAACAAACTAATAATTCTTTTGCCTTGTGCTCTAATGATTTTCAATATGAAGATGTATTTGGGATCAAATACATGAGGCTCCACATACAAGACATCTTTCTTTCCCCTCTTCTCAGCACCATTTTTTGGCTGATTATTGGACTACAACTGGGAGATCTAGAACTAAATTCCTGCTTAGTGTTTACTTGTTCAGAGCATAGGCTTTGAAATCGTCCTGTTTTGCCTCAGTCTCCACAGTGGTACCTACTAACCTCATGACTAGGGGATCGTGTAGCATTTCTCTAAGCCTTGTTTTCTTAGCTGTGAAGTGGTAAATTTTGGAAGTGCTTTGTTCATAGGATTTCTGTGAAAACTGAATTGGGTAAAGAATGTAAGGCATTTAGCACAGTAAAATAACCTGGATTACAGTAACTTTTCCAGGAGTGTTTATTAGTACTTAAACTGTCATTGTCATCAAAATTCTGTTTTTACATATGAACTTAGAAATGTCATTGTAACCTTCTCAACTCATTTGGTCATTTAAAATGGAGAGGTTGAGTTAGGTGTTTCTTAAATTTCTCTTTAGCTCTGATACTATGAGTCTGACGTTAAGTAATGCAAAGTTGGTAATTAAATCTTCCCCTTTCGTGATGTAGGAGAAAGGCATAAAAAATTTCTGGGTGACTGGATTCCCTTGCAAGTTTATTAGAATTGTAATTACGTAGCATTTTGAATAAAGCATTCATTCTGGAAATCATTAAGTTTATTTTTCTTAACTCCGTTATTTTGTCAACTGTGGAAAAATTGGGATTTAGGAGTAACCTCTGATTTAAAATTCCACCTACTAACCATTTAAATTGTAGTCTTGTAATTTCCTAACTTTAGTCTTGAAGGTGTTTCTCATTCTTATGCGTTATTATACTGTATTATATATTTATGCAACATAAAATTTATAGTTTTAACTATTGCACATGTTTACATATGAAAGGTGTAATTTTGAACTTATCATTATTAAATTTGCTAGTTTTGCTTCACTATTCATTTTGGACACTTATCCATATTAGTACATGCAACTCAAGTTTATTCTTTTGAGCTACTGTATATCATTCAAATGTATGAATAAATAACCTTGCTTTGGTGGACATTTAAGTATTTTCATGTATCAGTATGAAAAGCAGTTTCAAAATGAACACTCAAATATACATTGTCATATATGTGTATAATATTTGTATATATGAAGGTTCCTGTGGGTCATATATCTGAAATCAAAATTACAAGTGTTTTGTACCTTCTATAATTAATTTTACTCTCAATTTTAAGTAAACAAGATTAGTTTTTGCACATGATGCATCTCTTTATTCAGTTAAAATTACTGACATAATTAGAATACCACTTAAAACTTGAGAATATTTTCAAGGGTATTTATGCAAAACTTACATAAATGTGTTGAAAAGTCCTTTTGTATATATGTAGAGATTACATGGTATGTTAAATTCATCAATTTGCCTAAATATCAAGTTATACTTAAGTAGTGTCCATACACCATGCTTTTGCTTGACTGAACTCCAATATGTATATCGGGAGTACTTTTTAACATTCATAGGTTAAGTGGCCTGTTTTGGAAAATGATATTAAAAATGGAATTCAGATGAATGCTTAAAGATTAAAAATGAATGAGCTTTCGTATTAATCATCAATATGACAACCCTAAAGGGAAGCATGATTTTCAAATGTACCTCCTTGTAGGCAGGATAATTCAGAAATGCACAGTGCATATTAGATATGGGATTTGAGTCGTAGTGTATTTCTCTAAGAATGTAATTTATTGTACTTTCACATCCACCCCACTGAATATGCAGAGTTTAAGATGCAATGGCCAGAAGACACGAGCGTGTCACTAGAAGGATGTGGACGTGGGCTCCGGGGCTGTTGATGATGACGGTGGTGTTTTGGGGTCATCTGGGGAATGGACAAAGCCAAGGTAAGTGCAAGGATTTTCTAATTCTTTGCGAGTTGGATGCGAATTTCACTTTGTGATGAAATTATGTTTAGTGTTTGGTTTGATGTTTAAGCAATTTGTTACAATCTTCCGTCAGGTTTTTGTTACAGGGTATTGTAATATCTCTGCAGTTAAATTGAAATAGAATTAAGTGTGAGTAAATGCATCAAAATTGAAGCCATGTTTCTGAAATTGGCTTTTCTCTGTTGTAATTGATGATATGTATATATATATGTGAGGTATTATGAGGCCATATATATGCGTGTGTCTCTGTTGCATTTGGTGACATGTATATATATGTGAGGTATTACGAGGCCATATAAATTCGAGTGTGTGGGTTTTGGGTGGGTGGGTGTGCCTGTGAGTTTGTGTATGTGGTATTTTACAGGAACACGTAGCATATAAAGTTGTTGTGATTTTGAAGAAAAGTTTTTGGACGTTTCTCTGTTTAGGGTTTTTATGTTTTTGGATGTTTGTCTCTTTAGGGTTTTTATGTTTAACATTTTAAAATTTCAAGAACCTATTCTTAAAGGATGTGATGTTCTTTAGAAATTAAATGAAAAATGTGACGTTTCTCGTTCTTCTGCCAAGGGTATTTAGGGGAAATTAATGAGAGAGTGGAGCTGCAAGGTTGTGGCATCCTGAAATGTCAGTTGGAGAGTAGAAAAGGGCCATAGATTTTGGAATAAGGCTTTCAATACTGATTTCATCAATAGCTGTATGGAGTGGTTTGTGCCAAATCTAGTATCTGTGAATGTATTTTGTGATAAGTATTGTATTATTTTTGGAGGTGTGTTGCCTGCTCAGATACAAATTGCAATTCTGTACTTTATGTGATAAAACATCCTGACACCCCTGAAATTTTCTTTTCCTTTCGGGGCAAGTATATTCAGCATTGATTTTCTGCATTTTCAAGGCTTGAAATGAAATCTGTGAGCAGGAAGTTTACAGAGTTATTTCAAGGGATAGATATATTTCTCCAGATAAAATTGAAAGTGTGCAGTGTTATTATATAATTGTGATGAAGTTGAGCTTTGCTAGTTTGGAGTATCTAATAAAGTTTAACACTTTTTAAAAGATCCTTCAAAAAGATCAGCTTTCTTGCCATATGTAATATTGTTCAATGAAGATTTGAAATGAAATAGATATTTTTTCAAAACCACAAATGCATCTGTGCCTTTGTATATGAACAGTTGTATATACATGTAAGCAGATAATACATTTTGTTAATTAAGATCAGCTTTGATTTTAATTTTTCTTTCCTGTCATTCAGAATTTGTATTTGCATCTAATAGAATTCTCATTTTTCTTTTGTGATAAAACTAATGTAAAATATATTCAATACACATAGTAGTTTTTTTCACCAAAGGTCTAAAACAAGAATATGTAGACAGTAGCTACGTTGGATTTCTTTGGCTATAAGAGTTGTCTATTTCTCTGGTGATGTGTAGAATTACTAAAATGCAGCATGACAACTGTTTCTCTGTAATAGTGATCCAACATGACATGTAGTATTACACAGGGTTGCTAATACCTTCCTCTGACCATCATTTCCAGTAATTGTGGCTTGTTTTAGATGAGGAATAGGTTATTAGATATTTAAAATATTTGAGAAAAATAGGTATCTTCTCTCTTATTTACCCAAACCCTTTTATTTACTCAATATTGATGGCTCAAGTATTCTATCTTTCACTAGGGACCATCATTTATTAAAAAATGGCCTGAAATCAATTCCAAGTCTAGCTGTAGTGAAGCTTCTAGTGGGAAATGCAAGTTAAGTAATTTGTTTTCTTTCTAAAAGGATAAATTAAAATAGACAATGATTCAAAGAACAAAACAACTTAATAGAAAACATAATGGAATGCTTTGATACTATGATTCAGGGAATTTTGCTTCCTTAGTGGTAGCTAGATTGAGTGAAGGAGATTGCTTAGGTATAATGAGCAAATCTTATAATTGCAAGTATAACCCAAGCTGCATATCATCATTTAGCTCAATAAGCCTCATTAAATATTAAATATTACCTTTTAACTTTTATGCAATTAAGCAGAATTTAAAAATAAAAGTTTTAAAAATTAAAGTTTTTATTACTAAGTATCTTTTAAAATACAAATCTCACAGCTCCTTATTGTCAAGAAAAGAACACATGAAAATTTATAAATAAGGTTTTCTCTCTATTAAATTTACAGTCTTGCATTAAATATTGGTTATTGGGACCCACCATGTCCATGATTATGATTAAGTATCAATGAAAGATGACTCTTGCAGCAAATATGCATGCAAATGTTTTAAGATTATTTTCACATTATTTCACATAATTTCTTAAGCATAATAGGATAAGTAAATTATACTTTCTACACAAGCTCTTCATATTTATGAATAGACCATGTTCTAAATTTTTCAATCATTGGGGAATCCCAATGTCATATTTATGAATGGACCATGTTCTAAATGTTTCAGTCATTGGGGAATCCCAATGTCATATTTATGAATGGACCATGTTCTAAAAGTTTCAGTCATTGGGGAATCCCAGTGTCGTATTTATGAATGGACCATGTTCTAAATGTTTCAGTCATTGGGGAATCCCAGTGTCGTATTTATGAGTGGACCATGTTCTAAATGTTTCAGTCATTGGGGAATCCCAGTGTCGTATTTATGAATGGACCATGTTCAAAATGTTTCAGTCATTGGGGAATCCCAGTGTCGTATTTATGAATCGACCATGTTCTAAATGTTTCAGTCATTGAGGAATCTTCCTAGAGAAACCGTGTGAGAAATTGTAGCTAAGCTCAAAAACGGAAGACAAAAATCGATTTAACGAGGAATGTAGATTAATGTCATAGTATTATCGCGACTGTGTGCAACCACTACTTATAAACAATGATATAAGAAATGCAATCTGAAATCTGAATTCTAAATAGGAATGTAGTGCCATTATCCCTCTGGGACCCTTAGGGTCAAAATAAGATAAAAGTGATGAATGGTGGGTTGGAAGTCAGTCAGTGATCCTTGTCAAATTTTTGTATCTGTCAAGAAAAGCATCTGCTTGAGGACATCCATTTTCCTACTTCTGAGTTACAGAATAATAGGTACTTATCCTGAATGTGACATTCCCTGACGTGGACTCTGTCTTTGCTGCTTAGGTGGTGTGTGCATGAGAAAGTGCTTAACATCTGAAAACGGAGACAATCCTTAGAGAAAGATATATATGAATTTTAAAAGGAAATATACCTACGATGGAAATAAAACAAATAGCATAAATATCTAGCTGTATTTGGTCTTTTTGGTAACTATTACAATATATACATTTTCAAACAACTAAGTTCAGCACTGACTTTGGGAGAATCTAGATAAAACTGAACTGACATATAATAAGCATTGGTGTAATTAATAGCACAGCGGGCAGAACCATGGGGGTATTTCCTGAGGAAGAGGGACTATAGAGAGGCAAAAGAAAACCCAGCTCATTCTGGGGAGTGCCAGGAGCAGTTATTATATTCAGAACTGAGAACTTATTTCTAACTCACCAACCCATAGTTCTGGCTGAAGTGCAGTGGTGCAGTCATAGCTCATTCTCAGCCCCAAACTCCTGGGTTCATCTGGTCCTCTCATCTCAGCCTCCTGGTAGCTATGACCACAGGTGTGCACTACTTTGTCCAGCCAGTTTATTTTATATTTTATTTTCATTTCATTTGTAAAGACTGGGTCTTGCTATGTTGCCCAGGCAGGTCACAAACTCCTATCCTCAAGCAGTCCTCTAACCTAGGCCTCCCAAAGTACTGACATTACAGGCATGAGCCATTGCATCTGGCTCAAAAATATTTCTGTCCTAATGGCTTTAACAAAGAAGTGCCGTTTTGGGGATATATACAATGGTGTGCTGCTTGGGAGTGACAAAAAAATAATTATAAGAAGAATGGAACGAATATGTCAGTATGTTTTCAAAAGCAAGTTAGCCCAAGTTTTTAAACAAGCATAATTTTAGGGTTTTTGTAACTAACTTAGGGTTTAAATGTAGCAAAAATTTTAAACATTATCATGAATACACAGAAAATTTTAATCAATTTGGTTTCCATGATGAATTTACAAGCTTAAATTCCTAATTTCAATTTGCTGCTAGATATGAGAAAGTTTGAGATTTTGAAGAAGCAAGTGGTTCTTACAAATGTAGCAAACTTAAATTTTGAGGACAATTTAATTTAACTTCCATTTTTATGACCAGATTTTGGGTCAGCTGTTAAGCATTCAAAAAATAAAATCTGATAATATCTGGCAATTCCAATTTTCAGTTTTATTGATCTTCACCATGAAATAATATATAAGCTAAGGGGCAAAATTTTGGAAAAGCAGATCACTTTGTTGTCCTATTTAGCAAGTTCTCAAATTATGCCATCTTGGAATCATTACAAGTAATTATACGAAGACAGTATCTTGTGTTTTGTATTTCATTGTTACACATCCAATTGTTCTCTAGAGATATCAGAGAAAACCCACTCAAGAAGGGAAGGTTAGATAAACAGCCCTCTCTCTCTCTCTCTCTGTCTTTGCCTCCATTTGGTTCCTTATGTTCATTTCTCAGTGCATTTCAGTTACTTTTATTGTTCCCTTCATTTTCTCTTTCATTCCAGAAGTTTAAGTGATTGCATAATTCTTTTGACAGCTGAAAGTAGTATCCGACTTTGAATGAAAGGTTTACAGCTACAGCTTTTCAATTAGAAAATCTCAGATCATGTGATCTATGAGTTTTAATATCTTAGGATCTCGACCAGTAAGGAATAATCACTTTGAAAAACCTTGATGCTACCTAGAGTTTGTGTTTTGTGAGGTTGCTTGGTAAATTATTTTCCTTTGATAATTGAATATTGCTTCAAGAGAGGTGAGCTCAGACGTTTGGCAATGAATATTGAATGTGTATTCCAAGAGACATGACCTTAAAATATCATCAAGCTAAGTAGTAGTGAAATTGAACTCTGCTGTATAATAGAAGTCAGTGTTTCTTACATCTTTGTGATATATAAATATTTTTACATTGTGGTAGATAATAATTTGTATGGGAACATTTAATTGAATTTAATTTATCCTATGGCAGAATTATGTTGCATAGGTCATTTTAGTTTTTGATTTAAGCATCTTAAAATTACAAATGCAAATATTCAACACGTAAAACCCACATGAATACACACTCCCAAACATTTGAAATCCTAACAGTCATTTCCAACAGCTTTTTCCTACAAAAGAAGTCAGCTCTTCTTAGAGAAGACATGCATTCCCATAGCTTGAGAGGTGCACACTATAAGGTAAACAGAGAAAGGATTACAGCAGTTTAAGTATACCAGCGGATTTACTTTATAGACAATAGACTTTTGAATTACTTGTCTTCAAAATTTGGTTTCTTGAGAAAATTATCTGTGTAGATTAATCATGCATTTCAGATACTTTCCAGACATCTGAATGTTGTTTTCTTAAAAGTAGCCAGCACGCCTTTTTATGCAGTCTGCATGGGAGATAGTAAGAGATGTGTATGCTGTATATCTACTAGTAGAGATTTGTTTATGAGTGCTTCCTTAAAAAATTATTTTTTCTGAAGAAAGGGATTTCTTTTTTATAATTTAGATTAGATGATTTTAAATGTTTTTAGGTTTTAACCTCTCTGATCATCAGGGTCATTGCCATGGAAAAAATGCAAGTTATAGCATATTTCATTTTTATAAGGAAAGAAGTTGATAATTTAGACTTTTTTCTTTTACTAAATTGAATTACATCACTCAATATTTGGATGGCATTAATTCACAATAGCAACAAAAAAATCTTACTATTCAACAAAATAAAGTATGATTTCCTTCACATTTAACTTAATTTGTTCTTTAAAACATCTCCTAACGAAGGTTTTCTCATCCTCTGAAGCTGAATTTATTTAGGAAAAAATATTTTAAACACCATCCCAAGTGATATAACTATTTTTATTGAGCTTTGATGTTCTATTTGAACATATTTGAAGACTGTACAAGCACTCAATTTAGAATTAAGATTTTATTTGGAGATTTTGGTTGTATTTGAAATCTGTTGTGGAATTAAACATGAAGAATACGTCAATTTACTAGATGTCATTGTCTATGACACATTTTAGTCTTATCTTTCTGCCTATATGTAAAGAGGAATAGAAATAATTGGTATAAACAGGAAAAAAGAAGTAAAGTGGTAGGATCAGATGTGAGAAATATATAAGCTAAGATACTCTTTTTTTGTTTGTTTGTTTTTTGTTTCTGTGAGACAGAGTCTTGCTCTGTTGCCCAGGCTGGAGTGCAGTGACACAATCTTGGCTCACTGCGGCCTCCACCTCCCAGGCTCAATGGTTCTCCTGCCTCAGCCTCCTGTGTAGCTGGGATTACAGGTACGCATCACCACACCCGGCTAATTTTTGGATTTTTAGTAGAGACTAGGTTTGACCATGTTGGCTAGGCTAGTCTCAAACTCCTGACTTCAGTTGATCCGCCCACTTCAGCCTCCCAAAATTCTGGGATTTCAAGTGTGAGCCACCAGGGCCAGCCTAAGCTAAGATATTCTAGAAGCTATTAATAGTAAAATATAATGTAAATTGTTTAAAATTAATCTGTATATGAAATTTTTTCTAGGACTTTCCTGCCAGAAAAGTAGGAATAGAATGGCAAAAGGAACGAGGTTCCTTCTACAAGTAGGCACACATCCTATTTCACTTTATCCTGTGATCAGTCTCATAACCATCTCCTGGTGTGAAGTGCTAAAACTGTGCTTTAAGAATAACTTAAGTCCTTTATGTACAAACTAAAGTATGAGAGCCTGAACCTTGGAAACCAAGAGATTCCGAAAAGCCTTATGTGTGAGACTGGGTGCCACAGATCTTGGCAGAAATTACTGCTTATTCTTAATTCTTATTGTTCCTTTCTAGCACTTCAATTTATAATGCCAATATCTACCTCAGCCTAAAGACAAGCTCTAGAATCACTTGTGTTACTTATTACATTTCTTTTAAAAAACTCATGAATTACACATGAATTTCAAAGTTGCCAACTGAGATTCCAAGGACTTAAAAAAGAAAAAACGTGGCACCTTTCCATTATAAAGGCTGTACGCAGTCTTCATAGTGTTTGTCTTTAAGGGACAACATGCCTCATCCATCAGCAACTTTTCTTCCTTAAATCATCATATCTTGCCTAAAAAGGTTTTCTGAAAACTAAGATTTGCAGATTGTTATATCACATCTTAATCTACGTATCAACTTTAGCATTATCAAAGCATGAACTGTTCTGGGTTTTCATAGTTAATTATGTTTGTGGTAATAACTGGGATGCAATTGTTTTTCTTCTGATGATTTTGTACTTGCTTTTCTTATGGTAACTTCTGATGCTTGTTTGTAAGATCTTCCTCTCTTTTCTCCATCTGGTTATCTTCTTACCTTCTGTCCTTTAACTCAGATGTCACCCACACTGTGTGTCTTTCTGGATTGCTTCTTATTTAACTGTTGCTTCTCATAGTTTACATACCTCCTCCTGTACCACACTATCAACATTTCTCAAGCTGCACTATATGCTGGGTTGTGTCTTTATTTATTTATAAGTTCCTTGATAATTCGGACTATATATTAGTATATTCAAAAAATACTTATGAAGTGTTTACTTTGGGTCAGGAATTATTGAGTGAAGGAAATTGACCAAAACTCTGCCATCATGAAGCTCGCATTCTAACTTAGGGAGACAGATAACAGACAATGAGCCACATAAATATGCAAAGTATCGTAAGTTAGATGGTGAAAAGTAATCCTGGATGGGGATCAGATAATTTTGATAGGATAATTTTTAACTGGGTAGTCAAGAAAGGCCGCACAGAGAAGATGGCAATTGGAAGAACAAGGTGGTGAGAACTGCTGAGTCTGGAGCAAACACACAATTTGGAGCAGTAGAAGATTCCAGAAGTAACAGTATAGAGGCGAAGAAGTGGGAATTGTGTGGAGTCTTTTACTTGCTGTTGTAATGACCTTGGCTATGCTTTGAAGTGAGGTGGAAAGTTGGCAGGGACCTTAGTTTTCTTTTTAATAATTCACTATGAATTTTGAACGGTCACTATTATAGACTCAATAATTTTGCTTTATTACTCTTGCAATTGACTACAAAAGAGCGTATTGAAGAAATGTTAAATTCTAATTTAAACTGATTGAAATAGGTTTTTATCTTTTTATGTTTCTCATCACTGAATATCTCATTTTTAATTAGTTTGAAAGCATTCTAAGATAGTGAGCCAATGCAATTTAGCATAATGCATAACTTATTATTCATCAGATTTAGGTATTTAACCGAGGATGCTAATTAGGAAAGTAACTTGTTCTGTTGGATGATTTTGATAAAGCTACTTTCAAATGATTATCACATCCATTGATGTCATATTAAGTTGTGTTTCTGGAAACCAAATTTAGGCAGTGGTAATGAGTTAATATCTCTAAGTGGATACCTTTTATCTCTACAGTCAAGGATACTTGAAAGTGGAAAAACATACTGGCTTCAAGTCTTGGGAACTAGGACTTACCGGAAATGTGTGTGTTTTTTTTGTTTCCTGGTGGAATTGTCTTCTCGGAAAGATGGTGTTTCCTTTTCAATAGGAAAAAATTGATCCTATGCTGCTTTACTTTAATGCTTTGCTTTTGTCAAAATAGTGTTTTCTTAGGAAAATTAACCTATCATAATATAATGAAAAGAGAAATGCTGAAGACACAAAATGATGTCCATGTTAATATTGAGTAGGAAGCATCAAGGGACATGAGAAGAGGGAAGCGAAGAGAGGGAGAAGAGAAATTTATAGTGTAACAACAATTAGTAAAAAGGATTAGCATATACATGTAGTCAATAAGTCAATAAATGGCTGTTTATAGAAAGCCTACCAGGCACTAGGGGATATAGCAGTGAAGAAGGCAAAGACACAATTGGCTATACTGTAGTGAGGAGGGAAAGAGGAGGAAGACATACAAATACCTAAAAAAAGCAATGGTGTGAAGGGCTATAAAGTACACTACTACGAAGAAGATTACATGTGATAACATGGCTGAGTAAAACTGTCAAGGAGGAAGGCACTGATCTGGCTGTAGGTATTTCAGAGCATTTTTCTCTCTGAGGAGGTAATATTTCATTTGAGAGTTGAGTGAAGACAAAGAGGAAGGTACTTTGAAGATCTGGGGTGCTCTGAGCAGAAAGAAGGGCAGATATAAAGATTCTGTAATTTAAAAAGAGAGCTTGATAGTTTCTTACAAAGAAAAGAAGGCCGGTTTGGCTGGAATATCCATGAAGGAAGAGCATGGAGAGAGATTACATGAGTGTTCTCAGGGACCAAATCTAGATCTTATATCAAAATGTGAATATAAATTAACTACATTGAAAAGTGTATGATGGATGTGTGATACGATGAGGTTAGCTCTTAGGAGGGTGTACTATTGTGGAAGGGTACACTAGTGAAGGAAGGGGGTTCATTTAGCTGACTATTGCACCTGTCCAGTTGAAGGATGATGGTAGTTGGGATTATGAGTGTAGCAATAAAGTTGGAGAAAATCAGTTGAGATTGGAAGTTGATTTGAAGATGATTGAATTTACTGAGCAAGAATTATATCAAGGTATTTGGATTTAGGGACATGGGGGATTATGGTCACTTTTAGTGATATGGCAAAGTCTTGATGACATGAGGCAGTTTGCAAGTGACAGAGGTGTGGGTAGGTGCGTATGTGTGATTGATTTTACATTTTTTAATCTTAAATTAAGACGCTAGTTAGAATCCAAGTGGAGACATCAAGTAGGCACTGACAAGTTGACTTGGCTAGAGATGTGAGTTAGATCATCGTAGCCTATAGAGCATGCCTAAAGTCATGAATCTAGGTGAGGGGTTGGAAAACTATTATAGCCCATGAGCCAGATCTGGTCTGCCACCTATTTTTGTATGGCTCATGAGTTATAAGTACGTGTGGCATTTATAAGTCTAAAATGTAAAATACAGGGAAATTTTTCAGCAGGGATAGTTCCATAAATTTGCCTCTTGGCAACACAAAGCCTGCAATATTTACTATCTGGCTCTTTGTCAAAAATGTTACTGACTCCTGATCTGGATGAAACCCTGTGAGGAGAGATTGTTGACAGAAGAGAGAGAAGCATCACAGTGGAAATTAAAATTATGTCAACTGAAGTGTGTAGGGTAGAGAATTTAAGCCTGAGTATAACAGTAAGAGATTAAAATAACAGTAAATTCATTATCAGCGTGATCAATGAAACCTTTGGGGGCAAAGAGGAACTATCTTCGTCACACCTTTCACTCACTCATAGAAAGATCTTAGGCAGGAAATATAACTTGTTTGAAGATCTGAGATAAGGCTAATGTAGTTTGGACAAAGAAAGCCAATGGGAGGATGACATTACATCTGGCCAAAGATTTAGGGAAGAGCCAAATACTTCAGGCTTTTTAAAGTGATCTTTAGATAAAGAGGAGGTCATCAAGGCATTCCGAATTTGGAGGATCAAATCACATCTGATGGAAAAAAATCTGGCTGTATGTGCATCTAGGATGTAAGGAAGCCAACATGGATGTGAAGTTAAAATTGTCCATTGCAAATAATAAAATGAAGGCCCCAGGTAGCCTTGGCAAGGGCAGATTTGGTATAAAATCCTTATTGGAATGGGCTTAAGCAGTAACGGGAATACGGATCTAGCTGTTGTGTTTAGTGGAATTTTATCAGTCTTTTTGTTGTGTATGATATATAGATGGTCAAAATAAGGAACTTCTACATTTTCGGTTTTTGTTTTATTGTAATTGAGATTTGAATTAAAAATAAGAAACTTTTATTTTGAAACTTGGAGACTGTGTTTAAAAAGTATAGAGTAGGGCTAGAAAAAAACCTAAAACTCTCCTGATGAGGAGAGTGCTAATCGTGACTCTAATAATAATAAAATACTTTTCTGATAATTTTTTGTGTGTTTCATTATTTATATATGTATGGGAAGTTGTACCCTAGCCACATGCCAATTCACCTGGTGAACTTGCTCTTCAACGTGGCACAAATATTTCCTTCTATCTTTAGCCTTCCGGGGTTTCTCACATGGACTATTGGCTCTTCCTACATGAACCTGCTGGTAGTACCCTGTAGGAGACATGCTACTCCATGACAACAGGCACCACGCTGTAGGGGAATTACCATACCTGTCAATCACTATCTCTAGAATGTGGCCTTTCATGAGCCCTGAGATTTCATACTGTTTCTCTGAGCTGTAACAATATTTATATTGAAAAAATAAACATGTTCTTCTATCTTTAATATTTTATATCTTATAATTTGAATATCCCATTTTCATTATACTACTTAGCTGCTAAGTTATGTTATAAAAACAAGTTTTAATTATCTGCAAACACCTTCAAATCTAATCCTTACCGGTGAAGACTGATGTCTGGTTAACATCTGTTAGGACATTTATTTCCATACAGTATTTATAGCGCCTTTTTGTTATTGATTGGTATGATAAATGTGTAACTCTTACACAAAGACAAAATTTTTAGATTTTTGTATTTAAAATACTGGTTATCAAAAGAAAAACCCAGATGTTATTTGTTTATGTTTCTGCTTGAGGTACTGAATCTATTTCAAGTCATATTTCTCAGTATTGATATACTTAATTTTGCTGAAATAATAACACACTAACTTTAGCTACTTTTTTTCTCAGTGTATCTCCTTGTCGCTCACCATTTCCGCCTCATTTCACTTCTCATCTTTATTTCTTTTTCTTTGGTCTTCTTTTACTTTAGGGATTCTTTCAATTTAGAAGTGTTCTTGTTTTCTGTTAATTACTATTCTTCTTGGATGTACACAGTTATCCTTTTCCATTTCATTTGTGAATTCATCTCAGAGGCATTTTGTATGTGCCTTTTACTCATAGCTTCTCAGAAGTCCCTTTCGAGGTTACCGATTTAACATGTCATGTACTATAAGGTTTGCATGGCATGGTGGCAGCTGACTTTGGTCTTTACAAGGATTGAAATGTTCACTCAACATGGATTGGTAGAATTTATTTTTTCCTTAAACATTTCATCGCCTTGTAAACAAACAAAAGCAAACCCAAGACTCAAAACTGACATTACTATTGGTGCCCCTGGAAATAGCTACCTTCTCACTAAAGTAGATTTTGTCATCCAACTTTATGTGTTGTTGAACACACATGGTGCTGTATGAGCACTCACTCACTAGTCTAGAAAACATTGCTGTGACCAGTTACCAGAAAAATAAATTCAGATTGCTCTTCACCTTCCGCAGATGACCCTTCTGAAAGCCATTTGAATTCATTATAAATTATAGTTATATTAGTGTGACTTTAATTCACTTGTAATCTGAACTTTATGTGCAATGCATTTTTTCCCGTGTTTAATCATTTTTGAATGCTAAATCATTTGCAAACAAATGGCTTGTCCTTGAGAAAGAATTTAAGGCTGAAAGTACATTAAGTGCCATCTGGGTATCTGTGTCAATGGTTTTGTCACTACAAATGTGTGTGTGTGTGCATATCACCTACTTTATCACATTTATTTGATAAAATTGATATGCAATCTCTAAATCATTGTGTCTCCAACTTGTGTTATGCCACAAATACAAATTTTTGTCCTAAAGTTGATGGTACCCTTTGTAAAACTAGAAGTTCTCATTTGTGCAAAGGAAGGAAAAATAAAACAAGAAACAAATTCAATAAAAAAATTAAAGGTCAGATTTCTTTTATAGCTGCTGAATTCCTTTCTTTCCTTTCCATCATCCTCACATTCCCAAATCTCAACAAAGTTAAGAAATTAAAACACACATCATGAGATCATATGTTCACCTTGTTCAGGAACTGAAGGATTACATATACAAGACTATACCTTAATAAGTAGAGGGAGAAATATGAAGATATGAATAGAATATGAAAATTTATTATAATGCAGTTGTATTCTAAAGTGTTTCCTAGGCAGGCTAAGAGTATGTTGCCAGGAAATTTTAAGAGACCCACTCCATTATATAGAAGAGGATGTGTGTAGATCTCTTAATTCTGAAATGTTTAGAACTGAGTACAACAGGTCTTTGAATAACGACGTTTCATTCAATGTCATTTCATTATGATGTTGATGAGAAAAAACAAATTGATTCCAATTGGGGTTCACTGTCTGTGTAGAGCTTATGTATTCTCCCCATGTCTGCATTGATATTCTCTGGATGCTCCAGTTTCCTCTCACTTCCCAAGGCTGTGCATGTGAGGTTGATTGACGTGTCTATGTGGTCCCAGTCTGAGTAACTGTGGGTATGTGTGAGTGCACCTGCAATGCGACGGCGCCCTGTCCAGGGCTGGTTCCCACATTGCGTCCTGAGCTGACAGGATAGGCTGCGGTCAACTGCAACCCTAAACTGAAATAAGTAGGTAAATAATGATTTTACTAGCTTTTATTAATCTTAAACGTATGAATAGCTGAAATTTATTTCAGCATTTAATATTAGAAGTGTTTTGATCTTTATTTACAAGTTTGTTGACGTTTTAGTTACCAAAAGCCATAGAAGCTGAACTCTTTTGATGTCAACCTATGGTAAAATGGGTTTCGCTGACTGTATTTTTGTACCAATTAACCATCCCCAATTTATCCCTCCGTATGCGTGTATCAAAACATCACGTGACCATAAATATATATACCTATGACCAGTTTTCAAGCACCTGTCAATGATGTTAAGTGAAGACTTATTGTAGTCCTTTTTTGGCATAACGAAAATGTGTGTGTTTTGTTCAAGATTGGAAAAGTTCTTTGTGTAAAGAACTAGACAGTAAATATTATAGGCTTTGCTGGCCATATGTAGTCTCTGTCTCTCCTTCATCTACTCATTCTTCTTCTCCCCTTCCTTCTCCTTCTTTAAACACTTCCAAAATGCCAAAACAATTTTTAGCTCTCAGCCATATGAAGCAAGCCATTGATTAAATTTGGCTTGTAGGCCCATAAGGTGTGAATTCCTTTACATCATCAGAATGCCGCATATATATGAAATGTTATCTATGAGAAATTAATGGGGCTCCCAGCAGAGAGAAATTAGCCTAAGTTAAGTTTGGGCTTTGGAATTCAGGGGAATGCCATGCACAAAAATGCTCTGCTTTTAAAACTAGTTACTAACAGTCCATTTCTGATATCAGAAATACATGAAAACTACCAATTGAACGGACATTATTCACTACTTTAGTGCTGCTACTCCTGTGTGGTGGAAAAAGAATCCAGAAAGTTTTCCTTTCCATTTGAACATTCATGCAATAAAAATTTCCAAATCTTTTTTTGAACAAATTTTTATCTTATAGCTCTCTTGTGTACTTTATAAGTACGTTTTGCTGCTTATTCTCAGTAACTGTATTGAAACAATCTGTTTTCCTTTATCAATCAAAATAAAATAAGAAATTTAGCTTAATACTAATATTAAGCTGAAGTGCAAGATATATGAAAAAGAGAGAAAAGAAGCAGGATAAACTGACCTTTTGATAACTGCAGAGGACAGCAGATCAAAGACTGGACTTTAACGTCTGACATTTTCAGAATCTATCACAGTAAGTCCACTGGGTCCAGAAATAGGTTTTAATCCTAGATTGAAATGACAATGCTGTCATGACATTGAGTTTGATGGAAAAAGTGAAGTTAAAGTTTTTCTCAATATTTTTTTAAAATCAATGATTGATTTAACTATAAAATGGACTGATTCTGAAGAACTCATTCTGACGTTGGAGGTGAAAATGCTTTTACTCTAATCATTAAAATCAATTTCTCTAGATATCTGACTTTATTCTGCTTTATAACATAAAGAATGAAACTATATTTATTAATGAAGTGTAATCTAGCAAAGTGGCATAAGCATAATTATGAGTCACTTACTAAAGTTGTGTGTTTTTTTCCATTGCATGAAAACCCTGCCTTGTTTTAATTTTTATTGACTCTTTAAAAGCAATTTTAGGTTTGTAGAAAGAAGTGAATAAGCATTCACACGTCATCCTCAGCCTCTACCCCAATTTCCCCGATTTTTAACATCTTGCAATAGTGTGGTACATTTGTTATAGTTGATGAGTCAATATTGGTACATTACTATTGACTAAAGTATGTAGTTTGTATTAGAGTTTACTCCTTGTCTTATGAATTCTATAGGTTTTGTCAAATGTGTAATGACAAATAATCCTCATTACAGTGTCATACAGAATAATGGATTCACTCTCCTAAAATTCTTCCTTGCTCCATCCGTTCATCGTTTCCTCTACTAATTTATGTAGAAGATAAATTAGTAGATTGAGTTGATGGTTATAGCAGTTTAAAGCACAGATAGAAAACTAGATTGACCTGCCTACCCAGACTGTGCTTCTCACTCTCACTGTGCCCTTTCTTAACCTTTGGAAATGCTTTTATTCATATATAAAATAGGCTATAACTTCATATAGTTGTATTACAAAAAGTTAATGCACAGAAAAAGACTTGTGCTAGGTATATGGTTTCTTCTCAGTTAAATGGAAGCCATTGCGTGTGTTTGTCAATAGAATTCGTCATACTTTATCTCACATATCTTTACGTCATTGTTGGCACATGACATGTTTAGACTGCACAAATCTCCTCCAAATCCCTAATAGCCACTGATCTCTTTACTGTCTCCATAGTTTTGCTTTCTCCAGAAGGTCATGTAGTTGAATCATACGGTATGTAGACTTTTCAGACTGGCTTCTTTCACTTGGCAATATGCATTTAAAGGTTCCTGTGTGTCTTCTGTAGCTTGACAGAATACTATTCCATTGCCTGGATATACCACAGTTTATTTTTCCATTCACTTCCTGAAGGACATTTCGATTTTAGTGATCATGAATAAGGCTCCTGTAACATTCATGGGAAGAAGGCTTTTGTGTGCATGTAAGTTTTCAAATCCTTTAAGTAAATACCGGGAATGTAATTGCTGGGTTGTGTGGTAGGAGTATGTTTAGTTTTATAAGAAACTGCCAAACTGACTGCCAAAGTAGCTGTACTATTCTGCATTCTCACAAGCAATGAATAAAAGTTCCTGTTTCTCCTCACATTTGCCAGCTTTTGGTATCATCAGACTTTTGGATATTGGTCATTTTAATAGTCATGTAATAATATCTCACGGTTGCTGTGACTTGCAGTTCCCTAATGATACATGACTAGTAACTTCAAAATCCCCATTTGACAGCTGTATTTAGACCTTTGGACTATTTTTTAAATGAGTTGTTTTCTTTCTTATTTTCGAGTTCTCTGTATACTTTAAATACCAGTAATTTATCTGATATGTTTTGAAAATGTTTTGAATATGTTTTGAAAAAATTTTCTCCCAACCTGTGGCTTTTGTTTTCATTCTAAGCACAGTTTTAATAACAAAAGTCTTTAATTTTAATGATGCTCAATTTCTCAATTTTTTCTTTGTCTAACCCAATAAATCAGAAAGCTTTTTATCATTTCACATGACTTAATATTCAGGCAAGGTCTATATAGGCCCCTTTCAAACAGTCATAAAGTTTAGAAGCTCTGACCTCACAAACAATAACAACGACAACATAGAAACAAAAATGACAGCTTTTGATGTTGTCTCAGTAATTTCTCAATTCAAGAACAGATTACTGAGCTTTATAAGCAATACGTATAGATATCAATTTCACAGTAAAATACCTTATGATATTTATCAAATCACCTTAGTTTTGGTCACTTATTACTATTAGACTAAAATGTAATTTGTCAGACATGAGAAATCCTTTGGAGTATTTTTTAGAGAACCAAGTATTTGTTTTAGCCTTTTCAGTTCTTCTCTTGCTGTTTCTCCAGTATAGTCATTCCAATTGTCTCTATAGATGTATTAATACCAGGTACATAGTAAACACAATTATCTCCCACGTGTACCCCAACCCCCTTCCCTGTTCATGCAGTGAACATAAAGGAAGCAGGTCAAAAGGAAGCAGGTCATGTACCCTGTGATGTGCTGGGTTGTAAGGAAAGGTACACAATTAATGTACCATGTCTGAGTTTTCTTCTTCTCTGTATTTGTTCCATTTAATGCATGTATGTTTTTTATTCCTTAGGCCTCTCCAGTCCTAACACACTCAGGGATACTTGATACAGCTATAAGGCTGTGTCTTTATCAGGTACCTTTGGGTTACCCCCGGCCAGGGGTGGGAAATAGAGGAAGTGAATGTCTGTATCCTCATTAAGTATCACACAGAGCAGAAACATAAAGAAGCCTGTGCCATGAATGGGTCTCATCTTTCTCCAAAAACCACCTACCCCTTCAACTCCCACTGCTTAAAGGAAAATCTTGTATTAGTCTCCCCATTTTCTCCTCAAACTTGCTTTAGCAAAGCAGTTCCTAAACCTCTGTTAATGTATGTCCCCACCCCTAACTCAACACACAGTCTCATGTCACATCACAGAAAAGAAGTTCAAAACAAAACAAAACAAAGCCACAGTCTTATAAGAAAAATAGGTAAGTTTTACAAAAGTTGTGTACTGTATCTCTGCTTTGAATTTTGTCATTGGCCAAGGATAGTAAAACTCTTGGAAAACTATAAAACAGGAACTTACGTAATATGTTTTACCCAAGATTTTTCAAACATTTTTGGAAGGATACTTATTAACATCTTGCAGAGGTAATGTTACATAAAAAACTTAGCATAAGACCAATCAGGTATTCTATGCAATAATGCAGATATATGAAAAAATAATACAATGAAATAAATGACTTTTCAAAAGGTATTTATCCTAGATCCACATTCTTTTTTTGGTTCAGGTGAGGCAATTAGAATGTGAAAAAAAGAAGCATAGAACAACTGTCTAATGAGAGGGACGAATGCTCCTGGGTGGAAAGTTATTAGAAGATAAATTAGTAGATTGACACTTTTGTGTAGTTTATATTTGGAGACATTCCTTTTTCCACTATTACCCTCTTAGCGCTCCGAATCTCCACTTGCATTTTCTACAGAAAGTGTGTTTCAGAACGGCTCAATCAAAACTAAGGTTCAACTCTTTTAGTTGAACAAACAGAACAGAAAGAAGTTTCACACAATTCTTCTGTGTAGTTTTTATTTGTAGACATTCTTTTTCCCAATATAGGCCTCTTAGCGCTCAGAATGTCCAATTGCAGTTTCTACAAAAGAGTGTTTCAGATCGGCTCAATCAAAAGTAAGGTTCAACTCTGTTAGTTGAATGCACAGAACAGAAAGAAGTTTCATACAATGCTTCTGTGTAGTTTATATTTGAACATATTCTTTTTTCCACTATTACCCACTTAGCGCTACGAATGTCCAGTTGCATTTTCTACAGACAGAGTGTTTCAAAACTGCTCAATCAAAAGTATGGTTTAACTCTGTTAGCTGAATGCTCAGATCAGAAAGAAGTTTCACAGAATGCTTCTGTGTAGTTTATATTTGAATATATTCCTTTTTCCACTACTACGCTCTTAGCGCTCCAAATGTCCAGTTGCATTTTCTACAGAAAGAGTGTTCAGATCTGCTCAATCAAAAGTATGGTTTAACTCTGTTAGCTGAATGCACAGATCAGAAAGAAGTTTCACCGAATGATTCTGTGTAGTTTATATTTGAAGACATTCCTTTTTCCACTATTACCCTCTTAGCGCTCCGAATCTCCACTTGCATTTTCTACAAAAAGAGTGTTTCATAACTGCTCAATCAAAAATATGTTTTATCTCTGTTAACTGAATTTACAGATCAGAAATAAGTTTCACAGAATGCATCTGTGTAGTTTTTATTTGAAGATATTCTTTTTCCCAATGTAGGCCTCTTAGCGCTTAGCATGTCCAATTGCAGTTTCTACAGAAAGAGTGTTTCAGAACGGCTCAATCAAAAGTAAGGTTCAACTCTGTTAGTTGAATGCACAGAACAGAAAGAATTTTCACAGAATGCTACTGTGTAGTTTATATTTGAATATATTCCTTTTTCAACTATTACCCTCTTAGCGCTCCGAATGTCCACTTGCATTTTCTACAGAAAGAGTGTTCAGAACTGCGCAATCAAAAGTATGGTTTAACTCTGTTAGCTTAATGAACATATCAGAAATAAGTTTCACAAAATGCTTCTGTGTAGTTTTTATTTGAAGATATTATTTTTCCCAATATAGGCCTCTTAGCGCTCAGAATGTCCAATTGCAGTTTCTACAGAAAGAGTGTTTCAGAAAGGCTCAATCAAAAGTAAGGTTCAACTCTGTTAGTTGAATGCACAGAACAGAAAGAAGTTTCATACAATGCTTCTGTGTAGTTTATATTTGAACATATTCTTTTTTCCACTATTACCCACTTAGCGCTACGAATGTCCAGTTGCATTTTCTACAGACAGAGTGTTTCAAAACTGCTCAATCAAAAGTATGGTTTAACTCTGTTAGCTGAATGCTCAGATCAGAAAGAAGTTTCACAGAATGCTTCTGTGTAGTTTATATTTGAATATATTCCTTTTTCCACTACTACTCTCTTAGCACTCCAATGTCCAGTTGCATTTTCTACAGAAAGAGAGTTCAGATCTGCTCAATCAAAAGTATGGTTTAACTCTGTTAGCTGAATGCACAGATCAGAAAGAAGTTTCACAGAATGATTCTGTGTAGTTTATATTTGGAGACATTCCTTTTTCCACTATTACCCTCTTAGCGCTCCGAATCTCCACTTGCATTTTCTACAGAAAGAGTGTTTCAGAACGGCTCAATCAAAACTAAGGTTCAACTCTTTTAGTTGAACAAACAGAACAGAAAGAAGTTTCACACAATTCTTCTGTGTAGTTTTTATTTGTAGACATTCTTTTTCCCAATATAGGCCTCTTAGCGCTCAGAATGTCCAATTGCAGTTTCTACAGAAAGAGTGTTTCAGAACGGCTCAATCAAAAGTAAGGTTCAACTCTGTTAGTTGAATGCACAGAACAGAAAGAATTTTCATACAATGCTTCTGTGTAGTTTATATTTGAACATATTCTTTTTTCCACTATTACCCACTTAGCGCTACGAATGTCCAGTTGCATTTTCTACAGACAGAGTGTTTCAAAACTGCTCAATCAAAAGTATGGTTTAACTCTGTTAGCTGAATGCTCAGATCAGAAAGAAGTTTCACAGAATGCTTCTGTGTAGTTTATATTTGAATATATTCCTTTTTCCACTAGTACGCTCTTAGCGCTCCAAATGTCCAGTTGCATTTTCTACAGAAAGAGTGTTCAGATCTGCTCAATCAAAAGTATGGTTTAACTCTGTTAGCTGAATGCACAGATCAGAAAGAAGTTTCACCGAATGATTCTGTGTAGTTTATATTTGAAGACATTCCTTTTTCCACTATTACCCTCTTAGCGCTCCGAATCTCCACTTGCATTTTCTACAAAAAGAGTGTTTCATAACTGCTCAATCAAAAATATGTTTTATGTCTGTTAACTGAATTTACTGATCAGAAATAAGTTTCACAGAATGCATCTGTGTAGTTTTTATTTGAAGATATTCTTTTTCCCAATGTAGGCCTCTTAGCGCTTAGCATGTCCAATTGCAGTTTCTACAGAAAGAGTGTTTGAGAACGGCTCAATCAAAAGTAAGGTTCAACTCTGTTAGTTGAATGCACAGAACAGAAAGAATTTTCACAGAATGCTACTGTGTAGTTTATATTTGAATATATTCCTTTTTCCACTATTACCCTCTTAGCGCTCCGAATGTCCACTTGCATTTTCTACAGAAAGAGTGTTCAGAACTGCGCAATCAAAAGTATGGTTTAACTCTGTTAGCTTAATGAACATATCAGAAATAAGTTTCACACAATGCTTCTGTGTAGTTTTTATTTGAAGATATTATTTTTCCCAATATAGGCCTCTTAGCGCTCAGAATGTCCAATTGCAGTTTCTACAGAAAGAGTGTTTCAGAAAGGCTCAATCAAAGGTAAGGTTCAACTCTGTTAGTTGAATGCACAGAACAGAAAGAAGTTTCATACAATGTTTCTGTGTAGTTTATATTTGAACATAGTCTTTTTTCCACTATTACCCACTTAGCGCTACGAATGTCCAGTTGCATTTTCCACAGACAGAGTGTTTCAAAACTGCTCAATCAAAAGTATGGTTTAACTCTGTTAGCTGAATGCTCAGATCAGAAAGAAGTTTCACAGAATGCTTCTGTGTAGTTTATATTTGAATATATTCCTTTTTCCACTACTACTCTCTTAGCGCTCCAAATGTCCAGTTGCATTTTCTACAGAAAGAGAGTTCAGATCTGCTCAATCAAAAGTATGGTTTAACTCTGTTAGCTGAATGCACAGATCAGAAAGAAGTTTCACAGAATGATTCTGTGTAGTTTATATTTGGAGACATTCCTTTTTCCACTATTACCCTCTTAGCGCTCCGAATCTCCACTTGCATTTTCTACAGAAAGAGTGTTTCAGAACGGCTCAATCAAAACTAAGGTTCAACTCTTTTTGTTGAACAAACAGAACAGAAAGAAGTTTCACACAATTCTTCTGTGTAGTTTTTATTTGTAGACATTCTTTTTCCCAATATAGGCCTCTTAGCGCTCAGAATGTCCAATTGCAGTTTCTACAGAAAGAGTGTTTCAGAACGGCTCAATCAAAAGTAAGGTTCAACTCTGTTAGTTGAATGCACAGAACAGAAAGAAGTTTCATACAATGCTTCTGTGTAGTTTATATTTGAAAATATTCTTTTTTCCACTATTACCCACTTAGCGCTACGAATGTCAAGTTGCATTTTCTACAGACAGAGTGTTTCAAAACTGCTCAATCAAAAGTATGGTTTAACTCCGTTAGCTGAACGCTCAGATCAGAAAGAAGTTTCACAGAATGCTTCTGTGTAGTTTATATTTGAATATATTCCTTTTTCCACTACTACGCTCTTAGCGCTCCAAATGTCCAATTGCATTTTCTACAGAAAGAGTGTTCAGATCTGCTCAATCAAAAGTATGGTTTAACTCTGTTAGCTGAATGCACAGATGAGAAAGAAGTTTCACCGAATGATTCTGTCTAGTTTATATTTGAAGACATTCCTTTTTCCACTATTACCCTCTTAGCGCTCCGAATCTCCACTTGCATTTTCTACAAAAAGAGTGTTTCATAACTGCTCAATCAAAAATATGTTTTATGTCTGTTAACTGAATTTACAGATCAGAAATAAGTTTCACAGAATGCATCTGTGTAGTTTTTATTTGAAGATATTCTTTTTCCCAATGTAGGCCTCTTAGCGCTTAGCATGTCCAATTGCAGTTTCTACAGAAAGAGTGTTTCAGAACGGCTCAATCAAAAGTAAGGTTCAACTCTGTTAGTTGAATGCACAGAACAGAAAGAATTTTCACAGAATGCTACTGTGTAGTTTATATTTGAATATATTCCTTTTTCCACTATTACCCTCTTAGCGCACCGAATGTCCACTTGCATTTTCTACAGAAAGAGTGTTCAGAACTGCGCAATCAAAAGTATGGTTTAACTCTGTTAGCTTAATGAACATATCAGAAATAAGTTTCACACAATGCTTCTGTGTAGTTTTTATTTGAAGATATTATTTTTCCCAATAGAGGCCTCTTAGCGCTCAGAATGTCCAATTGCAGTTTCTACAGAAAGAGTGTTTCAGAAAGCCTCAATCAAAAGTAAGGTTCAACTCTGTTAGTTGAATGCACAGAACAGAAAGAAGTTTCATACAATGCTTTTGTGTAGTTTATATTTGAACATATTCTTTTTTCCACTATTACCCACTTAGCGCTACGAATGTCCAGTTGCATTTTCTACAGACAGAGTGTTTCAAAACTGCTCAATCAAAAGTATGGTTTAACTCTGTTAGCTGAATGCTCAGATCAGAAAGAAGTTTCACAGAATGCTTCTGTGTAGTTTATATTTGAATATATTCCTTTTTCCACTACTACTCTTTTAGCGCTCCAAATGTCCAGTTGCATTTTCTACAGAAAGAGAGTTCAGATCTGCTCAATCAAAAGTATGGTTTAACTCTGTTAGCTGAATGCACAGATCAGAAAGAAGTTTCACCAAATGATTCTGTGTAGTTTATATTTGGAGACATTCCTTTTTCCACTATTACCCTATTAGCGCTCCGAATCTCCACTTGCATTTTCTACAGAAAGTGTGTTTCAGAATGGCTCAATCAAAACTAAGGTTCAACTCTTTTAGTTGAACAAACAGAACAGAAAGATGTTTCACACAATTCTTCTGTGTAGTTTTTATTTGTGGACATTCTTTTTCCCAATATAGGCCTCTTAGCGCTCAGAATGTCCAATTGCAGTTTCTACAGAAAGAGTGTTTCAGAACGGGTCAATCAAAAGTAAGGTTCAACTCTGTTAGTTGAATGCACAGAACAGAAAGAAGTTTCATACAATGCTTCTGTGTAGTTTATATTTGAACATATTCTTTTTTCCACTATTACCCACTTAGCGCTACGAATGTCCAGTTGCATTTTCTACAGACAGAGTGTTTCAAAACTGCTCAATCAAAAGTATGGTTTAACTCTGTTAGCTGAATGCTCAGATCAGAAAGAAGTTTCACAGAATGCTTCTGTGTAGTTTATATTTGAATATATTCCTTTTTCCACTACTACGCTCTTAGCGCTCCAAATGTCCAGTTGCATTTTCTACAGAAAGAGTGTTCAGATCTGCTCAATCAAAAGTATGGTTTAACTCTGTTAGCTGAATGCACAGATCAGAAAGAAGTTTCACCGAATGATTCTGTGTAGTTTATATTTGAAGACATTCCTTTTTCCACTATTACCCACTTAGCGCTCCGAATCTCCACTTGCATTTTCTGCAAAAAGAGTGTTTCATAACTGCTCATTCAAAAATATGTTTTATCTCTGTTAACTGAATTTACAGATCAGAAATAAGTTTCACAGAATGCATCTGTGTAGTTTTTATTTGAAGATATTCTTTTTCAAAATGTAGGCCTCTTAGCGCTTAGCATGTCCAATTGCAGTTTCTACAGAAAGAGTGTTTCAGAACGGCTCAATCAAAAGTAAGGTTCAACTCTGTTAGTTGAATGCACAGAACAGAAAGAATTTTCACAGAATGCTACTGTGTAGTTTATATTTGAATACATTCCTTTTTCCACTATTACCCTCTTAGCGCTCCGAATGTCCACTTGCATTTTCTACAGAAAGAGAGTTCAGAACTGCGCAATCAAAAGTATGGTTTAACTCTGTTAGCTTAATGAACGTATCAGAAATAAGTTTCACACAATGCTTCTGTGTAGTTTTTATTTGAAGATATTATTTTTCCCAATATAGGCCTCTTAGCGCTCAGAATGTCCAATTGCAGTTTCTACAGAAAGAGTGTTTCAGAACGGCTCAATCAAAAGTAAGGTTCAACTCTGTTAGTTGAATGCACAGAACAGAAAGAAGTTTCATACAATGCTTCTGTGTAGTTTATATTTGAACATATTCTTTTTTCCACTATTACCCACTTAGCGCTACGAATGTCCAGTTGCATTTTCTACAGACAGAGTGTTTCAAAACTGCTCAATCAAAAGTATGGTTTAACTCTGTTAGCTGAATGCTCAGATCAGAAAGAAGTTTCACAGAATGATTCTGTGTAGTTTATATTTGAATATATTCCTTTTTCCACTACTACTCTCTTAGCGCTCCAAATGTCCAGTTGCATTTTCTACAGAAAGAGTGTTCAGATCTGCTCAATCAAAAGTATGGTTTAACTCTGTTAGCTGAATGCACAGATCAGAAAGAAGTTTCACCGAATGATTCTGTGTAGTTTATATTTGAAGACATTCCTTTTTCCACTGTTACCCTCTTAGCGCTCCGAATCTCCTCTTGCATTTTCTACAAAAAGAGTGTTTCATAACTGCTCAATCAAAAATATGTTTTATGTCTGTTAACTGAATTTACAGATCAGAAATAAGTTTCACAGAATGCATCTGTGTAGTTTTTATTTGAAGATATTCTTTTTCCCAATGTAGGCCTCTTAGCGCTTAGCATGTCTAATTGCAGTTTCTACAGAAAGAGTGTTTCAGAACGGCTCAATCAAAAGTAAGGTTCAACTCTGTTAGTTGAATGCACAGAACAGAAAGAATTTTCACAGAATGCTACTGTGTAGTTTATATTTGAATATATTCCTTTTTCCACTACTACTCTCTTAGCGCTCCAAATGTCCAGTTGCATTTTCTACAGAAAGAGAGTTCAGATCTGCTCAATCAAAAGTATGGTTTAACTCTGTTAGCTGAATGCACAGATCAGAAAGAAGTTTCACCGAATGATTCTGTGTAGTTTATATTTGGAGACATTCCTTTTTCCACTATTACCCTATTAGCGCTCCGAATCTCCACTTGCATTTTCTAGAGAAAGTGTGTTTCAGAACGGCTCAATCAAAACTAAGGTTCAACTCTTTTAGTTGAACAAACAGAACAGAAAGATGTTTCACACAATTCTTCTGTGTAGTTTTTATTTGTAGACATTCTTTTTCCCAATATAGGCCTCTTAGCGCTCAGAATGTCCAATTGCAGTTTCTACAGAAAGAGTGTTTCAGAACGGCTCAATCAAAAGTAAGGTTCAACTCTGTTAGTTGAATGCACAGAACAGAAAGAAGTTTCATACAATGCTTCTGTGTAGTTTATATTTGAACATATTCTTTTCTTTTTTCCACTATTACCCACTTAGCGCTACGAATGTCCAGTTGCATTTTCTACAGACAGAGTGTTTCAAAACTGCTCAATCAAAAGTATGGTTTAACTCCGTTAGCTGAATGCTCAGATCAGAAAGAAGTTTCACAGAATGCTTCTGTGTAGTTTATATTTGAATATATTCCTTTTTCCACTACTACGCTCTTAGCGCTCCAAATGTCCAGTTGCATTTTCTACAGAAAGAGTGTTCAGATCTGCTCAATCAAAAGTATGGTTTAACTCTGTTAGCTGAATGCACAGATCAGAAAGAAGTTTCACCGAATGATTCTGTGTAGTTTATATTTGAAGACATTCCTTTTTCCACTATTACCCACTTAGCGCTCCGAATCTCCACTTGCATTTTCTGCAAAAAGAGTGTTTCATAACTGCTCAATCAAAAATATGTTTTATCTCGGTTAACTGAATTTACAGATCAGAAATAAGTTTCACAGAATGCATCTGTGTAGTTTTTATTTGAAGATATTCTTTTTCAAAATGTAGGCCTCTTAGCGCTTAGCATGTCCAATTGCAGTTTCTACAGAAAGAGTGTTTCAGAACGGCTCAATCAAAAGTAAGGTTCAACTCTGTTAGTTGAATGCACAGAACAGAAAGAATTTTCACAGAATGTTACTGTGTAGTTTATATTTGAAAATATTCCTTTTTCCACTATTACCCTCTTAGCGCTCCGAATGTCCACTTGCATTTTCTACAGAAAGAGAGTTCAGAACTGCGCAATCAAAAGTATGGTTTAACTCTGTTAGCTTAATGAACATATCAGAAATAAGTTTCACACAATGCTTCTGTGTAGTTTTTATTTGAAGATATTATTTTTCCCAATATAGGCCTCTTAGCGCTCAGAATGTCCAATTGCAGTTTCTACAGAAAGAGTGTTTCAGAAAGGCTCAATCAAAAGTAAGGTTCAACTCTGTTAGTTGAATGCAGAGAACAGAAAGAAGTTTCATACAATGCTTCTGTGTAGTTTATATTTGAACATATTCTTTTTTCCACTATTACCCACTTAGCGCTACGAATGTCCAGTTGCATTTTCTACAGACAGAGTGTTTCAAAACTGCTCAATCAAAAGTATGGTTTAACTCGGTTAGCTGAATGCTCAGATCAGAAAGAAGTTTCACAGAATGATTCTGTGTAGTTTATATTTGAATATATTCCTTTTTCCACTACTACTCTCTTAGCGCTCCAAATGTCCAGTTGCATTTTCTACAGAAAGAGTGTTCAGATCTGCTCAATCAAAAGTATGGTTTAACTCTTTTAGCTGAATGCACAGATCAGAAAGAAGTTTCACCGAATGATTCTGTGTAGTTTATATTTGAAGACATTCCTTTTTCCACTATTACCCTCTTAGCGCTCCGAATCTCCACTTGCATTTTCTACAAAAAGAGTGTTTCATAACTGCTCAATCAAAAATATGTTTTATCTCTGTTAACTGAATTTACAGATCAGAAATAAGTTTCACAGAATGCATCTGTGTAGTTTTTACTTCAAGATATTCTTTTTCCCAATGTAGGCCTCTTAGCGCTTAGCATGTCCACTTGCAGTTTCTACAGAAAGAGTGTTTCAGAACGGCTCAATCAAAAGTAAGGTTCAACTCTGTTAGTTGAATGCACAGAACAGAAAGAATTTTCACAGAATGCTACTGTGTAGTTTATATTTGAATATATTCCTTTTTCCACTATTACCCTCTTAGTGCTCCGAATGTCCACTTGCATTTTCTACAGAAAGAGTGTTCAGAACTGCGCAATCAAAAGTATGGTTTAACTCTGTTAGCTTAATGAACATATCAGAAATAAGTTTCACACAATGCTTCTGTGTAATTTTTATTTGAAGATATTATTTTTCCCAATAGAGGCCTCTTAGCGCTCAGAATGTCCAATTGCAGTTTCTACAGAAAGAGTGTTTCAGAAAGCCTCAATCAAAAGTAAGGTTCAACTCTGTTAGTTGAATGCACAGAACAGAAAGAAGTTTCATACAATGCTTCTGTGTAGTTTATATTTGAACATATTCTTTTTTCCACTATTACCCACTTAGCGCTACGAATGTCCAGTTGCATTTTCTACAGACAGAGTGTTTCAAAACTGCTCAATCAAAAGTATGGTTTAACTCTGTTAGCTGAATGCTCAGATCAGAAAGAAGTTTCACAGAATGCTTCTGTGTAGTTTATATTTGAATATATTCCTTTTTCCACTACTACTCTCTTAGCGCTCCAAATGTCCAGTTGCATTTTCTACAGAAAGAGAGTTCAGATCTGCTCAATCAAAAGTATGGTTTAACTCTGTTAGCTGAATGCACAGATCAGAAAGAAGTTTCACCGAATGATTCTGTGTAGTTTATATTTGGAGACATTCCTTTTTCCACTATTACCCTCTTAGCGCTCCGAATCTCCACTTGCATTTTCTACAGAAAGTGTGTTTCAGAACGGCTCAATCAAAACTAAGGTTCAACTCTTTTAGCTGAACAAACAGAACAGAAAGATGTTTCACACAATTCTTCTGTGTAGTTTTTATTTGTAGACATTCTTTTTCCCAATATAGGCCTATTAGCGCTGAGAATGTCCAATTGCAGTTTCTACAGAAAGAGTGTTTCAGAACGGCTCAATCAAAAGTAAGGTTCAACTCTGTTAGTTGAATGCACAGAACAGAAAGAAGTTTCATACAATGCTTCTGTGTAGTTTATATTTGAACATATTCTTTTTTCCACTATTACCCACTTAGCGCTACGAATGTCCAGTTGCATTTTCTACAGACAGAGTGTTTCAAAACTGCTCAATCAAAAGTATGGTTTAACTCTGTTAGCTGAATGCTCAGATCAGAAAGAAGTTTCACAGAATGCTTCTGTGTAGTTTATATTTGAATATATTCCTTTTTCCACTACTACGCTCTTAGCGCTCCAAATGTCCAGTTGCATTTTCTACAGAAAGAGTGTTCAGATCTGCTCAATCAAAAGTATGGTTTAACTCTGTTAGCTGAATGCACAGATCAGAAAGAAGTTTCACCGAATGATTCTGTGTAGTTTATATTTGAAGACATTCCTTTTTCCACTATTACCCACTTAGCGCTCCGAATCTCCACTTGCATTTTCTAAAAAAGAGTGTTTCATAACTGCTCAATCAAAAATATGTTTTATCTCTGTTAACTGAATTTACAGATCAGAAATAAGTTTCACAGAGTGCATCTGTGTAGTTTTTATTTGAAGATATTCTTTTTCCCAATGTAGGCCTCTTAGCGCTTAGCATGTCCAATTGCAATTTCTACAGAAAGAGTGTTTCAGAACGGCTCAATCAAAAGTAAGGTTCAACTCTGTTAGTTGAATGCACAGAACAGAAAGAATTTTCACAGAATGCTACTGTGTAGTTTATATTTGAATATATTCCTTTTTCCACTATTACCCTCTTAGCGCTCCGAATGTCCACTTGCATTTTCTACAGAAAGAGTGTTCAGAACTGCGCAATCAAAAGTATGGTTTAACTCTGTTAGCTTAATGAACATATCAGAAATAAGTTTCACACAATGCTTCTGTGTAGTTTTTATTTGAAGATATTATTTTTCCCAATAGAGGCCTCTTAGCGCTCAGAATGTCCAATTGCAGTTTCTACAGAAAGAGTGTTTCAGAAAGCCTCAATCAAAAGTAAGGTTCAACTCTGTTAGTTGAATGCACAGAACAGAAAGAAGTTTCATACAATGCTTCTGTGTAGTTTATATTTGAACATATTCTTTTTTCCACTATTACCCACTTAGAGCTACGAATGTCCAGTTGCATTTTCTACAGACAGAGTGTTTCAAAACTGCTCAATCAAAAGTATGGTTTAACTCTGTTAGCTGAATGCTCAGATCAGAAAGAAGTTTCACAGAATGCTTCTGTGTAGTTTATATTTGAATATATTCCTTTTTCCACTACTACTCTCTTAGCGCTCCAAATGTCCAGTTGCATTTTCTACAGAAAGAGAGTTCAGATCTGCTCAATCAAAAGTATGGTTTAACTCTTTTAGCTGAATGCACAGATCAGAAAGAAGTTTCACCGAATGATTCTGTGTAGTTTATATTTGGAGACATTCCTTTTTCCACTATTACCCTATTAGCGCTCCGAATCTCCACTTGCATTTTCTACAGAAAGTGTGTTTCAGAACGGCTCAATCAAAACTAAGGTTCAACTCTTTTAATTGAACAAACAGAACAGAAAGATGTTTCACACAATTCTTCTGTGTAGTTTTTATTTGTAGACATTCTTTTTCCCAATATAGGCCTCTTAGCGCTCAGAATGTCCAATTGCAGTTTCTACAGAAAGAGTGTTTCAGAACGGCTCAATCAAAAGTAAGGTTCAACTCTGTTAGTTGAATGCACAGAACAGAAAGAAGTTTCATACAATGCTTCTGTGTAGTTTATATTTGAACATATTCTTTTTTCCACTATTACCCACTTAGCGCTACGAATGTCCAGTTGCATTTTCTACAGACAGAGTGTTTCAAAACTGCTCAATCAAAAGTATGGTTTAACTCTGTTACCTGAATGCTCAGATCAGAAAGAAGTTTCACAGAATGCTTCTGTGTAGTTTATATTTGAATATATTCCTTTTTCCACTACTACGCTCTTAGCGCTCCAAATGTCCAGTTGCATTTTCTACAGAAAGAGTGTTCAGATCTGCTCAATCAAAAGTATGGTTTAACTCTGTTAGCTGAATGCACAGATCAGAAAGAAGTTTCACCGAATGATTCTGTGTAGTTTATATTTGAAGACATTCCTTTTTCCACTATTACCCACTTAGCGCTCCGAATCTCCACTTGCATTTTCTACAAAAAGAGTGTTTCATAACTGCTCAATCAAAAATATGTTTTATCTCTGTTAACTGAATTTACAGATCAGAAATAAGTTTCACAGAATGCATCTGTGTAGTTTTTATTTGAAGATATTCTTTTTCAAAATGTAGGCCTCTTAGCGCTTAGCATGTCCAATTGCAGTTTCTACAGAAAGAGTGTTTCAGAACGGCTCAATCAAAAGTAAGGTTCAACTCTGTTAGTTGAATGCACAGAACAGAAAGAATTTTCACAGAATGCTACTGTGTAGTTTATATTTGAATATATTCCTTTTTCCACTATTACCCTCTTAGCGCTCCGAATGTCCACTTGCATTTTCTACAGAAAGAGAGTTCAGAACTGCGCAATCAAAAGTATGGTTTAACTCTGTTAGCTTAATGAACATATCAGAAATAAGTTTCACACAATGCATCTGTGTAGTTTTTATTTGAAGATATTATTTTTCCCAATATAGGCCTCTTAGCGCTCAGAATGTCCAATTGCAGTTTCTACAGAAAGAGTGTTTCAGAAAGGCTCAATCAAAAGTAAGGTTCAACTCTGTTAGTTGAATGCAGAGAACAGAAAGAAGTTTCATACAATGCTTCTGTGTAGTTTATATTTGAACATATTCTTTTTTCCACTATTACCCACTTAGCGCTACGAATGTCCAGTTGCATTTTCTACAGAAAGAGTGTTCAGATCTGCTCAATCAAAAGTATGGTTTAACTCTGTTAGCTGAATGCACAGATCAGAAAGAAGTTTCACCGAATGATTCTGTGTAGTTTATATTTGAAGACATTCCTTTTTCCACTATTACCCTCTTAGCGCTCCGAATCTCCACTTGCATTTTCTACAAAAAGAGTGTTTCATAACTGCTCAATCAAAAATATGTTTTATCTCTGTTAACTGAATTTACAGATCAGAAATATGTTTCACAGAATACATCTGTGTAGTTTTTATTTGAAGATATTCTTTTTCCCAATGTAGGCCTCTTAGCGCTTAGCATGTCCAATTGCAGTTTCTACAGAAACAGTGTTTCAGAATGGCTCAATCAAAAGTAAGGTTCAACTCTGTTAGTTGAATGCACAGAACAGAAAGAATTTTCACAGAATGCTACTGTGTAGTTTATATTTGAATATATTCCTTTTTCCACTATTACCCTCTTAGCGCTCCGAATGTCCACTTGCATTTTCTACAGAAAGAGTGTTCAGAACTGCGCAATCAAAAGTATGGTTTAACTCTGTTAGCTTAATGAACATATCCGAAATAAATTTCACACAATGCTTCTGTGTAGTTTTTATTTGAAGATATTATTTTTCCCAATATAGGCCTCTTAGCGCTCAGAATGTCCACTTGCAGTTTCTACAGAAAGAGTGTTTCAGAACGGCTCAATCAAAACTAAGGTTCAACTCTTTTAGTTGAACAAACAGAACAGAAAGAAGTTTCACACAATTCTTCTGTGTAGTTTTTATTTGTAGACATTCTTTTTCCCAATATAGGCCTCTTAGCGCTCAGAATGTCCAATTGCAGTTTCTACAGAAAGAGTGTTTCAGAACGGCTCAATCAAAAGTAAGGTTCAACTCTGTTAGTTGAATGCACAGAACAGAAAGAAGTTTCATACAATGCTTCTGTGTAGTTTATATTTGAACATATTCTTTTTTCCACTATTACCCACTTAGCGCTACGAATGTCCAGTTGCATTTTCTACAGACAGAGTGTTTCAAAACTGCTCAATCAAAAGTATTGTTTAACTCTGTTAGCTGAATGCTCAGATCAGAAAGAAGTTTCACAGAATGCTTCTGTGTAGTTTATATTTGAATATATTCCTTTTTCCACTACTACGCTCTTAGCGCTCCAAATGTCCAGTTGCATTTTCTACAGAAAGAGTGTTCAGATCTGCTCAATCAAAAGTATGGTTTAACTCTGTTAGCTGAATGCACAGATCAGAAAGAAGTTTCACCGAATGATTCTGTGTAGTTTATATTTGAAGACATTCCTTTTTCCACTATTACCCACTTAGCGCTCCGAATCTCCACTTGCATTTTCTACAAAAAGAGTGTTTCATAACTGCTCAATCAAAAATATGTTTTATCTCTGTTAACTGAATTTACAGATCAGAAATAAGTTTCACAGAATGCATCTGTGTAGTTTTTATTTGAAGATATTCTTTTTCAAAATGTAGGCCTCTTAGCGCTTAGCATGTCCAATTGCAGTTTCTACAGAAAGAGTGTTTCAGAACGGCTCAATCAAAAGTAAGGTTCAACTCTGTTAGTTGAATGCACAGAACAGAAAGAATTTTCACAGAATGCTACTGTGTAGTTTATAATTGAATATATTCCTTTTTCCACTATTACCCTCTTAGCGCTCCGAATGTCCACTTGCATTTTCTACAGAAAGAGTGTTCAGAACTGCGCAATCAAAAGTATGGTTTAACTCTGTTAGCTTAATGAACATATCAGAAATAAGTTTCACACAATGCTTCTGTGTAGTTTTTATTTGAAGATATTATTTTTCCCAATAGAGGCCTCTTAGCGCTCAGAATGTCCAATTGCAGTTTCTACAGAAAGAGTGTTTCAGAAAGCCTCAATCAAAAGTAAGGTTCAACTCTGTTAGTTGAATGCACAGAACAGAAAGAAGTTTCATACAATGCTTCTGTGTAGTTTATATTTGAACATATTCTTTTTTCCACTATTACCCACTTAGAGCTACGAATGTCCAGTTGCATTTTCTACAGACAGAGTGTTTCAAAACTGCTCAATCAAAAGTATGGTTTAACTCTGTTAGCTGAATGCTCAGATCAGAAAGAAGTTTCACAGAATGCTTCTGTGTAGTTTATATTTGAATATATTCCTTTTTCCACTACTACTCTCTTAGCGCTCCAAATGTCCAGTTGCATTTTCTACAGAAAGAGAGTTCAGATCTGCTCAATCAAAAGTATGGTTTAACTCTTTTAGCTGAATGCACAGATCAGAAAGAAGTTTCACCGAATGATTCTGTGTAGTTTATATTTGGAGACATTCCTTTTTCCACTATTACCCTATTAGCGCTCCGAATCTCCACTTGCATTTTCTACAGAAAGTGTGTTTCAGAACGGCTCAATCAAAACTAAGGTTCAACTCTTTTAATTGAACAAACAGAACAGAAAGATGTTTCACACAATTCTTCTGTGTAGTTTTTATTTGTAGACATTCTTTTTCCCAATATAGGCCTCTTAGCGCTCAGAATGTCCAATTGCAGTTTCTACAGAAAGAGTGTTTCAGAACGGCTCAATCAAAAGTAAGGTTCAACTCTGTTAGTTGAATGCACAGAACAGAAAGAAGTTTCATACAATGCTTCTGTGTAGTTTATATTTGAACATATTCTTTTTTCCACTATTACCCACTTAGCGCTACGAATGTCCAGTTGCATTTTCTACAGACAGAGTGTTTCAAAACTGCTCAATCAAAAGTATGTTTTAACTCTGTTACCTGAATGCTCAGATCAGAAAGAAGTTTCACAGAATGCTTCTGTGTAGTTTATATTTGAATATATTCCTTTTTCCACTACTACGCTCTTAGCGCTCCAAATGTCCAGTTGCATTTTCTACAGAAAGAGTGTTCAGATCTGCTCAATCAAAAGTATGGTTTAACTCTGTTAGCTGAATGCACAGATCAGAAAGAAGTTTCACCGAATGATTCTGTGTAGTTTATATTTGAAGACATTCCTTTTTCCACTATTACCCACTTAGCGCTCCGAATCTCCACTTGCATTTTCTACAAAAAGAGTGTTTCATAACTGCTCAATCAAAAATATGTTTTATCTCTGTTAACTGAATTTACAGATCAGAAATAAGTTTCACAGAATGCATCTGTGTAGTTTTTATTTGAAGATATTCTTTTTCAAAATGTAGGCCTCTTAGCGCTTAGCATGTCCAATTGCAGTTTCTACAGAAAGAGTGTTTCAGAACGGCTCAATCAAAAGTAAGGTTCAACTCTGTTAGTTGAATGCACAGAACAGAAAGAATTTTCACAGAATGCTACTGTGTAGTTTATATTTGAATATATTCCTTTTTCCACTATTACCCTCTTAGCGCTCCGAATGTCCACTTGCATTTTCTACAGAAAGAGAGTTCAGAACTGCGCAATCAAAAGTATGGTTTAACTCTGTTAGCTTAATGAACATATCAGAAATAAGTTTCACACAATGCATCTGTGTAGTTTTTATTTGAAGATATTATTTTTCCCAATATAGGCCTCTTAGCGCTCAGAATGTCCAATTGCAGTTTCTACAGAAAGAGTGTTTCAGAAAGGCTCAATCAAAAGTAAGGTTCAACTCTGTTAGTTGAATGCAGAGAACAGAAAGAAGTTTCATACAATGCTTCTGTGTAGTTTATATTTGAACATATTCTTTTTTCCACTATTACCCACTTAGCGCTACGAATGTCCAGTTGCATTTTCTACAGAAAGAGTGTTCAGATCTGCTCAATCAAAAGTATGGTTTAACTCTGTTAGCTGAATGCACAGATCAGAAAGAAGTTTCACCGAATGATTCTGTGTAGTTTATATTTGAAGACATTCCTTTTTCCACTATTACCCTCTTAGCGCTCCGAATCTCCACTTGCATTTTCTACAAAAAGAGTGTTTCATAACTGCTCAATCAAAAATATGTTTTATCTCTGTTAACTGAATTTACAGATCAGAAATATGTTTCACAGAATACATCTGTGTAGTTTTTATTTGAAGATATTCTTTTTCCCAATGTAGGCCTCTTAGCGCTTAGCATGTCCAATTGCAGTTTCTACAGAAACAGTGTTTCAGAATGGCTCAATCAAAAGTAAGGTTCAACTCTGTTAGTTGAATGCACAGAACAGAAAGAATTTTCACAGAATGCTACTGTGTAGTTTATATTTGAATATATTCCTTTTTCCACTATTACCCTCTTAGCGCTCCGAATGTCCACTTGCATTTTCTACAGAAAGAGTGTTCAGAACTGCGCAATCAAAAGTATGGTTTAACTCTGTTAGCTTAATGAACATATCCGAAATAAATTTCACACAATGCTTCTGTGTAGTTTTTATTTGAAGATATTATTTTTCCCAATATAGGCCTCTTAGCGCTCAGAATGTCCACTTGCAGTTTCTACAGAAAGAGTGTTTCAGAACGGCTCAATCAAAACTAAGGTTCAACTCTTTTATTTGAACAAACAGAACAGAAAGAAGTTTCACACAATTCTTCTGTGTAGTTTTTATTTGTAGACATTCTTTTTCCCAATATAGGCCTCTTAGCGCTCAGAATGTCCAATTGCAGTTTCTACAGAAAGAGTGTTTCAGAACGGCTCAATCAAAAGTAAGGTTCAACTCTGTTAGTTGAATGCACAGAACAGAAAGAAGTTTCATACAATGCTTCTGTGTAGTTTATATTTGAACATATTCTTTTTTCCACTATTACCCACTTAGCGCTACGAATGTCCAGTTGCATTTTCTACAGACAGAGTGTTTCAAAACTGCTCAATCAAAAGTATTGTTTAACTCTGTTAGCTGAATGCTCAGATCAGAAAGAAGTTTCACAGAATGCTTCTGTGTAGTTTATATTTGAATATATTCCTTTTTCCACTACTACGCTCTTAGCGCTCCAAATGTCCAGTTGCATTTTCTACAGAAAGAGTGTTCAGATCTGCTCAATCAAAAGTATGGTTTAACTCTGTTAGCTGAATGCACAGATCAGAAAGAAGTTTCACCGAATGATTCTGTGTAGTTTATATTTGAAGACATTCCTTTTTCCACTATTACCCACTTAGCGCTCCGAATCTCCACTTGCATTTTCTACAAAAAGAGTGTTTCATAACTGCTCAATCAAAAATATGTTTTATCTCTGTTAACTGAATTTACAGATCAGAAATAAGTTTCACAGAATGCATCTGTGTAGTTTTTATTTGAAGATATTCTTTTTCAAAATGTAGGCCTCTTAGCGCTTAGCATGTCCAATTGCAGTTTCTACAGAAAGAGTGTTTCAGAACGGCTCAATCAAAAGTAAGGTTCAACTCTGTTAGTTGAATGCACAGAACAGAAAGAATTTTCACAGAATGCTACTGTGTAGTTTATAATTGAATATATTCCTTTTTCCACTATTACCCTCTTAGCGCTCCGAATGTCCACTTGCATTTTCTACAGAAAGAGTGTTCAGAACTGCGCAATCAAAAGTATGGTTTATCTCTGTTAGCTTAATGAACATATCAGAAATAAGTTTCACACAATGCTTCTGTGTAGTTTTTATTTGAAGATATTATTTTTCCCAATATATGCCTCTTAGCGCTCAGAATGTCCAATTGCAGTTTCTACAGAAAGAGTGTTTCAGAAAGGCTCAATCAAAAGTAAGGTTCAACTCTGTTAGTTGAATGCAGAGAAGAGAAAGAAGTTTCATACAATGCTTCTGTGTAGTTTATATTTGAACATATTCTTTTTTCCACTATTACCCACTTAGCGCTACGAATGTCCAGTTGCATTTTCTACAGACAGTGTGTTTCAAAACTGCTCAATCAAAAGTATGGTTTAACTCTGTTAGCTGAATGCACAGATCAGAAAGAGGTTTCACAGAATGCTTCTGTGTAGTTTATATTTGAATATATTCCTTTTTCCAGTATTACTCTCTTAGCGCTCCAAATGTCCAGTTGCATTTTCTACAGAAAGAGTGTTCAGATCTGCTCAATCAAAAGTATGGTTTAACTCTGTTAGCTGAATGCACAGATCAGAAAGAAGTTTCACAGAATGATTCTGTGTAGTTTATATTTGGAGACATTCCTTTTTCCACTATTACCCTCTTAGCGCTCCGAATCTCCACTTCCATTTTCTACAGAAAGTGTGTTTCAGAACGGCTCAATCAAAACTAAGGTTCAACTCTTTTAGTTGAACAAACAGAACAGAAAGAAGTTTCACACAATTCTTCTGTGTAGCTTTTATTTGTAGACATTCTTTTTCCCAATATAGGCCTCTTAGCGCTCAGAATGTCCAATTGCAGTTTCTACAGAAAGAGTGTTTCAGAACGGCTCAATCAAAAGTAAGGTTCAACTCTGTTAGTTGAATGCACAGAACAGAAAGAAGTTTCATACAATGCTTCTGTGTAGTTTATATTTGAACATATTCTTTTTTCCACTATTACCCACTTAGCGCTACGAATGTCCAGTTGCATTTTCTACAGACAGAGTGTTTCAAAACTGCTCAATCAAAAGTATTGTTTAACTCTGTTAGCTGAATGCTCAGATCAGAAAGAAGTTTCACAGAATGCTTCTGTGTAGTTTATATTTGAATATATTCCTTTTTCCACTACTACGCTCTTAGCGCTCCAAATGTCCAGTTGCATTTTCTACAGAAAGAGTGTTCAGATCTGCTCAATCAAAAGTATGGTTTAACTCTGTTAGCTGAATGCACAGATCAGAAAGAAGTTTCACCGAATGATTCTGTGTAGTTTATATTTGAAGACATTCCTTTTTCCACTATTACCCACTTAGCGCTCCGAATCTCCACTTGCATTTTCTACAAAAAGAGTGTTTCATAACTGCTCAATCAAAAATATGTTTTATCTCTGTTAACTGAATTTACAGATCAGAAATAAGTTTCACAGAATGCATCTGTGTAGTTTTTATTTGAAGATATTCTTTTTCAAAATGTAGGCCTCTTAGCGCTTAGCATGTCCAATTGCAGTTTCTACAGAAAGAGTGTTTCAGAACGGCTCAATCAAAAGTAAGGTTCAACTCTGTTAGTTGAATGCACAGAACAGAAAGAATTTTCACAGAATGCTACTGTGTAGTTTATAATTGAATATATTCCTTTTTCCACTATTACCCTCTTAGCGCTCCGAATGTCCACTTGCATTTTCTACAGAAAGAGTGTTCAGAACTGCGCAATCAAAAGTATGGTTTATCTCTGTTAGCTTAATGAACATATCAGAAATAAGTTTCACACAATGCTTCTGTGTAGTTTTTATTTGAAGATATTATTTTTCCCAATATATGCCTCTTAGCGCTCAGAATGTCCAATTGCAGTTTCTACAGAAAGAGTGTTTCAGAAAGGCTCAATCAAAAGTAAGGTTCAACTCTGTTAGTTGAATGCAGAGAAGAGAAAGAAGTTTCATACAATGCTTCTGTGTAGTTTATATTTGAACATATTCTTTTTTCCACTATTACCCACTTAGCGCTACGAATGTCCAGTTGCATTTTCTACAGACAGTGTGTTTCAAAACTGCTCAATCAAAAGTATGGTTTAACTCTGTTAGCTGAATGCACAGATCAGAAAGAGGTTTCACAGAATGCTTCTGTGTAGTTTATATTTGAATATATTCCTTTTTCCAGTATTACTCTCTTAGCGCTCCAAATGTCCAGTTGCATTTTCTACAGAAAGAGTGTTCAGATCTGCTCAATCAAAAGTATGGTTTAACTCTGTTAGCTGAATGCACAGATCAGAAAGAAGTTTCACAGAATGATTCTGTGTAGTTTATATTTGGAGACATTCCTTTTTCCACTATTACCCTCTTAGCGCTCCGAATCTCCACTTCCATTTTCTACAGAAAGTGTGTTTCAGAACGGCTCAATCAAAACTAAGGTTCAACTCTTTTAGTTGAACAAACAGAACAGAAAGAAGTTTCACACAATTCTTCTGTGTAGCTTTTATTTGTAGACATTCTTTTTCCCAATATAGGCCTCTTAGCGCTCAGAATGTCCAATTGCAGTTTCTACAGAAAGAGTGTTTCAGAACGGCTCAATCAAAAGTAAGGTTCAACTCTGTTAGTTGAATGCACAGAACAGAAAGAAGTTACATACAATGCTTCTGTGTAGTTTATATTTGAACATATTCTTTTTTCCACTATTACCCACTTAGCGCTACGAATGTCCAGTTGCATTTTCTACAGACAGAGTGTTTCAAAACTGCTCAATCAAAAGTATGGTTTAACTCTGTTAGCTGAATGCTCAGATCAGAAAGAAGTTTCACAGAATGCTTCTGTGTAGTTTATATTTGAATATATTCCTTTTTCCACTACTACGCTCTTAGCGCTCCAAATGTCCAGTTGCATTTTCTACAGAAAGAGTGTTCAGATCTGCTCAATCAAAAGTATGGTTTAACTCTGTTAGCTGAATGCACAGATCAGAAAGAAGTTTCACCGAATGATTCTGTGTAGTTTATATTTGAAGACATTCCTTTTTCCACTATTACGCACTTAGCGCTCCGAATCTCCACTTGCATTTTCTACAAAAAGAGTGTTTCATAACTGCTCAATCAAAAATATGTTTTATCTCTGTTAACTGAATTTACAGATCAGAAATAAGTTTCACAGAATGCATCTGTGTAGTTTTTATTTGAAGATATTCTTTTTCAAAATGTAGGCCTCTTAGCGCTTAGCATGTCCAATTGCAGTTTCTACAGAAAGAGTGTTTCAGAACGGCTCAATCAAAAGTAAGGTTCAACTCTGTTAGTTGAATGCACAGAACAGAAAGAATTTTCACAGAATGCTACTGTGTAGTTTATAATTGAATATATTCCTTTTTCCACTATTACCCTCTTAGCGCTCCGAATGTCCACTTGCATTTTCTACAGAAAGAGAGTTCAGAACTGCGCAATCAAAAGTATGGTTTATCTCTGTTAGCTTAATGAACATATCAGAAATAAGTTTCACACAATGCTTCTGTGTAGTTTTTATTTGAAGATATTATTTTTCCCAATATATGCCTCTTAGCGCTCAGAATGTCCAATTGCAGTTTCTACAGAAAGAGTGTTTCAGAAAGGCTCAATCAAAAGTAAGGTTCAACTCTGTTAGTTGAATGCAGAGAACAGAAAGAAGTTTCATACAATGCTTCTGTGTAGTTTATATTTGAACATATTCTTTTTTCCACTATTACCCACTTAGCGCTACGAATGTCCAGTTGCATTTTCTACAGACAGAGTGTTTCAAAACTGCTCAATCAAAAGTATGGTTTAACTCTGTTAGCTGAATGCACAGATCAGAAAGAAGTTTCACAGAATGCTTCTGTGTAGTTTATATTTGAATATATTCCTTTTTCCAGTATTACTCTCTTAGCGCTCCAAATGTCCAGTTGCATTTTCTACAGAAAGAGTGTTCAGATCTGCTCAATCAAAAGTATGGTTTAACTCTGTTAGCTGAATGCACAGATCAGAAAGAAGTTTCACAGAATGATTCTGTGTAGTTTATATTTGGAGACATTCCTTTTTCCACTATTACCCTCTTAGCGCTCCGAATCTCCACTTCCATTTTCTACAGAAAGTGTGTTTCAGAACGGCTCAATCAAAACTAAGGTTCAACTCTTTTAGTTGAACAAACAGAACAGAAAGAAGTTTCACACAATTCTTCTGTGTAGCTTTTATTTGTAGACATTCTTTTTCCCAATATAGGCCTCTTAGCGCTCAGAATGTCCAATTGCAGTTTCTACAGAAAGAGTGTTTCAGAACGGCTCAATCAAAAGTAAGGTTCAACTCTGTTAGTTGAATGCACAGAACAGAAAGAAGTTTCATACAATGCTTCTGTGTAGTTTATATTTGAACATATTCTTTTTTCCACTATTACCCACTTAGCGCTACGAATGTCCAGTTGCATTTTCTACAGACAGAGTGTTTCAAAACTGCTCAATCAAAAGTATGGTTTAACTCTGTTAGCTGAATGCTCAGATCAGAAAGAAGTTTCACAGAATGATTCTGTGTAGTTTATATTTGAATATATTCCTTTTTCCACTACTACTCTCTTAGCGCTCCAAATGTCCAGTTGCATTTTCTACAGAAAGAGTGTTCAGATCTGCTCAATCAAAAGTATGGTTTAACTCTGTTAGCTGAATGCACAGATCAGAAAGAAGTTTCACCGAATGATTCTGTGTAGTTTATATTTGAAGACATTCCTTTTTCCACTATTACCCTCTTAGCGCTCCGAATCTCCACTTGCATTTTCTACAAAAAGAGTGTTTCATAACTGCTAAATCAAAAATATGTTTTATCTCTGTTAACTGAATTTACAGATCAGAAATAAGTTTCACAGAATGCATCTGTGTAGTTTTTATTTGAAGATATTCTTTTTCCCAATGTAGGCCTCTTAGCGCTTAGCATGTCCAATTGCAGTTTCTACAGAAAGAGTGTTTCAGAACGGCTCAATCAAAAGTAAGGTTCAACTCTGTTAGTTGAATGCACAGAACAGAAAGAATTTTCACAGAATGCTACTGTGTAGTTTATATTTGAATATATTCCTTTTTCCACTATTACCCTCTTAGCGCTCCGAATGTCCACTTGCATTTTCTACAGAAAGAGTGTTCAGAACTGCGCAATCAAAAGTATGGTTTAACTCTGTTAGCTTAATGAACATATCAGAAATAAGTTTCACACAATGCTTCTGTGTAGTTTTTATTTGAAGATATTATTTTTCCCAATAGAGGCCTCTTAGCGCTCAGAATGTCCAATTGCAGTTTCTACAGAAAGAGTGTTTCAGAAAGGCTCAATCAAAAGTAAGGTTCAACTCTGTTAGTTGAATGCACAGAACAGAAAGAAGTTTCATACAATGCTTCTGTGTAGTTTATATTTGAACATATTCTTTTTTCCACTATTACCCACTTAGCGCTACGAATGTCCAGTTGCATTTTCTACAGACAGAGTGTTTCAAAACTGCTCAATCAAAAGTATGGTTTAACTCTGTTAGCTGAATGCTCAGATCAGAAAGAAGTTTCACAGAATGCTTCTGTGTAGTTTATATTTGAATATATTCCTTTTTCCACTACTACTCTCTTAGCGCTCCAAATGTCCAGTTGCATTTTCTACAGAAAGAGAGTTCAGATCTGCTCAATCAAAAGTATGGTTTAACTCTGTTAGCTGAATGCACAGATCAGAAAGAAGTTTCACCGAATGATTCTGTGTAGTTTATATTTGGAGACATTCCTTTTTCCACTATTACCCACTTAGCGCTCCGAATCTCCACTTGCATTTTCTACAAAAAGAGTGTTTCATAACTGCTCAATCAAAAATATGTTTTATCTCTGTTAACTGAATTTACAGATCAGAAATAAGTTTCACAGAATGCATCTGTGTAGTTTTTATTTGAAGATATTCTTTTTCAAAATGTAGGCCTCTTAGCGCTTAGCATGTCCAATTGCAGTTTCTACAGAAAGAGTGTTTCAGAACGGCTCAATCAAAAGTTAGGTTCAACTCTGTTAGTTGAATGCACAGAACAGAAAGAATTTTCACAGAATGCTACTGTGTAGTTTATAATTGAATATATTCCTTTTTCCACTATTACCCTCTTAGCGCTCCGAATGTCCACTTGCATTTTCTACAGAAAGAGAGTTCAGAACTGCGCAATCAAAAGTATGGTTTATCTCTGTTAGCTTAATGAACATATCAGAAATAAGTTTCACACAATGCTTCTGTGTAGTTTTTATTTGAAGATATTATTTTTCCCAATATATGCCTCTTAGCGCTCAGAATGTCCAATTGCAGTTTCTACAGAAAGAGTGTTTCAGAAAGGCTCAATCAAAAGTAAGGTTCAACTCTGTTAGTTGAATGCAGAGAACAGAAAGAAGTTTCATACAATGCTTCTGTGTAGTTTATATTTGAACATATTCTTTTTTCCACTATTACCCACTTAGCGCTACGAATGTCCAGTTGCATTTTCTACAGACAGAGTGTTTCAAAACTGCTCAATCAAAAGTATGGTTTAACTCTGTTAGCTGAATGCACAGATCAGAAAGAAGTTTCACAGAATGCTTCTGTGTAGTTTATATTTGAATATATTCCTTTTTCCAGTATTACTCTCTTAGCGCTCCAAATGTCCAGTTGCATTTTCTACAGAAAGAGTGTTCAGATCTGCTCAATCAAAAGTATGGTTTAACTCTGTTAGCTGAATGCACAGATCAGAAAGAAGTTTCACAGAATGATTCTGTGTAGTTTATATTTGGAGACATTCCTTTTTCCACTATTACCCTCTTAGCGCTCCGAATCTCCACTTCCATTTTCTACAGAAAGTGTGTTTCAGAACGGCTCAATCAAAACTAAGGTTCAACTCTTTTAGTTGAACAAACAGAACAGAAAGAAGTTTCACACAATTCTTCTGTGTAGCTTTTATTTGTAGACATTCTTTTTCCCAATATAGGCCTCTTAGCGCTCAGAATGTCCAATTGCAGTTTCTACAGAAAGAGTGTTTCAGAACGGCTCAATCAAAAGTAAGGTTCAACTCTGTTAGTTGAATGCACAGAACAGAAAGAAGTTTCATACAATGCTTCTGTGTAGTTTATATTTGAACATATTCTTTTTTCCACTATTACCCACTTAGCGCTACGAATGTCCAGTTGCATTTTCTACAGACAGAGTGTTTCAAAACTGCTCAATCAAAAGTATGGTTTAACTCTGTTAGCTGAATGCTCAGATCAGAAAGAAGTTTCACAGAATGATTCTGTGTAGTTTATATTTGAATATATCCCTTTTTCCACTACTACTCTCTTAGCGCTCCAAATGTCCAGTTGCATTTTCTACAGAAAGAGTGTTCAGATCTGCTCAATCAAAAGTATGGTTTAACTCTGTTAGCTGAATGCACAGATCAGAAAGAAGTTTCACCGAATGATTCTGTGTAGTTTATATTTGAAGACATTCCTTTTTCCACTATTACCCACTTAGCGCTCCGAATCTCCACTTGCATTTTCTACAAAAAGAGTGTTTCATAACTGCTAAATCAAAAATATGTTTTATCTCTGTTAACTGAATTTACAGATCAGAAATAAGTTTCACAGAATGCATCTGTGTAGTTTTTATTTGAAGATATTCTTTTTCCCAATGTAGGCCTCTTAGCGCTTAGCATGTCCAATTGCAGTTTCTACAGAAAGAGTGTTTCAGAACGGCTCAATCAAAAGTAAGGTTCAACTCTGTTAGTTGAATGCACAGAACAGAAAGAATTTTCACAGAATGCTACTGTGTAGTTTATATTTGAATATATTCCTTTTTCCACTATTACCCTCTTAGCGCTCCGAATGTCCACTTGCATTTTCTACAGAAAGAGTGTTCAGAACTGCGCAATCAAAAGTATGGTTTAACTCTGTTAGCTTAATGAACATATCAGAAATAAGTTTCACACAATGCTTCTGTGTAGTTTTTATTTGAAGATATTATTTTTCCCAATAGAGGCCTCTTAGCGCTCAGAATGTCCAATTGCAGTTTCTACAGAAAGAGTGTTTCAGAAAGGCTCAATCAAAAGTAAGGTTCAACTCTGTTAGTTGAATGCACAGAACAGAAAGAAGTTTCATACAATGCTTCTGTGTAGTTTATATTTGAACATATTCTTTTTTCCACTATTACCCACTTAGCGCTACGAATGTCCAGTTGCATTTTCTACAGACAGAGTGTTTCAAAACTGCTCAATCAAAAGTATGGTTTAACTCTGTTAGCTGAATGCTCAGATCAGAAAGAAGTTTCACAGAATGCTTCTGTGTAGTTTATATTTGAATATATTCCTTTTTCCACTACTACTCTCTTAGCGCTCCAAATGTCCAGTTGCATTTTCTACAGAAAGAGAGTTCAGATCTGCTCAATCAAAAGTATGGTTTAACTCTGTTAGCTGAATGCACAGATCAGAAAGAAGTTTCACCGAATGATTCTGTGTAGTTTATATTTGGAGACATTCCTTTTTCCACTATTTCCCTCTTAGCGCTCCGAATCTCCACTTGCATTTTCTACAGAAAGTGTGTTTCAGAACGGCTCAATCAAAACTAAGGTTCAACTCTTTTAGTTGAACAAACAGAACAGAAAGATGTTTCACACAATTCTTCTGTGTAGTTTTTATTTGTAGACATTCTTTTTCCCAATATAGGCCTCTTAGCGCTCAGAATGTCCAATTGCAGTTTCTACAGAAAGAGTGTTTCAGAACGGCTCAATCAAAATTAAGGTTCAACTCTGTTAGTTGAATGCACAGAACAGAAAGAAGTTTCATACAATGCTTCTGTGTAGTTTATATTTGAACATATTATTTTTTCCACTATTACCCACTTAGCGCTACGAATGTCCAGTTGCATTTTCTACAGACAGAGTGTTTCAAAACTGCTCAATCAAAAGTATGGTTTAACTCTGTTAGCTGAATGCTCAGATCAGAAAGAAGTTTCACAGAATGCTTCTGTGTAGTTTATATTTGAATATATTCCTTTTTCCACTACTACGCTCTTAGCGCTCCAAATGTCCAGTTGCATTTTCTACAGAAAGAGGGTTCAGATCTGCTCAATCAAAAGTATGGTTTAACTCTGTTAGCTGAATGCACAGATCAGAAAGAAGTTTCACCGAATGATTCTGTGTAGTTTATATTTGAAGACATTCCTTTTTCCACTATTACCCACTTAGCGCTCCGAATCTCCACTTGCATTTTCTACAAAAAGAGTGTTTCATAACTGCTCAATCAAAAATATGTTTTATCTCTGTTAACTGAATTTACAGATCAGAAATAAGTTTCACAGAATGCATCTGTGTAGTTTTTATTTGAAGATATTCTTTTTCCCAATGTAGGCCTCTTAGCGCTTAGCATGTCCAATTGCAGTTTCTACAGAAAGAGTGTTTCAGAACGGCTCAATCAAAAGTAAGGTTCAACTCTGTTAGTTGAATGCACAGAACAGAAAGAATTTTCACAGAATGCTACTGTGTAGTTTATAATTGAATATATTCCTTTTTCCACTATTACCCTCTTAGCGCTCCGAATGTCCACTTGCATTTTCTACAGAAAGAGAGTTCAGAACTGCGCAATCAAAAGTATGGTTTATCTCTGTTAGCTTAATGAACATATCAGAAATAAGTTTCACACAATGCTTCTGTGTAGTTTTTATTTGAAGATATTATTTTTCCCAATATATGCCTCTTAGCGCTCAGAATGTCCAATTGCAGTTTCTACAGAAAGAGTGTTTCAGAAAGGCTCAATCAAAAGTAAGGTTCAACTCTGTTAGTTGAATGCAGAGAACAGAAAGAAGTTTCATACAATGCTTCTGTGTAGTTTATATTTGAACATATTCTTTTTTCCACTATTACCCACTTAGCGCTACGAATGTCCAGTTGCATTTTCTACAGACAGAGTGTTTCAAAACTGCTCAATGAAAAGTATGGTTTAACTCTGTTAGCTGAATGCACAGATCAGAAAGAAGTTTCACAGAATGCTTCTGTGTAGTTTATATTTGAATATATTCCTTTTTCCAGTATTACTCTCTTAGCGCTCCAAATGTCCAGTTGCATTTTCTACAGAAAGAGTGTTCAGATCTGCTCAATCAAAAGTATGGTTTAACTCTGTTAGCTGAATGCACAGATCAGAAAGAAGTTTCACAGAATGATTCTGTGTAGTTTATATTTGGAGACATTCCTTTATCCACTATTACCCTCTAAGCGCTCCGAATCCAAACTTCCATTTTCTACAGAAAGTGTGTTTCAGAACGGCTCAATCAAAACTAAGGTTCAACTCTTTTAGTTGAACAAACAGAACAGAAAGAAGTTTCACACAATTCTTCTGTGTAGCTTTTATTTGCAGACATTCTTTTTCCCAATATAGGCCTCTTAGCGCTCAGAATGTCCAATTGCAGTTTCTACAGAAAGAGTGTTTCAGAACGGCTCAATCAAAAGTAAGGTTCAACTCTGTTAGTTGAATGCACAGAACAGAAAGAAGTTTCATACAATGCTTCTGTGTAGTTTATATTTGAACATATTCTTTTTTCCACTATTACCCACTTAGCGCTACGAATGTCCAGTTGCATTTTCTACAGACAGAGTGTTTCAAAACTGCTCAATCAAAAGTATGGTTTAACTCTGTTAGCTGAATGCTCAGATCAGAAAGAAGTTTCACAGAATGCTTCTGTGTAGTTTATATTTGAATATATTCCTTTTTCCACTACTACGCTCTTAGCGCTCCAAATGTCCAGTTGCATTTTCTACAGAAAGAGTGTTCAGATCTGCTCAATCAAAAGTAAGGTTTAACTCTGTTAGCTGAATGCACAGATCAGAAAGAAGTTTCACCGAATGATTCTGTGTAGTTTATATTTGAAGACATTCCTTTTTCCACTATTACCCACTTAGCGCTCCGAATCTCCACTTGCATTTTCTACAAAAAGAGTGTTTCATAACTGGTCAATCAATAATATGTTTTATCTCTGTTAACTGAATTTACAGATCAGAAATAAGTTTCACAGAATGCATCTGTGTAGTTTTTATTTGAAGATATTCTTTTTCAAAATGTAGGCCTCTTAGCGCTTAGCATGTCCAATTGCAGTTTCTACAGAAAGAGTGTTTCAGAACGGCTCAATCAAAAGTAAGGTTCAACTCTGTTAGTTGAATGCACAGAACAGAAAGTATTTTCACAGAATGCTACTGTGTAGTTTATATTTGAATATATTCCTTTTTCCACTATTACCCTCTTAGCGCTCCGAATGTCCACTTGCATTTTCTACAGAAAGAGAGTTCAGAACTGCGCAATCAAAAGTATGGTTTAACTCTGTTAGCTTAATGAACATATCAGAAATAAGTTTCACACAATGCTTCTGTGTAGTTTTTATTTGAAGATATTATTTTTCCCAATATAGGCCTCTTAGCGCTCAGAATGTCCAATTGCAGTTTCTACAGAAAGAGTGTTTCAGAAAGGCTCAATCAAAAGTAAGGTTCAACTCTGTTAGTTGAATGCAGAGAACAGAAAGAAGTTTCATACAATGCTTCTGTGTAGTTTATATTTGAACATATTCTTTTTTCCACTATTACCCACTTAGCGCTACGAATGTCCAGTTGCATTTTCTACAGACAGAGTGTTTCAAAACTGCTCAATCAAAAGTATGGTTTAACTCTGTTAGCTGAATGCACAGATCAGAAAGAAGTTTCACAGAATGCTTCTGTGTAGTTTATATTTGAATATATTCCTTTTTCCAGTATTACTCTCTTAGCGCTCCAAATGTCCAGTTGCATTTTCTACAGAAAGAGTGTTCAGATCTGCTCAATCAAAAGTATGGTTTAACTCTGTTAGCTGAATGCACAGATCAGAAAGAAGTTTCACAGAATGATTCTGTGTAGTTTATATTTGGAGACATTCCTTTTTCCACTATTACCCTCTTAGCGCTCCGAATCTCCACTTCCATTTTCTACAGAAAGTGTGTTTCAGAACGGCTCAATCAAAACTAAGGTTCAACTCTTTTAGTTGAACAAACAGAACAGAAAGAAGTTTCACACAATTCTTCTGTGTAGCTTTTATTTGTAGACATTCTTTTTCCCAATATAGGCCTCTTAGCGCTCAGAATGTCCAATTGCAGTTTCTACAGAAAGAGTGTTTCAGAACGGCTCAATCAAAAGTAAGGTTCAACTCTGTTAGTTGAATGCACAGAACAGAAAGAAGTTTCATACAATGCTTCTGTGTAGTTTATATTTGAACATATTCTTTTTTCCACTATTACCCACTTAGCGCTACGAATGTCCAGTTGCATTTTCTACAGACAGAGTGTTTCAAAACTGCTCAATCAAAAGTATGGTTTAACTCTGTTAGCTGAATGCTCAGATCAGAAAGAAGTTTCACAGAATGATTCTGTGTAGTTTATATTTGAATATATCCCTTTTTCCACTACTACTCTCTTAGCGCTCCAAATGTCCAGTTGCATTTTCTACAGAAAGAGTGTTCAGATCTGCTCAATCAAAAGTATGGTTTAACTCTGTTAGCTGAATGCACAGATCAGAAAGAAGTTTCACCGAATGATTCTGTGTAGTTTATATTTGAAGACATTCCTTTTTCCACTATTACCCACTTAGCGCTCCGAATCTCCACTTGCATTTTCTACAAAAAGAGTGTTTCATAACTGCTAAATCAAAAATATGTTTTATCTCTGTTAACTGAATTTACAGATCAGAAATAAGTTTCACAGAATGCATCTGTGTAGTTTTTATTTGAAGATATTCTTTTTCCCAATGTAGGCCTCTTAGCGCTTAGCATGTCCAATTGCAGTTTCTACAGAAAGAGTGTTTCAGAACGGCTCAATCAAAAGTAAGGTTCAACTCTGTTAGTTGAATGCACAGAACAGAAAGAATTTTCACAGAATGCTACTGTGTAGTTTATATTTGAATATATTCCTTTTTCCACTATTACCCTCTTAGCGCTCCGAATGTCCACTTGCATTTTCTACAGAAAGAGTGTTCAGAACTGCGCAATCAAAAGTATGGTTTAACTCTGTTAGCTTAATGAACATATCAGAAATAAGTTTCACACAATGCTTCTGTGTAGTTTTTATTTGAAGATATTATTTTTCCCAATAGAGGCCTCTTAGCGCTCAGAATGTCCAATTGCAGTTTCTACAGAAAGAGTGTTTCAGAAAGGCTCAATCAAAAGTAAGGTTCAACTCTGTTAGTTGAATGCACAGAACAGAAAGAAGTTTCATACAATGCTTCTGTGTAGTTTATATTTGAACATATTCTTTTTTCCACTATTACCCACTTAGCGCTACGAATGTCCAGTTGCATTTTCTACAGACAGAGTGTTTCAAAACTGCTCAATCAAAAGTATGGTTTAACTCTGTTAGCTGAATGCTCAGATCAGAAAGAAGTTTCACAGAATGCTTCTGTGTAGTTTATATTTGAATATATTCCTTTTTCCACTACTACTCTCTTAGCGCTCCAAATGTCCAGTTGCATTTTCTACAGAAAGAGAGTTCAGATCTGCTCAATCAAAAGTATGGTTTAACTCTGTTAGCTGAATGCACAGATCAGAAAGAAGTTTCACCGAATGATTCTGTGTAGTTTATATTTGGAGACATTCCTTTTTCCACTATTTCCCTCTTAGCGCTCCGAATCTCCACTTGCATTTTCTACAGAAAGTGTGTTTCAGAACGGCTCAATCAAAACTAAGGTTCAACTCTTTTAGTTGAACAAACAGAACAGAAAGATGTTTCACACAATTCTTCTGTGTAGTTTTTATTTGTAGACATTCTTTTTCCCAATATAGGCCTCTTAGCGCTCAGAATGTCCAATTGCAGTTTCTACAGAAAGAGTGTTTCAGAACGGCTCAATCAAAATTAAGGTTCAACTCTGTTAGTTGAATGCACAGAACAGAAAGAAGTTTCATACAATGCTTCTGTGTAGTTTATATTTGAACATATTATTTTTTCCACTATTACCCACTTAGCGCTACGAATGTCCAGTTGCATTTTCTACAGACAGAGTGTTTCAAAACTGCTCAATCAAAAGTATGGTTTAACTCTGTTAGCTGAATGCTCAGATCAGAAAGAAGTTTCACAGAATGCTTCTGTGTAGTTTATATTTGAATATATTCCTTTTTCCACTACTACGCTCTTAGCGCTCCAAATGTCCAGTTGCATTTTCTACAGAAAGAGGGTTCAGATCTGCTCAATCAAAAGTATGGTTTAACTCTGTTAGCTGAATGCACAGATCAGAAAGAAGTTTCACCGAATGATTCTGTGTAGTTTATATTTGAAGACATTCCTTTTTCCACTATTACCCACTTAGCGCTCCGAATCTCCACTTGCATTTTCTACAAAAAGAGTGTTTCATAACTGCTCAATCAAAAATATGTTTTATCTCTGTTAACTGAATTTACAGATCAGAAATAAGTTTCACAGAATGCATCTGTGTAGTTTTTATTTGAAGATATTCTTTTTCCCAATGTAGGCCTCTTAGCGCTTAGCATGTCCAATTGCAGTTTCTACAGAAAGAGTGTTTCAGAACGGCTCAATCAAAAGTAAGGTTCAACTCTGTTAGTTGAATGCACAGAACAGAAAGAATTTTCACAGAATGCTACTGTGTAGTTTATAATTGAATATATTCCTTTTTCCACTATTACCCTCTTAGCGCTCCGAATGTCCACTTGCATTTTCTACAGAAAGAGAGTTCAGAACTGCGCAATCAAAAGTATGGTTTATCTCTGTTAGCTTAATGAACATATCAGAAATAAGTTTCACACAATGCTTCTGTGTAGTTTTTATTTGAAGATATTATTTTTCCCAATATATGCCTCTTAGCGCTCAGAATGTCCAATTGCAGTTTCTACAGAAAGAGTGTTTCAGAAAGGCTCAATCAAAAGTAAGGTTCAACTCTGTTAGTTGAATGCAGAGAACAGAAAGAAGTTTCATACAATGCTTCTGTGTAGTTTATATTTGAACATATTCTTTTTTCCACTATTACCCACTTAGCGCTACGAATGTCCAGTTGCATTTTCTACAGACAGAGTGTTTCAAAACTGCTCAATGAAAAGTATGGTTTAACTCTGTTAGCTGAATGCACAGATCAGAAAGAAGTTTCACAGAATGCTTCTGTGTAGTTTATATTTGAATATATTCCTTTTTCCAGTATTACTCTCTTAGCGCTCCAAATGTCCAGTTGCATTTTCTACAGAAAGAGTGTTCAGATCTGCTCAATCAAAAGTATGGTTTAACTCTGTTAGCTGAATGCACAGATCAGAAAGAAGTTTCACAGAATGATTCTGTGTAGTTTATATTTGGAGACATTCCTTTATCCACTATTACCCTCTAAGCGCTCCGAATCCAAACTTCCATTTTCTACAGAAAGTGTGTTTCAGAACGGCTCAATCAAAACTAAGGTTCAACTCTTTTAGTTGAACAAACAGAACAGAAAGAAGTTTCACACAATTCTTCTGTGTAGCTTTTATTTGCAGACATTCTTTTTCCCAATATAGGCCTCTTAGCGCTCAGAATGTCCAATTGCAGTTTCTACAGAAAGAGTGTTTCAGAACGGCTCAATCAAAAGTAAGGTTCAACTCTGTTAGTTGAATGCACAGAACAGAAAGAAGTTTCATACAATGCTTCTGTGTAGTTTATATTTGAACATATTCTTTTTTCCACTATTACCCACTTAGCGCTACGAATGTCCAGTTGCATTTTCTACAGACAGAGTGTTTCAAAACTGCTCAATCAAAAGTATGGTTTAACTCTGTTAGCTGAATGCTCAGATCAGAAAGAAGTTTCACAGAATGCTTCTGTGTAGTTTATATTTGAATATATTCCTTTTTCCACTACTACGCTCTTAGCGCTCCAAATGTCCAGTTGCATTTTCTACAGAAAGAGTGTTCAGATCTGCTCAATCAAAAGTAAGGTTTAACTCTGTTAGCTGAATGCACAGATCAGAAAGAAGTTTCACCGAATGATTCTGTGTAGTTTATATTTGAAGACATTCCTTTTTCCACTATTACCCACTTAGCGCTCCGAATCTCCACTTGCATTTTCTACAAAAAGAGTGTTTCATAACTGGTCAATCAATAATATGTTTTATCTCTGTTAACTGAATTTACAGATCAGAAATAAGTTTCACAGAATGCATCTGTGTAGTTTTTATTTGAAGATATTCTTTTTCAAAATGTAGGCCTCTTAGCGCTTAGCATGTCCAATTGCAGTTTCTACAGAAAGAGTGTTTCAGAACGGCTCAATCAAAAGTAAGGTTCAACTCTGTTAGTTGAATGCACAGAACAGAAAGTATTTTCACAGAATGCTACTGTGTAGTTTATATTTGAATATATTCCTTTTTCCACTATTACCCTCTTAGCGCTCCGAATGTCCACTTGCATTTTCTACAGAAAGAGAGTTCAGAACTGCGCAATCAAAAGTATGGTTTAACTCTGTTAGCTTAATGAACATATCAGAAATAAGTTTCACACAATGCTTCTGTGTAGTTTTTATTTGAAGATATTATTTTTCCCAATATAGGCCTCTTAGCGCTCAGAATGTCCAATTGCAGTTTCTACAGAAAGAGTGTTTCAGAAAGGCTCAATCAAAAGTAAGGTTCAACTCTGTTAGTTGAATGCAGAGAACAGAAAGAAGTTTCATACAATGCTTCTGTGTAGTTTATATTTGAACATATTCTTTTTTCCACTATTACCCACTTAGCGCTACGAATGTCCAGTTGCATTTTCTACAGACAGAGTGTTTCAAAACTGCTCAATCAAAAGTATGGTTTAACTCTGTTAGCTGAATGCACAGATCAGAAAGAAGTTTCACAGAATGCTTCTGTGTAGTTTATATTTGAATATATTCCTTTTTCCAGTATTACTCTCTTAGCGCTCCAAATGTCCAGTTGCATTTTCTACAGAAAGAGTGTTCAGATCTGCTCAATCAAAAGTATGGTTTAACTCTGTTAGCTGAATGCACAGATCAGAAAGAAGTTTCACAGAATGATTCTGTGTAGTTTATATTTGGAGACATTCCTTTTTCCACTATTACCCTCTTAGCGCTCCGAATGTCCACTTCCATTTTCTACAGAAAGTGTGTTTCAGAACGGCTCAATCAAAACTAAGGTTCAACTCTTTTAGTTGAACAAACAGAACAGAAAGAAGTTTCACACAATTCTTCTGTGTAGTTTTTATTTGTAGACATTCTTTTTCCCAAAATAGGCCTCTTAGCGCTCAGAATGTCCAATTGCAGTTTCTACAGAAAGAGTGTTTCAGAACGGCTCAATCAAAAGTAAGGTTCAACTCTGTTAATTGAATGCACAGAACAGAAAGAAGTTTCATACAATGCTTCAGTGTAGTTTATATTTGAACATATTCTTTTTTCCACTATTACCCACTTAGCGCTACGAATGTCCAGTTGCATTTTCTACAGACAGAGTGTTTCAAAACTGCTCAATCAAAAGTATATTTTAACTCTGTTAGCTGAATGCTCAGATCAGAAAGAAGTTTCACAGAATGCTTCTGTGTAGTTTATATTTGAATATATTCCTTTTTCCACTATTACGCTCTTAGCGCTCCAAATGTCCAGTTGCATTTTCTACAGAAAGAGTGTTCAGATCTGCTCAATCAAAATTATGGTTTAACTCTGTTAGCTGAATGCACAGATCAGAAAGAAGTTTCACCGAATGATTCTGTGTAGTTTATATTTGAAGACATTCCTTTTTCCACTATTACACTCTTAGGGCTCCGAATCTCCACTTGCATTTTCAACAAAAAGAGTGTTTCATAACTGCTCAATCAAAAATATGTTTTATCTCTGTTAACTGAATTTACAGATCAGAAATAAGTTTCACAGAATGCATCTGTGTAGTTTTTATTTGAAGATATTCTTTTTCCCAATGTAGGCCTCTTAGCGCTTAGCATGTCCAATTGCAGTTTCTACAGAAAGAGTGTTTCAGAACGGCTCAATCAAAAGTAAGGTTCAACTCTGTTAGTTGAATGCACAGAACAGAAAGTATTTTCACGGAATGCTACTGTGTAGTTTATATTTGAATATATTCCTTTTTCCACTATTACCTTCTTAGCGCTCCGCATCTCCATTGCATTTTCTACAGAAAGAGTGTTTCAGAACGGCTCAATCAAAACTAAGGTTCAACTCTTTTAGTTGAACAAACAGAACAGAAAGAAGTTTCACACAATTCTTCTGTGTAGTTTTTATTTGTAGACATTCTTTTTCCCAATATAGGCCTCTTAGCACTCAGAATGTCCAATTGCAGTTTCTACAGAAAGAGTGTTTCAGAACGGCTCAATCAAAAGTAAGGTTCAACTCTGTTAGTTGAATGCACAGAACAGAAATAAGTTTCATACAATGCTTCTGTGTAGTTTATATTTGAACATATTCTTTTTTCCACTATTACCCACTTAGCGCTACGAATGTCCAGTTGCATTTACTACAGACAGAGTGTTTCAAAACTGCTCAATCAAAAGTATGGTTTAACTCTGTTAGCTGAATGCTCAGATCAGAAAGAATTTTCACAGAATGCTTCTGTGTAGTTTATATTTGAATATATTCCTTTTTCCACTACTACGCTCTTAGCGCTCCATATGTCCAGTTGCATTTTCTACAGAAAGAGTGTTCAGATCTGCTCAATCAAAAGTATGGTTTAACTCTGTTAGCTGAATGCACAGATCAGAAAGAAGTTTCACCGAATGATTCTGTGTAGTTTATATTTGAAGACATTCCTTTTTCCACTATTACCCTCTTAGCGCTCCGAATCTCCACTTGCATTTTCTACAAAAAGAGTGTTTCATAACTGCTCAATCAAAAATATGTTTATCTCTGTTAACTGAATTTACAGATCAGAAATAAGTTTCACAGAATCCATCTGTGTAGTTTTTATTTGAAGATATTTTTTTCCCAATGTAGGCCTCTTAGCGCTTAGCATGTCCAATTGCAGTTTCTACAGAAAGAGTGTTTCAGAACGGCTCAATCAAAACTAAGGTTCAACTCTGTTAGTTGAATGCACAGAACAGAAAGAATTTTCACAGAATGCTACTGTGTAGTTTATATTTGAATATATTCCTTTTTCCACTATTACCCTCTTAGCGCTCCGAAACTCCATTGCATTTTGTACAGAAATAGTGTTTCAGAACGGCTCAATCAAAACTAAGGTTCAACTCTTTTAGTTGAACAAACAGAACAGAAAGAAGTTTCACACAATTCTTCTGTGTAGTTTTTATTTGTAGACATTCTTTTTCCCAATATAGGCCTCTTAGCGCTCAGAATGTCCAATTGCAGTTTCTACAGAAAGAGTGTTTCAGAACGGCTCAATCAAAAGTAAGGTTCAACTCTGTTAGTTGAATGCACAGAACAGAAAGAAGTTTCATACAATGCTTCTGTGTAGTTTATATTTGAACATATTCTTTTTTCCACTATTACCCACTTAGCGCTACGAATGTCCAGTTGCATTTTCTACAGACAGAGTGTTTCAAAACTGCTCAATCAAAAGTATGGTTTAACTCTGTTAGCTGAATGCTCAGATCAGAAAGAAGTTTCACAGAATGCTTCTGTGTAGTTTATATTTGAATATATTCCTTTTTCCACTACTACGCTCTTAGCGCTCCAAATGTCCAGTTGCATTTTCTACAGAAAGAGTGTTCAGATCTGCTCAATCAAAAGTATGGTTTAACTCTGTTAGCTGAATGCACAGATCAGAAAGAAGTTTCACCGAATGATTCTGTGTAGTTTATATTTGAAGACATTCCTTTTTCCACTATTACCCTCTTAGCGCTCCGAATCTCCACTTGCATTTTCTACAAAAAGAGTGTTTCATAACTGCTCAATCAAAAATATGTTTTATCTCTGTTAACTGAATTTACAGATCAGAAATAAGTTTCACAGAATGCATCTGTGTAGTTTTTATTTGAAGATATTCTTTTTCCCAATGTAGGCCTCTTAGCGCTTAGCATGTCCAATTGCAGTTTCTACAGAAAGAGTGTTTCAGAACGGCTCAATCAAAAGTAAGGTTCAACTCTGTTAGTTGAATGCACAGAACAGAAAGAATTTTCACAGAATGCTACTGTGTAGTTTATATTTGAATATATTCCTTTTTCCACTATTACCCTCTTAGCGCTCCGAATGTCCACTTGCATTTTCTACAGAAAGAGTGTTCAGAACTGCGCAATCAAAAGTATGGTTTAACTCTGTTAGCTGAATGCTCAGATCAGAAAGAAGATTCACAGAATGATTCTGTGTAGTTTATATTTGAATATATTCCTTTTTCCACTACTACTCTCTTAGCGCTCCAAATGTACAGTTGCATTTTCTGCAGAAAGAGTGTTCAGATCTGCTCAATCAAAAGTATGATTTAACTCTGTTAGCTGAATGCACAGATCAGAAAGAAGTTTCACAGAATGATTCTGTGTAGTTTATATATGGAGACATTCCTTTTTCCACTATTACCCTCTTAGCGCTCCGAATCTCCACTTGCATTTTCTACAGAAAGAGTGTTTCAGAACGGCTCAATCAAAATTAAGGTTCAACTCTTTTAGTTGAACAAACAGAACAGAAAGAAGTTTCACACAATTATTCTGTGTAGTTTTTATTTGTAGACATTCTTTTTCCCAATATAGGCCTCTTAGCGCTCAGAATGTCCAATTGCAGTTTCTACAGAAAGAGTGTTTCAGAACGGCTCAATCAAAAGTAATGTTCAACTCTGTTAGTTGAATGCACAGAACAGAAAGAAGTTTCATACAATGCTTCTGTGTAGTTTATATTTGAACATATTCTCTTTTCCACTATTACCCACTTAGCGCTACGAATGTCCAGTTGCATTTTCTACAGACAGAGTGTTTCAAAACTGCTCAATCAAAAGTATGGTTTAACTCTGTTAGCTGTATGCTCAGATCAGAAAGAAGTTTCACAGAATGCTTCTGTGTAGTTTATATTTGAATATATTCCTTTTTCCACTACTACGCTCTTAGCGCTCCAAATGTCCAGTTGCATTTTCAACAGAAAGAGTGTTCAGATCTGCTCAATCAAAAGTATGGTTTAACTCTGTTAGCTGAATGCACAGATCAGAAAGAAGTTTCACCGAATGATTCTGTGTAGTTTATATTTGAAGACATTCCTTTTTCCACTATTACCCTCTTAGCGCTCCGAATCTCCACTTGCATTTTCTACAAAAAGAGTGTTTCATAACTGCTCAATCAAAAATATGTTTTATCTCTGTTAACTGAATTTACAGATCAGAAATAAGTTTCACAGAATGCATCTGTGTAGTTTTTATTTGAAGATATTCTTTTTCCCAATGTAGGCCTCTTAGCGCTTAGCATGTCCAATTGCAGTTTCTACAGAAAGAGTGTTTCAGAACGGCTCAATCAAAAGTACGGTTCAACTCTGTTAGTTGAATGCACAGAGCAGAAAGAATTTTCACAGAATGCTACTGTGTAGTTTATATTTGAATATATTCCTTTTTCCACTATTACCCTCTTAGAGCTCCGAATGTCCACTTGCATTTTCTACAGAAAGAGTGTTCAGATCTGCGCAATCAAAAGTATGGTTTAACTCTGTTAGCTTAATGAACATATCAGAAATAAGTTTCACACAGTGCTTCTGTGTAGTTTTTATTTGAAGATATTATTTTTCCCAATATAGGCCTCTTAGCGCTCAGAATGTCCAATTGCAGTTTCTACAGAAAGAGTGTTTCAGAAAGGCTCAATCAAATGTAAGGTTCAACTCTGTTAGTTGAATGCACAGAACAGAAAGAAGTTTCATACAATGCTTCTGTGTAGTTTATATTTGAACATATTCTTTTTTCCACTATTATCCACTTAGTGCTACGAATGTCCAGTTGCATTTTCTACAGACAGAGTGTTTCAAAACTGCTCAATCATAAGTATGGTATAACTCTGTTAGCTGAATGCTCAGATCAGAAAGAAGTTTCACAGAATGCTTCTGTGTAGTTTATATTTGAATATATTCCTTTTTCCACTACTACTCTCTTAGCGCTCCAAATGTCCAGTTGCATTTTCTACAGAAAGAGTGTTCAGATCTGCTCAATCAAAAGTATGGTTTAACTCTGTTAGCTGAACGCACAGATCAGAAAGAAGTTTCACAGAATGATTCTGTGTAGTTTATATATGGAGACATTCCTTTTTCCACTATTACCCTCTTAGCGCTCCGAATCCCCACTTGCATTTTCTACAGAAAGAGTGTTTCAGAACGGCTCAATCAAAATTAAGGTTCAACTCTTTTAGTTGAACAAACAGAACAGAAAGAAGTTTCACACAATTTTTCTGTGTAGTTTTTATTTGTAGACATTCTTTTTCCCAATATAGGCCTCTTAGCGCTCAGAATGTCCAATTGCAGTTTCTACAGAAAGAGTGTTTCAGAACGGCTCAATCAAAAGTAAGGTTCAACTCTGTTAGTTGAATGCACAGAACAGAAAGAAGTTTCATACAATGCTTCTGTGTAGTTTATATTTGAACATATTCTCTTTTCCACTATTACCCACTTAGCGCTACGAATGTCCAGTTGCATTTTCTACAGACAGAGTGTTTCAAAACTGCTCAATCAAAAGTATGGTTTAACTCTGTTAGCTGTATGCTCAGATCAGAAAGAAGTTTCACAGAATGCTTCTGTGTAGTTTATATTTGAATATATTCCTTTTTCCACTACTTCGCTCTTAGCGCTCCAAATGTCCAGTTGCATTTTCAACAGAAAGAGTGTTCAGATCTGCTCAATCAAAAGTATGGTTTAACTCTGTTAGCTGAATGCACAGATCAGAAAGAAGTTTCACCGAATGATTCTGTGTAGTTTATATTTGAAGACATTCCTTTTTCCACTATTACCCTATTAGCGCTCCGAATCTCCACTTGCATTTTCTACAAAAAGAGTGTTTCATAACTGCTCAATCAAAAATATGTTTTATCTCTGTTAACTGAATTTACAGATCAGAAATAAGTTTCACAGAATGCATCTGTGTAGTTTTTATTTGAAGATATTCTTTTTCCCAATGTATGCCTCTTAGCGCTTAGCATGTCCAATTGCAGTTTCTACAGAAAGAGTGTTTCAGAACGGCTCAATCAAAAGTAAGGTTCAACTCTGTTAGTTGAATGCACAGAACAGAAAGAATTTTCACAGAATGCTACTGTGTAGTTTATATTTGAATATATTCCTTTTTCCACTATTACCCTCTTAGCGCTCCGAATGTCCACTTGCATTTTCTACAGAAAGAGTGTTCAGAACTGCGCAATCAAAAGTATGGTTTAACTCTGTTAGCTTAATGAACATATCAGAAATAAGTTTCACACAATGCTTCTGTGTAGTTTTTATTTGAAGATATTATTTTTCCCAATATAGGCCTCTTAGCGCTCAGAATGTCCAATTGCAGTTTCTACAGAAAGAGTGTTTCAGAAAGGCTCAATCAAAAGTAAGGTTCAACTCTGTTAGTTGAATGCACAGAACAGAAAGAAGTTTCATACAATGCTTCTGTGTAGTTTATATTTGAACATATTCTTTTTTCCACTATTACCCACTTAGCGCTACGAATGTCCAGTTGCATTTTCTACAGACAGAGTGTTTCAAAACTGCTCAATCAAAAGTATGGTATAACTCTGTTAGCTGAATGCTCAGATCAGAAAGAAGTTTCACAGAATGCTTCTGTGTAGTTTATATTTGAATATATTCCTTTTTCCACTACTACGCTCTTAGCGCTCCAAATGTCCAGTTGCATTTTCAACAGAAACAGTGTTCAGATCTGCTCAATCAAAAGTATGGTTTAACTCTGTTAGCTGAATGCACAGATCAGAAAGAAGTTTCACCGAATGATTCTGTGTAGTTTATATTTGAAGACATTCCTTTTTCCACTATTACCCTCTTAGCGCTCCGAATCTCCACTTGCATTTTCTACAAAAAGAATGTTTAATAACTGCTCAATCAAAAATATGTTTTATCTCTGTTAACTGAATTTACAGATCAGAAATAAGTTTCACAGAATGCATCTGTGTAGTTTTTATTTGAAGATATTCTTTTTCCCAATGTAGGCCTCTTAGCGCTTAGCATGTCCAATTGCAGTTTCTACAGAAAGAGTGTTTCAGAACGGCTCAATCAAAAGTAAGGTTCAACTCTGTTAGTTGAATGCACAGAACAGAAAGAATTTTCACAGAATGCTACTGTGTAGTTTATATTTGAATATATTCCTTTTTCCACTCTTACCCTCTTAGCGCTTCGAATGTCCACTTGCATTTTCTACAGAAAGAGTGTTCAGAACTGCGCAATCAAAAGTATGGTTTAACTCTGTTAGCTTAATGAACATATCAGAAATAAGTTTCACACAATGCTTCTGTGTAGTTTTTATTTGAAGATATTATTTTTCCCAATAGAGTCCTCTTAGCGCTCAAAATGTCCAATTGCAGTTTCTACAGAAAGAGTGTTTCAGAACGGCTCAATCAAAAGTAAGGTTCAACTCTGTTAGTTGAATGCACAGAACAGAAAGAAGTTTCATACAATGCTTCTGTGTAGTTTATATTTGAACATATTGTTTTTTCCACTATTACCCACTTAGCGCTACGAATGTCCAGTTGCATTTTCTACAGACAGAGTGTTTCAAAACTGCTCAATCAAAGTATGGTTTAACTCTGTTAGCTGAATGCTCAGATCAGAAAGAAGTTTCACAGAATGCTTCTGTGTAGTTTATATTTGATTATATTCCTTTTTCCACTACTACGCTCTTAGCGCTCCAAATGTCCAGTTGCATTTTCTACAGAAAGAGTGTTCAGATCTGCTCAATCAAAAGTATGGTTTAACTCTGTTAGCTGAATGCACAGATCAGAAAGAAGTTTCACAGAATGATTCTGTGTAGTTTATATTTGGAGACATTCCTTTTTCCACTATTACCCTCTTAGCGCTCCGAATCTCCACTTGCATTTTCTACAGAAAGTGTGTTTCAGAACGGCTCAATCAAAACTAAGGTTCAACTCTTTTAGTTGAACAAACAGAACAGAAAGAAGTTTCACACAATTCTTCTGTGTCGTTTTTATTTGTAGACATTCTTTTTCCCAATATAGGTCTCTTAGCGCTCAGAATGTCCTATTGCAGTTTCTACAGAAAGAGTGTTTCAGAACGGCTCAATCAAAAGTAAGGTTCAACTCTGTTAGTTGAATGCACAGAACAGAAAGAAGTTTCATACAATGCTTCTGTGTAGTTTATATTTGAACATATATTTTTTCCACTATTACCCACTTAGCGCTACGAATGTCCAGTTGCATTTTCTACAGAAAGAGTGTTTCAAAACTGCTCAATCAAAAGTATGGTTTAACTCTGTTAGCTGAATGCTCAGATCAGAAAGAAGTTTCACAGAATGCTTCTGTGTAGTTTATATTTGAATATATTGCTTTTTCCACTACTACGCTCTTAGCGCTCCAAATGTCCAGTTGCATTTTCAACAGAAAGAGTGTTCAGATCTGCTCAATCAAAAGTATGGTTTAACTCTGTTAGCTGAATGCACAGATCAGAAAGAACTTTCACCGAATGATTCTGTGTAGTTTATATTTGAAGACATTCCTTTTTCCACTATTACCCTCTTAGCGCTCCGAATCTCCACTTGCATTTTCTACAAAAAGAGTGTTTCATAACTGCTCAATCAAAAACATGTTTTATCTCTGTTAACTGAATTTACAGATCAGAAATAAGTTTCACAGAATGCATCTGTGTAGTTTTTATTTGAAGATATTCTTTTTCCCAATGTAGGCGTCTTAGCGCTTAGCATGTCCAATTGCAGTTTCTACAGAAAGAGTGTTTCAGAACGGCTCAATCAAAAGTAAGGTTCAACTCAGTTGAATGCACAGAACAGAAAGAATTTTCACAGAATGCTACTGTGTAGTTTATATATGAATATATTCCTTTTTCCACTATTACCGTCTTAGCGCTCCGAATGTCCACTTGCATTTTCTACAGAAAGAGTGTTCAGAACTGCGCAATCAAAAGTATGGTTTAACTCTGTTAGCTTAATGAACATATCAGAAATAAGTTTCACACAATGCTTCTCTGTAGTTTTTATTTGAAGATATTTTTTTTCCCAATAGAGGCCTCTTAGCGCTCAGAATGTCCAATTGCAGTTTCTACAGAAAGAGTGTTTCAGAAAGGCTCAATCAAAATTAAGGTTCAACTATGTTAGTTGAATGCACAGAACAGAAAGAAGTTTCATACAATGCTTCTGTGTAATTTATATTTGAACATATTCTTTTTTCCACTATTACCCACTTAGCGCTACGAATGTCCAGTTGCATTTTCTACAGACAGAGTGTTTCAAAACTGCTCAATCAAAAGTATGGTTTAACTCTGTTAGCTGAATGCTCAGATCAGAAAGAAGTTTAACAGAATGCTTCTGTGTAGTTTATATTTGAATATATTCCTTTTTCCACTACTACTCTCTTAGCGCTCCAAATATCCAGTTGCATTTTCTACAGAAAGAGTGTTCAGATCTGCTCAATCAAAAGTATGGTTTAACTCTGTTAGCTGAATGCACAGATCAGAAAGAAGTTTCACAGAATGATTCTGTGTAGTTTATATTTGAAGACATTCCTTTTTCCACTATTACCCTCTTAGCGCTCCGAATCTCCACTTGCATTTTCTACAGAAAGAGTGTTTCAGAACGGCTCAATCAAAACTAAGGTTCAACTCTTTTAGTTGAACAAACTGAACAGAAAGAAGTTTCACACAATTCTTCTGTGTAGTTTTTATTTCTAGACATTCTTTTTCCCAATATAGGCCTCTTAGCGCTCAGAATGTCCAATTGCAGTTTCTACAGAAAGAGTGTTTCAGAATGGCTCAATCAAAAGTAAGGTTCAACTCTGTTAGTTGAATGCACAGAACAGAAAGAAGTTTCATACAATGCTTCTGTGTAGTTTATATTTGAACATATTCTTTTTTCCACTATTACCCACTTAGCGCTACGAATGTCCAGTTGCATTTTCTACAGACAGAGTGTTTCAAAACTGCTCAATCAAAAGTATGGTTTAACTCTGTTAGCTGAATGATCAGATCAGAAAGAAGTTTCACAGAATGCTTCTGTGTAGTTTATATTTGAATATATTCCTTTTTCCACTACTACGCTCTTAGCGCTCCAAATGTCCAGTTGCATTTTCAACAGAAAGAGTGTTCAGATCTGCTCAATCAAAAGTATGGTTTAACACTGTTAGCTGAATGCACAGATCAGAAAGAAGTTTCACCGAATGATTCTGTGTAGTTTATATTTGAAGACATTCCTTTTTCCACTATGACCCTCTTAGCGCTCCGAATCTCCACTTGCATTTTCTACAAAAAGAGTGTTTCATAACTGCTAAATCAAAAATATATTTTATCTCTGTTAACTGAAATTACACATCAGAAATAAGTTTCACAGAATGCATCTGTGTAGTTTTTATTTGAAGATATTCTTTTTCCCAATGTAGGCCTCTTAGCGCTTAGCATGTCCAATTGCAGTTTCTACAGAAAGAGTGTTTCAGAACGGCTCAATCAAAAGTAAGGTTCAACTCTGTTAGTTGAATGCACAGAACAGAAAGAATTTTCACAGAATGCTACTGTGTAGTTTATATTTGAATATATTCCTTTTTCCACTATTACCCTCTTAGCGCGCCGAATGTCCACTTGCATTTTCTACAGAAAGAGTGTTCAGAACTGCGCAATCAAAACTATGGTTTAACTCTGTTAGCTTAATGAACATATCAGAAATAAGTTTCACACAATGCTTCTGTGTAGTTTTTATTTGAAGATATTATTTTTCCCAATAGAGGCCTCTTAGCGCTCAGAATGTCCAATTGCAGTTTCTACAGAAAGAGTGTTTCAGAAAGGCTCAATCAAAAGTAAGGTTCAACTCTGTTAGTTGAATGCACAGAACAGAAAGAAGTTTCATACAATGCTTCTGTGTAGTTTATATTTGAACATATTATTTTTTCGACTATTACCCACTTAGCGCTACGAATATCCAGTTGCATTTTCTACAGACAGAGTGTTTCAAAACTGCTCAATCAAAAGTATGGTTTAACTCTGTTAGCTGAATGCTCAGATCAGAAAGAAGTTTCACAGAATGCTTCTGTGTAGTTTATATTTGAATATATTCCTTTTTCCACTACTACGCTCTTAGCGCTCCAAATGTCCAGTTGCATTTTCTACAGAAAGAGTGTTCAGATCTGCTCAATCAAAAGTATGGTTTAACTCTGTTAGCTGAATGCACAGATCAGAAAGAAGTTTCACAGAATGATTCTGTATAGTTTATATTTGGAGACATTCCTTTTTCCACTATTACCCTCTTAGCGCTCCGAATCTTCACTTGCATTTTCTACAGAAAGAGTGTTTCAGAACGGCTCAATCAAAACTAAAGTTCAACTCTTTTAGTTGAACAATCAGAACAGAAAGAAGTTTCACACAATTCTTCTGTGTAGTTTTTATTTGTAGACATTCTTTTTCCCAATATAGGCCTCTTAGCGCTCAGAATGTCCAATTGCAGTTTCTACAGAAAGAGTGTTTCAGAACGGCTCAATCAAAAGTAAGGTTCAACTCTGTTAGTTGAATGCACAGAACAGAAAGAAGTTTCATACAATGCTTCTGTGTAGTTTATATTTGAACATATTCTTTTTTCCACTATTACCCACTTAGCGCTACGAATGTCCAGTTGCATTTTCTACAGACAGAGGGTTTCAAAACTGCTCAATCAAAAGTATGGTTTAACTCTGTTAGCTGAATGCTCAGATCAGAAAGAAGTTTCACAGAATGCTTCTGTGTAGTTTATATTTGAATATATTCCTTTTTCCACTACTACGCTCTTAGCGCTCCAAATGTCCAGTTGCATTTTCTACAGAAAGAGTGTTCAGATCTGCTCAATCAAAAGTATGGTTTAACTCTGTTAGCTGAATGCACAGATCAGAAAGAATTTTCACCGAATGATTCTGTGTAGTTTATATTTGAAGACATTACTTTTTCCACTATTACCCTCTTAGCGCTCCGAATCTCCACTTGCATTTTCTACAAAAAGTGTGTTTCATAACTGCTCAATCAAAAATATGTTTTATCTCTGTTAACTGAAATTACAGATCAGAAATAAGTTTCACAGAATGCATCTGTGTAGTTTTTATTTGAAGATATTCTTTTTCCCAATGTAGGCCTCTTAGCGCTTAGCATTTCCAATTGCAGTTTCTACAGAAAGAGTGTTTCAGAACGGCTCAATCAAAAGTAAGGTTCAACTCTGTTAGTTGAATGCACAGAACAGAAAGAATTTTCACAGAATGCTACTGTGTAGTGTATATTTGAATATATTCCTTTTTCCACTATTACCCTCTTAGCGCTCCGAATGTCCACTTGCATTTTCTACAGAAAGAGTGTTCAGAACTGCGCAATCAAAAGTATGGTTTAACTCTGTTAGCTTAACGAACATATCAGAAATAAGTTTCACACAATGCTTCTGTGCAGTTTTTATTTGAAGATATTATTTTTCCCAATAGAGGCCTCTTAGCGCTCAGAATGTCCAATTGCAGTTTCTACAGAAAGAGTGTTTCAGAAAGGCTCAATCAAAATTAAGGTTCAACTATGTTAGTTGAATGCACAGAACAGAAAGAAGTTTCATACAATGCTTCTGTGTAGTTTATATTTGAACATATTCTTTTTTCCACTATTACCCACTTAGCGCTACGAATGTCCAGTTGCATTTTCTACAGACAGAGTGTTTCAAAACTGCTCAATCAAAAGTATGGTTTAACTCTGTTAGCTGAATGATCAGATCAGAAAGAAGTTTCACAGAATGCTTCTGTGTAGTTTATATTTGAATATATTCCTTTTTCCACTACTACGCTCTTAGCGCTCCAAATGTCCAGTTGCATTTTCAACAGAAAGAGTGTTCAGATCTGCTCAATCAAAAGTATGGTTTAACACTGTTAGCTGAATGCACAGATCAGAAAGAAGTTTCACCGAATGATTCTGTGTAGTTTATATTTGAAGACATTCCTTTTTCCACTATGACCCTCTTAGCGCTCCGAATCTCCACTTGCATTTTCTACAAAAAGAGTGTTTCATAACTGCTCAATCAAAAATATATTTTATCTTTGTTAACTGAAATTACACATCAGAAATGAGTTTCACAGAATGCATCTGTGTAGTTTTTATTTGAAGATATTCTTTTTCCCAATGTAGGCCTCTTAGCGCTTAGCATGTCCAATTGCAGTTTCTACAGAAAGAGTGTTTCAGAACGGCTCAATCAAAAGTAAGGTTCAACTCTGTTAGTTGAATGCACAGAACAGAAAGAATTTTCACAGAATGCTACTGTGTAGTTTATATTTGAATATATTCCTTTTTCCACTATTACCCTCTTAGCGCGCCGAATGTCCACTTGCATTTTCTACAGAAAGAGTGTTCAGAACTGCGCAATCAAAACTATGGTTTAACTCTGTTAGCTTAATGAACATATCAGAAATAAGTTTCACACAATGCTTCTGTGTAGTTTTTATTTGAAGATATTGTTTTTCCCAATAGAGGCCTCTTAGCGCTCAGAATGTCCAATTGCAGTTTCTACAGAAAGAGTGTTTCAGAAAGGCTCAATCAAAAGTAAGGTTCAACTCTGTTAGTTGAATGCACAGAACAGAAAGAAGTTTCATACAATGCTTCTGTGTAGTTTATATTTGAACATATTATTTTTTCCACTATTACCCACTTAGCGCTACGAATGTCCAGTTGCATTTTCTACAGACAGAGTGTTTCAAAACTGCTCAATCAAAAGTATGGTTTAACTCTGTTAGCTGAATGCTCAGATCAGAAAGAAGTTTCACAGAATGCTTCTGTGTAGTTTATATTTGAATATATTCCTTTTTCCACTACTACGCTCTTAGCGCTCCAAATGTCCAGTTGCATTTTCTACAGAAAGTGTGTTCAGATCTGCTCAATCAAAAGTATGGTTTAACTCTGTTAGCTGAATGCACAGATCAGAAAGAAGTTTCACAGAATGATTCTGTATAGTTTATATTTGGAGACATTCCTTTTTCCACTATTACCCTCTTAGCGCTCCGAATCTTCACTTGCATTTTCTACAGAAAGAGTGTTTCAGAACGGCTCAATCAAAACTAAACTTCAACTCTTTTAGTTGAACAATCAGAACAGAAAGAAGTTTCACACAATTCTTCTGTGTAGTTTTTATTTGTAGACTTTCTTTTTCCCAATATAGGCCTCTTAGCGCTCAGAATGTCCAACTGCAGTTTCTACAGAAAGAGTGTTTCAGAACGGCTCAATCAAAAGTAGGGTTCAACTCTGTTAGTTGAATGCACAGAACAGAAAGAAGTTTCATACAATGCTTCTGTGTAGTTTATATTTGAACATATTCTTTTTTCCACTATTACCCACTTATCGCTACGAATGTCCAGTTGCATTTTCTACAGACAGAGTGTTTCAAAACTGCTCAATCAAAAGTATGGTTTAACTCTGTTAGCTGAATGCTCAGATCAGAAAGAAGTTTCACAGAATGCTTCTGTGTAGTTTATATTTGAATATATTCCTTTTTCCACTACTACGCTCTTAGCGCTCCAAATGTCCAGTTGCATTTTCTACAGAAAGAGTGTTCAGATCTGCTCAATCAAAAGTATGGTTTAACTCTGTTAGCTGAATGCACAGATCAGAAAGAATTTTCACCGAATGATTCTGTGTAGTTTATATTTGAAGACATTACTTTTTCCACTATTACCCTCTTAGCGCTCCGAATCTCCACTTGCATTTTCTACAAAAAGAGTGTTTCATAACTGCTCAATCAAAAATATGTTTTATCTCTGTTAACTGAAATTACAGATCAGAAATAAGTTTCACAGAATGCATCTGTGTAGTTTTTATTTGAAGATATTCTTTTTCCCAATGTAGGCCTCTTAGCGCTTAGCATTTCCAATTGCAGTTTCTACAGAAAGAGTGTTTCAGAACGGCTCAATCAAAAGTAAGGTTCAACTCTGTTAGTTGAATGCACAGAACAGAAAGAATTTTCACAGAATGCTACTGTGTAGTTTATATTTGAATATATTCCTTTTTCCACTATTACCCTCTTAGCGCTCCGAATGTCCACTTGCATTTTCTACAGAAAGAGTGTTCAGAACTGCGCAATCAAAAGTATGGTTTAACTCTGTTAGCTTAATGAACATATCAGAAATAAGTTTCACACAATGCTTCTGTGTAGTTTTTATTTGAAGATATTATTTTTCCCAATATAGGCCTCTTAGCGCTCAGAATGTCCAATTGCAGTTTCTACAGAAAGAGTGTTTCAGAAAGGCTCAATCAGAAGTAAGGTTCAACTCTGTTAGTTGAATGCACAGAACAGAAAGAAGTTTCATACAATGCTTCTGTGTAGTTTATATTTGAACATATTCTTTTTTCCACTATTACCCACTTAGCGCTACGAATGTCCAGTTGCATTTTCTACAGACAGAGTGTTTCAAAACTGCTCAATCAAAAGTATGGTTTAACTCTGTTAGCTGAATGCTCAGATCAGAAAGAAGTTTCACAGAATGCTTCTGTGTAGTTTATATTTGAATATATTCCTTTTTCCACTACTACTCTCTTAGCGCTCCAAATGTCCAGTTGCATTTTCTACAGAAAGAGTGTTCAGATCTGCTCAATCAAAAGTATGGTTTAACACTGTTAGCTGAATGCACAGATCAGAAAGAAGTTTCACCGAATGATTCTGTGTAGTTTATATTTGAAGACATTCCTTTTTCCACTATTACCCTCTTAGCGCTCCGAATCTCCACTTGCATTTTCTACAAAAAGAGTGTTTCATAACTGCTCAATCAAAAATATGTTTTATCTCTGTTAACTGAAATTACACATCAGAAATAAGTTTCACAGAATGCATCTGTGTAGTTTTTATTTGAAGATATTCTTTTTCCCAATGTAGGCCTCTTAGCGCTTAGCATGTCCAATTGCAGTTTCTACAGAAAGAGTGTTTCAGAACGGCTCAATCAAAAGTAAGGTTCAACTCTGTTAGTTGAATGCACAGAACAGAAAGAATTTTCACAGAATGCTACTGTGTAGTTTATATTTGAATATATTACTTTTTCCACTATTACCCTCTTAGCGTGCCGAATGTCCACTTGCATTTTCTACAGAAAGAGTGTTCAGAACTGCGCAATCAAAAGTATGGTTTAACTCTGTTAGCTTAATGAACATATCAGAAATAAGTTTCACACAATGCTTCTGTGTAGTTTTTATTTGAAGATATTATTTTTCCCAATAGAGGCCTCTTAGCGCTCAGAATGTCCAATTGCAGTTTCTACAGAAAGAGTGTTTCAGAAAGGCTCAATCAAAAGTAAGGTTCAACTCTGTTAGTTGAATGCACAGAACAGAAAGAAGTTTCATACAATGCTTCTGTGTAGTTTATATTTGAACATATTCTTTTTTCCACTATTACCCACTTAGCGCTACGAATGTCCAGTTGCATTTTCTACAGACAGAGTGTTTCATAACTACTCAATCAAAAGTATGGTTTAACTCTGTTAGCTGAATGCTCAGATCAGAAAGAAGTTTCACAGAATGCTTCTGTGTAGTTTATATTTGAATATATTTCTTTTTCCACTACTACGCTCTTAGCGCTCCAAATGTCCAGTTGCATTTTCTACAGAAAGAGTGTTCAGATCTGCTCAATCAAAAGTATGGTTTGACTCTGTTAGCTGAATGCACAGATCAGAAAGAAGTTTCACAGAATGATTCTGTATAGTTTATATTTGGAGACATTCCTTTTTCCACTATTACCCTCTTAGCGCTCCGAATCTCCACTTGAAATTTTCTACAGAAAGAGTGTTTCAGAACGGGTAATCAAAACTAAAGTTCAACTCTTTTAGTTGAACAAACAGAACAGAAAGAAGTTTCACACAATTCTTCTGTGTAGTTTTTATTTGTAGACATTCTTTTTCCCAATATAGGCCTCTTAGCGCTCAGAATGTCCAATTGCAGTTTCTACATAAAGAGTGTTTCAGAACGGCTCAATCAAAAGTAAGGTTCAACTGTTAGTTGAATGCACAGAACAGAAAGAAGTTTCATACAATGCTTCTGTGTAGTTTATATTTGAACATATTCTTTTTTCCACTATTACCCACTTAGCGCTATGAATGTCCAGTTGCATTTTCTACAGACAGAGTGTTTCAAATCTGCTCAATCAAAAGTATGGTTTAACTCTGTTAGCTGAATGCTCAGATCAGAAAGAAGTTTCACCGAATGATTCTGTGTAGTTTATATTTGAAGACATTCCTTTTTCCACTGTTACCCTCTTAGCGCTCCGAATCTCCACTTGCATTTTCTACAAAAAGAGTGTTTCATAACTGCTCAATCAAAAATATGTTTTATATCTGTTAACTGAATATACAGATCAGAAATAAGTTTCACAGAATGCATCTGTGTAGTTTTTATTTGAAGATACTCTTTTTCCCAATGTAGGCCTCTTAGCGCTTAGCATGTCCAATTGCAGTTACTACAGAAAGAGTGTTTCAGAACGGCTCAATCAAAAGTAAGGTTCAACTCTGTCAGTTGAATGCACAGAACAGAAAGAATTTTCACAGAATGCTACTGTGTAGTTTATATTTGAATATATTCCTTTTTCCACTATTACCCTCTTAGCGCTCCGAATGTCCACTTGCATTTTCTACAGAAAGAGTGTTCAGAACTGCGCAATCAAAAGTATGGTTTAACTCTGTTAGCTTAATGAACATATCAGAAATAAGTTTCACAAAATGCTTCTGTGTAGTTTTTATTTGAAGATATTATTTTTCCCAATAGAGGCCTCTTAGCGCTCAGAATGTCCAATTGCAGTTTCTACAGAAAGAGTGTTTCAGAAAGGCTCAATCAAAAGTAAGGTTCAACTCTGTTAGTTGAATGCACAGAACAGAAAGAAGTTTCATAAAATGCTTCTGTGTAGTTTATATTTGAACATATTCTTTTTTCCACTATTACCCACTTAGCGCTAGGAATGTCCAGTTGCATTTTCTACAGACAGAGTGTTTCAAAACTGCTCAATCATAAGTATGGTTTAACTCTGTTAGCTGAATGCTCAGATCAGAAAGAAGTTTCACAGAATGCTTCTGTGTAGTTTATATTTGAATATATTCCTTTTTCCACTACTACTCTCTTAGCGCTCCAAATGTCCAGTTGCATTTTCTACAGAAAGAGTGTTCAGATCTGCTCAATCAAAAGTATGGTTTAACTCTGTTAGCTGAATGCACAGACCAGAAAGAAGTTTCACAGAATGATTCTGTGTAGTTTATATTTGGAGACATTCCTTTTTCCACTATTACCCTCTTAGCGCTCCGAATCTCCACTTGCATTTTCTACAGAAAGAGTGTGTCAGAACGGCTCAAACAAAACTAAGATTCAACTCTTTTAGTTGAACAAACAGAGCAGAAAGAAGTTTCACACAATTCTTCTGTGTAGTTTTTATTTGTAGACATTCATTTTCCCAATATAGGCCTCTTAGCCCTCAGAATGTCCAATTGCAGTTTCTACAGAAAGAGTGTTTCAGAACGGCTCAATCAAAAGTAAGGTTCAACTCTGTTAGTTGAATGCACAGAACAGAAAGAAGTTTCATACAATGCTTCTGTGTAGTTTATATTTGAACATATTCTTTTTTCCACTATTACCCACTTAGTGCTACGAATGTCCAGTTGCATTTTCTACAGACAGAGTGTCTCAAAACTGCTCAATCAAAAGTATGGTTTAACTCTGTTAGCTGAATGCTCAGATCAGAAAGAAGTTTCACAGAATGCTTCTGTGTAGCTTATATTTGAATATATTCCTTTTTCCACTACTACCCTCTTAGCGCTCCGAATCTCCACTTGCATTTTCTACAGAAAGAGTGTTTCAGAACGGCTCAATCAAAACTAAGGTTCAACTCTTTTAGTTGAACAAACAGAACAGAAAGAAGTTTCACACAATTCTTCTGTGTAGTTTTTATTTGTAGACATTCGTTTTCCCAATATAGGCCTCTTAGCGCTCAGAATGTCCAATTGCAGTTTCTACAGAAGGAGTGTTTCAGAACGGCTCAATCAAAAGTAAGGTTCAACTCTGTTAGTTGAATGCACAGAACAGAAAGAAGTTTCATAAAATGCTTCTGTATAGTTTATATTTGAACATATTCTTTTTTCCACTATTACCCACTTAGCGCTACGAATGTCCAGTTGCATTTTCTACAGACAGAGAGTTTCAAAACTGCTCAATCAAAAGTATGGTTTAACTCTGTTAGCTGAATGCTCAGATAAGAAAGAAGTTTCACAGAATGCTTCTGTGTAGTTTATATTTGAATATATTCCTTTTTCCACTACTACGCTCTTAGCGCTCAAAATGTCCAGTTGCATTTTCTACAGAAAGAGTGTTCAGATCTGCTCAATCAAAAGTATGGTTTAACTCTGTTAGCTGAATGCACAGATCAGAAAGAAGTTTCACCGAATGATTCTGTGTAGTTTATATTTGAAGACATTCCTTTTTCCACTGTTACCCTCTTAGCGCTCCGAATCTCCACTTGCATTTTCTACAAAAAGAGTGTTTCATAACTGCTCAATCAAAAATATGTTTTATATCTGTTAACTGAATTTACAGATCAGAAATAAGTTTCACAGAATGCATCTGTGTAGTTTTTATTTGAAGATACTCTTTTTCCCAATGTAGGCCTCTTAGCGCTTAGCATGTCCAATTGCAGTTACTACAGAAAGAGTGTTTCAGAACGGCCCAATCAAAAGTAAGGTTCAACTCTGTTAGTTGAATGCACAGAACAGAAAGAATTTTCACAGAATGCTACTGTGTAGTTTATATTTGAATATATTCCTTTTTCCACTATTACCCTCTTAGCGCTCCGAATGTCCACTTGCATTTTCTACAGAAAGAGTGTTCAGAAATGCGCAATCAAAAGTATGGTTTAACTCTGTTAGCTTAATGAACATATCAGAAATAAGTTTCACACAATGCTTCTGTGTAGTTTTTATTTGAAGATATTATTTTTCCCAATAGAGGCCTCTTAGCGCTCAGAATGTCCAATTGCAGTTTCTATAGAAAGAGTGTTTCAGAAAGGCTCAATCAAAAGTAAGGTTCAACTCTGTTAGTTGAATGCACAGAACAGAAAGAAGTTTCATACAATGCTTCTGTGTAGTTTATATTTGAACATATTCTTTTTTCCACTATTACCCACTTAGCGCTACGAATGTCCAGTTGCATTTCCTACAGACAGAGTGTTTCAAAACTGCTCAATCAAAAGTATGGTTTAACTCTGTTAGCTGAATGCTCAGATCAGAAAGAAGTTTCACAGAATGCTTCTGTGTAGTTTATATTTGAATATATTCCTTTTTCCACTACTACTCTCTTAGCGCTCCAAATGTCCAGTTGCATTTTCTACAGAAAGAGTGTTCAGATCTGCTCAATCAAAAGTATGGTTTAACTCTGTTAGCTGAATGCACAGATCAGAAAGAAGTTTCACAGAATGATTCTGTGTAGTTTATATTTGGAGACATTCCTTTTTCCACTATTACCCTCTTAGCGCTCCGAATCTCCACTTGCATTTTCTACAGAAAGAGTGTTTCAGAACGGCTCAATCAAAACTAAGGTTCAACTATTTTAGTTGAACAAACAGAACAGAAAGAAGTTTCACACAATTCTTCTGTGTAGTTTTTATTTGTAGACATTCTTTTTCCCAATATAGGCCTCTTAGCGCTCAGATTGTCCAATTGCAGTTTCTACAGAAAGAGTGTTTCAGAACGGCTCAATCAAAAGTAAGGTTCAACTCTGTTAGTTGAATGCACAGAACAGAAAGAAGTTTCATACAATGCTTCTGTGTAGTTTATATTTGAACATATTCTTTTTTCCACTATTACCCACTTAGCGGTACGAATTTCCAGTTGCATTTTCTACAGACAGAGTGTTTCAAAACTGCTCAATCAAAAGTATGGTTTAACTCTGTTAGCTGAATGCTCAGATCAGAAAGAAGTTTCACAGAATGCTTCTGTGTAGTTTATATTTGAATATATTCCTTTTTCCACTACTACGCTCTTACCGCTCCAAGTGTCCAGTTGCATTTTCAACAGAAAGAGTGTTCAGATCTGCTCAATCAAAAGTATGGTTTAACTCTGTTAGCTGAATGCACAGATCAGAAAGAAGTTTCACCGAATGATTCTGTGTAGTTTATATTTGAAGACATTCCTTTTTCCACTATTACCCTCTTAGCGCTCCGAATCTCCACTTGCATTTTCTACAAAAAGAGTGTTTCATAACTGCTCAATCAAAAATATGTTTTATCTCTGTTAACTGAATTTACAGATCAGAAATAAGTTTCACAGAATGCATCTGTGTAGTTTTTATTTGAAGATATTCTTTTTTCCAATGTAGGCCTCTTAGCGCTTAGCATGTCCAATTGCAGTTTCTACACAAAGAGTGTTTCAGAACGGCTCAATCAAAAGTAAGGTTCAACTCTGTTAGTTGAATGCACAGAACAGAAAGAATTTTCACAGAATGCTACTGTGTAGTTTATATTTGAATATATTCCTTTTTCCACTATTACCCTCTTAGCGCTCCGAATGTCCACTTGCATTTTCTACAGAAAGAGTGTTCAGAACTGCGCAATCAAAAGTATGGTTTAACTCTGTTAGCTTAATGAACATATCAGAAATAAGTTTCACAAAATGCTTCTGTGTAGTTTTTATTTGAAGATATTATTTTTCCCAATAGAGGCCTCTTAGCGCTCAGAATGTCCAATTGCAGTTTCTACAGAAAGAGTGTTTCAGAAAGGCTCAATCAAATGTAAGGTTCAACTCTGTTAGTTGAATGCACAGAACAGAAAGAAGTTTCATACAATGCTTCTGTGTAGTTTATATTTGAACATATTCTTTTTTCCACTATTACCCACTTAGCGCTACGAATGTCCAGTTGCATTTTCTACAGACAGAGTGTTTCAAAACTGCTCAATCATAAGTATGGTTTAACTCTGTTAGCTGAATGCTCAGATCAGAAAGAAGTTTCACAGAATGCTTCTGTGTAGTTTATATTTGAATATATTCCTTTTTCCACTACTACTCTCTTAGCGCTCCAAATGTCCAGTTGCATTTTCTACAGAAAGAGTGTTCAGATCTGCTCAATCAAAAGTATGGTTTAACTCTGTTAGCTGAATGCACAGACCAGAAAGAAGTTTCACAGAATGATTCTGTGTAGTTTATATTTGGAGACATTCCTTTTTCCACTATTACCCTCTTAGCGCTCCGAATCTCCACTTGCATTTTCTACAGAAAGAGTGTGTCAGAACGGCTCAAACAAAACTAAGGTTCAACTCTTTTAGTTGAACAAACAGAGCAGAAAGTAGTTTCACACAATTCTTCTGTGTAGTTTTTATTTGTAGACATTCTTTTTCCCAATATAGGCCTCTTAGCGCTCAGAATGTCCAATTGAAGTTTCTACAGAAGGAGTGTTTCAGAACGGCTCAATCAAAAGTAAGGTTCAACTCTGTTAGTTGAATGCACAGAACAGAAAGAAGTTTCATAAAATGCTTCTGTATAGTTTATATTTGAACATATTCTTTTTTCCACTATTACCCACTTAGCGGTACGAATGTCCAGTTGCATTTTCTACAGACAGAGAGTTTCAAAACTGCTCAATCAAAAGTATGGTTTAACTCTGTTAGCTGAATGCTCAGATAAGAAAGAAGTTTCACAGAATGCTTCTGTGTAGTTTATATTTGAATATATTCCTTTTTCCACTACTACGCTCTTAGCGCTCAAAATGTCCAGTTGCATTTTCTACAGAAAGAGTGTTCAGATCTGCTCAATCAAAAGTATGGTTTAACTCTGTTAGCTGAATGCACAGATCAGAAAGAAGTTTCACCGAATGATTCTGTTTAGTTTATATTTGAAGACATTCCTTTTTCCACTGTTACCCTCTTAGCGCTCCGAATCTCCACTTGCATTTTCTACAAAAAGAGTGTTTCATAACTGCTCAATCAAAAATATGTTTTATATTTGTTAACTGAATTTACAGATCAGAAATAAGTTTCACAGAATGCATCTGTGTAGTTTTTATTTGAAGATATTCTTTTTCCCAATGTAGGCCTCTTAGCGCTTAGCATGTCCAATTGCAGTTACTACAGAAAGAGTGTTTCAGAACGGCTCAATCAAAAGTAAGGTTCAACTCTGTTAGTTGAATGCACAGAACAGAAAGAATTTTCACAGAATGCTACTGTGTAGTTTATATTTGAATATATTCCTTTTTCCACTATTACCCTCTTAGCGCTCCGAATGTCCACTTGCATTTTCTACAGAAAGAGTGTTCAGAACTGCGCAATCAAAAGTATGGTTTAACTCTGTCAGCTTAATGAACATATCAGAAATAAGTTTCACACAATGCTTCTGTGTAGTTTTTATTTGAAGATATTATTTTTCCCAATAGAGGCCTCTTAGCGCTCAGAATGTCCAATTGCAGTTTCTACAGAAAGAGTGTTTCAGAAAGGCTCAATCAAAAGTAAGGTTCAACTCTGTTAATTGAATGCACAGAACAGAAAGAAGTTTCATACAATGCTTCTGTGTAGTTTATATTTGAACATATTCTTTTTTCCACTATTACCCACTTAGCGCTACGAATGTCCAGTTGCATTTTCTACAGACAGAGTGTTTCAAAACTGCTCAATCAAAAGTATGGTTTAACTCTGTTAGCTGAATGCTCAGATCAGAAATAAGTTTCACAGAATGCTTCTGTGTAGTTTATATTTGAATATATTCCTTTTTCCACTACTACTCTCTTAGCGCTCCAAATGTCCAGTTGCATTTTCTACAGAAAGAGTGTTCAGATCTGCTCAATCAAAAGTATGGTTTAACTCTGTTAGCTGAATGCACAGATCAGAAAGAAGTTTCACAGAATGATTCTGTGTAGTTTATATTTGGAGACATTCCTTTTTCCACTATTACCCTTTTAGCGCTCCGAATCTCCACTTGCATTTTCTACAGAAAGAGTGTTTCAGAACGGCTCAATCAACACTAAGGTTCAACTCTTTTAGTTGAACAAACAGAACAGAAAGAAGCTTCACACAATTCTTCTGTGTAGTTTTTATTTGTAGACATTCTTTTTCCCAATATAGGCCTCTTAGCGCTCAGAATGTCCAATTGCAGTTTCTACAGAAAGAGTGTTTCAGAACGGCTCAATCAAAAGTAAGGTTCAACTCTGTTAGTTGAATGCACAGAACAGAAAGAAGTTTCATACAATGCTTCTGTGTAGTTTATATTTGAACATATTCTTTTTTCCACTATTACCCACTTAGCGCTACGAATGTCCAGTTGCATTTTCTACAGACAGAGTGTTTCAAAACTGCTCAATCAAAAGTATGGTTTAACTCTGTTAGCTGAATGCTCAGATCAGAAAGAAGTTTCACAGAATGCTTCTGTGTAGTTTATATTTGAATATATTCCTTTTTCCACTACTACGCTCTTACCGCTCCAAATGTCCAGTTGCATTTTCAACAGAAAGAGTGTTCAGATCTGCTCAATCAAAAGTATGGTTTAACTCTGTTAGCTGAATGCACAGATCAGAAAGAAGTTTCACCGAATGATTCTGTGTAGTTTATATTTGAAGACATTACTTTTTCCACTATTACCCTCTTAGGGCTCCGAATCTCCACTTGCATTTTCTACAAAAAGAGTGTTTCATAACTGCTCAATCAAAAATATGTTTTATCTCTGTTAACTGAATTTACAGATCAGAAATAAGTTTCACAGAGTGCATCTGTGTAGTTTATATTTCAAGATATTTTTTTCCCAATGTAGGCCTCTTAGCGCTTAGCATGTCCAATTGCAGTTTCTACAGAAAGAGTGTTTCAGAACGGCTCAATCAAAAGTAAGGTTCAACTCTGTTAGTTGAATGCACAGAACAGAAAGAATTTTCACAGAATGCTACTGTGTAGTTTATATTTGAATATATTCCTTTTTCCACTATTACCCTCTTAGCGCTCCGAATGTCCACTTGGATTTTCTACAGAAAGAGTGTTCAGAACTGCGCAATCAAAAGTATGGTTTAACTCTGTTAGCTTAATGAACATATCAGAAATAAGTTTCACACAATGCTTCTGTGTAGTTTTTGTTTGAAGATATTATTTTTCCCAATAGAGGCCTCTTAGCGCTCAGAATGTCCAATTGCAGTTTCTACAGAAAGAGTGTTTCAGAACGGCTCAATCAAAACTAAGGTTCAACTCTTTTAGTTGAACAAACAGAACAGAAAGAAGTTTCACACAATTCTTCTGTTTAGTTTTTATTTGTAGACATTCTTTTTCCCAATATAGGCCTCTTAGCGCTCAGAATGTCCAATTGCAATTTCTACAGAAAGAGTGTTTCAGAACGGCTCAATCAAAAGTAAGGTTCAACACTGTTAGTTGAATGCACAGAACAGAAAGTAGTTTCATACAATGCTTCTGTGTAGTTTATATTTGAACATATTCTTTTTTCCACTATTACCCACTTAACGCTACGAATGTCCAGTTGCATTTTCTACAGAGTGTTTCAAAACTGCTCAATCAAAAGTATGGTTTAACTCTGTTAGCTGAATGCTCAGATCAGAAAGAAGTTTCACAGAATGCTTCTGTGTAGTTTATATTTGAATATATTCCTTTTTCCACTACTACTCTCTTAGCGCTCCAAATGTCCAGTTGCATTTTCTACAGAAAGAGTGTTCAGATCTGCTCAATCAAAAGTATGGTTTAACCCTGTTAGCTGAATGCACAGATCAGAAAGAAGTTTCACAGAATGATTCTGTGTAGTTTATATTTGGTGACATTCCTTTTTCCACTATTACCCTCTTAGCGCTCCGAATCTCCACTTGCATTTTCTACAGAAAGAGTGTTTCAGAACGGCTTAATCAAAACTAAGGTTCAACTCTTTTAGTTGAACAAACAGAACAGAAAGAAGTTTCACAAAATTCTTCTGTGTAGTTTTTATTTGTAGACATTCTTTTTCCCAATATAGGCCTCTTAGCGCTCAGAATGTCCAATTGCAGTTTCTACAGAAAGAGTGTTTCAGAACGGCTCAATCAAAAGTAAGGTTCAACTCTGTTAGTTGAATGCACAGAACAGAAAGAAGTTTCATACAATGCTTCTGTGTAGTTTATATTTGAACATATTCTTTTTTCCACTATTACCCACTTAGCGCTACGAATGTCCAGTTGCATTTTCTACAGACAGAGTGTTTCAAAACTGCTCAATCAAAGTATGGTTTAACTCTGTTAGCTGAATGCTCAGATCAGGAAGAAGTTTCACAGAATGCTTCTGTGTAGTTTATATTTGAATATATTCCTTTTTCCACTACTACGCTCTTAGCGCTCCAAATGTCCAGTTGCATTTTCTACAGAAAGAGTGTTCAGATCTGCTCAATCAAAAGTATGGTTTAACTCTGTTAGCTGAATGCACAGATCAGAAAGAAGTTTCACCGAATGATTCTGTGTAGTTTATATTTGAAGACATTCCTTTTTCCACTATTACCCTCTTAGCGCTCCGAATCTCCACTTGCATTTTCTACAAATAGAGTGTTTCATAACTGCTCAATCAAAAATATGTTTTATCTCTGTTAACTGAATTTACAGATCAGAAATAAGTTTCACAGAATGCATCTGTGTAGTTTTTATTTGAAGATATTCTTTTTCCCAATGTAGGCCTCTTAGCGCTTAGCATGTCCAATTGCAGTTTCTACACAAAGAGAGTTTCAGAACGGCTCAATCAAAAGTAAGGTTCAACTCTGTTAGCTGAATGCACAGAACAGAAAGAGTTTTCACAGAATGCTACTGTGTAGTTTATATTTGAATATATTCCTTTTTCCACTATTACCCTCTTAGCGCTCCGAATCTCCACTTGCATTTTCTACAGAAAGAGTGTTCAGAACTGCGCAATCAAAAGTATGGTTTAACTCTGTTAGCTTAATGAACATATCAGAAATAAGTTTCACACAATGCTTCTGTGTAGTTTTTATTTGAAGATATTATTTTTCCCAATAGAGGCCTCTTAGCGCTCAGAATGTCCAATTGCAGTTTCTACAGAAAGAGTGTTTCAGAAAGGCTCAATCAAAAGTAAGGTTCAACTCTGTTAGTTGAATGCACAGAACAGAAAGAAGTTTCATACAATGCTTCTGTGTAGTTTATATTTGAACATATTATTTTTTCCACTATTACCCACTTAGCGCTACGAATGTCCAGTTGCATTTTCCACAGACAGAGTGTTTCAAAACTGCTCAATCAAAAGTATGGTTTAACTCTGTTAGCTGAATGCTCAGTTCAGAAAGAAGTTTCACAGAATGCTTCTGTGTAGTTTATATTTGAATATATTCCTTTTTCCACTACTACTCTCTTAGCGCTCCAAATGTCCAGTTGCATTTTCTACAGAAAGAGTGTTCAGATCTGCTCAATCAAAAGTATGGTTTAACTCTGTTAGCTGAATGCACAGATCAGAAAGAAGTTTCACAGAATGATTCTGTGTAGTTTATATTTGGAGACATTCCTTTTTCCACTATTACCCTCTTAGCGCTCGGAATCTCCACTTGCATTTCCTACAGAAAGAGTGTTTCAGAACGGCTCAATCAAAACTAAGGTTCAACTCTTTTAGTTGAACAAACAGAACAGAAAGAAGTTTCACACAATTCTTCTGTGTAGTTTTTATTTGTAGACATTCTTTTTCCCAATATAGGCCTCTTAGCGCTCAGAATGTCCAATTGCAGTTTCTACAGAAAGAGTATTTCAGAACGGCTCTATCAAATGTAAGGTTCAACTCTGTTAGTTGAATGCACAGAACAGAAAGAGGTTTCATACAATGCTTCTGTGTAGTTTATATTTGAACATATTCTTTTTTCCACTATTACCCACTTAGCGCTACGAATGTCCAGTTGCATTTTCTACAGACAGAGTGTTTCAAAACTGCTCAATCAAAAGTATGGTTTAACTCTGTTAGCTGAATGCTCAGATCAGAAAGAAGTTTCACAGAATGCTTCTGTGTAGTTTATATTTGAATATATTCCTTTTTCCACTAATACGCTCTTAGCGCTCCAAATGTCCAGTTGCATTTTCAACAGAAAGAGTGTTCAGATCTGCTCAATCAAAAGTATGGTTTAACTCTGTTAGCTGAATGCACAGATCAGAAAGAAATTTCACCGAATGATTCTGTGTAGTTTATATTTGAAGACATTCCTTTTTCCACTATTACCCTCTTAGCGCTCCGAATCTCCACTTGCATTTTCTACAAAAAGAGTGTTTCATAACTGCTCAATCAAAAATATGTTTTATCTCTGTTAACTGAATTTACAGATCAGAAATAAGTTTCACAGAATGCATCTGTGTAGTTTTTATTTGAAGATATTCTTTTTCCCAATGTAGGCCTCTTAGCGCTTAGCATGTCCAATTGCAGTTTCTACAGAAACAGTGTTTCAGAACGGCTCAATCAAAAGTAAGGTTCAACTCTGTTAGTTGAATGCACAGAACAGAAAGAATTTTCACAGAATGCTACTGTGTAGTTTATATTTGAATATATCCCTTTTTCCACTATTACCCTCTTAGCGCTCCGAATGTCCACTTGCATTTTCTACAGAAAGAGTGTTCAGAACTGCGCAATCAAAAGTATGTTTTAACTCTGTTAGCTTAATGAACATATCAGAAATAAGTTTCACACAATGCTTCTGTGTAGTTTTTATTTGAAGATATTATTTTTCCCAATAGAGGCCTCTTAGCGCTCAGAATGTCCAATTGCAGTTTCTACAGAAAGAGTGTTTCAGAAAGGCTCAATCAAAAGTAAGGTTCAACTCTGTTAGTTGAATGCACAGAACAGAAAGAAGTTTCATGCAATGCTTCTGTGTAGTTTATATTTGAACATATTCTTTTTTCCACTATTACCTACTTAGCGCTACGAATGTCCAGTTGCATTTTCTACAGACAGAGTGTTTCAAAACTGCTCAATCAAAAGTATGGTTTAACTCTGTTAGCTGAATGCTCAGATCAGAAAGAAGTTTCACAGAATGCTTCTGTGTAGTTTATATTTGAATATATTCCTTTTTCCACTACTACTCTCGTAGCGCTCCAAATGTCCTGTTGCATTTTCTACAGAAAGAGTGTTCAGATCTGCTCAATCAAAAGTATGGTTTAACTCTGTTAGCTGAATGCACAGATCAGAAAGAAGTTTCACAGAATGATTCTGTGTAGTTTATATTTGGAGACATTCCTTTTTCCACTATTACCCTCTTAGCGCTCCGAATCTCCACTTGCATTTTCTACAGAAAGAGTGTTTCAGAACGGCTCAATCAAAACTAAGGTTCAACTCTTTTAGTTGAACAAACAGAAAAGAAAGAAGTTTCACACAATTCTTCTGTGTAGTTTTTATTTGTAGACATTCTTTTTCCCAATATAGGCCTCTTAGCGCTCAGAATGTCCAATTGCAGTTTCTACAGAAAGAGTGTTTCAGAACGGCTCAATCAAAAGTAAGGTTCAACTCTGTTAGTTGAATGCACAGAACAGAAAGATGTTTCATACAATGCTTCTGTGTAGTTTATATTTGAACATATTCTCTTTTCCACTATTACCCACTTAGCGCTACGAATGTCCAGTTGCATTTTCTACAGACAGAGTGTTTCAAAACTGCTCAATCAAAAGTATGGTTTAACTCTGTTAGCTGTATGCTCAGATCAGAAAGAAGTTTCACAGAATGCTTCTGTGTAGTTTATATTTGAATATATTACTTTTTCCACTACTACGCTCTTAGCGCTCAAAATGTCCAGTTGCATTTTCAACAGAAAGAGTGTTCAGATCTGCTCAATCAAAAGTATGGTTTAACTCTGTTAGCTGAATGCACAGATCAGAAAGAAGTTTCACCGAATGATTCTGTGTAGTTTATATTTGAAGACATTCCTTTTTCCACTATTACCCACTTAGCGCTCCGAATCTCCACTTGCATTTTCTACAAAAAGAGTGTTTCATAACTGCTGAATCAAAAATATGTTTTATCTCTGTTAACTGAATTTACAGATCAGAAATAAGTTTCACAGAATGCATCTGTGTAGTTTTTATTTGAAGATATTCTTTTTCCCAATGTAGGCCTCTTAGCGCTTAGCATGTCCAATTGCAGTTTCTACAGAAAGAGAGTTTCAGAACGGCTCAATCAAAAGTAAGGTTCAACTCTGTTAGCTGAATGCACAGAACAGAAAGAGTTTTCACAGAATGCTACTGTGTAGTTTATATTTGAATATATTCCTTTTTCCACTATTACCCTCTTAGAGCTCCGAATGTCCACTTGCATTTTCTACAGAAAGAGTGTTCAGAACTGCGCAATCAAAAGTATGGTTTAACTCTGTTAGCTTAATGAACATATCAGAAATAAATTTCACACAATGCTTCTGTGTAGTTTTTATTTGAAGATATTATTTTTCCCAAAAGAGGCCTCTTAGCGCTCAGAATGTCCAATTGCAGTTTCTACAGAAAGAGTGTTTCAGAAAGGCTCAATCAAAAGTAAGGTTCAACTCTGTTAGTTGAATGCACAGAACAGAAAGAAGTTTCATACAATGCTTCTGTGTAGTTTATATTTGAACATATTCTTTTTTCCACTATTACCCACTTAGCGTTACGAATGTCCAGTTGCATTTTCCACAGACAGAGTGTTTCAAAACTGCTCAATCAAAAGTATGGTTTAACTCTGTTAGCTGAATGCTCAGTTCAGAAAGAAGTTTCACAGAATGCTTCTGTGTAGTTTATATTTGAATATATTCCTTTTTCCACTACTACTCTCTTAGCGCTCCAAATGTCCAGTTGCATTTTCTACAGAAAGAGTGTTCAGATCTGCTCAATCAAAAGTATGGTTTAACTCTGTTAGCTGAATGCACAGATCAGAAAGAAGTTTCACAGAATGATTCTGTGTAGTTTATATTTGGAGACATTCCTTTTTCCACTATTACCCTCTTAGCGCTCGGAATCTCCACTTGCATTTTCTACAGAAAGAGTGTTTCAGAACGGCTCAATCAAAACTAAGGTTCAACTCTTTTAGTTGAACAAACAGAACAGAAAGAAGTTTCACACAATTCTTCTGTGTAGTTTTTATTTGTAGACATTCTTTTTCCCAATATAGGCCCCTTAGCGCTCAGAATGTCCAATTGCAGTTTCTACAGAAAGAGTGTTTCAGAACGGCTCAATCAAAAGTAAGGTTCAACTCTGTTAGTTGAATGCACAGAACAGAAAGAAGTTTCATACAATGCTTCTGTGTAGTTTATATTTGAACATATTCTTTTTTCCACTATTACCCACTTAGCGCTACGAATGTCCAGTTGCATTTTCTACACACAGAGTGTTTCAAAACTGCTCAATCAAAAGTATGGTTTATCTCTGTTAGCTGAATGCTCAGATCAGAAAGAAGTTTCACAGAATGCTTCTGTGTAGTTTATATTTGAATATATTCCTTTTTCCACTACTACGCTCTTAGCGCTCCAAATGTCCAGTTGCATTTTCAACAGAAAGAGTTTTCAGATCTGCTCAATCAAAAGTATGGTTTAACTCTGTTAGCTGAATGCACAGATCAGAAAGAAGTTTCACCGAATGATTCTGTGTAGTTTATATTTGAAGACATTCCTTTTTCCACTATTACACTCTTAGCGCTCCGAATCTCCACTTGCATTTTCTACAAAAAGAGTGTTTCATAACTGCTCAATCAAAAATATGTTTTATCTCTGTTAACTGAATTTACAGATCAGAAATAAGTTTCACAGAATGCATCTGTGTAGTTTTTATTTGAAGATATTCTTTTTCCCAATGTAGGCCTCTTAGCGCTTAGCATGTCCAATTGCAGTTTCTACAGAAACAGTGTTTCAGAACGGCTCAATCAAAAGTAAGGTTCAACTCTGTTAGTTGAATGCACAGAACAGAAAGAATTTTCACAGAATGCTACTGTGTAGTTTATATTTGAATATATCCCTTTTTCCACTATTACCCTCTTAGCGCTCCGAATGTCCACTTGCATTTTCTACAGAAAGAGTGTTCAGAACTGCGCAATCAAAAGTATGTTTTAATTCTGTTAGCTTAATGAACATATCAGAAATAAGTTTCACACAATGCTTCTGTGTAGTTTTTATTTGAAGATATTATTTTTCCCAATAGAGGCCTCTTAGCGCTCAGAATGTCCAATTGCAGTTTCTACAGAAAGAGTGTTTCAGAAAGGCTCAATCAAAAGTAAGGTTCAACTCTGTTAGTTGAATGCACAGAACAGAAAGAAGTTTCATACAATGCTTCTGTGTAGTTTATATTTGAACATATTCTTTTTTCCACTATTACCCACTTAGCGCTACGAATGTCCAGTTGCATTTTCTACAGACAGAGTGTTTCATAACTACTCAATCAAAAGTATGGTTTAACTCTGTTAGCTGAATGCTCAGATCAGAAAGAAGTTTCACAGAATGCTTCTGTGTAGTTTATATTTGAATATATTTCTTTTTCCACTACTACGCTCTTAGCGCTCCAAATGTCCAGTTGCATTTTCTACAGAAAGAGTGTTCAGATCTGCTCAATCAAAAGTATGGTTTGACTCTGTTAGCTGAATGCACAGATCAGAAAGAAGTTTCACAGAATGATTCTGTATAGTTTATATTTGGAGACATTCCTTTTTCCACTATTACCCTCTTAGCGCTCCGAATCTCCACTTGAAATTTTCTACAGAAAGAGTGTTTCAGAACGGGTAATCAAAACTAAAGTTCAACTCTTTTAGTTGAACAAACAGAACAGAAAGAAGTTTCACACAATTCTTCTGTGTAGTTTTTATTTGTAGACATTCTTTTTCCCAATATAGGCCTCTTAGCGCTCAGAATGTCCAATTGCAGTTTCTACATAAAGAGTGTTTCAGAACGGCTCAATCAAAAGTAAGGTTCAACTGTTAGTTGAATGCACAGAACAGAAAGAAGTTTCATACAATGCTTCTGTGTAGTTTATATTTGAACATATTCTTTTTTCCACTATTACCCACTTAGCGCTACGAATGTCCAGTTGCATTTTCTACAGACAGAGTGTTTCAAATCTGCTCAATCAAAAGTATGGTTTAACTCTGTTAGCTGAATGCTCAGATCAGAAAGAAGTTTCACCGAATGATTCTGTGTAGTTTATATTTGAAGACATTCCTTTTTCCACTGTTACCCTCTTAGCGCTCCGAATCTCCACTTGCATTTTCTACAAAAAGAGTGTTTCATAACTGCTCAATCAAAAATATGTTTTATATCTGTTAACTGAATATACAGATCAGAAATAAGTTTCACAGAATGCATCTGTGTAGTTTTTATTTGAAGATACTCTTTTTCCCAATGTAGGCCTCTTAGCGCTTAGCATGTCCAATTGCAGTTACTACAGAAAGAGTGTTTCAGAACGGCTCAATCAAAAGTAAGGTTCAACTCTGTCAGTTGAATGCACAGAACAGAAAGAATTTTCACAGAATGCTACTGTGTAGTTTATATTTGAATATATTCCTTTTTCCACTATTACCCTCTTAGCGCTCCGAATGTCCACTTGCATTTTCTACAGAAAGAGTGTTCAGAACTGCGCAATCAAAAGTATGGTTTAACTCTGTTAGCTTAATGAACATATCAGAAATAAGTTTCACAAAATGCTTCTGTGTAGTTTTTATTTGAAGATATTATTTTTCCCAATAGAGGCCTCTTAGCGCTCAGAATGTCCAATTGCAGTTTCTACAGAAAGAGTGTTTCAGAAAGGCTCAATCAAAAGTAAGGTTCAACTCTGTTAGTTGAATGCACAGAACAGAAAGAAGTTTCATAAAATGCTTCTGTGTAGTTTATATTTGAACATATTCTTTTTTCCACTATTACCCACTTAGCGCTAGGAATGTCCAGTTGCATTTTCTACAGACAGAGTGTTTCAAAACTGCTCAATCATAAGTATGGTTTAACTCTGTTAGCTGAATGCTCAGATCAGAAAGAAGTTTCACAGAATGCTTCTGTGTAGTTTATATTTGAATATATTCCTTTTTCCACTACTACTCTCTTAGCGCTCCAAATGTCCAGTTGCATTTTCTACAGAAAGAGTGTTCAGATCTGCTCAATCAAAAGTATGGTTTAACTCTGTTAGCTGAATGCACAGACCAGAAAGAAGTTTCACAGAATGATTCTGTGTAGTTTATATTTGGAGACATTCCTTTTTCCACTATTACCCTCTTAGCGCTCCGAATCTCCACTTGCATTTTCTACAGAAAGAGTGTGTCAGAACGGCTCAAACAAAACTAAGATTCAACTCTTTTAGTTGAACAAACAGAGCAGAAAGAAGTTTCACACAATTCTTCTGTGTAGTTTTTATTTGTAGACATTCATTTTCCCAATATAGGCCTCTTAGCCCTCAGAATGTCCAATTGCAGTTTCTACAGAAAGAGTGTTTCAGAACGGCTCAATCAAAAGTAAGGTTCAACTCTGTTAGTTGAATGCACAGAACAGAAAGAAGTTTCATACAATGCTTCTGTGTAGTTTATATTTGAACATATTCTTTTTTCCACTATTACCCACTTAGTGCTACGAATGTCCAGTTGCATTTTCTACAGACAGAGTGTCTCAAAACTGCTCAATCAAAAGTATGGTTTAACTCTGTTAGCTGAATGCTCAGATCAGAAAGAAGTTTCACAGAATGCTTCTGTGTAGCTTATATTTGAATATATTCCTTTTTCCACTACTACCCTCTTAGCGCTCCGAATCTCCACTTGCATTTTCTACAGAAAGAGTGTTTCAGAACGGCTCAATCAAAACTAAGGTTCAACTCTTTTAGTTGAACAAACAGAACAGAAAGAAGTTTCACACAATTCTTCTGTGTAGTTTTTATTTGTAGACATTCGTTTTCCCAATATAGGCCTCTTAGCGCTCAGAATGTCCAATTGCAGTTTCTACAGAAGGAGTGTTTCAGAACGGCTCAATCAAAAGTAAGGTTCAACTCTGTTAGTTGAATGCACAGAACAGAAAGAAGTTTCATAAAATGCTTCTGTATAGTTTATATTTGAACATATTCTTTTTTCCACTATTACCCACTTAGCGCTACGAATGTCCAGTTGCATTTTCTACAGACAGAGAGTTTCAAAACTGCTCAATCAAAAGTATGGTTTAACTCTGTTAGCTGAATGCTCAGATAAGAAAGAAGTTTCACAGAATGCTTCTGTGTAGTTTATATTTGAATATATTCCTTTTTCCACTACTACGCTCTTAGCGCTCAAAATGTCCAGTTGCATTTTCTACAGAAAGAGTGTTCAGATCTGCTCAATCAAAAGTATGGTTTAACTCTGTTAGCTGAATGCACAGATCAGAAAGAAGTTTCACCGAATGATTCTGTGTAGTTTATATTTGAAGACATTCCTTTTTCCACTGTTACCCTCTTAGCGCTCCGAATCTCCACTTGCATTTTCTACAAAAAGAGTGTTTCATAACTGCTCAATCAAAAATATGTTTTATATCTGTTAACTGAATTTACAGATCAGAAATAAGTTTCACAGAATGCATCTGTGTAGTTTTTATTTGAAGATACTCTTTTTCCCAATGTAGGCCTCTTAGCGCTTAGCATGTCCAATTGCAGTTACTACAGAAAGAGTGTTTCAGAACGGCCCAATCAAAAGTAAGGTTCAACTCTGTTAGTTGAATGCACAGAACAGAAAGAATTTTCACAGAATGCTACTGTGTAGTTTATATTTGAATATATTCCTTTTTCCACTATTACCCTCTTAGCGCTCCGAATGTCCACTTGCATTTTCTACAGAAAGAGTGTTCAGAAATGCGCAATCAAAAGTATGGTTTAACTCTGTTAGCTTAATGAACATATCAGAAATAAGTTTCACACAATGCTTCTGTGTAGTTTTTATTTGAAGATATTATTTTTCCCAATAGAGGCCTCTTAGCGCTCAGAATGTCCAATTGCAGTTTCTATAGAAAGAGTGTTTCAGAACGGCTCAATCAAAAGTAAGGTTCAACTCTGTTAGTTGAATGCACAGAACAGAAAGAAGTTTCATACAATGCTTCTGTGTAGTTTATATTTGAACATATTCTTTTTTCCACTATTACCCACTTAGCGCTACGAATGTCCAGTTGCATTTCCTACAGACAGAGTGTTTCAAAACTGCTCAATCAAAAGTATGGTTTAACTCTGTTAGCTGAATGCTCAGATCAGAAAGAAGTTTCACAGAATGCTTCTGTGTAGTTTATATTTGAATATATTCCTTTTTCCACTACTACTCTCTTAGCGCTCCAAATGTCCAGTTGCATTTTCTACAGAAAGAGTGTTCAGATCTGCTCAATCAAAAGTATGGTTTAACTCTGTTAGCTGAATGCACAGATCAGAAAGAAGTTTCACAGAATGATTCTGTGTAGTTTATATTTGGAGACATTCCTTTTTCCACTATTACCCTCTTAGCGCTCCGAATCTCCACTTGCATTTTCTACAGAAAGAGTGTTTCAGAACGGCTCAATCAAAACTAAGGTTCAACTATTTTAGTTGAACAAACAGAACAGAAAGAAGTTTCACACAATTCTTCTGTGTAGTTTTTATTTGTAGACATTCTTTTTCCCAATATAGGCCTCTTAGCGCTCAGATTGTCCAATTGCAGTTTCTACAGAAAGAGTGTTTCAGAACGGCTCAATCAAAAGTAAGGTTCAACTCTGTTAGTTGAATGCACAGAACAGAAAGAAGTTTCATACAATGCTTCTGTGTAGTTTATATTTGAACATATTCTTTTTTCCACTATTACCCACTTAGCGGTACGAATTTCCAGTTGCATTTTCTACAGACAGAGTGTTTCAAAACTGCTCAATCAAAAGTATGGTTTAACTCTGTTAGCTGAATGCTCAGATCAGAAAGAAGTTTCACAGAATGCTTCTGTGTAGTTTATATTTGAATATATTCCTTTTTCCACTACTACGCTCTTACCGCTCCAAGTGTCCAGTTGCATTTTCAACAGAAAGAGTGTTCAGATCTGCTCAATCAAAAGTATGGTTTAACTCTGTTAGCTGAATGCACAGATCAGAAAGAAGTTTCACCGAATGATTCTGTGTAGTTTATATTTGAAGACATTCCTTTTTCCACTATTACCCTCTTAGCGCTCCGAATCTCCACTTGCATTTTCTACAAAAAGAGTGTTTCATAACTGCTCAATCAAAAATATGTTTTATCTCTGTTAACTGAATTTACAGATCAGAAATAAGTTTCACAGAATGCATCTGTGTAGTTTTTATTTGAAGATATTCTTTTTTCCAATGTAGGCCTCTTAGCGCTTAGCATGTCCAATTGCAGTTTCTACACAAAGAGTGTTTCAGAACGGCTCAATCAAAAGTAAGGTTCAACTCTGTTAGTTGAATGCACAGAACAGAAAGAATTTTCACAGAATGCTACTGTGTAGTTTATATTTGAATATATTCCTTTTTCCACTATTACCCTCTTAGCGCTCCGAATGTCCACTTGCATTTTCTACAGAAAGAGTGTTCAGAACTGCGCAATCAAAAGTATGGTTTAACTCTGTCAGCTTAATGAACATATCAGAAATAAGTTTCACACAATGCTTCTGTGTAGTTTTTATTTGAAGATATTATTTTTCCCAATAGAGGCCTCTTAGCGCTCAGAATGTCCAATTGCAGTTTCTACAGAAAGAGTGTTTCAGAAAGGCTCAATCAAAAGTAAGGTTCAACTCTGTTAATTGAATGCACAGAACAGAAAGAAGTTTCATACAATGCTTCTGTGTAGTTTATATTTGAACATATTCTTTTTTCCACTATTACCCACTTAGCGCTACGAATGTCCAGTTGCATTTTCTACAGACAGAGTGTTTCAAAACTGCTCAATCAAAAGTATGGTTTAACTCTGTTAGCTGAATGCTCAGATCAGAAATAAGTTTCACAGAATGCTTCTGTGTAGTTTATATTTGAATATATTCCTTTTTCCACTACTACTCTCTTAGCGCTCCAAATGTCCAGTTGCATTTTCTACAGAAAGAGTGTTCAGATCTGCTCAATCAAAAGTATGGTTTAACTCTGTTAGCTGAATGCACAGATCAGAAAGAAGTTTCACAGAATGATTCTGTGTAGTTTATAGTTGGAGACATTCCTTTTTCCACTATTACCCTTTTAGCGCTCCGAATCTCCACTTGCATTTTCTACAGAAAGAGTGTTTCAGAACGGCTCAATCAACACTAAGGTTCAACTCTTTTAGTTGAACAAACAGAACAGAAAGAAGCTTCACACAATTCTTCTGTGTAGTTTTTATTTGTAGACATTCTTTTTCCCAATATAGGCCTCTTAGCGCTCAGAATGTCCAATTGCAGTTTCTACAGAAAGAGTGTTTCAGAACGGCTCAATCAAAAGTAAGGTTCAACTCTGTTAGTTGAATGCACAGAACAGAAAGAAGTTTCATACAATGCTTCTGTGTAGTTTATATTTGAACATATTCTTTTTTCCACTATTACCCACTTAGCGCTACGAATGTCCAGTTGCATTTTCTACAGACAGAGTGTTTCAAAACTGCTCAATCAAAAGTATGGTTTAACTCTGTTAGCTGAATGCTCAGATCAGAAAGAAGTTTCACAGAATGCTTCTGTGTAGTTTATATTTGAATATATTCCTTTTTCCACTACTACGCTCTTACCGCTCCAAATGTCCAGTTGCATTTTCAACAGAAAGAGTGTTCAGATCTGCTCAATCAAAAGTATGGTTTAACTCTGTTAGCTGAATGCACAGATCAGAAAGAAGTTTCACCGAATGATTCTGTGTAGTTTATATTTGAAGACATTACTTTTTCCACTATTACCCTCTTAGGGCTCCGAATCTCCACTTGCATTTTCTACAAAAAGAGTGTTTCATAACTGCTCAATCAAAAATATGTTTTATCTCTGTTAACTGAATTTACAGATCAGAAATAAGTTTCACAGAGTGCATCTGTGTAGTTTATATTTCAAGATATTTTTTTCCCAATGTAGGCCTCTTAGCGCTTAGCATGTCCAATTGCAGTTTCTACAGAAAGAGTGTTTCAGAACGGCTCAATCAAAAGTAAGGTTCAACTCTGTTAGTTGAATGCACAGAACAGAAAGAATTTTCACAGAATGCTACTGTGTAGTTTATATTTGAATATATTCCTTTTTCCACTATTACCCTCTTAGCGCTCCGAATGTCCACTTGGATTTTCTACAGAAAGAGTGTTCAGAACTGCGCAATCAAAAGTATGGTTTAACTCTGTTAGCTTAATGAACATATCAGAAATAAGTTTCACACAATGCTTCTGTGTAGTTTTTGTTTGAAGATATTATTTTTCCCAATAGAGGCCTCTTAGCGCTCAGAATGTCCAATTGCAGTTTCTACAGAAAGAGTGTTTCAGAACGGCTCAATCAAAACTAAGGTTCAACTCTTTTAGTTGAACAAACAGAACAGAAAGAAGTTTCACACAATTCTTCTGTTTAGTTTTTATTTGTAGACATTCTTTTTCCCAATATAGGCCTCTTAGCGCTCAGAATGTCCAATTGCAATTTCTACAGAAAGAGTGTTTCAGAACGGCTCAATCAAAAGTAAGGTTCAACACTGTTAGTTGAATGCACAGAACAGAAAGTAGTTTCATACAATGCTTCTGTGTAGTTTATATTTGAACATATTCTTTTTTCCACTATTACCCACTTAACGCTACGAATGTCCAGTTGCATTTTCTACAGAGTGTTTCAAAACTGCTCAATCAAAAGTATGGTTTAACTCTGTTAGCTGAATGCTCAGATCAGAAAGAAGTTTCACAGAATGCTTCTGTGTAGTTTATATTTGAATATATTCCTTTTTCCACTACTACTCTCTTAGCGCTCCAAATGTCCAGTTGCATTTTCTACAGAAAGAGTGTTCAGATCTGCTCAATCAAAAGTATGGTTTAACCCTGTTAGCTGAATGCACAGATCAGAAAGAAGTTTCACAGAATGATTCTGTGTAGTTTATATTTGGTGACATTCCTTTTTCCACTATTACCCTCTTAGCGCTCCGAATCTCCACTTGCATTTTCTACAGAAAGAGTGTTTCAGAACGGCTTAATCAAAACTAAGGTTCAACTCTTTTAGTTGAACAAACAGAACAGAAAGAAGTTTCACAAAATTCTTCTGTGTAGTTTTTATTTGTAGACATTCTTTTTCCCAATATAGGCCTCTTAGCGCTCAGAATGTCCAATTGCAGTTTCTACAGAAAGAGTGTTTCAGAACGGCTCAATCAAAAGTAAGGTTCAACTCTGTTAGTTGAATGCACAGAACAGAAAGAAGTTTCATACAATGCTTCTGTGTAGTTTATATTTGAACATATTCTTTTTTCCACTATTACCCACTTAGCGCTACGAATGTCCAGTTGCATTTTCTACAGACAGAGTGTTTCAAAACTGCTCAATCAAAGTATGGTTTAACTCTGTTAGCTGAATGCTCAGATCAGGAAGAAGTTTCACAGAATGCTTCTGTGTAGTTTATATTTGAATATATTCCTTTTTCCACTACTACGCTCTTAGCGCTCCAAATGTCCAGTTGCATTTTCTACAGAAAGAGTGTTCAGATCTGCTCAATCAAAAGTATGGTTTAACTCTGTTAGCTGAATGCACAGATCAGAAAGAAGTTTCACCGAATGATTCTGTGTAGTTTATATTTGAAGACATTCCTTTTTCCACTATTACCCTCTTAGCGCTCCGAATCTCCACTTGCATTTTCTACAAAAAGAGTGTTTCATAACTGCTCAATCAAAAATATGTTTTATCTCTGTTAACTGAATTTACAGATCAGAAATAAGTTTCACAGAATGCATCTGTGTAGTTTTTATTTGAAGATATTCTTTTTCCCAATGTAGGCCTCTTAGCGCTTAGCATGTCCAATTGCAGTTTCTACACAAAGAGAGTTTCAGAACGGCTCAATCAAAAGTAAGGTTCAACTCTGTTAGCTGAATGCACAGAACAGAAAGAGTTTTCACAGAATGCTACTGTGTAGTTTATATTTGAATATATTCCTTTTTCCACTATTACCCTCTTAGCGCTCCGAATCTCCACTTGCATTTTCTACAGAAAGAGTGTTCAGAACTGCGCAATCAAAAGTATGGTTTAACTCTGTTAGCTTAATGAACATATCAGAAATAAGTTTCACACAATGCTTCTGTGTAGTTTTTATTTGAAGATATTATTTTTCCCAATAGAGGCCTCTTAGCGCTCAGAATGTCCAATTGCAGTTTCTACAGAAAGAGTGTTTCAGAAAGGCTCAATCAAAAGTAAGGTTCAACTCTGTTAGTTGAATGCACAGAACAGAAAGAAGTTTCATACAATGCTTCTGTGTAGTTTATATTTGAACATATTATTTTTTCCACTATTACCCACTTAGCGCTACGAATGTCCAGTTGCATTTTCCACAGACAGAGTGTTTCAAAACTGCTCAATCAAAAGTATGGTTTAACTCTGTTAGCTGAATGCTCAGTTCAGAAAGAAGTTTCACAGAATGCTTCTGTGTAGTTTATATTTGAATATATTCCTTTTTCCACTACTACTCTCTTAGCGCTCCAAATGTCCAGTTGCATTTTCTACAGAAAGAGTGTTCAGATCTGCTCAATCAAAAGTATGGTTTAACTCTGTTAGCTGAATGCACAGATCAGAAAGAAGTTTCACAGAATGATTCTGTGTAGTTTATATTTGGAGACATTCCTTTTTCCACTATTACCCTCTTAGCGCTCGGAATCTCCACTTGCATTTTCTACAGAAAGAGTGTTTCAGAACGGCTCAATCAAAACTAAGGTTCAACTCTTTTAGTTGAACAAACAGAACAGAAAGAAGTTTCACACAATTCTTCTGTATAGTTTTTATTTGTAGACATTCTTTTTCCCAATATAGGCCTCTTAGCGCTCAGAATGTCCAATTGCAGTTTCTACAGAAAGAGTATTTCAGAACGGCTCTATCAAATGTAAGGTTCAACTCTGTTAGTTGAATGCACAGAACAGAAAGAGGTTTCATACAATGCTTCTGTGTAGTTTATATTTGAACATATTCTTTTTTCCACTATTACCCACTTAGCGCTACGAATGTCCAGTTGCATTTTCTACAGACAGAGTGTTTCAAAACTGCTCAATCAAAAGTATGGTTTAACTCTGTTAGCTGAATGCTCAGATCAGAAAGAAGTTTCACAGAATGCTTCTGTGTAGTTTATATTTGAATATATTCCTTTTTCCACTAATACGCTCTTAGCGCTCCAAATGTCCAGTTGCATTTTCAACAGAAAGAGTGTTCAGATCTGCTCAATCAAAAGTATGGTTTAACTCTGTTAGCTGAATGCACAGATCAGAAAGAAATTTCACCGAATGATTCTGTGTAGTTTATATTTGAAGACATTCCTTTTTCCACTATTACCCTCTTAGCGCTCCGAATCTCCACTTGCATTTTCTACAAAAAGAGTGTTTCATAACTGCTCAATCAAAAATATGTTTTATCTCTGTTAACTGAATTTACAGATCAGAAATAAGTTTCACAGAATGCATCTGTGTAGTTTTTATTTGAAGATATTCTTTTTCCCAATGTAGGCCTCTTAGCGCTTAGCATGTCCAATTGCAGTTTCTACAGAAACAGTGTTTCAGAACGGCTCAATCAAAAGTAAGGTTCAACTCTGTTAGTTGAATGCACAGAACAGAAAGAATTTTCACAGAATGCTACTGTGTAGTTTATATTTGAATATATCCCTTTTTCCACTATTACCCTCTTAGCGCTCCGAATGTCCACTTGCATTTTCTACAGAAAGAGTGTTCAGAACTGCGCAATCAAAAGTATGTTTTAACTCTGTTAGCTTAATGAACATATCAGAAATAAGTTTCACACAATGCTTCTGTGTAGTTTTTATTTGAAGATATTATTTTTCCCAATAGAGGCCTCTTAGCGCTCAGAATGTCCAATTGCAGTTTCTACAGAAAGAGTGTTTCAGAAAGGCTCAATCAAAAGTAAGGTTCAACTCTGTTAGTTGAATGCACAGAACAGAAAGAAGTTTCATGCAATGCTTCTGTGTAGTTTATATTTGAACATATTCTTTTTTCCACTATTACCTACTTAGCGCTACGAATGTCCAGTTGCATTTTCTACAGACAGAGTGTTTCAAAACTGCTCAATCAAAAGTATGGTTTAACTCTGTTAGCTGAATGCTCAGATCAGAAAGAAGTTTCACAGAATGCTTCTGTGTAGTTTATATTTGAATATATTCCTTTTTCCACTACTACTCTCGTAGCGCTCCAAATGTCCTGTTGCATTTTCTACAGAAAGAGTGTTCAGATCTGCTCAATCAAAAGTATGGTTTAACTCTGTTAGCTGAATGCACAGATCAGAAAGAAGTTTCACAGAATGATTCTGTGTAGTTTATATTTGGAGACAATCCTTTTTCCACTATTACCCTCTTAGCGCTCCGAATCTCCACTTGCATTTTCTACAGAAAGAGTGTTTCAGAACGGCTCAATCAAAACTAAGGTTCAACTCTTTTAGTTGAACAAACAGAAAAGAAAGAAGTTTCACACAATTCTTCTGTGTAGTTTTTATTTGTAGACATTCTTTTTCCCAATATAGGCCTCTTAGCGCTCAGAATGTCCAATTGCAGTTTCTACAGAAAGAGTGTTTCAGAACGGCTCAATCAAAAGTAAGGTTCAACTCTGTTAGTTGAATGCACAGAACAGAAAGAAGTTTCATACAATGCTTCTGTGTAGTTTATATTTGAACATATTCTCTTTTCCACTATTACCCACTTAGCGCTACGAATGTCCAGTTGCATTTTCTACAGACAGAGTGTTTCAAAACTGCTCAATCAAAAGTATGGTTTAACTCTGTTAGCTGTATGCTCAGATCAGAAAGAAGTTTCACAGAATGCTTCTGTGTAGTTTATATTTGAATATATTACTTTTTCCACTACTACGCTCTTAGCGCTCAAAATGTCCAGTTGCATTTTCAACAGAAAGAGTGTTCAGATCTGCTCAATCAAAAGTATGGTTTAACTCTGTTAGCTGAATGCACAGATCAGAAAGAAGTTTCACCGAATGATTCTGTGTAGTTTATATTTGAAGACATTCCTTTTTCCACTATTACCCACTTAGCGCTCCGAATCTCCACTTGCATTTTCTACAAAAAGAGTGTTTCATAACTGCTGAATCAAAAATATGTTTTATCTCTGTTAACTGAATTTACAGATCAGAAATAAGTTTCACAGAATGCATCTGTGTAGTTTTTATTTGAAGATATTCTTTTTCCCAATGTAGGCCTCTTAGCGCTTAGCATGTCCAATTGCAGTTTCTACAGAAAGAGAGTTTCAGAACGGCTCAATCAAAAGTAAGGTTCAACTCTGTTAGCTGAATGCACAGAACAGAAAGAGTTTTCACAGAATGCTACTGTGTAGTTTATATTTGAATATATTCCTTTTTCCACTATTACCCTCTTAGAGCTCCGAATGTCCACTTGCATTTTCTACAGAAAGAGTGTTCAGAACTGCGCAATCAAAAGTATGGTTTAACTCTGTTAGCTTAATGAACATATCAGAAATAAGTTTCACACAATGCTTCTGTGTAGTTTTTATTTGAAGATATTATTTTTCCCAAAAGAGGCCTCTTAGCGCTCAGAATGTCCAATTGCAGTTTCTACAGAAAGAGTGTTTCAGAAAGGCTCAATCAAAAGTAAGGTTCAACTCTGTTAGTTGAATGCACAGAACAGAAAGAAGTTTCATACAATGCTTCTGTGTAGTTTATATTTGAACATATTCTTTTTTCCACTATTACCCACTTAGCGTTACGAATGTCCAGTTGCATTTTCCACAGACAGAGTGTTTCAAAACTGCTCAATCAAAAGTATGGTTTAACTCTGTTAGCTGAATGCTCAGTTCAGAAAGAAGTTTCACAGAATGCTTCTGTGTAGTTTATATTTGAATATATTCCTTTTTCCACTACTACTCTCTTAGCGCTCCAAATGTCCAGTTGCATTTTCTACAGAAAGAGTGTTCAGATCTGCTCAATCAAAAGTATGGTTTAACTCTGTTAGCTGAATGCACAGATCAGAAAGAAGTTTCACAGAATGATTCTGTGTAGTTTATATTTGGAGACATTCCTTTTTCCACTATTACCCTCTTAGCGCTCGGAATCTCCACTTGCATTTTCTACAGAAAGAGTGTTTCAGAACGGCTCAATCAAAACTAAGGTTCAACTCTTTTAGTTGAACAAACAGAACAGAAAGAAGTTTCACACAATTCTTCTGTGTAGTTTTTATTTGTAGACATTCTTTTTCCCAATATAGGCCCCTTAGCGCTCAGAATGTCCAATTGCAGTTTCTACAGAAAGAGTGTTTCAGAACGGCTCAATCAAAAGTAAGGTTCAACTCTGTTAGTTGAATGCACAGAACAGAAAGAAGTTTCATACAATGCTTCTGTGTAGTTTATATTTGAACATATTCTTTTTTCCACTATTACCCACTTAGCGCTACGAATGTCCAGTTGCATTTTCTACACACAGAGTGTTTCAAAACTGCTCAATCAAAAGTATGGTTTATCTCTGTTAGCTGAATGCTCAGATCAGAAAGAAGTTTCACAGAATGCTTCTGTGTAGTTTATATTTGAATATATTCCTTTTTCCACTACTACGCTCTTAGCGCTCCAAATGTCCAGTTGCATTTTCAACAGAAAGAGTTTTCAGATCTGCTCAATCAAAAGTATGGTTTAACTCTGTTAGCTGAATGCACAGATCAGAAAGAAGTTTCACCGAATGATTCTGTGTAGTTTATATTTGAAGACATTCCTTTTTCCACTATTACACTCTTAGCGCTCCGAATCTCCACTTGCATTTTCTACAAAAAGAGTGTTTCATAACTGCTCAATCAAAAATATGTTTTATCTCTGTTAACTGAATTTACAGATCAGAAATAAGTTTCACAGAATGCATCTGTGTAGTTTTTATTTGAAGATATTCTTTTTCCCAATGTAGGCCTCTTAGCGCTTAGCATGTCCAATTGCAGTTTCTACAGAAACAGTGTTTCAGAACGGCTCAATCAAAAGTAAGGTTCAACTCTGTTAGTTGAATGCACAGAACAGAAAGAATTTTCACAGAATGCTACTGTGTAGTTTATATTTGAATATATCCCTTTTTCCACTATTACCCTCTTAGCGCTCCGAATGTCCACTTGCATTTTCTACAGAAAGAGTGTTCAGAACTGCGCAATCAAAAGTATGTTTTAATTCTGTTAGCTTAATGAACATATCAGAAATAAGTTTCACACAATGCTTCTGTGTAGTTTTTATTTGAAGATATTATTTTTCCCAATAGAGGCCTCTTAGCGCTCAGAATGTCCAATTGCAGTTTCTACAGAAAGAGTGTTTCAGAAAGGCTCAATCAAAAGTAAGGTTCAACTCTGTTAGTTGAATGCACAGAACAGAAAGAAGTTTCATGCAATGCTTCTGTGTAGTTTATATTTGAACATATTCTTTTTTCCACTATTACCCACTTAGCGCTACGAATGTCCAGTTGCATTTTCCACAGACAGAGTGTTTCAAAACTGCTCAATCAAAAGTATGGTTTAACTCTGTTAGCTGAATGCTCAGATCAGAAAGAAGTTTCACAGAATGCTTCTGTGTAGTTTATATTTGAATATATTCCTTTTTCCACTACTACTCTCGTAGCGCTCCAAATGTCCTGTTGCATTTTCTACAGAAAGAGTGTTCAGATCTGCTCAATCAAAAGTATGGTTTAACTCTGTTAGCTGAATGCACAGATCAGAAAGAAGTTTCACAGAATGATTCTGTGTAGTTTATATTTGGAGACATTCCTTTTTCCACTATTACCCTCTTAGCGCTCCGAATCTCCACTTGCATTTTCTACAGAAAGAGTGTTTCAGAACGGCTCAATCAAAACTAAGGTTCAAATCTTTTAGTTGAACAAACAGAACAGAAAGAAGTTTCACACAATTCTTCTGTGTAGTTTTTATTTGTAGACATTCTTTTTCCGAATATAGGCCTCTTAGCGCTCAGAATGTCCAATTGCAGTTTCTACAGAAAGAGTGTTTCAGAATGGCTCAATCAAAAGTAAGGTTCAACTCTGTTAGTTGAATGCACAGAACAGAAAGAAGTTTCATACAATGCTTCTGTGTAGTTTATATTTGAACATATTCTCTTTTCCACTATTACCCACTTAGCGCTACGAATGTCCAGTTGCATTTTCTACAGACAGAGTGTTTCAAAACTGCTCAATCAAAAGTATGGTTTAACTCTGTTAGCTGTATGCTCAGATCAGAAAGAAGTTTCACAGAATGCTTCTGTGTAGTTTATATTTGAATATATTACTTTTGCCACTACTACGCTCTTAGCGCTCAAAATGTCCAGTTGCATTTTCAACAGAAAGAGTGTTCAGATATGCTCAATCAAAAGTATGGTTTAACTCTGTTAGCTGAATGCACAGATCAGAAAGAAGTTTCACCGAATGATTCTTTGTAGTTTATATTTGAAGACATTCCTTTTTCCACTATTACCCACTTAGCGCTCCGAATCTCCACTTGCATTTTCTACAAAAAGAGTGTTTCATAACTGCTCAATCAAAAATATGTTTTATCTCTGTTAACTGAATTTATAGATCAGAAATAAGTTTCACAGAATGCATCTGTGTAGTTTTTATTTGAAGATATTCTTTTTCCCAATGTAAGCCTCTTAGCGCTTAGCATGTCCAATTGCAGTTTCTACAGAAAGAGTGTTTCAGAACGGCTCAATCAAAAGTAAGGTTCAACTCTGTTAGTTGAATGCACAGAACAGAAAGAATTTTCACAGAATGCTACTGTGTAGTTTATATTTGAATATATTCCTTTTTCAACTATTACCCTCTTAGCGCTCCGAATGTCCACTTGCATTTTCTACAGAAAGATTGTTCAGAACTGCGCAATCAAAAGTATTGTTTAACTCTGTTAGCTTAATGAACATATCAGAAATAAGTTTCACACAATGCTTCTGTGTAGTTTTTATTTGAAGATATTATTTTTCCCAATAGAGGCCTCTTAGCGCTCAGAATGTCCAATTGCAGTTTCTACAGAAAGAGTGTTTCAGAAAGGCTCAATCAAAAGTAAGGTTCAACTCTGTTAGTTGAATGCACAGAACAGAAAGAAGTTTCATACAATGCTTCTGTGTAGTTTATATTTGAACATATTCTTTTTTCCACTATTACCCACTTAGCGCTACGAATGTCCAGTTGCATTTTCTACAGACAGAGTGTTTCAAAACTGCTCAATCAAAAGTATGGTTTAACTCTGTTAGCTGAATGCTCAGATCAGAAAGAAGTTTAACAGAATGCTTCTGTGTAGTTTATATTTGAATATATTCCTTTTTCCACTACTACTCTCTTAGCGCTCCAAATGTCCAGTTGCATTTTCTGCAGAAAGAGTGTTCAGATCTGCTCAATCGAAAGTATGGTTGAACTCTGTTAGCTGAATGCACAGATCAGAAAGAAGTTTCACAGAATGATTCTGTGTAGTTTATATTTGGAGACATTCCTTTTTCCACTATTACCCTCTTAGCGCTCCGAATCTCCACTTGCATTTTCTACAGAAAGAGTGTTTCAGAACGACTCAATCAAAACTAAGGTTCAACTCTTTTAGTTGAACAAACAGAACAGAAAGAAGTTTCACACAATTCTTCTGTGTAGTTTTTATTTGTAGACATTCTTTTTCCCAATATAGGCCTCTTAGCGCTCAGAATGTCCAATTGCAGTTTCTACAGAAAGAGTGTTTCAGAACGGCTCAATCAAAAGTAAGGTTCAACTCTGTTAGTTGAATGCACAGAACAGAAAGAAGTTTCATACAATGCTTCTGTGTAGTTTATATTTGAACATATTCTTTTTTCCACTCTTACCCACTTAGCGCTACGAATGGCCAGTTGCATTTTCTACAGACAGAGTGTTTCAAAACTGCTCAATCAAAAGTGTGGTTTAACTCTGTTAGCTGAATGCTTAGATCAGAAAGAAGTTTCACAGAATGCTTCTGTGTAGTTTATATTTGAATATATTCCTTTTCCACTACTACGCTCTTAGCGCTCCAAATGTCCAGTTGCATTTTCAACAGAAAGAGTGTTCAGATGTGCTCAATCAAAAGTATGGTTTAACTCTGTTAGCTGAATGCACAAATCAGAAAGAAGTTTCACCGAATGATTCTGTGTAGTTTATATTTGAAGACATTCCTTTTTCCACTATTACCATCTTAGCGCTCCGAATCTCCACTTGCATTTTCTACAAAAAAAGTGTTTCATTACTGCTCAATCAAAAATATGTTTTATCTCTGTTAACTGAATTTACAGATCAGAAATAAGTTTCACAGAATGCATCTGTGTAGTTTTTATTTGAAGATATTCTTTTTCCCAATGTAGGCCTCTTAGCGCTTAGCATGTCCAATTGCAGTTTCTACAGAAAGAGTGTTTCAGAACGGCTCAATCAAAAGTAAGGTTCAACTCTGTTAGTTGAATGCACAGAACAGAAAGAATTTTCACAGAATGCTACTGTGTAGTTTATATTTGAATATATTCCTTTTTCCACTATTACCCTCTTAGCGCTCCGAATGTCCACTTGCATTTTCTACAGAAAGAGGGTTCAGAACTGCGCAATCAAAAGTATGGTTTAACTCTGTTAGCTTAATGAACATATCAGAAATAAGTTTCACACAATGCTTCTGTGTAGATTTTATTTGAAGATATTTTTTTTCCCAATAGAGGCCTTTTAGCGCTCAGAATGTCCAATTGCAGTTTCTACAGAAAGAGTGTTTCAGAAAGGCTCAATCAAAAGTAAGGTTCAACTCTGTTAGTTGAATGCACAGAACAGAAAGAAGTTTCATACAATGCTTCTGTGTAGTTTATATTTGAACATATTCTTTTTTCCACTATTACCCACTTAGCGCTACGAATGTCCAGTTGCATTTTCTACAGACAGAGAGTTTCAAAACTGCTCAATCAAAAGTATGGTTTAACTCTGTTAGCTGAATGCTCAGATCAGAAAGAAATTTCACAGAATGCTTCTGTGTAGTTTATATTTGAATATATTCCTTTTTCCACTACCACTCTCTTAGCGCTCCAAATGTCCAGTTGCATTTTCTACAGAAAGAGTGTTCAGATCTGCTCAATCAAAAGTATGGTTTAACTCTGTTAGCTGAATGCACAGATCAGAAAGAAGTTTCACAGAATGATTCTGTGTAGTTTATATTTGGAGACATTCCTTTTTCCACTAATACCCTCTTAGCGCTCCGAATCTCCACTTGCATTATCTACAGAAAGAGTGTTTCAGAACGGCTCAATCAAAACTAAGGTTCAACACTTTTAGTTGAACAAACAGAACAGAAAGAAGTTTCACACAATTCTTCTGTGTAGTTTTTATTTGTAGACATTCTTTTTCCCAATATAGGCCTCTTAGCGCTCAGAATGTCCAATTGCAGTTTCTACAGAAAGAGTGTTTCAGAACGGCTCAATCAAAAGTCAGGTTCAACTCTGTTAGTTGAATGCACAGAACAGAAAGAAGTTTCATACAATGCTTCTGTGTAGTTTATATTTGAAAATATTCTTTTTTCCACTATTACCCACTTAGCGCTACGAATGTCCAGTTGCATTTTCTACAGACAGAGTGTTTCAAAACTGCTCAATAAAAAGTATGGTTTAACTCTGTTAGCTGAATGCTCAGATCAGAAAGAAGTTTCACAGAATGCTTCTGTGTAGTTTATATTTGAATATATTCCTTTTTCCACTACTAATCTCTTAGCGCTCCAAATGTCCAGTTGCATTTTCTACAGAAAGAGTGTTCAGATATGCTCAATCAAAAGTATGGTTTAACTCTGTTAGCTGAATGCACAGATCAGAAAGAAGTTTCACAGAATGATTCTGTGTAGTTTATATTTGGAGACATTCCTTTTTCCACTATTACCCTCTTAGCGCTCCGAATCTCCACTTGCATTTTCTAAAGAAAGAGTGTTTCAGAACGGCTCAATCAAAACTAAGGTTCAACACTTTTAGTTGAAAAAACAGAACAGAAAGAAGTTTCACACAATCCTTCTGTGTAGTTTTTATTTGTAGACATTCTTTTTCCCAATATAGGCCTCTTAGCGCTCAGAATGTCCAATTGCAATTTCTACAGAAAGAGTGTTTCAGAACGGCTCAATCAAAAGTAAGGTTCAACTCTGTTAGTTGAATGCACAGAACAGAAAGAAGTTTCATACAATGCTTCTGTGTAGTTTATATTTGAACATATTCTTTTTTCCACTATTACCCACTTAGCGCTACGAATGTCCAGTTGCATTTTCTACAGACAGAGTGTTTCAAAACTGCTCAATCAAAAGTATGGTTTAACTCTGTTAGCTGAATGCTCAGATCAGAAAGAAGTTTCACAGAATGCTTCTGTGTAGTTTATATTTGAATATATTCCTTTTTCCACTACTACTCTCTTAGCGCTCCAAATGTCCAGTTGCATTTTCTACAGAAAGAGTGTTCAGATCTGCTCAATCAAAAGTATGGTTTAACTCTGTTAGCTGAATGCACAGATCAGAAAGAAGTTTCACAGAATGATTCTGTGTAGTTTATATTTGGAGACATTCCTTTTTCCACTATTACCCTCTTAGCGCTCCGAATCTCCACTTGCATTTTCTACAGAAAGACTGTTTCAGAACGGCTCAATCAAAACTAAAGTTCAACTCTTTTAATTGAACAAACAGAACAGAAAGAAGTTTCACACAATTCTTCTGTGTAGTTTTTATTTGTAGACATTCTTTTTCCCAATATAGGCCTCTTAGCGCTCAGAATGTCCAATTGCAGTTTCTACAGAAAGAGTGTTTCAGAACGGCTCAATCAAAAGTAAGGTTCAACTCTGTTAGTTGAATGCACAGAACAGAAAGAAGTTTCATACAATGCTTCTGTGTAGTTTATATTTGAACATATACTTTTTTCCACTATTACCCACTTAGCGCTACGAATGTCCAGTTGCATTTTCTACAGACAGAGTGTTTCAAAACTGCTCAATCAAAAGTATGGTTTAACTCTGTTACCTGTATGCTCAGATCAGAAAGAAGTTTCACAGAATGCTTCTGTGTAGTTTATATTTGAATATATTCCTTTTTCCACTACTACGCTCTTAGCGCTCCAAATGTCCAGTTGCATTTTCAACAGAAAGAGTGTTCAGATCTGCTCAATCAAAAGTATGGTTTAACTCTGTTAGCTGAATGCACAGATCAGAAAGAAGTTTCACCGAATGATTCTGTGTAGTTTATATTTGAAGACATTCCTTTTTCCACTATTACCCTCTTAGCGCTCCGAATCTCCACTTGCATTTTCTACAAAAAGAGTGTTTCATAACTGCTCAATCAAAAATATGTTTTATCTCTGTTAACTGAATTTACAGATAAGAAATAAGTTTCACAGAATGCATCTGTGTAGTTTTTATTTGAAGATATTCTTTTTCCCAATGTAGGCCTCTTAGCGCTTAGCATGTCCAATTGCAGTTTCTACAGAAAGAGAGTTTCAGAACGGCTCAATCAAAAGTAAGGTTCAACTCTGTCAGTTGAATGCACAGAACAGAAAGAATTTTCACAGAATGCTACTGTGTAGTTTATATTTGAATATATTCCTTTTTCCACTATTACCCTCTTAGCGCTCCGAATGTCCACTTGCATTTTCTACAGAAAGAGTGTTCAGAACTGCGCAATCAAAAGTATGGTTTAACTCTGTTAGCTTAATGAACATATCAGAAATAAGTTTCACACAATGCTTCTGTGTAGTTTTTATTTGAAGATATTATTTTTCCCAATATAGGCCTCTTAGCGCTCAGAATGTCCAATTGCAGTTTCTACAGAAAGAGTGTTTCAGAAAGGCTCAATCAAAAGTAAGGTTCAACTCTGTTAGTTGAATGCACAGAACAGAAAGAAGTTTCATACAATGCTTCTGTGTAATTTATATTTGAACATATTCTTTTTTCCACTATTACCCACTTAGCGCTACGAATGTCCAGTTGCATTTTCTACAGACAGAGTGTTTCAAAACTGCTCAATCAAAAGTATGGTTTAACTCTGTTAGCTGAATGCTCAGATCAGAAAGAAGTTTCACAGAATGCTTCTGTGTAGTTTATATTTGAATATATTCCTTTTTCCACTACTACACTCTTAGCGCTCCAAATGTCCAGTTGCATTTTCTACAGAAAGAGTGTTCAGATCTGCTCAATCAAAAGTATGGTTTAACTCTGTTAGCTGAATGCACAGATCAGAAAGAAGTTTCACCGAATGATTCTGTGTAGTTTATATTTGAAGACATTCCTTTTTCCACTATTACCCTCTTAGCGCTCCGAATGTCCACTTGCATTTTCTACAGAAAGAGTGTTCAGAACTGCGCAATCAAAAGTATGGTTTAACTCTGTTAGCTTAATGAACATATCAGAAATAAGTTTCACACAATTCTTCTGTGTAGTTTTTATTTGAAGATATTATTTTTCCCAATAGAGGCCTCTTAGCGCTCAGAATGTCCAATTGCAGTTTCTACAGAAAGAGTGTTTCAGAAAGGCTCAATCAAAAGTAAGGTTCAACTCTGTTAGTTGAATGCACAGAACAGAAAGTAGTTTCATACAATGCTTCTGTGTAGTTTATATTTGAACATATTCTTTTTTCCACTATTACCCACTTAGCGCTACGAATGTCCAGTTGCATTTTCTACAGACAGAGTGTTTCAAAACTGCTCAATCAATAGTATGGTTTAACTCTGTTAGCTGAATGCTCAGATCAGAAAGAAGTTTCACAGAATGCTTCTGTGTAGTTTATATTTGAATATATTCCTTTTTCCACTACTACTCTCTTAGCGCTCCAAATGTCCAGTTGCATTTTCTACAGAAAGAGTGTTCAGATCTGCTCAATCAAAAGTATGGTTTAACTCTGTTAGCTGAATGCACAGATCAGAAAGAAGTTTCACAGAATGATTCTGTGTAGTTTATATTTGGAGACATTCCTTTTTCCACTATTACCCTCTTAGCGCTCCGAATCTCCACTTGCATTTTCTACAGAAAGAGTGTTTCAGAACGGCTCAATCAAAACTAAGGTTCAACTCTTTTAGTTGAACAAACAGAACAGAAAGAAGTTTCACACAATTCTTATGTGTAGTTTTTATTTGTAGACATTCTTTTTCCCAATATAGGCCTCTTAGCGCTCAGAATGTCCAATTGCAGTTTCTACAGAAAGAGTGTTTCAGAACGGCTCAATCAAAAGTAAGGTTCAATTCTGTTAGTTGAATGCACAGAACAGAAAGAAGTTTCATACAATGCTTCTGTGTAGTTCATATTTGAACATATTCTTTTTTCCACTATTACCCACTTAGCGCTACGAATGTCCAGTTGCATTTTCTACAGACAGAGTGTTTCAAAACTGCTCAATCAAAAGTATGGTTTAACTCTGTTAGCTGAATGCTCAGATCAGAAAGAAGTTTCACAGAATGCTTCTGTGTAGTTTATATTTGAATATATTCCTTTTTCCACTACTACGCTCTTAGCGCTCCAAATGTCCAGTTGCATTTTCTACAGAAAGAGTGTTCAGATCTGCTCAATCAAAAGTATGGTTTAACTCTGTTAGCTGAATGCACAGATCAGAAAGAAGTTTCACCGAATGTTTCTGTGTAGTTTATATTTGAAGACATTCCTTTTTCCACTATTACCCTGTTAGCGCTCCGAATCTCCACTTGCATTTTCTACAAAAAGAGTGTTTCATAACTGCTAAATCAAAAATATGTTTTATCTTTGTTGCCTGAATTTACGGATCAGAAATAAGTTTCACAGAATGCATCTGTGTAGTTTTTATTTGAAGATATTCTTTTTCCCAATGTAGGCCTCTTAGCGCTTAGCATGTCCAATTGCAGTTTCTACAGAAAGAGTGTTTCAGAACGGCTCAATCAAAAGTAAGGTTCAACTCTGTTAGTTGAATGCACAGAACAGAAAGAATTTTCACAGAATGCTACTGTGTAGTTTATATTTGAATATATTCCTTTTTCCACTAATACCCTCTTAGCGCTCCGAATGTCCACTTGCATTTTCTACAGAAAGAGTGTTCAGAACTGCGCAATCAAATTATGGTTTAACTCTGTTAGCTTAATGAACATATCAGAAATAAGTTTCACACAATGCTTCTGTGTAGTTTTTATTTGAAGATATTATTTTTCCCAATAGAGGCCTCTTAGCGCTCAGAATGTCCAATTGCAGTTTCTACAGAAAGAGTGTTTCAGAAAGGCTCAATCAAATGTGAGGTTCAACTCTGTTAGTTGAATGCACAGAACAGAAAGAAGTTTCATACAATGCTTCTGTGTTGTTTATATTTGAACATATTCTTTTTTCCACTATTACCCACTTAGCGCTACGAATGTCCAGTTGCATTTTCTACAGACAGAGTGTTTCAAAACTGCTCAATCAAAAGTATGGTTTAACTCTGTTGGCTGAATGCTCAGATCAGAAAGAAGTTTCACAGAATGCTTCTGTGTAGTTTATATTTGAATATATTCCTTTTTCCACTACTACTCTCTTAGCTCTCCAAATGTCCAGTTGCATATTCTACAGAAAGAGTGTTCAGATCTGCTCAATCAAAAGTATGGTTTAGCTCTGTTAGCTGAATGCACAGATCAGAAAGAAGTTTCACAGAATGATTCTGTGTAGTTTATATTTGGAGAAATTCCTTTTTCCACTATTACCCTCTTAGCGCTCCGAATCTCCACTTGCATTTTCTACAGAAAGAGTGTTTCAGAACGGCTCAATCAAAACTAAGGTTCAACTCTTTTAGTTGAACAAACAGAACAGAAAGAAGATTCACACAATTCTTCTGTGTAGTTTTTATTTGTAGACATTCTTTTTCCCAATATAGGCCTCTTAGCGCTCAGAATGTCCAATTGAAGTTTCTACAGAAAGAGTGCTTCAGAACGGCTCAATCAAAAGTAAGGTTCAACTCCGTTAGTTGAATGCACAGAACAGAAAGATGTTTCATACAATGCTTCTGTGTAGTTTATATTTGAACATATTATTTTTTCCACTATTACCCACTTAGCGCTACGAATGTCCAGTTGCATTTTCTACAGACAGAGTGTTTCAAAACTGCTCAATCAATAGTATGGTTTAACTCTGTTAGCTGAATGCTCAGATCAGAAAGAAGTTTCACAGAATGCTTCTGTGTAGTTTATATTTGAATATATTCCTTTTTCCACTACTACTCTCTTAGCGCTCCAAATGTCCAGTTGCATTTTCTACAGAAAGAGTGTTCAGATCTGCTCTACCAAAAGTATGGTTTAACTCTGTTAGCTGAATGCACAGATCAGAAAGAAGTTTCACAGAATGATTCTGTGTAGTTTATATTTGGAGACATTCCTTTTTCCACTATTACCCTCTTAGCGCTCCGAATCTCCACTTGCATTTTCTACAGAAAGAGTGTATCAGAACGGCTCAATCAAAACTAAGGTTCAACTCTTTTAGTTGAACAAACAGAACAGAAAGAAGTTTCACACGATTCTTCTGTGTAGTTTTTATTTGTAGACATTCTTTTTCCCAATATAGGCCTCTTAGCGCTCAGAATGTCCAATTGCAGTTTCTACAGAAAGAGTGTTTCAGAACGGCTCAATCAAAAGTGAGGTTCAACTCTGTTAGTTGAATGCACAGAACAGAAAGAATTTTCACAGAATGCTACTGTGTAGTTTATATTTTAATATATTCCTTTTTCCACTATTACCCTCTTAGCGCTCCGAATGTCCACTTGAATTTTCTACAGAAAGAGTGTTCAGAACTGCGCAATCAAAAGTATGGTTTAACTCTGTTAGCTTAATGAACATATCAGAAATAAGTTTCACACAATGCTTATGTGTAGTTTTTATTTGAAGTTATTATTTTTCCCAATAGAGGCCTCTTAGCGCTCAGAATGTCCAATTGCAGTTTCTACAGAAAGAGTGTTTCAGAAAGGCTCAATCAAAAGTAAGGTTCAACTCTGTGAGTTGAATGCACAGAACAGAAAGAAGTTTCATACAATGATTCTGTGTAGTTTATATTTGAACATATTCTTTTTTCCACTATTACCCACTTGGCGCTACGAATGTCCAGTTGCATTTTCTACAGACAGAGTGTTTCAAAACTGCTCAATCAAAAGTATGGTTTAACTCTGTTAGCTGAATGCTCAGATCAGAAAGAAGTTTCACAGAATGCTTCTGTGTAGTTTATATTTGAATATATCCCTTTTTCCACTACTACTCTCTAAGCGCTCCAAATGTCCAGTTGCATTTTCTACAGAAAGAGTGTTCAGATCTGCTCAATCAAAAGTATGGTTTTACTCTGTTAGCTGAATGCACAGATCAGAAAGAAGTTTCACAGAATGATTCTGTGTAGTTTATATTTGGAGACATTCCTTTTTCCACTATTACCCTCTTAGCGCTCCGAATCTCCACTTGCATTTTCTACAGAAAGAGTGTTTCAGAACGGCTCAATCAAAACTAAGGTTCAACTCTTTTAGTTGAACAAACAGAACAGAAAGAAGTTTCACACGATTCTTCTGTGTAGTTTTTATTTGTAGACATTCTTTTTCCCAATATAGGCCTCTTAGCGCTCAGAATGTCCAATTGCAGTTTCTACAGAAAGAGTGTTTCAGAACGGCTCAATCAAAAGTAAGGTTGAACTCTGTTAGTTGAATGCACAGAACAGAAAGAAGTTTCATATAATGCTTCTCTGTAGTTTATATTTGAACATATTCTTTTTTCCACTATTACCCACTTAGCGCTACGAATGTCCAGTTGCATTTTCTACAGACAGAGTGTTTCAAAACTGCTCAATCAAAAGTATGGTTTAACTCTGTTAGCTGAATGCTCAGATCAGAAAGAAGTTTCACAGAATGCTTCTGTGTAGTTTATATTTGAATATATTCCTTTTTCCACTACTACGCTCTTAGCGCTCCAAATGTCCAGTTGCATTCTCTACAGAAAGAGTGTTCAGATCTGCTCAATCAAAAGTATGGTTTAACTCTGTTAGCTGAATGCACAGATCAGAAAGAAGTTTCACCGAATGATTCTGTGTAGTTTATATTTGAAGACATTCCTTTTTCCACTATTACCCTCTTAGCGCTCTGAATGTCCACTTGCATTTTCTACAGAAAGAGTGTTCAGAACTGCGCAATCCAAAGTATGGTTTAACTCTGTTAGCTTAATGAACATATCAGAAATAAGTTTCACACAATGCTTCTGTGTAGTTTTTATTTGAAGATATTATTTTTCCCAATATAGGCCTCTTAGCGCTCAGAATGTCCAATTGCAGTTTCTACAGAAAGAGTGTTTCAGAAAGGCTCAATCAAAAGTAAGGTTCAACTCTGTTAGTTGAATGCACAGAACAGAAAGAAGTTTCATACAATGCTTCTGTGTAGTTTATATTTGAACATATTCTTTTTTCCACTATTACACACTTAGCGCTAAGAATGTCCAGTTGCATTTTCTACAGACAGAGTGTTTCAAATCTGCTCAATCAAACGTATGGTTTAAATCTGTTAGCTGAATGCTCAGATCAGAAAGAAGTTTCACAGAATGCTTCTACGTAGTTTATATTTGAATATATTCCTTTTTCCACTACTACGCTCTTAGCGCTCCAAATGTCCAGTTGCATTTTCAACAGAAAGAGTGTTCAGATCTGCTCAATCAAAAGTATGGTTTAACACTGTTAGCTGAATGCACAGATCAGAAAGAAGTTTCACCGAATGTTTCTGTGTAGTTTATATTTGAAGACATTCCTTTTTCCACTATTACCCTCTTAGCCCTCCGAATCTCCACTTGCATTTTCTACAAAAAGTGTGTTTCATAACTGCTCAATCAAAAATATGTTTTATCTCTGTTAACTGAATTTACAGATCAGAAATAAGTTTCACAGAATGCATCTGTGTAGTTTTTATTTGAAGATATTCTTTTTCCCAATGTAGGCCTCTTAGCGCTTAGCATGTCCAATTGCAGTTTCTTCAGAAAGAGTGTTTCAGAACGGCTCAATCAAAAGTAAGGTTCAACTCTGTTAGTTGAATGCACAGAACAGAAAGAATTTTCACAGAATACTACTGTGTAGTTTATATTTGAATATATTCCTTTTTCCACTATTACCCTCTTAGCGCTCCGAAGGTCCACTTGCATTTTCTACAGAAAGAGTGTTCAGAACTGCGCAATCAAAAGTATGGTTTAACTCTGTTAGCTTAATGAACATATCAGAAATAAGTTTCACACAATGCTTCTGTGTAGTTTTTATTTGAAGTTATTATTTTTCCCAATATAGGCCTCTTAGCGCTCAGAATGTCCAATTGCAGTTTCTACAGAAAGAGTGTTTCAGAAAGGCTCAATCAAAAGTACGGTTCAACTCTGTTAGTTGAATGCACAGAACAGAAAGAAGTTTCATACAATGCTTCTGTGTAGTTTTTATTTGAAAATATTCTTTTTTCCACTCTTACCCACTTAGCGCTACGAATGTCCAGTTGCATTTTCTACAGACAGAGTGTTTCAAAACTGCTCAATCATAAGTATGGTTTAACTCTGTTAGCTGAATGCTCAGATCAGAAAGAAGTTTCACAGAATGCTTCTGTGTAGTTTATATTTGAATATATTCCTTTTTCCACTACTACTCTCTTAGCGCTCCAAATGTCCAGTTGCATTTTCTACAGAAAGAGTGTTCAGATCTGCTCAATCAAAAGTATGGTTTAACTCTGTTAGCTGAATGCACAGATCAGAAAGAAGTTTCACAGAATGATTCTGTGTAGTTTATATTTGGAGACATTCCTTTTTCCACTATTACCCTCTTAGCGCTCCGAATCTCCACTTGCATTTTCTACAGAAAGAGTGTTTCAGAACGGCTCAATCAAAACTAAGGTTCAACTCTTTTAGTTGAACAAACAGAACAGAAAGTAGTTTCACACAAATCTTCTGTGTAGTTTTTATTTGTAGACATTCTTTTTCCCAATATAGGCCTCTTAGCGCTCAGAATGTCCAATTGCAGTTTCTACAGAAAGAGTGTTTCAGAACGGCTCAATCAAAAGTAAGGTTCAACTCTGTTAGTTGAATGCACAGAACAGAAAGAAGTTTCATACAATGCTTCTGTGTAGTTTATATTTGAACATATTCTTTTTTCCACTATTACCCACTTAGCGCTACGAATGTCCAGTTGCATTTTCTACAGACAGAGTGTTTCAAAACTGCTCAATCAAAAGTATGGTTTAACTCTGTTAGCTGAATGCTCAGATCAGAAAGAAGTTTCACAGAATGCTTCTGTGTAGTTTATATTTGAATATATTCCTTTTTCCACTACTACTCTCTTAGCGCTCCAAATGTCCAGTTGCATTTTCTACAGAAAGAGTGTTCAGATCTGCTCAATCAAAAGTATGGTTTAACTCTGTTAGCTGTATGCACAGATCAGAAAGAAGTTTCACAGAATGATTCTGTGTAGTTTATATTTGAAGACATTCCTTTTTCCACTATTACCCTCTTAGCGCTCCGAATGTCCACTTGCATTTTCTACAGAAAGAGTGTTCAGAACTGCGCAATCAAAAGTATGGTTTAACTCTGTTAGCTTAATGAACATATCAGAAATAAATTTCACACAATGCTTCTGTGTAGTTTTTATTTGAAGATATTATTTTTCCCAATATAGGCCTCTTAGCGCTCAGAATGTCCAATTGCAGTTTCTACAGAAAGAGTGTTTCAGAACGGCTCAATCAAAAGTAAGGTTCAACTCTGTTAGTTGAATGCACAGAACAGAAAGAAGTTTCATACAATGCTTCTGTGTAGTTTATATTTGAACATATTCTTTTTTCCACTATTACCCTCTTAGCGCTACGAATGTCCAGTTGCATTTTCTACAGACAGAGTGTTTCAAAACTGCTCAATCAAAAGTATGGTTTAACTCTGTTAGCTGAATGCTCAGATCAGAAAGAAGTTTCACAGAATGCTTCTGTGTAGTTTATATTTGAATATATTCCTTTTTCCACTACTACGCTCTTAGCGCTCCAAATGTCCAGTTGCATTTTCTACAGAAAGAGTGTTCAGATCTGCTCTATCAAAAGTATGGTTTAACTCTGTTAGCTGAATGCACAGATCAGAAAGAAGTTTCACCGAATGATTCTGTGTAGTTTATATTTGAAGACATTCCGTTTTCCACTATTACCCTCTTAGCGCTCCGAATCTCCACTTGCATTTTCTACAAAAAGAGTGTTTCATAACTGCTCAATCAAAAATATGTTTTATCTCTGTTAACTGAATTTACAGATCAGAAATAGGTTTCACAGAATGCATCTGTGTAGTTTTTATTTGAAGATATTCTTTTTCCCAATGTAGGCCTCTTAGCGCTTAGCATGTCCAATTGCAGTTTCTACAGAAAGAGTGTTTCAGAACGGCTCAATCAAAAGTAAGGTTCAACTCTGTTAGTTGAATGCACAGAACAGAAAGAATTTTCACAGAATGCTACTGTGTAGTTTATATTTGAATATATTCCTTTCTCCACTATTACCCTCTTAGCGCTCCGAATGTCCACTTGCATTTTCTACAGAAAGAGGGTTCAGAACTGCGCAATCAAAAGCATGGTTTAACTCTGTTAGCTTAATGAACATATCAGAAATAAGTTTCACACAATGCTTATGTGTAGTTTTTATTTGAAGGTATTATTTTTCCCAATATAGGCCTCTTAGCGCTCAGAATGTCCAATTGCAGTTTCTACAGAAAGAGAGTTTCAGAAAGGCTCAATAAAAAGTAATGTTCAACTCTGTTAGTTGAATGCACAGAACAGAAAGTAATTTCATACAATGCTTCTGTGTAGTTTATATTTGAACATATTCTTTTTTCCACTATTACCCACTTGGCGCTACGAATGTCCAGTTGCATTTTCTACAGACAGAGTGTTTCAAAACTGCTCAATCAAAAGTATGGTTTAACTCTGTTAGCTGAATGCTCAGATCAGAAAGAAGTTTCACAGAATGCTTCTGTGTAGTTTATATTTGAATATATCCCTTTTTCCACTACTACTCTCTTAGCGCTCCAAATGTCCAGTTGCATTTTCTACAGAAAGAGTGTTCAGATCTGCTCAATCAAAAGTATGGTTTTACTCTGTTAGCTGAATGCACAGATCAGAAAGAAGTTTCACAGAATGATTCTGTGTAGTTTATATTTGGAGACATTCTTTTTTCCACTATTACCCTCTTAGCGCTCCGAATCTCCACTTGCATTTTCTACAGAAAGAGTGTTTCAGAACGGCTCAATCAAAACTAAGGTTCAACTCTTTTAGTTGAACAAACAGAACAGAAAGAAGTTTCACACAATTCTTCTGTGTAGTTTTTATTTGTAGACATTCTTTTTCCCAATATAGGCCTCTTAGCGCTCAGAATGTCCAATTGCAGTTTCTACAGAAAGAGTGTTTCAGAACGGCTCAATCAAAAGTAAGGTTCAACTCTGTTAGTTGAATGCACAGAACAGAAAGGAGTTTCATACAATGCTTCTGTGTAGTTTATATTTGAACATATACTTTTTTCCACTATTACCCACTTAGCGCTACGAATGTCCAGTTGCATTTTCTACAGACAGAGTGTTTCAAAACTGCTCAATCAAAAGTATGGTTTAACTCTGTTAGCTGAATGCTCAGATCAGAAAGAAGTTTCACAGAATGCTTCTGTGTAGTTTATATTTGAATATATTCCATTTTCCACTACTACTCTCTTAGCGCTCCAAATGTCCAGTTGCATTTTCTACAGAAAGAGTGTTCAGATCTGCTCAATCAAAAGTATGGTTTAACTCTGTTAGCTGAATGCACAGATCAGAAAGAAGTTTCACAGAATGATTCTGTGTAGTTTATATTTGGAGACATTCCTTTTTCCACTATTACCGTCTTAGCGCTCCGAATCTCCACTTGCATTTTCTACAAAAAGAGTGTTTCATAACTGCTCAATCAAAAATATGTTTTATCTCTGTTAACTGAATTTACAGATAAGAAATAAGTTTCACAGAATGCATCTGTGTATTTTTTATTTGAAGATATTCTTTTTCCCAATGTATGCCTCTTAGCGCTTAGCATGTCCAATTGCAGTTTCTACAGAAAGAGTGTTTCAGAACGGCTCAATCAAAAGTAAGGTTCAACTCTGTCAGTTGAATGCACAGAACAGAAAGAATTTTCACAGAATGCTACTGTGTAGTTTATATTTGAATATATTCCTTTTTCCACTATTACCCTCTTAGCGCTCCGAATGTCCACTTGCATTTTCTAAAGAAAGAGTGTTCAGAACTGCGCAATCAAAAGTATGGTTTAACTCTGTTAGCTTAATGAACATATCAGAAATAAGTTTCACACAATGCTTCTGTGTAGTTTTTATTTGAAGATATTATTTTTCCCAATATAGGCCTCTTAGCGCTCAGAATGTCCAATTGCAGTTTCTACAGAAAGAGTGTTTCAGAAAGGCTCAATCAAAAGTAACGTTCAACTCTGTTAGTTGAATGCACAGAACAGAAAGAAGTTTCATACAATGCTTCTGTGTAATTTATATTTGAACATATTCTTTTTTCCACTATTACCCACTTAGCGCTACGAATGTCCAGTTGCATTTTCTACAGACAGAGTGTTTCAAAACTGCTCAATCAAAAGTATGGTTTAACTCTGTTAGCTGAATGCTCAGATCAGAAAGAAGTTTCACAGAATGCTTCTGTGTAGTTTATATTTGAATATATTCCTTTTTCCACTACTACACTCTTAGCGCTCCAAATGTCCAGTTGCATTTTCTACAGAAAGAGTGTTCAGATCTGCTCAATCAAAAGTATGGTTTAACTCTGTTAGCTGAATGCACAGATCAGAAAGAAGTTTCACCGAATGATTCTGTGTAGTTTATATTTGAAGACATTCCTTTTTCCACTATTACCCTCTTAGCGCTCCGAATGTCCACTTGCATTTTCTACAGAAAGAGTGTTGGGAACTGCGCAATCAAAAGTATGGTTTAACTCTGTTAGCTTAATGAACATATCAGAAATAAGTTTCACACAATTCTTCTGTGTAGTTTTTATTTGAAGATATTATTTTTCCCAATAGAGGCCTCTTAGCGCTCAGAATGTCCAATTGCAGTTTCTACAGAAAGAGTGTTTCAGAAAGGCTCAATCAAAAGTAAGGTTCAACTCTGTTAGTTGAATGCACAGAACAGAAAGTAGTTTCATACAATGCTTCTGTGTAGTTTATATTTGAACATATTCTTTTTTCCACTATTACCCACTTAGCGCTACGAATGTCCAGTTGCATTTTCTACAGACAGAGTGTTTCAAAACTGCTCAATCAAAAGTATGGTTTAACTCTGTTAGCTGAATGCTCAGATCAGAAAGAAGTTTCACAGAATGCTTCTGTGTAGTTTATATTTGAATATATTCCTTTTTCCACTACTACTCTCTTAGCGCTCCAAATGTCCAGTTGCATTTTCTACAGAAAGAGTGTTCAGATCTGCTCAATCAAAAGTATGGTTTAACTCTGTTAGCTGTATGCACAGATCAGAAAGAAGTTTCACAGAATGATTCTGTGTAGTTTATATTTGAAGACATTCCTTTTTCCACTATTACCCTCTTAGCGCTCCGAATGTCCACTTGCATTTTCTACAGAAAGAGTGTTCAGAACTGCGCAATCAAAAGTATGGTTTAACTCTGTTAGCTTAATGAACATATCAGAAATAAATTTCACACAATGCTTCTGTGTAGTTTTTATTTGAAGATATTATTTTTCCCAATATAGGCCTCTTAGCGCTCAGAATGTCCAATTGCAGTTTCTACAGAAAGAGTGTTTCAGAACGGCTCAATCAAAAGTAAGGTTCAACTCTGTTAGTTGAATGCACAGAACAGAAAGAAGTTTCATACAATGCTTCTGTGTAGTTTATATTTGAACATATTCTTTTTTCCACTATTACCCACTTAGCGCTACGAATGTCCAGTTGCATTTTCTACAGACAGAGTGTTTCAAAACTGCTCAATCAAAAGTATGGTTTAACTCTGTTAGCTGAATGCTCAGATCAGAAAGAAGTTTCACAGAATGCTTCTGTGTAGTTTATATTTGAATATATTCCTTTTTCCACTACTACGCTCTTAGCGCTCCAAATGTCCAGTTGCATTTTCTACAGAAAGAGTGTTCAGATCTGCTCTATCAAAAGTATGGTTTAACTCTGTTAGCTGAATGCACAGATCAGAAAGAAGTTTCACCGAATGATTCTGTGTAGTTTATATTTGAAGACATTCCGTTTTCCACTATTACCCTCTTAGCGCTCCGAATCTCCACTTGCATTTTCTACAAAAAGAGTGTTTCATAACTGCTCAATCAAAAATATGTTTTATCTCTGTTAACTGAATTTACAGATCAGAAATAGGTTTCACAGAATGCATCTGTGTAGTTTTTATTTGAAGATATTCTTTTTCCCAATGTAGGCCTCTTAGCGCTTAGCATGTCCAATTGCAGTTTCTACAGAAAGAGTGTTTCAGAACGGCTCAATCAAAAGTAAGGTTCAACTCTGTTAGTTGAATGCACAGAACAGAAAGAATTTTCACAGAATGCTACTGTGTAGTTTATATTTGAATATATTCCTTTCTCCACTATTACCCTCTTAGCGCTCCGAATGTCCACTTGCATTTTCTACAGAAAGAGGGTTCAGAACTGCGCAATCAAAAGCATGGTTTAACTCTGTTAGCTTAATGAACATATCAGAAATAAGTTTCACACAATGCTTATGTGTAGTTTTTATTTGAAGGTATTATTTTTCCCAATATAGGCCTCTTAGCGCTCAGAATGTCCAATTGCAGTTTCTACAGAAAGAGAGTTTCAGAAAGGCTCAATAAAAAGTAATGTTCAACTCTGTTAGTTGAATGCACAGAACAGAAAGTAATTTCATACAATGCTTCTGTGTAGTTTATATTTGAACATATTCTTTTTTCCACTATTACCCACTTGGCGCTACGAATGTCCAGTTGCATTTTCTACAGACAGAGTGTTTCAAAACTGCTCAATCAAAAGTATGGTTTAACTCTGTTAGCTGAATGCTCAGATCAGAAAGAAGTTTCACAGAATGCTTCTGTGTAGTTTATATTTGAATATATCCCTTTTTCCACTACTACTCTCTTAGCGCTCCAAATGTCCAGTTGCATTTTCTACAGAAAGAGTGTTCAGATCTGCTCAATCAAAAGTATGGTTTTACTCTGTTAGCTGAATGCACAGATCAGAAAGAAGTTTCACAGAATGATTCTGTGTAGTTTATATTTGGAGACATTCTTTTTTCCACTATTACCCTCTTAGCGCTCCGAATCTCCACTTGCATTTTCTACAGAAAGAGTGTTTCAGAACGGCTCAATCAAAACTAAGGTTCAACTCTTTTAGTTGAACAAACAGAACAGAAAGAAGTTTCACACAATTCTTCTGTGTAGTTTTTATTTGTAGACATTCTTTTTCCCAATATAGGCCTCTTAGCGCTCAGAATGTCCAATTGCAGTTTCTACAGAATGAGTGTTTCAGAACGGCTCAATCAAAAGTAAGGTTCAACTCTGTTAGTTGAATGCACAGAACAGAAAGAAGTTTCATACAATGCTTCTGTGTAGTTTATATTTGAACATATTCTTTTTTCCACTATTACCCACTTAGCGCTACGAATGTCAAGTTGCATTTTCTACAGACAGAGTGTTTCAAAACTGCTCAATCAAAAGTATGGTTTAACTCTGTTAGCTGAATTCTCAGATCAGAAAGAAGTTTCACAGAATGCTTCTGTGTAGTTTATATTTGAATATATTCCTTTTTCCACTACTACGCTCTTAGCACTCCAAATGTCCAGTTGCATTTTCTACAGAAAGAGTGTTCAGATCTGCTCAATCAAAAGTATGGTTTAACACTGTTAGCTGAATGCACAGATCAGAAAGAAGTTTCACAGAATGATTCTGTGTAGTTTATATTTGGAGACATTCCTTTTTCCACTATTACCCTCTTAGCGCTCCGAATCTCCACTTGCATTTTCTACAGAAAGAGTGTTTCAGAACGGCTCAATCAAAACTAAGGTTCAACTCTTTTAGTTGAACAAACAGAACAGAAAGAAGTTTCACAGAATGCATCTGTGTAGTTTTTATTTGAAGATATTCTTTTTCCCAATGTAGGCCTCTTAGCGCTTAGCATGTCCAATTGCAGTTTCTACAGAAAGAGTGTTTCAGAACGGCTCAATCAAAAGTAAGGTTCAACTCTGTTAGTTGAATGCACAGAACAGAAAGAAGTTTCATACAATGCTTCTGTGTAGTTTATATTTGAACATATACTTTTTTCCACTATTACCCACTTAGCGCTACGAATGTCCAGTTGCATTTTCTACAGACAGAGTGTTTCAAAACTGCTCAATCAAAAGTATGGTTTAACTCTGTTAGCTGAATGCTCAGATCAGAAAGAAGTTTCACAGAATGCTTCTGTGTAGTTTATATTTGAATATATTCCATTTTCCACTACTACTCTCTTAGCGCTCCAAATGTCCAGTTGCATTTTCTACAGAAAGAGTGTTCAGATCTGCTCAATCAAAAGTATGGTTTAACTCTGTTAGCTGAATGCACAGATCAGAAAGAAGTTTCACAGAATGATTCTGTGTAGTTTATATTTGGAGACATTCCTTTTTCCACTATTACCGTCTTAGCGCTCCGAATCTCCACTTGCATTTTCTACAAAAAGAGTGTTTCATAACTGCTCAATCAAAAATATGTTTTATCTCTGTTAACTGAATTTACAGATAAGAAATAAGTTTCACAGAATGCATCTGTGTAGTTTTTATTTGAAGATATTCTTTTTCCCAATGTATGCCTCTTAGCGCTTAGCATGTCCAATTGCAGTTTCTACAGAAAGAGTGTTTCAGAACGGCTCAATCAAAAGTAAGGTTCAACTCTGTCAGTTGAATGCACAGAACAGAAAGAATTTTCACAGAATGCTACTGTGTAGTTTATATTTGAATATATTCCTTTTTCCACTATTACCCTCTTAGCGCTCCGAATGTCCACTTGCATTTTCTAAAGAAAGAGTGTTCAGAACTGCGCAATCAAAAGTATGGTTTAACTCTGTTAGCTTAATGAACATATCAGAAATAAGTTTCACACAATGCTTCTGTGTAGTTTTTATTTGAAGATATTATTTTTCCCAATATAGGCCTCTTAGCGCTCAGAATGTCCAATTGCAGTTTCTACAGAAAGAGTGTTTCAGAAAGGCTCAATCAAAAGTAAGGTTCAACTCTGTTAGTTGAATGCACAGAACAGAAAGAAGTTTCATACAATGCTTCTGTGTAATTTATATTTGAACATATTCTTTTTTCCACTATTACCCACTTAGCGCTACGAATGTCCAGTTGCATTTTCTACAGACAGAGTGTTTCAAAACTGCTCAATCAAAAGTATGGTTTAACTCTGTTAGCTGAATGCTCAGATCAGAAAGAAGTTTCACAGAATGCTTCTGTGTAGTTTATATTTGAATATATTCCTTTTTCCACTACTACACTCTTAGCGCTCCAAATGTCCAGTTGCATTTTCTACAGAAAGAGTGTTCAGATCTGCTCAATCAAAAGTATGGTTTAACTCTGTTAGCTGAATGCACAGATCAGAAAGAAGTTTCACCGAATGATTCTGTGTAGTTTATATTTGAAGACATTCCTTTTTCCACTATTACCCTCTTAGCGCTCCGAATGTCCACTTGAATTTTCTACAGAAAGAGTGTTGAGAACTGCGCAATCAAAAGTATGGTTTAACTCTGTTAGCTTAATGAACATATCAGAAATAAGTTTCACACAATTCTTCTGTGTAGTTTTTATTTGAAGATATTATTTTTCCCAATAGAGGCCTCTTAGCGCTCAGAATGTCCAATTGCAGTTTCTACAGAAAGAGTGTTTCAGAAAGGCTCAATCAAAAGTAAGGTTCAACTCTGTTAGTTGAATGCACAGAACAGAAAGTAGTTTCATACAATGCTTCTGTGTAGTTTATATTTGAACATATTCTTTTTTCCACTATTACCCACTTAGCGCTACGAATGTCCAGTTGCATTTTCTACAGACAGAGTGTTTCAAAACTGCTCAATCAAAAGTATGGTTTAACTCTGTTAGCTGAATGCTCAGATCAGAAAGAAGTTTCACAGAATGCTTCTGTGTAGTTTATATTTGAATATATCCCTTTTTCCACTACTACTCTCTTAGCGCTCCAAATGTCCAGTTGCATTTTCTACAGAAAGAGTGTTCAGATCTGCTCAATCAAAAGTATGGTTTAACTCTGTTAGCTGAATGCACAGATCAGAAAGAAGTTTCACAGAATGATTCTGTGTAGTTTATATTTGGAGACATTCCTTTTTCCACTATTACCGTCTTAGCGCTCCGAATCTCCACTTGCATTTCCTACAAAAAGAGTGTTTCATAACTGCTCAATCAAAAATATGTTTTATCTCTGTTAACTGAATTTACAGATAAGAAATAAGTTTCACAGAATGCATCTGTGTAGTTTTTATTTGAAGATATTCTTTTTCCCAATGTATGCCTCTTAGCGCTTAGCATTTCCAATTGCAGTTTCTACAGAAAGAGTGTTTCAGAACGGCTCAATCAAAAGTAAGGTTCAACTCTGTCAGTTGAATGCACAGAACAGAAAGAATTTTCACAGAATGCTACTGTGTAGTTTATATTTGAATATATTCCTTTTTCCACTATTACCCTCTTAGCGCTCCGAATGTCCACTTGCATTTTCTAAAGAAAGAGTGTTCAGAACTGCGCAATCAAAAGTATGGTTTAACTCTGTTAGCTTAATGAACATATCAGAAATAAGTTTCACACAATGCTTCTGTGTAGTTTTTATTTGAAGATATTATTTTTCCCAATATAGGCCTCTTAGCGCTCAGAATGTCCAATTGCAGTTTCTACAGAAAGAGTGTTTCAGAAAGGCTCAATCAAAAGTAAGGTTCAACTCTGTTAGTTGAATGCACAGAACAGAAAGAAGTTTCATACAATGCTTCTGTGTAATTTATATTTGAACATATTCTTTTTTCCACTATTACCCACTTAGCGCTACGAATGTCCAGTTGCATTTTCTACAGACAGAGTGTTTCAAAACTGCTCAATCAAAAGTATGGTTTAACTCTGTTAGCTGAATGCTCAGATCAGAAAGAAGTTTCACAGAATGCTTCTGTGTAGTTTATATTTGAATATATTCCTTTTTCCACTACTACACTCTTAGCGCTCCAAATGTCCAGTTGCATTTTCTACAGAAAGAGTGTTCAGATCTGCTCAATCAAAAGTATGGTTTAACTCTGTTAGCTGAATGCACAGATCAGAAAGAAGTTTCACCGAATGATTCTGTGTAGTTTATATTTGAAGACATTCCTTTTTCCACTATTACCCTCTTAGCGCTCCGAATGTCCACTTGAATTTTCTACAGAAAGAGTGTTGAGAACTGCGCAATCAAAAGTATGGTTTAACTCTGTTAGCTTAATGAACATATCAGAAATAAGTTTCACACAATTCTTCTGTGTAGTTTTTATTTGAAGATATTATTTTTCCCAATAGAGGCCTCTTAGCGCTCAGAATGTCCAATTGCAGTTTCTACAGAAAGAGTGTTTCAGAAAGGCTCAATCAAAAGTAAGGTTCAACTCTGTTAGTTGAATGCACAGAACAGAAAGTAGTTTCATACAATGCTTCTGTGTAGTTTATATTTGAACATATTCTTTTTTCCACTATTACCCACTTAGCGCTACGAATGTCCAGTTGCATTTTCTACAGACAGAGTGTTTCAAAACTGCTCAATCAAAAGTATGGTTTAACTCTGTTAGCTGAATGCTCAGATCAGAAAGAAGTTTCACAGAATGCTTCTGTGTAGTTTATATTTGAATATATCCCTTTTTCCACTACTACTCTCTTAGCGCTCCAAATGTCCAGTTGCATTTTCTACAGAAAGAGTGTTCAGATCTGCTCAATCAAAAGTATGGTTTTACTCTGTTAGCTGAATGCACAGATCAGAAAGAAGTTTCACAGAATGATTCTGTGTATTTTATATTTGGAGACATTCTTTTTTCCACTATTACCCTCTTAGCGCTCCGAATCTCCACTTGCATTTTCTACAGAAAGAGTGTTTCAGAACGGCTCAATCAAAACTAAGGTTCAACTCTTTTAGTTGAACAAACAGAACAGAAAGAAGTTTCACACAATTCTTCTGTGTAGTTTTTATTTGTAGACATTCTTTTTCCCAATATAGGCCTCTTAGCGCTCAGAATGTCCAATTGCAGTTTCTACAGAAAGAGTGTTTCAGAACGGCTCAATCAAAAGTAAGGTTCAACTCTGTTAGTTGAATGCACAGAACAGAAAGAAGTTTCATAGAATGCTTCTGTGTAGTTTATATTTGAACATATTCTTTTTTCCACTATTACCCACTTAGCGCTACGAATGTCCAGTGGCATTTTCTACAGACAGAGTGTTTCAAAACTGCTCAATCAAAAGTATGGTTTAACTCTGTTAGCTGAATTCTCAGATCAGAAAGAAGTTTCACAGAATGCTTCTGTGTAGTTTATATTTGAATATATTCCTTTTTCCACTACTACGCTCTTAGCGCTCCAAATGTCCAGTTGCATTTTCTACAGAAAGAGTGTTCAGATCTGCTCAATCAAAAGTATGGTTTAACACTGTTAGCTGAATGCACAGATCAGAAAGAAGTTTCACAGAATGATTCTGTGTAGTTTATATTTGGAGACATTCCTTTTTCCACTATTACCCTCTTAGCGCTCCGAATCTCCACTTGCATTTTCTACAGAAAGAGTGTTTCAGAACGGCTCAATCAAAACTAAGGTTCAACTCTTTTAGTTGAACAAACAGAACAGAAAGAAGTTTCACAGAATGCATCTGTGTAGTTTTTATTTGAAGATATTCTTTTTCCCAATGTAGGCCTCTTAGCGCTTAGCATGTCCAATTGCAGTTTCTACAGAAAGAGTGTTTCAGAACGGCTCAATCAAAAGTAAGGTTCAACTCTGTTAGTTGAATGCACAGAACAGAAAGAAGTTTCATACAATGCTTCTGTGTAGTTTATATTTGAACATATACTTTTTTCCACTATTACCCACTTAGCGCTACGAATGTCCAGTTGCATTTTCTACAGACAGAGTGTTTCAAAACTGCTCAATCAAAAGTATGGTTTAACTCTGTTAGCTGAATGCTCAGATCAGAAAGAAGTTTCACAGAATGCTTCTGTGTAGTTTATATTTGAATATATTCCATTTTCCACTACTACTCTCTTAGCGCTCCAAATGTCCAGTTGCATTTTCTACAGAAAGAGTGTTCAGATCTGCTCAATCAAAAGTATGGTTTAACTCTGTTAGCTGAATGCACAGATCAGAAAGAAGTTTCACAGAATGATTCTGTGTAGTTTATATTTGGAGACATTCCTTTTTCCACTATTACCGTCTTAGCGCTCCGAATCTCCACTTGCATTTTCTACAAAAAGAGTGTTTCATAACTGCTCAATCAAAAATATGTTTTATCTCTGTTAACTGAATTTACAGATAAGAAATAAGTTTCACAGAATGCATCTGTGTAGTTTTTATTTGAAGATATTCTTTTTCCCAATGTATGCCTCTTAGCGCTTAGCATGTCCAATTGCAGTTTCTACAGAAAGAGTGTTTCAGAACGGCTCAATCAAAAGTAAGGTTCAACTCTGTCAGTTGAATGCACAGAACAGAAAGAATTTTCACAGAATGCTACTGTGTAGTTTATATATGAATATATTCCTTTTTCCACTATTACCCTCTTAGCGCTCCGAATGTCCACTTGCATTTTCTAAAGAAAGAGTGTTCAGAACTGCGCAATCAAAAGTATGGTTTAACTCTGTTAGCTTAATGAACATATCAGAAATAAGTTTCACACAATGCTTCTGTGTAGTTTTTATTTGAAGATATTATTTTTCCCAATATAGGCCTCTTAGCGCTCAGAATGTCCAATTGCAGTTTCTACAGAAAGAGTGTTTCAGAAAGGCTCAATCAAAAGTAAGGTTCAACTCTGTTAGTTGAATGCACAGAACAGAAAGAAGTTTCATACAATGCTTCTGTGTAATTTATATTTGAACATATTCTTTTTTCCACTATTACCCACTTAGCGCTACGAATGTCCAGTTGCATTTTCTACAGACAGAGTGTTTCAAAACTGCTCAATCAAAAGTATGGTTTAACTCTGTTAGCTGAATGCTCAGATCAGAAAGAAGTTTCACAGAATGCCTCTGTGTAGTTTATATTTGAATATATTCCTTTTTCCACTACTACACTCTTAGCGCTCCAAATGTCCAGTTGCATTTTCTACAGAAAGAGTGTTCAGATCTGCTCAATCAAAAGTATGGTTTAACTCTGTTAGCTGAATGCACAGATCAGAAAGAAGTTTCACCGAATGATTCTGTGTAGTTTATATTTGAAGACATTCCTTTTTCCACTATTACCCTCTTAGCGCTCCGAATCTCCACTTGAATTTTCTACAGAAAGAGTGTTTCAGAACGGCTCAATCAAAACTAAGGTTCAACTCTTTTAGTTGAACAAACAGAACAGAAAGAAGTTTCACACAATTCTTCTGTGTAGTTTTTATTTGTAGACATTCTTTTTCCCAATATAGGCCTCTTAGCGCTCAGAATGTCCAATTGCAGTTTCTACAGAAAGAGTGTTTCAGAACGGCTCAATCAAAAGTAAGGTTCAATTCTGTTAGTTGAATGCACAGAACAGAAAGAAGTTTCATACAATGCTTCTGTGTAGTTCATATTTGAACATATTCTTTTTTCCACTATTACCCACTTAGCGCTACGAATGTCCAGTTGCATTTTCTACAGACAGAGTGTTTCCAAACTGCTCAATCAAAAGTATGGTTTAACTCTGTTAGCTGAATGCTCAGATCAGAAAGAAGTTTCACAGAATGATTCTGTGTAGGTTATATTTGAATATATTCCTTTTTCCACTAATACGCTCTTAGCGCTCCAAATGTCCAGTTGCATTTTCTACAGAAAGAGTGTTCAGATCTGCTCAATCAAAAGTATGGTTTAACTCTGTTAGCTGAATGCACAGATCAGAAAGAAGTTTCACCGAATGATTCTGTGTAGTTTATATTTGAAGACATTCCTTTTTCCACTATTACCCACTCAGTGCTCCGAATCTCCACTTGCATTTTCTACAAAAAGGGTGTTTCATAACTGCTCAATCAAAAATATGTTTTATCTCTGTTAACTGAATTTACAGATCAGAAATAAGTTTCACACAATGCATCTGTGTAGTTTTTATTTGAAGATATTCTTTTTCCCAATGTAGGCCTCTTAGCGCTTAGCATGTCCAATTGCAGTTTCTACAGAAAGAGTGTTTCAGAACGGCTCAATCAAAAGTAAGGTTCAACTCTGTTAGTTGAATGCACAGAACAGAAAGAATTTTCACAGAATGCTACTGTGTAGTTTATATTTGAATATATTCCTTTCTCCACTATTACCCTCTTAGCGCTCCGAATGTCCACTTGCATTTTCTACAGAAAGAGTGTTCTGAACTGCGCAATCAAAAGTATGGTTTAACTCTGTTAGCTTAATGAACATATCAGAAATAAGTTTCACACAATGCTTCTGTGTAGTTTTTATTTGAAGATATTATTTTTCCCAATATAGGCCTCTTAGCGCTCAGAATGTCCAATTGCAGTTTCTACAGAAAGAGTGTTTCAGAACGGCTCAATCAAAAGTAAGGTTCAACTCTGTTAGTTGAATGCACAGAACAGAAAGAAGTTTCATACAATGCTTCTGTGTAGTTTATATTTGAACATATTCTTTTTTCCACTATTACCCACTTAGCGCTACGAATGTCCAGTGGCATTTTCTACAGACAGAGTGTTTCAAAACTGCTCAATCAAAAGTATGGTTTAACTCTGTTAGCTGAATTCTCAGATCAGAAAGGAGTTTCACAGAATGCTTCTGTGTAGTTTATATTTGAATATATTCCTTTTTCCACTACTACGCTCTTAGCGCTCCAAATGTCCAGTTGCATTTTCTACAGAAAGAGTGTTCAGATCTGCTCAATCAAAAGTATGGTTTAACACTGTTAGCTGAATGCACAGATCAGAAAGAAGTTTCACAGAATGATTCTGTGTAGTTTATATTTGGAGACATTCCTTTTTCCACTATTACCCTCTTAGCGCTCCGAATCTCCACTTGCATTTTCTACAGAAAGAGTGTTTCAGAACGGCTCAATCAAAACTAAGGTTCAACTCTTTTAGTTGAACAAACAGAACAGAAAGAAGTTTCACAGAATGCATCTGTGTAGTTTTTATTTGAAGATATTCTTTTTCCCAATGTAGGCCTCTTAGCGCTTAGCATGTCCAATTGCAGTTTCTACAGAAAGAGTGTTTCAGAACGGCTCAATCAAAAGTAAGGTTCAACTCTGTTAGTTGAATGCACAGAACAGAAAGAAGTTTCATACAATGCTTCTGTGTAGTTTATATTTGAACATATACTTTTTTCCACTATTACCCACTTAGCGCTACGAATGTCCAGTTGCATTTTCTACAGACAGAGTGTTTCAAAACTGCTCAATCAAAAGTATGGTTTAACTCTGTTAGCTGAATGCTCAGATCAGAAAGAAGTTTCACAGAATGCTTCTGTGTAGTTTATATTTGAATATATTCCTTTTTCCACTACTACTCTCTTAGCGCTCCAAATGTCCAGTTGCATTTTCTACAGAAAGAGTGTTCAGATCTGCTCAATCAAAAGTATGGTTTAACTCTGTTAGCTGAATGCACAGATAAGAAAGAAGTTTCACAGAATGATTCTGTGTAGTTTATATTTGGAGACATTCCTTTTTCCACTATTACCCTCTTAGCGCTCCGAATCTCCACTTGCATTTTCTACAAAAAGAGTGTTTCATAACTGCTCAATAAAAAATATGTTTTATCTCTGTTAACTGAATTTACAGATCAGAAATAAGTTTCACAGAATGCATCTGTGTAGTTTTTATTTGAAGATATTCTTTTTCCCAATGTAGGCCTGTTAGCGCTTAGCATGTCCAATTGCAGTTTCTACAGAAAGAGTGTTTCAGAACGGCTCAATCAAAAGTAAGGTTCAACTCTGTTAGTTGAATGCACAGAACAGAAAGAAGTTTCATACAATGCTTCTGTGTAGTTTATATTTGAACATATACTTTTTTCCACTATTACCCACTTAGCGCTACGAATGTCCAGTTGCATTTTCTACAGACAGAGTGTTTCAAAACTGCTCAATCAAAAGTATGGTTTAACTCTGTTAGCTGTATGCTCAGATCAGAAAGAAGTTTCACAGAATGCTTCTGTGTAGTTTATATTTGAATATATTCCTTTTTCCACTACTACGCTCTTAGCGCTCCAAAGTCCAGTTGCATTTTCAACAGAAAGAGTGTTCAGATCTGCTCAATCAAAAGTATGGTTTAACTCTGTTAGCTGAATGCACAGATAAGAAAGAGGTTTCACCGAATGATTCTGTGTAGTTTATATTTGAAGACATTCCTTTTTCCACTATTACCCTGTTAGCGCTCCGAATCTCCACTTGCATTTTCTACAAAAAGTGTGTTTCATAACTGCTAAATCAAAAATATGTTTTATCTCTGTTGCCTGAATTTACAGATCAGAAATAAGTTTCACAGAATGCATCTGTGTAGTTTTTATTTGAAGATATTCTTTTTCCCAATGTAGGCCTCTTAGCGCTTAGCATGTCCAATTGCAGTTTCTACAGAAAGAGTGTTTCAGAACGGCTCAATCAAAAGTAAGGTTCAACTCTGTTAGTTGAATGCACAGAACAGAAAGAATTTTCACAGAATGCTACTGTGTAGTTTATATTTGAATATATTCCTTTTTCCACTAATACCCTCTTAGCGCTCCGAATGTCCACTTGCATTTTCTACAGAAAGAGTGTTCAGAACTGCGCAATCAAATTATGGTTTAACTCTGTTAGCTTAATGAACATATCAGAAATAAGTTTCACACAATGCTTCTGTGTAGTTTTTATTTGAAGATATTATTTTTCCCAATAGAGGCCTCTTAGCGCTCAGAATGTCCAATTGCAGTTTCTACAGAAAGAGTGTTTCAGAAAGGCTCAATCAAATGTGAGGTTCAACTCTGTTAGTTGAATGCACAGAACAGAAAGAAGTTTCATACAATGCTTCTGTGTTGTTTATATTTGAACATATTCTTTTTTCCACTATTACCCACTTAGCGCTACGAATGTCCAGTTGCATTTTCTACAGACAGAGTGTTTCAAAACTGCTCAATCAAAAGTATGGTTTAACTCTGTTAGCCGAATGCTCAGATCAGAAAGAAGTTTCACAGAATGCTTCTGTGTAGTTTATATTTGAATATATTCCTTTTTCCACTACTACTCTCTTAGCGCTCCAAATGTCCAGTTGCATTTTCTACAGAAAGAGTGTTCAGATCTGCTCAATCAAAAGTATGGTTTAGCTCTGTTAGCTGAATGCACAGATCAGAAAGAAGTTTCACAGAATGATTCTGTGTAGTTTATATTTGGAGACATTCCTTTTTCCACTATTACCCTCTTAGCGCTCCGAATCTCCACTTGCATTTTCTACAGAAAGAGTGTTTCAGAACGGCTCAATCAAAACTAAGGTTCAACTCTTTTAGTTGAACAAACAGAACAGAAAGAAGATTCACACAATTCTTCTGTGTAGTTTTTATTTGTAGACATTCTTTTTCCCAATATAGGCCTCTTAGCGCTCAGAATGTCCAATTGCAGTTTCTACAGAAAGAGTGTTTCAGAACGGCTCAATCAAAAGTGAGGTTCAACTCTGTTAGTTGAATGCACAGAACAGAAAGAATTTTCACAGAATGCTACTGTGTAGTTTATATTTTAATATATTCCTTTTTCCACTATTACCCTCTTAGCGCTCCGAATGTCCACTTGCATTTTCTACAGAAAGAGTGTTCAGAACTGCGCAATCAAAAGTATGGTTTAACTCTGTTAGCTTAATGAACATATCAGAAATAAGTTTCACACAATGCTTCTGTGTAGTTTTTATTTGAAGATATTATTTTTCCCAATAGAGGCCTCTTAGCGCTCAGAATGTCCAATTGCAGTTTCTACAGAAAGAGTGTTTCAGAAAGGCTCAATCAAAAGTAAGGTTCAACTCTGTGAGTTGAATGCACAGAACAGAAAGAAGTTTCATACAATGCTTCTGTGTAGTTTATATTTGAACATATTCTTTTTTCCACTATTACCCACTTGGCGCTATGAATGTCCAGTTGCATTTTCTACAGACAGAGTGTTTCAAAACTGCTCAATCAAAAGTATGGTTTAACTCTGTTAGCTGAATGCTCAGATCAGAAAGAAGTTTCACAGAATGCTTCTGTGTAGTTTATATTTGAATATATCCCTTTTTCCACTACTAGTCTCTTAGCGCTCCAAATGTCCAGTTGCATTTTCTACAGAAAGAGTGTTCAGATCTGCTCAATCAAAAGTATGGTTTTACTCTGTTAGCTGAATGCACAGATCAGAAAGAAGTTTCACAGAATGATTCTGTGTAGTTTATATTTGGAGACATTCCTTTTTCCACTATTACCCTCTTAGCGCTCCGAATCTCCACTTGCATTTTCTACAGAAAGAGTGTTTCAGAACGGCTCAATCAAAACTAAGGTTCAACTCTTTTAGTTGAACAAACAGAACAGAAAGAAGTTTCACAGAATGCATCTGTGTAGTTTTTATTTGAAGATATTCTTTTTCCCAATGTAGGCCTCTTAGCGCTTAGCATGTCCAATTGCAGTTTCTACAGAAAGAGTGTTTCAGAACGGCTCAATCAAAAGTAAGGTTCAACTCTGTTAGTTGAATGCACAGAACAGAAAGAATTTTCACAGAATGCTACTGTGTAGTTTATATTTGAATACATTCCTTTCTCCACTATTACGTTCTTAGCGCTACGAATGTCCACTTGCATTTTCTACAGAAAGAGTGTTCAGAACAGCGCAATCAAAAGTATGGTTTAACTATGTTAGCTTAATGAACATATCAGAAATAAGTTTCACACAATGCTTCTGTGTAGTTTTTATTTGAAGATATTATTTTTCCCAGTATAGGCCTCTTAGCGCTCAGAATGTTCAATTGCAGTTTATACAGAAAGAGTGTTTCAGAAAGGCTCAATGAAAACTAAGGTTCAACTCTGTTAGTTGAATGCACAGAACAGAAAGAAATTTCAAACAATGCTTCTGTGTAGTTTATATTTGAACATATTCTTTTTTCCACTATTACCCACTTGGCGCTACGAATGTCCAGTTGCATTTTCTACAGACAGAGTGTTTCAAAACTGCTCAATCAAAGTATGGTTTAACTCTGTTAGCTGAATGCTCAGATCAGAAAGAAGTTTCACAGAATGCTTCTGTGTAGTTTATATTTGAATATATTCCTTTTTCCACTACTAATCTCTTAGCGCTCCAAATGTCCAGTTGCATTTTCTACAGAAAGAGTGTTCAGATCTGCTCAATCAAAAGTATGGTTTAACTCTGTTAGCTGAATGCACAGATCAGAAAGAAGTTTCACAGAATGATTCTGTGTAGTTTATATTTGGAGACATTCCTTTTTCCACTATTACCCTCTTAGCGCTCCGAATCTCCACTTGCATTTTCTACAGAAAGAGTGTTTCAGAACGGCTCAATCAAAACTAAATTTCAACACTTTTAGTTGAACAAACAGAACAGAAAGAAGTTTCACACAATTCTTCTGTGTAGTTTTTATTTGTAGACATTCTTTTTCCCAATATAGGCCTCTTAGCGCTCAGAATGTCCAATTCCAGTTTCTACAGAAAGAGTGTTTCAGAACGGCTCAATCAAAATTAAGGTTCAACTCTGTTAGTTGAATGCACAGAACAGAAAGAAGTTTCATACAATGCTTCTGTGTAGTTTATATTTGAACATATTCTTTTTTCCACTATTACCCACTTAGCGCTACGAATGTCCAGTTGCATTTTCTACAGACAGAGTGTTTCAAAACTGCTCAATCAAAAGTATGGTTTTACTCTGTTAGCTGAATGCTCAGATCAGAAAGAAGTTTCACAGAATGCTTCTGTGTAGTTTATATTTGAATATATTCCTTTTTCCACTACTACGCTCTTAGCGCTCCAAATGTCCAGTTGCATTTTCTACAGAAAGAGTGTTCAGATCTGCTCAATCAAAAGTATGGTTTAACTCTGTTAGCTGAATGCACAGATCAGAAAGAAGTTTCACCGAATGATTCTGTGTAGTTTATATTTGAAGACATTCCTTTTTCCACTATTACCCTCTTAGCGCTCCGAATCTCCACTTGCATTTTCTACAAAAAGAGTGTTTCATAACTCCTCAATCAAAAATATGTTTTATCTCTGTAAACTGAATTTACAGATCAGAAATAAGTTTCACAGAATGCATCTGTGTAATTTTTATATGAAGATATTCTTTTTCGCAATGTAGGCCTCTTAGCGCTTAGCATGTCCAATTGCAGTTTCTACAGAAAGAGTGTTTCAGAACGGCTCAATTAAAAGTAAGGTTCAACTCTGTTAGTTGAATGCACAGAACAGAAAGTATTTTCACAGAATGCTACTGCGTAGTTTATATTTGAATATATTCCTTTTTCCACTATTACCCTCTTAGCGCTCCGAATGTCCACTTGCATTTTCTACAGAAAGAGTGTTCAGAACTGCACAATCAAAAGTATGGTTTAACTCTGTTAGATTAATGAACATATCAGAAATAAGTTTCACACAATGCTTCTGTGTAGTTTTTATTTGAAGATATTATTTTTCCCAATAGAGGCCTCTTAGCGCTCAGAATGTCCAATTGCAGTTTCTACAGAAAGAGTGTTTCAGAAAGGCTCAATCAAAAGTAAGGTTCAACTCTTTTAGTTGAATGCACAGAACAGAAAGAAGTTTCATACAATGCTTCTGTGTAGTTTATATTTGAACATATTCTTTTTTCCACTATTAACCACTTAGCGCTACGAATGTCCAGTTGCATTTTCTACAGACAGAGTGTTTCAAAACTGCTCAATCAAAAGTATGGTTTAACTCTGTTAGCTGAATGCACAGATCAGAAATAAGTTTCACAGAATGATTCTGTGTAGTTTATATTTGTAGACATTCCTTTTTCCATTATTACCCTCTTAGCGCTCCGAATCTCCACTTGCATTTTCTACAGAAAGAGTGTTTCAGAACGGCTCAATCAAAACTAAGTTTCAACTCTTTTAGTTGAACAAACAGAACAGAAAGAAGTTTCACACAATTCTTCTGTGTAGTTTTTATTTGTAGACATTCTTTTTCCCAATATAGGCCTCTTAGCGCTCAGAATGTCCAATTGCAGTTTCTACAGAAAGAGTGTTTCAGAACGGCTCAATCAAAAGTAAGGTTCAACTCTGTTAGTTGAATGCACAGAACAGAAAGAAATTTCATACAATGCTTCTGTGTAGTTTATATTTGAAGATATTCTTTTTTCCACTATTACCCACTTGGCGCTACGAATGTCCAGTTGCATTTTCTACAGACAGAGTGTTTCAAAACTGCTCAATCAAAAGTATGGTTTAACTCTGTTAGCTGAATGCTCAGATCAGAAAGAAGTTTCACAGAATGCTTCTGTGTAGTTTATATTTGAATATATTCCTTTTTCCACTACTACTCTCTTAGCGCTCCAAATGTCCAGTTGCATTTTCTACAGAAAGAGTGTTCAGATCTGCTCAATCAAAAGTATGGTTTAACTCTGTTAGCTGAATGCACAGATGAGAAAGAAGTTTCACAGAATGATTCTGTGTAGTTTATATTTGGAGACATTCCTTTTTCCACTATTACCCTCTTAGCGCTCCGAATCTCCACTTGCATTTTCTACAGAAAGAGTGTTTCAGAACGGCTCAATCAAAACTAAATTTCAACACTTTTAGTTGAACAAACAGAACAGAAAGAAGTTTCACACAATTCTTCTGTGTAGTTTTTATTTGTAGACATTCTTTTTCCCAATATAGGCCTCTTAGCGCTCAGAATGTCCAATTCCAGTTTCTACAGAAAGAGTGTTTCAGAACGGCTCAATCAAAATTAAGGTTCAACTCTGTTAGTTGAATGCACAGAACAGAAAGAAGTTTCATACAATGCTTCTGTGTAGTTTATATTTGAACATATTCTTTTTTCCACTATTACCCACTTAGCGCTACGAATGTCCAGTTGCATTTTCTACAGACAGAGTGTTTCAAAACTGCTCAATCAAAAGTATGGTTTTACTCTGTTAGCTGAATGCTCAGATCAGAAAGAAGTTTCACAGAATGCTTCTGTGTAGTTTATATTTGAATATATTCCTTTTTCCACTACTACGCTCTTAGCGCTCCAAATGTCCAGTTGCATTTTCTACAGAAAGAGTGTTCAGATCTGCTCAATCAAAAGTATGGTTTAACTCTGTTAGCTGAATGCACAGATCAGAAAGAAGTTTCACCGAATGATTCTGTGTAGTTTATATTTGAAGACATTCCTTTTTCCACTATTACCCTCTTAGCGCTCCGAATCTCCACTTGCATTTTCTACAAAAAGAGTGTTTCATAACTCCTCAATCAAAAATATGTTTTATCTCTGTAAACTGAATTTACAGATCAGAAATAAGTTTCACAGAATGCATCTGTGTAATTTTTATATGAAGATATTCTTTTTCGCAATGTAGGCCTCTTAGCGCTTAGCATGTCCAATTGCAGTTTCTACAGAAAGAGTGTTTCAGAACGGCTCAATTAAAAGTAAGGTTCAACTCTGTTAGTTGAATGCACAGAACAGAAAGTATTTTCACAGAATGCTACTGCGTAGTTTATATTTGAATATATTCCTTTTTCCACTATTACCCTCTTAGCGCTCCGAATGTCCACTTGCATTTTCTACAGAAAGAGTGTTCAGAACTGCACAATCAAAAGTATGGTTTAACTCTGTTAGATTAATGAACATATCAGAAATAAGTTTCACACAATGCTTCTGTGTAGTTTTTATTTGAAGATATTATTTTTCCCAATAGAGGCCTCTTAGCGCTCAGAATGTCCAATTGCAGTTTCTACAGAAAGAGTGTTTCAGAAAGGCTCAATCAAAAGTAAGGTTCAACTCTTTTAGTTGAATGCACAGAACAGAAAGAAGTTTCATACAATGCTTCTGTGTAGTTTATATTTGAACATATTCTTTTTTCCACTATTACCCACTTAGCGCTACGAATGTCCAGTTGCATTTTCTACAGACAGAGTGTTTCAAAACTGCTCAATCAAAAGTATGGTTTAACTCTGTTAGCTGAATGCACAGATCAGAAATAAGTTTCACAGAATGATTCTGTGTAGTTTATATTTGTAGACATTCCTTTTTCCATTATTACCCTCTTAGCGCTCCGAATCTCCACTTGCATTTTCTACAGAAAGAGTGTTTCAGAACGGCTCAATCAAAACTAAGTTTCAACTCTTTTAGTTGAACAAACAGAACAGAAAGAAGTTTCACACAATTCTTCTGTGTAGTTTTTATTTGTAGACATTCTTTTTCCCAATATAGGCCTCTTAGCGCTCAGAATGTCCAATTGCAGTTTCTACAGAAAGAGTGTTTCAGAACGGCTCAATCAAAAGTAAGGTTCAACTCTGTTAGTTGAATGCACAGAACAGAAAGAAATTTCATACAATGCTTCTGTGTAGTTTATATTTGAAGATATTCTTTTTTCCACTATTACCCACTTGGCGCTACGAATGTCCAGTTGCATTTTCTACAGACAGAGTGTTTCAAAACTGCTCAATCAAAAGTATGGTTTAACTCTGTTAGCTGAATGCTCAGATCAGAAAGAAGTTTCACAGAATGCTTCTGTGTAGTTTATATTTGAATATATTCCTTTTTCCACTACTACTCTCTTAGCGCTCCAAATGTCCAGTTGCATTTTCTACAGAAAGAGTGTTCAGATCTGCTCAATCAAAAGTATGGTTTAACTCTGTTAGCTGAATGCACAGATCAGAAAGAAGTTTCACAGAATGATTCTGTGTAGTTTATATTTGGAGACATTCCTTTTTCCACTATTACCCTCTTAGCGCTCCGAATCTCCACTTGCATTTTCTACAGAAAGAGTGTTTCAGAACGGCTCAATCAAAACTAAGGTTCAACTCTTTTAGTTGAACAAACAGAACAGAAAGAAGTTTCACACAATTCTTCTGTGTAGTTTTTATTTGTAGACATTCTTTTTCCCAATATAGGCCTCTTAGCGCTCAGAATGTCCAATTGCAGTTTCTACAGAAACAGTGTTTCAGAACGGCTCAATCAAAAGTAAGCTTCAACTCTGTTAGTTGAATGTACAGAACAGAAAGAAGTTTCATACAATGCTTCTGTGTAGTTTATATTTGAACATATTCTTTTTTCCTCTATTACCCACTTAGCGCTACGAATGTCCAGTTGCATTTTCTACAGACAGAGTGTTTCAAAACTGCTCAATCAAATGTATGGTTTAACTCTGTTTGCTGAATGCTCAGATCAGAAAGAAGTTTCACAGAATGCTTCTGTGTAGTTCATATTTGAATATATTCCTTTTTCCACTACTACGCTCTTAGCGCTCCAAATGTCCAGTTGCATTTTCTACAGAAAGAGTGTTCAGATCTGCTCAATCAAAAGTATGGTTTAACTCTGTTAGCTGCATGCACAGATCAGAAAGAAGTTTCACCGAATGATTCTGTGTAGTTTATATTTGAAGACATTCCTTTTTCCACTATTACCCTCTTAGCGCTCCGAATCTCCACTTGCATTTTCTACAAAAAGAGTGTTTCATAACTGCTCAATCAAAAATATGTTTTATCTCTGTTTACTGAATTTACAGATCAGAAATAAGTTTCACAGAATGCATCTGTGTAGTTTTTATTTGAAGATATTCTTTTTCCCAATGTATGCCTCTTAGCGCTTAGCATGTCCAATTGCAGTTTCTACAGAAAGAGTGTTTCACAACGGCTCAATCAAAAGTAAGGTTCAACTCTGTTAGTTGAATGCACAGAACAGAAAGAATTTTCACAGAATGCTACGTGTAGTTTATATTTGAATATATTCCTTTCTCCACAATTACCCTCTTAGCGCTCCGAATGTCCACTTGCATATTCTACAGAAAGAGTGTTCAGAACTGCGCAATCAAAAGTATGGTTTAACTCTGTTAGCTTAATGAACATATCAGAAATAAGTTTCACACAATGCTTCTGTGTAGTTTTTATTTGAAGATATTATTTTTCCCAATATAGGCCTCTTAGCGCTCAGAATCTCCAATTGCAGCTTCTACAGAAAGAGTGTTTCAGAAAGGCTCAATCAAAAGTAAGGTTCAACTCTGTTAGTTGAATGCACAGAACAGAAGGAAATTTCATACAATGCTTCTGTGTAGTTTATATTTGAAGATATTCTTTTTTCCACTATTACCCACTTGGCGCTACGAATGTCCAGTTGCATTTTCTACAGACAGAGTGTTTCAAAACTGCTCAATCAAAAGTATGGTTTATCTCTGTTAGCTGAATGCTCAGATCAGAAAAAAGTTTCACAGAATGCTTCTGTGTAGTTTATATTTGAATATATTCCTTTTTCCACTACTACTCTCTTAGCGCTCCAAATGTCCAGTTGCATTTTCTACAGAAAGAGTGTTCAGATCTGCTCAATCAAAAGTATGGTTTAACTCTGTTAGATGAATGCACAGATCAGAAAGAAGTTTCACAGAATGATTCTGTGTAGTTTATATTTGGAGACATTCCTTTTTCCACTATTACCCTCTTAGCGCTCCGAATCTCCACTTGCATTTTCTACAGAAAGAGTGTTTCAGAACGGCTCAATCAAAATTAAGGTTCAACTCTTTTAGTTGAACAAACAGAACAGAAAGAAGTTTCACACAATTCTTCTGTGTAGTTTTTATTTGTAGACATTCTTTTTCCCAATATAGGCCTCTTAGCGCTCAGAATGTCCAATTGCAGTTGCTACAGAAAGAGTGTTTCAGAACGGCTCAATCAAAAGTAAGGTTCAACTCTGTTAGTTGAATGCACAGAACAGAAAGAAGTTTCATACAATGCTTCTGTGTAGTTTATATTTGAACATATTCTTTTTTCCTCTATTACCCACTTAGCGCTACGAATGTCCAGTTGCATTTTCTACAGACAGAGTGTTTCAAAACTGCTCAATCAAAAGTATGGTTTAACTCTGTTAGCTGAATGCTCAGATCAGAAAGAAGTTTCACAGAATGCTTCTGTGTAGTTTATATTTGAATATATTCCTTTTTCCACTACTACGCTCTTAGCGCTCCAAATGTCCAGTTGCATTTTCTACAGAAAGAATGTTCAGATCTGCTCAATCAAAAGTATGGTTTAACTCTGTTAGCTGAATGCACAGATCAGAAAGAAGTTTCACCGAATGATTCTGTGTAGTTTATATTTGAAGACATTCCTTTTTCCACTATTACCCTCTTAGCGCTCCGAATCTCCACTTGCATTTTCTACAGAAAGAGTGTTTCAGAACGGCTCAATCAAAACTAAGGTTCAACTCTTTTAGTTGAACAAACAGAACAGAAAGAAGTTTCACAAAATTCTTCTGTGTACTTTTTATTTGTAGACATTCTTTTTCCCAATATAGGCCTCTTAGCGCTCAGAATGTCCAATTGCAGTTTCTACAGAAAGAGTGTTTCAGAACGGCTCAATCAAAAGTAAGGTTCAACTCTGTTAGTTGAATGCACAGAACAGAAAGAAGTTTCATACAATGCTTCTGTGTAGTTTATATTTGAACATATTCTTTTTTCCACTATTACCCACTTAGCGCTACGAATGTCCAGTTGCATTTTCTACAGACAGAGTGTTTCAAAACTGCTCAATCAAAAGTATGGTTTAACTCTGTTAGCTGTATGCTCAGATCAGAAAGAGGTTTCACAGAATGCTTCTGTGTAGTTTATATTTGAATATATTCCTTTTTCCACTACTACGCTCTTAGCGCTCCAAATGTCCAGTTGCATTTTCAACAGAAAGAGTGTTCAGATCTGCTCAATCAAAAAATGGTTTAACTCTGTTAGCTGAATGCACAGATCAGAAAGAAGTTTCACCGAATGATTCTGTGTAGTTTATATTTGAAGACATTCCTTTTTCCACTATTACCCTCTTAGCGCTCCGAATCTCCACTTGCATTTTCTACGAAAAGAGTGTTTCATAACTGCTCAATCAAAAATATGTTTTATCTCTGTTAACTGAATTTACAGATCAGAAATAAGTTTCACAGAATGCATCTGTATAGTTTTTATTTGAAGATGTTCTTTTTCCCAATGTAGGCCTCTTAGCGCTTAGCATGTCCAATTGCAGTTTCTACAGAAAGAGTGTTTCAGAACGGCTCAATCAAAAGTAAGGTTCAACTCTGTTAGTTGAATGCACAGAACAGAAAGAATTTTCACAGAATGCTACTGTGTAGTTTATATTTGAATATATTCCTTTTTCCACTATTACCCTCTTAGCGCTCTGAATGTCCACTTGCATTTTCTACAGAAAGAGTGTTCAGAACTGCGCAATCAAAAGTATGGTTTAACTCTGTTAGCTTAATGAACATATCAGAAATAAGTTTCACACAATGCTTCTGTGTAGTTTTCATTTGAAGATATTATTTTTCCCAATAGAGGCCTCTTAGCGCTCAGAATGTCCAATTGCAGTTTCTACAGAGAGAGTGTTTCATAAAGGCTCAATCAAATGTAAGGTTCAACTCTGTTAGTTGAATGCACAGAACAGAAAGAAGTTTCATACAATGCTTCTGTGTAGTTTATATTTGAACATATTCTTTTTTCCACTATTACCCACTTAGCGCTACGAATGTCGAGTTGCATTTTCTACAGACAGAGTGTTTCAAAACTGCTCAATCAAAAGTATGGTTTAACTCTGTTAGCTGAATGCTCAGATCAGAAAGAAGTTTCACAGAATGCTTCTGTGTAGTTTATATTTGAATATATTCCTTTTTCCACTAATACGCTCTTAGCGTTCCAAATGTCCAGTTGCATTTTCAACAGAAAGAGTGTTCAGATCTGCTAAATCAAAAGTATGGTTTAACTCTGTTAGCTGCATGCACAGATCAGAAAGAAGATTCACCGAATGATTCTGTGTAGTTTATATTTGAAGACATTCCTTTTTCCACTATTACCCTCTTAGCGCTCCGAATCTCCACTTGCATTTTCTACAAAAAGAGTGTTTCATAACTGCTCAATCAAAAATATGTTTTATCTCTGTTAACTGAATTTACAAATCAGAAATAAGTTTCACAGAATGCATCTGTGTAGTTTTTATTTGAAGATATTCTTTTTCCCAATGTAGGCCTCTTAGCGCTTAGCATGTCCAATTGCAGTTTCTACAGAAAGAGTGTTTCAGAACGGCTCAATCAAAAGTAAGGTTCAACTCTGTTAGTTGAATGCACAGAACAGAAAGAATTTTCACAGAATGCTACTGTGTAGTTTATATTTGAATATATTCCTTTTTCCACTATTACCCTCTTAGCGCTCCGAATGTCCACTTGCATTTTCTACAGAAAGAGTGATCAGAACTGCGCAATCAAAAGTATGGTTTAACTCTGATAGCTTAATGAACATATCAGAAATAAGTTTCCCACAATGCTTCTGTGTAGTTTTTATTTGAAGATATTATTTTTCCCAATAGAGGCCTCTTAGCGCTCAGAATGTCCAATTGCAGTTTCTACAGAAAGAGTGTTTCAGAAAGGCTCAATCAAAAGTAAGGTTCAACTCTGTTAGTTGAATGCACAGAACAGAAGGATGTTTCATACAATGCTTCTGTGTAGTTTATATTTGAACATATTCTTTTTTCCACTATTATCCACTTAGCGCTACGAATGTCCAGTTGCATTTTCTACAGACAGAATGTTTCAAAACTGCTCAATCAAAAGTATGGTTTAACTCTGTTAGCTGAATGCTCAGATCAGAAAGAAGTTTCACAGAATGCTTCTGTGTAGTTTATATTTGAATATATTCCTTTTTCCACTACTACTCTCTTAGCGCTCCAAATGTCCAGTTGCATTTTCTACAGAAAGAGTGTTCAGATCTGCTCAATCAAAAGTATGGTTTAACTCTGTTAGCTGAATGCACAGATCAGAAAGAAGTTTCACAGAATGATTCTGTGTAGTTTATATTTGGAGACATTCCTTTTTCCACTATTACCCTCTTAGCGCTCCGAATCTCCACTTACATTTTCTACAGAAAGAGTGTTTCAGAACGGCTCAATCAAAACTAAGGTTCAACTCTTTTAGTTGAACAAACAGAACAGAAAGAAGTTTCACACAATTCTTCTGTGTAGTTTTTATTTGTAGACATTCTTTTTCCCAATATAGGCCTCTTAGCGCTCAGAATGTCCAATTGCAGTTTCTACAGAAAGAGTGTTTCAGAACGGCTCAATCAAAAGTAAGCTTCAACTCTGTTAGTTGAATGTACAGAACAGAAAGAAGTTTCATACAATGCTTCTGTGTAGTTTATATTTGAACATATTCTTTTTTCCTCTATTACCCACTTAGCGCTACGAATGTCAAGTTGCATTTTCTACAGACAGAGTGTTTCAAAACTGCTCAATCAAAAGTATGGTTTAACTCTGTTTGCTGAATGCTCAGATCAGAAAGAAGTTTCACAGAATGGTTCTGTGTAGTTTATATTTGAATATATTCCTTTTTCCACTACTACGCTCTTAGCGCTCCAAATGTCCAGTTGCATTTTCTACAGAAAGAGTGTTCAGATCTGCTCAATCAAAAGTATGGTTTAACTCTGTTAGCTGAATGCACAGATCAGAAAGAAGTTTCACCGAATGATTCTGTGTAGTTTATATTTGAAGACATTCTTTTTTCCACTATTACCCACTTAGCGCTCCGAATCTCCACTTGCATTTTCTACAAAAAGAGTGTTTCATAACTGCTCAATCAAAAATATGTTTTATCTCTGTTTACTGAATTTACAGATCAGAAATAAGTTTCACAGAATGCATCTGTGTAGTTTTTATTTGAAGATATTCTTTTTCCCAATGTAGGCCTCTTAGCGCTTAGCATGTCCAATTGCAGTTTCTACAGAAAGAGTGTTTCAGAACGGCTCAATGAAAAGTAAGGTTCAACTCTGTTAGTTGAATGCACAGAACAGAAAGAATTTTCACAGAATGCTGCTGTGTAGTTTATATTTGAATATATTCCTTTTTCCACTATTACCCTCTTAGCGCTCCGAATGTGCACTTGCATTTTCTACAGAAAGAGTGTTCAGAACTACGCAATCAAAAGTATGGTTTAACTCTGTTAGCTTAATGAACATATCAGAAATAAGTTTCACACAATGCTTCTGTGTAGTTTTTATTTGAAGATATTATTTTTCCCAATAGAGGCCTCTTAGCGCTCAGAATGTCCAATTGCAGTTTCTACAGAAAGAGTGTTTCAGAAAGGCTCAATCAAAAGTAAGGTTCAACTCTGTTAGTTGAATGCACAGAACAGAAAGTAGTTTCATACAATGCTTCTGTGTAGTTTATATTTGAACATATTCTTTTTTCCACTATTACCCACTTAGCGCTACGAATGTCCAGTTGCATTTTCTACAGACAGAGTGTTTCAAAACTGCTCAATCAAAAGTATGGTTTAACTCTGTTAGCTGAATGCTCAGATCAGAAAGAAGTTTCACAGAATGCTTCTGTGTAGTTTATATTTGAATATATTCCTTTTTCCACTACTACTCTCTTAGCGTTCCAAATGTCCAGTTGCATTTTCTACAGAAAGAGTGTTCAGATCTGCTCAATCAAAAGTATGGTTTAACTCTGTTAGCTGAATGCACAGATCAGAAAGAAGTTTCACAGAATGATTCTGTGTAGTTTATATTTGGAGACATTCCTTTTTAAACTATTACCCTCTTAGCGCTCCGAATCTCCACTTGCATTTTCTACAGAAAGAGTGTTTCAGAACGGCTCAATCAAAACTAAGGTTCAACTCTTTTAGTTGAACAAACAGAACAGAAAGAAGTTTCACACAATTCTTTTGTGTAGTTTTTATTTGTAGACATTCTTTTTCCCAATATAGGCCTCTTAGCGCTCAGAATGTCCAATTGCAGTTTCTACAGAAAGAGTGTTTCAGAACGGCTCAATCAAAAGTAAGGTTCAACTCTGTTTGTTGAATGCACAGAACAGAAAGAAGTTTCATACAATGCTTCTGTGTAGTTTATATTTGAACATATTCTTTTTTCCACTATTACCCACTTAGCGCTACGAATGTCCAGTTGCATTTTCTACAGACAGAGTGTTTCAAAACTGCTCAATCAAAAGTGTAGTTTAACTCTGTTAGCTGAATGCTCAGATCAGAAAGAAGTTTCACAGAATGCTTCTGTGTAGTTTATATTTGATTATATTCCTTTTTCCACTACTACGCTCTTAGCGCTCCAAATGTCCAGTTGCATTTTCAACAGAAAGAGTGTTCAGATCTGCTCAATCAAAAGAATGGTTTAACTCTGTTAGCTGAATGCACAGATCAGAACGAAGTTTCACCGAATGATTCTGTGTAGTTTATATTTGAAGACATTTCTTTTTCCACTATTACCCTCTTAGCGCTCCGAATCTCCACTTGCATTTTCTACGAAAAGAGTGTTTCATAACTGCTCAATCAAAAATATGTTTTATCTCTGTTAACTGAATTTACAGATCAGAAATAAGTTTCACAGAATGCATCTGTGTAGTTTTTATTTGAAGATATTCTTTTTCCCAATGTAGGCCTCTTAGCGCTTAGCATGTCCAATTGCAGTTTCTACAGAAAGAGTGTTTCAGAACGGCTCAATCAAAAGTAAGTTTCAACTCTGTTAGTTGAATGCACAGAACAGAAAGAATTTTCACAGAATGCTGCTGTGTAGTTTATATTTGAATATATTCCTTTTTCCACTATTACCCTCTTAGCGCTCCGAATGTGCACTTGCATTTTCTACAGAAAGAGTGTTCAGAACTACGCAATCAAAAGTATGGTTTAACTCTGTTAGCTTAATGAACATATCAGAAATAAGTTTCACACAATGCTTCTGTGTAGTTTTTATTTGAAGATATTATTTTTCCCAATAGAGGCCTCTTAGCGCTCAGAATGTCCAATTGCAGTTTCTACAGAAAGAGTGTTTCAGAAAGGCTCAATCAAAAGTAAGGTTCAACTCTGTTAGTTGAATGCACAGAACAGAAAGTAGTTTCATACAATGCTTCTGTGTAGTTTATATTTGAACATATTCTTTTTTCCACTATTACCCACTTAGCGCTACGAATGTCCAGTTGCATTTTCTACAGACAGAGTGTTTCAAAACTGCTCAATCAAAAGTATGGTTTAACTCTGTTAGCTGAATGCTCAGATCCGAAAGAAGTTTCACAGAATGCTTCTGTGTAGTTTATATTTGAATATATTCCTTTTTCCACTACTACTCTCTTAGCGCTCCAAATGTCCAGTTGTATTTTGTACAGAAAGAATGTTCAGATCTGCTCAATCAAAAGTATGGTTTAACTCTGTTAGCTGAATGCACAGATCAGAAAGAAGTTTCACAGAATGATTCTGTGTAGTTTATATTTGGAGACATTCCTTTTTCCACTATTACCCTCTTAGCCCTCCGAATCTCCACTTGCATTTTCTACAGAAAGAGTGTTTCAGAAAGGCTCAATCAAAACTAAGGTTCAACTCTTTTAGTTGAACAAACAGAACAGAAAGAAGTTTCACACAATTCTTTTGTGTAGTTTTTATTTGTAGACATTCTTTTTCCCAATATAGGCCTCTTAGCGCTCAGAATGTCCAATTGCAGTTTCTACAGAAAGAGTGTTTCAGAACGGCTCAATCAAAAGTAAGGTTCAACTCTGTTAGTTGAATGCACAGAACAGAAAGAAGTTTCATACAATGCTTCTGTGTAGTTTATATTTGAACATATTCTTTTTTCCACTATTACCCACTTAGCGCTACGAATGTCCAGTTGCATTTTCTACAGACAGAGTGTTTCAAAACTGCTCAATCAAAAGTGTGGTTTAACTCTGTTAGCTGAATGCTCAGATCAGAAAGAAGTTTCACAGAATGCTTCTGTGTAGTTTATATTTGAATATATTACTTTTTCCACTAATACGCTCTTAGCGCTCCAAATCTCCAGTTGCATTTTCAACCGAAAGAGTGTTCAGATCTGCTCAATCAAAAGTATGGTTTAACTCTGTTAGCTGAATGCACAGATCAGAAAGAAGTTTCACCGAATGATTCTGTGTACTTTATATTTGAAGACATTCCTTTTTCCACTATTACCCACTTAGCGCTCCGAATCTCCACTTGCATTTTCTACAAAAAGAGTGTTTCATAACTGCTCAATCAAAAATATGTTTTATCTCTGTTAACTGAATTTACAAATCAGAAATAAGTTTCACAGAATGCATCTGTGTAGTTTTTATTTGAAGATATTCTTTTTCCCAATGTAGGCCTCTTAGCACTTAGCATGTCCAATTGCAGTTTCTACAGAAAGAGTGTTTCAGAACGGCTCAATCAAAAGTAAGGTTCAACTCTGTTAGTTGAATGCACAGAACAGAAATAATTTTCACAGAATGCTACTGTGTAGTTTATATTTGAATATATCCCTTTTTCCACCATTACCCTCCTAGCGCTCCGAATGTCCACTTGCATTTTCTACAGAAAGAGTGTTCAGAACTGCGTAATCAAAAGTATGGTTTAACTCTGTTAGCTTAATGAACATATCAGAAATAAGTTTCACACAATGCTTCTGTGTAGTTTTTATTTGAAGATATTATTTTTCCCAATAGAGGCCTCTTCGCGCTCAGAATGTCCAATTGCAGTTTCTACAGAAAGAGTGTTTCAGAAAGGCTCAATCAAAAGTAAGGTTCAACTCTGTTAGTTGAATGCAAAGAACAGAAAGAAGTTTCATACAATGCTTCTGTGTAGTTTATATTTGAACATATTCTTTTTTCCACTATTACCCACTTAGCGCTACGAATGTCCAGTTGCATTTTCTACAGACAGAGTGTTTCAAAACTGCTCAATCAAAAGTATGTTTTACTTCTGTTAGCTGAATGCACAGATCAGAAAGAAGTTTCACAGAATGCTTCTGTGTAGTTTATATTTGAATATATTCCTTTTTCCACTACTACTCTCTTAGCGCTCCAAATGTCCAGTTGCATTTTCTACAGAAAGAGTGTTCAGATCTGCTCAATCAAAAGTATGGTTTAACTCTGTTAGCTGAATGCACAGATCAGAAAGAAGTTTCACAGAATGATTCTGTGTAGTTTATATTTGGAGACATTCCTTTTTCCACTATTACCTTCTTAGCGCTCCGAATCTCCACTTGCATTTTCTACAGAAAGAGTGTTTCAGAACGGATCAATCAAAACTAAGGTTCAACTCTTTTAGTTGAACAAACAGAACAGAAAGAAGTTTCACACAATTCTTCTGTGTAGTTTTTATTTGTAGACATTCTTTTTCCCAATATAGGCCTCTTAGCGCTCAGAATGTCCAATTGCAGTTTCTACAGAAAGAGTGTTTCAGAACGGCTCAATCAAAAGTAAGGTTCAACTCTGTTAGTTGAATGCACAGAATAGAAAGAAGTTTCATACAATGCTTCTGTGTAGTTCATATTTGAACATATTCTTTTTTCCACTATTACCCACTTAGCGCTACGAATGTCCAGTTGCATTTTCTACAGACAGAGTGTTTCAAAACTGCTCAATCAAAAGTATGGTTTAACTCTGTTAGCTGAATGCTCAGATCAGAAAGAAGTTTCACAGAATGCTTCTGTGAAGTTTATATTTGAATATATTACTTTTTCCACTACTACGCTCTTAGCGCTCCAAATGTCCAGTTGCATTTTCAACAGAAAGAGTGTTCAGATCTGCTCAATCAAAAGTATGGTTTAACTCTGTTAGCTGAATGCACAGATCAGAAAGAAGTTTCACCGAATGATTCTGTGTAGTTTATATTTGAAGACATTCCTTTTTCCACTATTACCCTCTTAGCGCTCCGAATCTCCACTTGCATTTTCTACAAAAAGAGTGTTTCATAACTGCTCAATCAAAAATATGTTTTATCTCTGTTAACTGAATTTACAGATCAGAAATAAGTTTCACAGAATGCATCTGTGTATTTTTTATTTGAAGATATTCTTTTTCCCAATGTAGGCCTCTTAGCGCTTAGCATGTCCAATTGCAGTTTCTACAGAAAGAGTGTTTCAGAACGGCTCAATCAAAAGTAAGGTTCAACTCTGTTAGTTGAATGCACAGAACAGAAAGAATTTTCACAGAATGCTACTGTGTAGTTTATATTTGAATATATTCCTTTTTCAACTATTACCCTCTTAGCGCTCCGAATGTCCACTTGCATTTTCTACAGAAAGAGTGTTCAGAACTGCGCAATCAAAAGTATGGTTTAACTCTGTTAGCTTAATGAACATATCAGAAATAAGTTTCACACAGTGCTTCTGTGTAGTTTTTATTTGAAGATATTATTTTTCCCAATAGAAGCCTCTTAGCGCTCAGAATGTCCAATTGCAGTTTCTACAGAAAGAGTGTTTCAGAAAGGCTCAATCAAAAGTAAGGTTCAACTCTCTTAGTTGAATGCACAGAACAGAAAGAAGTTTCATACAATGCTTCTGTGTAGTTTATATTTGAAAATATTCTTTTTTCCACTATTACCCACTTAGCGCTACGAATGTGCAGTTGCATTTTCTACAGACAGAGTGTTTCAAAACTGCTCAATCAAAAGCATGGTTTAACTCTGTTAGCTGAATGCTCAGATCAGAAAGAAGTTTCACAGAATGCTTCTGTGTAGTTTATATTTGAATATATTCCTTTTTCCACTACTACGCTCTTAGCGCTCCAAATGTCCAGTTGCATTTTCTACAGAAAGAGTGTTCAGATCTGCTCAATCAAAAGTATGGTTTAACTCTGTTAGCTGAATGCACAGATCAGAAAGAAATTTCACCGAATGATTCTGTGTAGTTTATATTTGAAGACATTCCTTTTTCCACTATTACCCTCTTATCGCTCCGAATCTCCACTTGCATTTTCTACAAAAAGAGTGTTTCATAACTGCTCAATCAAAAATATGTTTTATCTCTGTTAACTGAATTTACAGATCAGAAATAAGTTTCACAGAATGCATCTGTGTAGTTTTTATTTGAAGATATTCTTTTTCCCAATGTAGGCCTCTTAGCGCTTAGCATGTCCAATTGCAGTTTCTACAGAAAGAGTGTTTCAGAACGGCTCAATCAAATGTAAGGTTCAACTCTGTTAGTTGAATGCACAGAACAGAAAGAATTTTCACAGAATGCTACTGTGTAGTTTATATTTGAATATATTCCTTTTTCCACTATTACCCTCTTAGCGCTCCGAATGTCCACTTCAATTTTCTACAGAAAGAGTGTTCAGAACTGCGCAATCAAAAGTATGGTTTAACTCTGTTAGCTTAATGAACATATCAGAAATAAGTTTCACACAATGCTTCTGTGTAGTTTTTATTTGAAGATATTATTTTTCCCAATAGAGGCCTCTTTGCGCTCAGAATGTCCAATTGCAGTTTCTACAGAAAGAGTGTTTCAGAAAGGCTCAATCAAAAGTAAGGTTCAACTCTGTTAGTTGAATGCACAGAACAGAAAGGAGTTTCATACAATGCTTCTGTGTAGTTTATATTTGAACATATTCTTTTTTCCACTATTACCCACTTAGCGCTACGAATGTCCAGTTGCATTTTCTACAGACAGAGTGTTTCAAAACTGCTCAATCAAAAGGATGGTTTAAATCTGTTAGCTGAATGCTCAGATCAGAAAGAAGTTTCACAGAATGCTTCTGTGTAGTTTATATTTGAATATATTCCTTTTTCCACTACTACTCTCTTAGCGCTCCAAATGTCCAGTTTCATTTTCTACAGAAAGAGTGTTCAGATCTCCCCAATCAAAAGTATGGTTTAACTCTGTTAGCTGAATGCACAGATCAGTAAGAAGTTTCACAGAATGATTCTGTGTAATTTATATTTGGAGACATTCCTTTTTCCACTATTACCCTCTTAGCGCTCCGAATCTCCACTTGCATTTTCTACAGAAAGAGTGTTTCAGAACGGCTCAATCAAAACTAAGGTTCAACTCTTTTAGTTGAACAAACAGAACAGAAAGAAGTTTCACACAATTCTTCTGTGTAGTTTTTATTTGTAGACATTCTTTTTCCCAATATAGGCCTCTTAGCGCTCAGAATGTCCAATTGCAGTTTCTACAGAAAGAGTGTTTCAGAACGGCTCAATCAAAAGTAAGGTTCAACTCTGTTAGTTGAATGCACAGAACAGAAAGAATTTTCATACAATGCATCTGTGTAGTTCATATTTGAACATATTCTTTTTTCCACTATTACCCACTTAGCGCTACGAATGTCCAGTTGCATTTTCTACAGACAGAGTGTTTCAAAACTGCTCAATCAAAAGTATGGTTTAACTCTGTTAGCTGAATGCTCAGATCAGAAAGAAGTTTCACAGAATGCTTCTGTGTAGTTTATATTTGAATATATTCCTTTTTCCACTACTACGCTCTTAGCGCTCCTAATGTCCAGTTGCATTTTCTACAGAAAGAGTGTTCAGATCTGCTCAATCAAAAGTATGGTTTAACTCTGTTAGCTGAATGCACAGATCAGAAAGAAGTTTCACCGAATGATTCTGTGTAGTTTATATTTGAAGACATTAATTTTTCCACTATTACCCACTTAGCGCTCCGAATCTCCACTTGCATTTTCTACAAAAACAGTGTTTGATAACTGCTCAAACAAAAATATGTTTTATCTCTGTTAACTGAATTTACAGATCAGAAATAAGTTTCACAGAATGCATCTGTGTAGTTTTTATTTGAAGATATTCTTTTTCCCAATGTAGGCCTCTTAGCGCTTAGCATGTCCAATTGCAGTTTCTACAGAACGAGTGTTTCAGAACGGCTCAATCAAAAGTAAGGTTCAACTCTCTTAGTTGAATGCACAGAACAGAAAGAATTTTCACAGAATGCTACTGTGTAGTTTATATTTGAATATATTCCTTTTTCCACTATTACCCTCTTAGCGCTCCGAATGTGCACTTGCATTTTCTACAGAAAGAGAGTTCAGAACTGCGCAATCAAAAGTATGGTTTAACTCTGTTAGCTTAATGAACATATCAGAAATAAGTTTCACACAATTCCTCTGTGTAGTTTTTATTTGAAGATATTATTTTTCCCAATAGAGGCCTCTTCGCGCTCAGAATGTCCAATTGCAGTTTCTACAGAAAGAGTGTTTCAGAAAGGCTCATTCAAAAGTAAGGTTCAACTCTGTTAGTTCAATGCACAGAACAGAAAGAAGTTTCATACAATGCTTCTGTGTAGTTTATATTTGAACATATTCTTTTTTCCACTATTACCCACTTAGCGCTACGAATGTCCAGTTGCATTTTCTACAGACAGAGTGTTTCAAAACTGCTCAATCAAAAGTATGGTTTACCTCTGTTAGCTGAATGCACAGATCAGAAAGAAGTTTCACAGAATGCTTCTGTGTAGTTTATATTTGAATATATTCCTTTTTCCACTACTACTCTCTTAGCGCTCCAAATGTCCAGTTGCATTTTCTACAGAAAGAGTGTTCAGATCTCCCCAATCAAAAGTATGGTTTAACTCTGTTAGCTGAATGCACAGATCAGTAAGAAGTTTCACAGAATGATTCTGTGTAATTTATATTTGGAGACATTCCTTTTTCCACTATTACCCTCTTAGCGCTCCGAATCTCCACTTGCATTTTCTACAGAAAGAGTGTTTCAGAACGGCTCAATCAAAACTAAGGTTCAACTCTTTTAGTTGAACAAACAGAACAGAAAGAAGTTTCACACAATTCTTCTGTGTAGTTTTTATTTGTAGACATTCTTTTTCCCAATATAGGCCTCTTAGCGCTCAGAATGTCCAATTGCAGTTTCTACAGAAAGAGTGTTTCAGAACGGCTCAATCAAAAGTAAGGTTCAACTCTGTTAGTTGAATGCACAGAACAGAAAGAAGTTTCATACAATGCTTCTGTGTAGTTCATATTTGAACATATTCTTTTTTCCACTATTACCCACTTAGCGCTACGAATGTCCAGTTGCATTTTCTACAGACAGAGTGTTTCAAAACTGCTCAATCAAAAGTATGGTTTAACTCTGTTAGCTGAATGCTCAGATCAGAAAGAAGTTTCACAGAATGCTTCTGTGTAGTTTATATTTGAATATATTCCTTTTTCCACTACTACGCTCTTAGCGCTCCTAATGTCCAGTTGCATTTTCTACAGAAAGAGTGTTCAGATCTGCTCAATCAAAAGTATGGTTTAACTCTGTTAGCTGAATGCACAGATCAGAAAGAAGTTTCACCGAATGATTCTGTGTAGTTTATATTTGAAGACATTCCTTTTTCCACTATTACCCACTTAGCGCTCCGAATCTCCACTTGCATTTTCTACAAAAAGAGTGTTTCATAACTGCTCAAACAAAAATATGTTTTATCTCTGTTAACTGAATTTACAGATCAGAAATAAGTTTCACAGAATGCATCTGTGTATTTTTTATTTGAAGATATTCTTTTTCCCAATGTAGGCCTCTTAGCGCTTAGCATGTCCAATTGCAGTTTCTACAGAAAGAGTGTTTCAGAATGGCTCAATCAAAAGTAAGGTTCAACTCTGTTAGTTGAATGCACAGAACAGAAAGAATTTTCACAGAATGCTACTGTGTAGTTTATATTTGAATATATTCCTTTTTCAACTATTACCCTCTTAGCGCTCCGAATGTCCACTTGCATTTTCTACAGAAAGAGTGTTCAGAACTGCGCAATCAAAAGTATGGTTTAACTCTGTTAGCTTAATGAACATATCAGAAATAAGTTTCACACAGTGCTTCTGTGTAGTTTTTATTTGAAGATATTATTTTTCCCAATAGAAGCCCCTTAGCGCTCAGAATTTCCAATTGCAGTTTCTACAGAAAGAGTGTTTCAGAAAGGCTCAATCAAAAGTAAGGTTCAACTCTCTTAGTTGAATGCACAGAACAGAAAGAAGTTTCATACAATGCTTCTGTGTAGTTTATATTTGAAAATATTCTTTTTTCCACTATTACCCACTTAGCGCTACGAATGTGCAGTTGCATTTTCTACAGACAGAGTTTTTCAAAACTGCTCAATCAAAAGCATGGTTTAACTCTGTTAGCTGAATGCTCAGATCAGAAAGAAGTTTCACAGAATGCTTCTGTGTAGTTTATATTTGAATATATTCCTTTTTCCACTACTACGCTCTTAGCGCTCCAAATGTCCAGTTGCATTTTCTACAGAAAGAGTGTTCAGATCTGCTCAATCAAAAGTATGGTTTAACTCTGTTAGCTGAATGCACAGATCAGAAAGAAATTTCACCGAATGATTCTGTGTAGTTTATATTTGAAGACATTCCTTTTTCCACTATTACCCTCTTAGCGCTCCGAATCTCCACTTGCATTTTCTACAAAAAGAGTGTTTCATAACTGCTCAATCAAAAATATGTTTTATCTCTGTTAACTGAATTTACAGATCAGAAATAAGTTTCACAGAATGCATCTGTGTAGTTTTTATTTGAAGATATTCTTTTTCCCAATGTAGGCCTCTTAGCGCTTAGCATGTCCAATTGCAGTTTCTACAGAAAGAGTGTTTCAGAACGGCTCAATCAAAAGTAAGGTTCAACTCTGTTAGTTGAATGCACAGAACAGAAAGAATTTTCACAGAATGCTACTGTGTAGTTTATATTTGAATATATTCCTTTTTCAACTATTACCCTCTTAGCGCTCCGAATGTCCACTTGCATTTTCTACAGAAAGAGTGTTCAGAACTGCGCAATCAAAAGTATGGTTTAACTCTGTTAGCTTAATGAACATATCAGAAATAAGTTTCACACAGTGCTTCTGTGTAGTTTTTATTTGAAGATATTATTTTTCCCAATAGAAGCCTCTTAGCGCTCAGAATGTCCAATTGCAGTTTCTACAGAAAGAGTGTTTCAGAAAGGCTCAATCAAAAGTAAGGTTCAACTCTCTTAGTTGAATGCACAGAACAGAAAGAAGTTTCATACAATGCTTCTGTGTAGTTTATATTTGAAAATATTCTTTTTTCCACTATTACCCACTTAGCGCTACGAATGTGCAGTTGCATTTTCTACAGACAGAGTGTTTCAAAACTGCTCAATCAAAAGCATGGTTTAACTCTGTTAGCTGAATGCTCAGATCAGAAAGAAGTTTCACAGAATGCTTCTGTGTAGTTTATATTTGAATATATTCCTTTTTCCACTACTACGCTCTTAGCGCTCCAAATGTCCAGTTGCATTTTCTACAGAAAGAGTGTTCAGATCTGCTCAATCAAAAGTATGGTTTAACTCTGTTAGCTGAATGCACAGATCAGAAAGAAATTTCACCGAATGATTCTGTGTAGTTTATATTTGAAGACATTCCTTTTTCCACTATTACCCTCTTAGCGCTCCGAATCTCCACTTGCATTTTCTACAAAAAGAGTGTTTCATAACTGCTCAATCAAAAATATGTTTTATCTCTGTTAACTGAATTTACAGATCAGAAATAAGTTTCACAGAATGCATCTGTGTAGTTTTTATTTGAATATATTCTTTTTCCCAATGTAGGCCTCTTAGCGCTTAGCATGTCCAATTGCAGTTTCTACAGAAAGAGTGTTTCAGAACGGCTCAATCAAAAGTAAGGTTCAACTCTGTTAGTTGAATGCACAGAACAGAAAGAATTTTCACAGAATGCTACTGTGTAGTTTATATTTGAATATATTCCTTTTTCAACTATTACCCTCTTAGCGCTCCGAATGTCCACTTGCATTTTCTACAGAAAGAGTGTTCAGAACTGCGCAATCAAAAGTATGGTTTAACTCTGTTAGCTTAATGAACATATCAGAAATAAGTTTCACACAGTGCTTCTGTGTAGTTTTTATTTGAAGATATTATTTTTCCCAATAGAAGCCTCTTAGCGCTCAGAATGTCCAATTGCAGTTTCTACAGAAAGAGTGTTTCAGAAAGGCTCAATCAAAAGTAAGGTTCAACTCTCTTAGTTGAATGCACAGAACAGAAAGAAGTTTCATACAATGCTTCTGTGTAGTTTATATTTGAAAATATTCTTTTTTCCACTATTACCCACTTAGCGCTACGAATGTGCAGTTGCATTTTCTACAGACAGAGTGTTTCAAAACTGCTCAATCAAAAGCATGGTTTAACTCTGTTAGCTGAATGCTCAGATCAGAAAGAAGTTTCACAGAATGCTTCTGTGTAGTTTATATTTGAATATATTCCTTTTTCCACTACTACGCTCTTAGCGCTCCAAATGTCCAGTTGCATTTTCTACAGAAAGAGTGTTCAGATCTGCTCAATCAAAAGTATGGTTTAACTCTGTTAGCTGAATGCACAGATCAGAAAGAAGTTTCACCGAATGATTCTGTGTAGTTTATATTTGAAGACATTCCTTTTTCCACTATTACCCACTTAGCGCTCCGAATCTCCACTTGCATTTTCTACAAAAAGAGTGTTTCATAACTGCTCAAACAAAAATATGTTTTATCTCTGTTAACTGAATTTACAGATCAGAAATAAGTTTCACAGAATGCATCTGTGTATTTTTTATTTGAAGATATTCTTTTTCCCAATGTAGGCCTCTTAGCGCTTAGCATGTCCAATTGCAGTTTCTACAGAAAGAGTGTTTCAGAATGGCTCAATCAAAAGTAAGGTTCAACTCTGTTAGTTGAATGCACAGAACAGAAAGAATTTTCACAGAATGCTACTGTGTAGTTTATATTTGAATATATTCCTTTTTCAACTATTACCCTCTTAGCGCTCCGAATGTCCACTTGCATTTTCTACAGAAAGAGTGTTCAGAACTGCGCAATCAAAAGTATGGTTTAACTCTGTTAGCTTAATGAACATATCAGAAATAAGTTTCACACAGTGCTTCTGTGTAGTTTTTATTTGAAGATATTATTTTTCCCAATAGAAGCCCCTTAGCGCTCAGAATGTCCAATTGCAGTTTCTACAGAAAGAGTGTTTCAGAAAGGCTCAATCAAAAGTAAGGTTCAACTCTCTTAGTTGAATGCACAGAACAGAAAGAAGTTTCATACAATGCTTCTGTGTAGTTTATATTTGAAAATATTCTTTTTTCCACTATTACCCACTTAGCGCTACGAATGTGCAGTTGCATTTTCTACAGACAGAGTTTTTCAAAACTGCTCAATCAAAAGCATGGTTTAACTCTGTTAGCTGAATGCTCAGATCAGAAAGAAGTTTCACAGAATGCTTCTGTGTAGTTTATATTTGAATATATTCCTTTTTCCACTACTACGCTCTTAGCGCTCCAAATGTCCAGTTGCATTTTCTACAGAAAGAGTGTTCAGATCTGCTCAATCAAAAGTATGGTTTAACTCTGTTAGCTGAATGCACAGATCAGAAAGAAATTTCACCGAATCATTCTGTGTAGTTTATATTTGAAGACATTCCTTTTTCCACTATTACCCTCTTAGCGCTCCGAATCTCCACTTGCATTTTCTACAAAAAGAGTGTTTCATAACTGCTCAATCAAAAATATGTTTTATCTCTGTTAACTGAATTTACAGATCAGAAATAAGTTTCACAGAATGCATCTGTGTAGTTTTTATTTGAAGATATTCTTTTTCCCAATGTAGGCCTCTTAGCGCTTAGCATGTCCAATTGCAGTTTCTACAGAAAGAGTGTTTCAGAACGGCTCAATCAAAAGTAAGGTTCAACTCTGTTAGTTGAATGCACAGAACAGAAAGAATTTTCACAGAATGCTACTGTGTAGTTTATATTTGAATATATTCCTTTTTCAACTATTACCCTCTTAGCGCTCCGAATGTCCACTTGCATTTTCTACAGAAAGAGTGTTCAGAACTGCGCAATCAAAAGTATGGTTTAACTCTGTTAGCTTAATGAACATATCAGAAATAAGTTTCACACAGTGCTTCTGTGTAGTTTTTATTTGAAGATATTATTTTTCCCAATAGAAGCCTCTTAGCGCTCAGAATGTCCAATTGCAGTTTCTACAGAAAGAGTGTTTCAGAAAGGCTCAATCAAAAGTAAGGTTCAACTCTCTTAGTTGAATGCACAGAACAGAAAGAAGTTTCATACAATGCTTCTGTGAAGTTTATATTTGAAAATATTCTTTTTTCCACTATTACCCACTTAGCGCTACGAATGTGCAGTTGCATTTTCTACAGACAGAGTGTTTCAAAACTGCTCAATCAAAAGCATGGTTTAACTCTGTTAGCTGAATGCTCAGATCAGAAAGAAGTTTCACAGAATGCTTCTGTGTAGTTTATATTTGAATATATTCCTTTTTCCACTACTACGCTCTTAGCGCTCCAAATGTCCAGTTGCATTTTCTACAGAAAGAGTGTTCAGATCTGCTCAATCAAAAGTATGGTTTAACTCTGTTAGCTGAATGCACAGATCAGAAAGAAATTTCACCGAATGATTCTGTGTAGTTTATATTTGAAGACATTCCTTTTTCCACTATTACCCTCTTAGCGCTCCGAATCTCCACTTGCATTTTCTACAAAAAGAGTGTTTCATAACTGCTCAATCAAAAATATGTTTTATCTCTGTTAACTGAATTTACAGATCAGAAATAAGTTTCACAGAATGCATCTGTGTAGTTTTTATTTGAAGATATTCTTTTTCCCAATGTAGGCCTCTTAGCGCTTAGCATGTCCAATTGCAGTTTCTACAGAAAGAGTGTTTCAGAACGGCTCAATCAAAAGTAAGGTTCAACTCTGTTAGTTGAATGCACAGAACAGAAAGAATTTTCACAGAATGCTACTGTGTAGTTTATATTTGAATATATTCCTTTTTCAACTATTACCCTCTTAGCGCTCCGAATGTCCACTTGCATTTTCTACAGAAAGAGTGTTCAGAACTGCGCAATCAAAAGTATGGTTTAACTCTGTTAGCTTAATGAACATATCAGAAATAAGTTTCACACAGTGCTTCTGTGTAGTTTTTATTTGAAGATATTATTTTTCCCAATAGAAGCCTCTTAGCGCTCAGAATGTCCAATTGCAGTTTCTACAGAAAGAGTGTTTCAGAAAGGCTCAATCAAAAGTAAGGTTCAACTCTCTTAGTTGAATGCACAGAACAGAAAGAAGTTTCATACAATGCTTCTGTGTAGTTTATATTTGAAAATATTCTTTTTTCCACTATTACCCACTTAGCGCTACGAATGTGCAGTTGCATTTTCTACAGACAGAGTGTTTCAAAACTGCTCAATCAAAAGCATGGTTTAACTCTGTTAGCTGAATGCTCAGATCAGAAAGAAGTTTCACAGAATGCTTCTGTGTAGTTTATATTTGAATATATTCCTTTTTCCACTACTACGCTCTTAGCGCTCCAAATGTCCAGTTGCATTTTCTACAGAAAGAGTGTTCAGATCTGCTCAATCAAAAGTATGGTTTAACTCTGTTAGCTGAATGCACAGATCAGAAAGAAATTTCACCGAATGATTCTGTGTAGTTTATATTTGAAGACATTCCTTTTTCCACTATTACCCTCTTAGCGCTCCGAATCTCCACTTGCATTTTCTACAAAAAGAGTGTTTCATAACTGCTCAATCAAAAATATGTTTTATCTCTGTTAACTGAATTTACAGATCAGAAATAAGTTTCACAGAATGCATCTGTGTAGTTTTTATTTGAAGATATTCTTTTTCCCAATGTAGGCCTCTTAGCGCTTAGCATGTCCAATTGCAGTTTCTACAGAAAGAGTGTTTCAGAATGGCTCAATCAAAAGTAAGGTTCAACTCTGTTAGTTGAATGCACAGAACAGAAAGAATTTTCACAGAATGCTACTGTGTAGTTTATATTTGAATATATTCCTTTTTCAACTATTACCCTCTTAGCGCTCCGAATGTCCACTTGCATTTTCTACAGAAAGAGTGTTCAGAACTGCGCAATCAAAAGTATGGTTTAACTCTGTTAGCTTAATGAACATATCAGAAATAAGTTTCACACAGTGCTTCTGTGTAGTTTTTATTTGAAGATATTATTTTTCCCAATAGAAGCCCCTTAGCGCTCAGAATGTCCAATTGCAGTTTCTACAGAAAGAGTGTTTCAGAAAGGCTCAATCAAAAGTAAGGTTCAACTCTCTTAGTTGAATGCACAGAACAGAAAGAAGTTTCATACAATGCTTCTGTGTAGTTTATATTTGAAAATATTCTTTTTTCCACTATTACCCACTTAGCGCTACGAATGTGCAGTTGCATTTTCTACAGACAGAGTTTTTCAAAACTGCTCAATCAAAAGCATGGTTTAACTCTGTTAGCTGAATGCTCAGATCAGAAAGAAGTTTCACAGAATGCTTCTGTGTAGTTTATATTTGAATATATTCCTTTTTCCACTACTACGCTCTTAGCGCTCCAAATGTCCAGTTGCATTTTCTACAGAAAGAGTGTTCAGATCTGCTCAATCAAAAGTATGGTTTAACTCTGTTAGCTGAATGCACAGATCAGAAAGAAATTTCACCGAATCATTCTGTGTAGTTTATATTTGAAGACATTCCTTTTTCCACTATTACCCTCTTAGCGCTCCGAATCTCCACTTGCATTTTCTACAAAAAGAGTGTTTCATAACTGCTCAATCAAAAATATGTTTTATCTCTGTTAACTGAATTTACAGATCAGAAATAAGTTTCACAGAATGCATCTGTGTAGTTTTTATTTGAAGATATTCTTTTTCCCAATGTAGGCCTCTTAGCGCTTAGCATGTCCAATTGCAGTTTCTACAGAAAGAGTGTTTCAGAACGGCTCAATCAAAAGTAAGGTTCAACTCTGTTAGTTGAATGCACAGAACAGAAAGAATTTTCACAGAATGCTACTGTGTAGTTTATATTTGAATATATTCCTTTTTCAACTATTACCCTCTTAGCGCTCCGAATGTCCACTTGCATTTTCTACAGAAAGAGTGTTCAGAACTGCGCAATCAAAAGTATGGTTTAACTCTGTTAGCTTAATGAACATATCAGAAATAAGTTTCACACAGTGCTTCTGTGTAGTTTTTATTTGAAGATATTATTTTTCCCAATAGAAGCCTCTTAGCGCTCAGAATGTCCAATTGCAGTTTCTACAGAAAGAGTGTTTCAGAAAGGCTCAATCAAAAGTAAGGTTCAACTCTCTTAGTTGAATGCACAGAACAGAAAGAAGTTTCATACAATGCTTCTGTGAAGTTTATATTTGAAAATATTCTTTTTTCCACTATTACCCACTTAGCGCTACGAATGTGCAGTTGCATTTTCTACAGACAGAGTGTTTCAAAACTGCTCAATCAAAAGCATGGTTTAACTCTGTTAGCTGAATGCTCAGATCAGAAAGAAGTTTCACAGAATGCTTCTGTGTAGTTTATATTTGAATATATTCCTTTTTCCACTACTACGCTCTTAGCGCTCCAAATGTCCAGTTGCATTTTCTACAGAAAGAGTGTTCAGATCTGCTCAATCAAAAGTATGGTTTAACTCTGTTAGCTGAATGCACAGATCAGAAAGAAATTTCACCGAATGATTCTGTGTAGTTTATATTTGAAGACATTCCTTTTTCGACTATTACCCTCTTAGCGCTCCGAATCTCCACTTGCATTTTCTACAAAAAGAGTGTTTCATAACTGCTCAATCAAAAATATGTTTTATCTCTGTTAACTGAATTTACAGATCAGAAATAAGTTTCACAGAATGCATCTGTGTAGTTTTTATTTGAAGATATTCTTTTTCCCAATGTAGGCCTCTTAGCGCTTAGCATGTCCAATTGCAGTTTCTACAGAAAGAGTGTTTCAGAACGGCTCAATCAAAAGTAAGGTTCAACTCTGTTAGTTGAATGCACAGAACAGAAAGAATTTTCACAGAATGCTACTGTGTAGTTTATATTTGAATATATTCCTTTCTCAACTATTACCCTCTTAGCGCTCCGAATGTCCACTTGCATTTTCTACAGAAAGAGTGTTCAGAACTGCGCAATCAAAAGTATGGTTTAACTCTGTTAGCTTAATGAACATATCAGAAATAAGTTTCACACAGTGCTTCTGTGTAGTTTTTATTTGAAGATATTATTTTTCCCAATAGAAGCCTCTTAGCGCTCAGAATGTCCAATTGCAGTTTCTACAGAAAGAGTGTTTCAGAAAGGCTCAATCAAAAGTAAGGTTCAACTCTCTTAGTTGAATGCACAGAACAGAAAGAAGTTTCATACAATGCTTCTGTGTAGTTTATATTTGAAAATATTCTTTTTTCCACTATTACCCACTTAGCGCTACGAATGTGCAGTTGCATTTTCTACAGACAGAGTGTTTCAAAACTGCTCAATCAAAAGCATGGTTTAACTCTGTTAGCTGAATGCTCAGATCAGAAAGAAGTTTCACAGAATGCTTCTGTGTAGTTTATATTTGAATATATTCCTTTTTCCACTACTACGCTCTTAGCGCTCCAAATGTCCAGTTGCATTTTCTACAGAAAGAGTGTTCAGATCTGCTCAATCAAAAGTATGGTTTAACTCTGTTAGCTGAATGCACAGATCAGAAAGAAATTTCACCGAATGATTCTGTGTAGTTTATATTTGAAGACATTCCTTTTTCCACTATTACCCTCTTAGCGCTCCGAATCTCCACTTGCATTTTCTACAAAAAGAGTGTTTCATAACTGCTCAATCAAAAATATGTTTTATCTCTGTTAACTGAATTTACAGATCAGAAATAAGTTTCACAGAATGCATCTGTGTAGTTTTTATTTGAAGATATTCTTTTTCCCAATGTAGGCCTCTTAGCGCTTAGCATGTCCAATTGCAGTTTCTACAGAACGAGTGTTTCAGAACGGCTCAATCAAAAGTAAGGTTCAACTCTCTTAGTTGAATGCACAGAACAGAAAGAATTTTCACAGAATGCTACTGTGTAGTTTATATTTGAATATATTACTTTTTCCACTATTACCCTCTTAGCGCTCCGAATGTGCACTTGCATTTTCTACAGAAAGAGTGTTCAGAACTGCGCAATCAAAAGTATGGTTTAACTCTGTTAGCTTAATGAACATATCAGAAATAAGTTTCACACAATGCTTCTGTGTAGTTTTTATTTGAAGATATTATTTTTCCCAATAGAGGCCTCTTCGCGCTCAGAATGTCCAATTGCAGTTTCTACAGAAAGAGTGTTTCAGAAAGGCTCAATCAAAAGTAAGGTTCAACTCTGTTAGTTGAATGCACAGAACAGAAAGAAGTTTCATACAATGCTTCTGTGTAGTTTATATTTGAACATATTCTTTTTTCCACTATTACCCACTTAGCGCTACGAATGTCCAGTTGCATTTTCTACAGACAGAGTGTTTCAAAACTGCTCAATCAAAAGTATGGTTTACCTCTGTTAGCTGAATGCACAGATCAGAAAGAAGTTTCACAGAATGATTCTGTGTAGTTTATATTTGAATATATTCCTTTTTCCACTACTACTCTCTTAGCGCTCCAAATGTCCAGTTGCATTTTCTACAGAAAGAGTGTTCAGATCTGCTCAATCAAAAGTATGGTTTAACTCTGTTAGCTGAATGCACAGATCAGAAAGAAGTTTCACAGAATGATTCTGTGTAGTTTATATTTGGAGACATTTCTTTTTCCACTATTACCTTCTTAGCGCTCCGAATCTCCACTTGCATTTTCTACAGAAAGAGTGTTTCAGAACGGCTCAATCAAAACTAAGGTTCAACTCTTTTAGTTGAACAAACAGAACAGAAAGAAGTTTCACACAATTCTTCTGTGTAGTTTTTATTTGTAGACATTCTTTTTCCCAATATAGGCCTCTTAGCGCTCAGAATGTCCAATTGCAGTTTCTACAGAAAGAGTGTTTCAGAACGGCTCAATCAAAAGTAAGGTTCAACTCTGTTAGTTGAATGCACAGAACAGAAAGAAGTTTCATACAATGCTTCTGTGTAGTTCATATTTGAACATATTCTTTTTTCCACTATTACCCACTTAGCGCTACGAATGTCCAGTTGCATTTTCTACAGACAGAGTGTTTCAAAACTGCTCAATCAAAAGTATGGTTTAACTCTGTTAGCTGAATGCTCAGATCAGAAAGAAGTTTCACAGAATGCTTCTGTGAAGTTTATATTTGAATATATTCCTTTTTCCACTACTACGCTCTTAGCGCTCCAAATGTCCAGTTGCATTTTCAACAGAAAGAGTGTTCAGATCTGCTCAATCAAAAGTATGGTTTAACTCTGTTAGCTGAATGCACAGATCAGAAAGAAGTTTCACCGAATGATTCTGTGTAGTTTATATTTGAAGACATTCGTTTTTCCACTATTACCCACTTAGCGCTCCGAATCTCCACTTGCATTTTCTACAAAAAGAGTGTTTCATAACAGCTCAGTCAAAAATATGTTTTATCTCTGTTAACTGAATTTACAGATGAGAAATAAGTTTCACAGAATGCATCTGTGTAGTTTTTATTTGAAGATATTCTTTTTCCCAATGTAGGCCTTTTAGCGCTTAGCATGTCCAATTGCAGTTTCTACAGAAAGAGTGTTTCAGAACGGCTCAATCAAAAGTAAGGTTCAACTCTGTTAGTTGAATGCACAGAACAGAAAGAATTTTCACAGAATGCTACTGTGTAGTTTATATTTGAATATATTCCTTTCTCCACTATTACCCTTTTAGCGCTCCGAATGTCCACTTGCATTTTCTACAGAAAGAGTGTTCAGAACTGCGCAATCTAAAGTATGGTTTAACTCTGTTAGCTTAATGAACATATCAGAAATAAGTTTCACACAATGCTTCTGTGTAGTTTTTATTTGAAGATATTATTTTTCCCAATAGAGGCCTCTTAGCGCTCAGAATGTCCAATTGCAGTTTCTACAGAAAGAGTGTTTCAGAAAGGCTCAATCAAACGTAAGGTTCAACTCTGTTAGTTGAATGCACAGAACAGAAAGAAGTTTCATACAATGATTCTGTGTAGTTTATATTTGAACATATTCTTTTTTCCACTATTACCCACTTAGCGCTACGAATGTCCAGTTGCATTTTCTACAGACAGAGTGTTTCAAAACTGCTCAATCAAAAGTATGGTTTAACTCTGTTAGCTGAATGCTCAGATCAGAAAGAAGTTTCACAGAATGCTTCTGTGTAATTTATATTTGAATATATTCCTTTTTCCACTACTACTCTCTTAGCGCTCCAAATGTCCAGTTGCATTTTCTACAGAAAGAGTGTTCAGATCTGCTCAATCAAAAGTATGTTTTAACTCTGTTAGCTGAATGCACAGATCAGAAAGAAGTTTCACAGAATGATTCTGTGTAGTTTATATTTGTAGTCATTCCTTTTTCCACTATTACCCTCTTAGCGCTCCGAATCTCCACTTGCATTTTCTACAGAAAGATTGTTTCAGAACGGCTCAATCAAAACTAATGTTCAACTCTTTTAGTTGAACAAACAGAACAGAAAGAAGTTTCACACAATTCTTCTCTGTAGTTTTTATTTGTAGACATTCTTTTTCCCAATATAGGCCTCTTAGCGCTCAGAATGTCCAATTGCAGTTTCTACAGAAAGAATGTTTCAGAACGGCTCAATCAAAAGTAAGGTTCAACTCTGTTATTTGAATGCACAGAACAGAAAGAAGTTTCATACAATGCTTCTGTGTAGTTTATATTTGAACATATTCTTTTTTCCACTATTACCCACTTAGCGCTACGAATGTCCAGTTGCATTTTCTACAGACAGAGTGTTTCAAAACTGCTCAATCAAAAGTATGGTTTAACTCTGTTAGCTGAATGCTCAGATCAGAAAGAAGTTTCACAGAATGTTTCTGTGTAGTTTATATTTGAATATATTCCTTTTTCCACTACTACGCTCTTAGCGCTCCAAATGTCCAGTTGCATTTTCTACAGAAAGAGTGTTCAGATCTGCTCAAACAAAAGTATGGTTTAACTCTGTTAGCTGAATGCACAGATCAGAAAGAAGTTTCACCGAATGATTCTGTGTAGTTTATATTTGAAGACATTCCTTTTTCCACTATTACCCTCTTAGCGCTCCGAAACTCCACTTGCATTTTCTACAAAAAGAGTGTTTCATAACTGCTCAATCAAAAATATGTTTTATCTCTGTTAACTGAATTTACAGATCAGAAATAAGTTTCAGAGAATGCATCTGTGTAGTTTTTATTTGAAGATATTCTTTTTCCCAATGTAGGCCTCTTAGCGCTTATCATGTCCAATTGCAGTTTCTACAGAAAGAGTGTTTCAGAACGGCTCAATCAAAAGTAAGGTTCAACTCTGTTAGTTGAATGCACAGAACAGAAAGAATTTTCACAGAATGCTACTGTGTAGTTTATATTTGAATATATTCCTTTTTCCACTATTACCCTCTTAGCGCTCCGAATGTCCACTTGCATTTTCTACAGAAAGAGTGTTCAGAACTGCGCAATCAAAAGTATGGTTTAACTCTGTTAGCTTAATGAACATATCAGAAATAAGTTTCACACAATGCTTCTGTGTAGTTTTTATTTGAAGATATTATTTTTCCCAATAGAGGCATCTTAGCGCTCAGAATGTCCAATTGCAGTTTCTACAGAAAGAGTGTTTCAGAAAGGCTCAATCAAAAGTAAGGTTCAACTCTGTTAGTTGAATGCACAGAACAGAAAGAAGTTTCATACAATGCTTCTGTGTAGTTTATATTTGAACATATTCTTTTTTCCACTATTACCCACTTAGCGCTACGAATGTCCAGTTGCATTTTCTACAGACAGAGTGTTTCAAAACTGCTCAATCAAAAGTATGGTTTACCTCTGTTAGCTGAATGCTCAGATGAGAAAGTTTCACAGAATGCTTCTGTGTAGTTTATATTTGAATATATTCCTTTTTCCACTACTACTCTCTTAGCGCTCCAAATGTCCAGTTGCATTTTCTACAGAAAGAGTGTTCAGATCTGCTAAATCAAAAGTATGGTTTAACTCTGTTAGCTGAATGCACAGATCAGAAAGAAGTTTCACAGAATGATTCTGTGTAGTTTATATTTGGAGACATTCCTTTTTCCACTATTACCTTCTTAGCGCTCCGAATCTCCACTTGCATTTTCTACAGAAAGAGTGTTTCAGAACGGCTCAATCAAAACTAAGGTTCAACTCTTTTAGTTGAACAACCAGAACAGAAAGTAGTTTCACACAATTCTTCTGTGTAGTTTTTATTTGTAGACATTCTTTTTCCCAATATAGGCCTCTTAGCGCTCAGAATGTCCAATTGCAGTTTCTACAGAAAGAATGTTTCAGAACGGCTCAATCAAAAGTAAGGTTCAACTCTGTTAGTTGAATGCACAGAACAGAAAGAAGTTTCATACAATGCTTCTGTGTAGTTCATATTTGAACATATTCTTTTTTCCACTATTACCCACTTAGCGCTACGAATGTCCAGTTGCATTTTCTACAGACAGAATGTTTCAAAACTGCTCAATCAAAAGTATGGTTTAACTCTGTTAGCTGAATGCTCAGATCAGAAAGAAGTTTCACAGAATGCTTCTGTGAAGTTTATATTTGAATATATTCCTTTTTCCACTACTACGCTCTTAGCGCTCCAAATGTCCAGTTGCATTTTCAACAGAAAGAGTGTTCAGATCTGCTCAATCAAAAGTATGGTTTAACTCTGTTAGCTGAATGCACAGATCAGAAAGAAGTTTCACCGAATGATTCTGTGTAGTTTATATTTGAAGACATTCGTTTTTCCACTATTACCCACTTAGCGCTCCGAATCTCCACTTGCATTTTCTACAAAAAGAGTGTTTCATAACAGCTCAATCAAAAATATGTTTTATCTCTGTTAACTGAATTTACAGATGAGAAATAAGTTTCACAGAATGCATCTGTGTAGTTTTTATTTGAAGATATTCTTTTTCCCAATGTAGGCCTCTTAGCGCTTAGCATGTCCAATTGCAGTTTCTACAGAAAGAGTGTTTCAGAACGGCTCAATCAAAAGTAAGGTTCAACTCTGTTAGTTGAATGCACAGAACAGAAAGAATTTTCACAGAATGCTACTGTGTAGTTTATATTTGAATATATTCCTTTCTCCACTATTACCCTCTTAGCGCTCCGAATGTCCCCTTGCATTTTCTACAGAAAGAGTGTTCAGAACTGCGCAATCAAAAGTATGGTTTAACTCTGTTACCTTAATGAACATATCAGAAATAAGTTTCACACAATGCTTCTGTGTAGTTTTTATTTGAAGATATTATTTTTCCCAATAGAGGCCTCTTAGCGCTCAGAATGTCCAATTGCAGTTTCTACAGAAAGAGTGTTTCAGAAAGGCTCAATCAAACGTAAGGTTCAACTCTGTTAGTTGAATGCACAGAACAGAAAGAAGTTTCATACAATGATTCTGTGTAGTTTATATTTGAACATATTCTTTTTTCCACTATTACCAACTTAGCGCTACGAATGTCCAGTTGCATTTTCTACAGACAGAGTGTTTCAAAACTGCTCAATCAAAAGTATGGTTTAACTCTGTTAGCTGAATGCTCTGATCAGAAAGAAGTTTCACAGAATGCTTCTGTGTAGTTTATATTTGAATATATTCCTTTTTCCACTACTACTCTCTTAGCGCTCCAAATGTCCAGTTGCATTTTCTACAGAAAGAGTGTTCAGATCTGCTCAATCAAAATTATGTTTTAACTCTGTTAGCTGAATGCACAGATCAGAAAGAAGTTTCACAGAATGATTCTGTGTAGTTTATATTTGGAGTCATTCCTTTTTCCACTATTACCCTCTTAGCACTCCGAATCTCCACTTGCATTTTCTACAGAAAGAGTGTTTCAGAACGGCTCAATCAAAACTAATGATCAACTCTTTTAGTTGAACAAACAGAACAGAAAGAAGTTTCACACAATTCTTCTGTGTAGTTTTTATTTGTAGACATTTTTTTCCCAATATAGGCCTCTTAGCGCTCAGAATGTCCAATTGCAGTTTCTACAGAAAGAATGTTTCAGAACGGCTCAATCAAAAGTAAGGTTCAACTCTGTTAGTTGAATGCACAGAACAGAAAGAAGTTTCATACAATGCTTCTGTGTAGTTTATATTTGAACATATTCTTTTTTCCACTATTACCCACTTAGCGCTACGAATGTCCAGTTGCATTTTCTACAGACAGAGTGTTTCAAAACTGCTCAATCAAAAGTATGGTTTAACTCTGTTAGCTGAATGCTCAGATGAGAAAGAAGTTTCACAGAATGCTTCTGTGTAGTTTATATTTGAATATATTCCTTTTTCCACTATTACGCTCTTAGCGCTCCAAATGTCCAGTTGCATTTTCTACAGAAAGAGTGTTCAGATCTGCTCAAACAAAAGTATGGTTTAACTCTGTTAGCTGAATGCACAGATCAGAAAGAAGTTTCACCGAATGATTCTGTGTAGTTTATATTTGAAGACATTCCTTTTTCCACTATTACCCTCTTAGCGCTCCGAAACTCCACTTGCATTTTCTACAAAAAGAGTGTTTCATAACTGCTCAATCAAAAATATGTTTTATCTCTGTTAACTGAATTTACAGATCAGAAATAAGTTTCAGAGAATGCATCTGTGTAGTTTTTATTTGAAGATATTCTTTTTCCCAATATAGGCCTCTTAGCTCTTATCATGTCCAATTGCAGTTTCTACAGAAAGAGTGTTTCAGAACGGCTCAATCAAAAGTAAGGTTCAACTCTGTTAGTTGAATGCACAGAACAGAAAGAATTTTCACAGAATGCTACTGTGTAGTTTATATTTGAATATATTCCTTTTTCCACTATTACCCTCTTAGCGCTCCGAATGTCCACTTGCATTTTCTACAGAAAGAGTGTTCAGAACTGCGCAATCAAAAGTATGGTTTAACTCTGTTAGCTTAATGAACATATCAGAAATAAGTTTCACACAATGCTTCTGTGTAGTTTCTATTTGAAGATATTATTTTTCCCAATAGAGGCATCTTAGCGCTCAGAATGTCCAATTGCAGTTTCTACAGAAAGAGTGTTTCAGAAAGGCTCAATCAAAAGTAAGGTTCAACTCTGTTAGTTGAATGCACAGAACAGAAAGAAGTTTCATACAATGCTTCTGTGTAGTTTATATTTGAACATATTCTTTTTTCCACTATTACCCACTTAGCGCTACGAATGTCCAGTTGCATTTTCTACAGACAGAGTGTTTCAAAACTGCTCAATCAAAAGGATGGTTTAAATCTGTTAGCTGAATGCTCAGATCAGAAAGAAGTTTCACAGAATGCTTCTGTGTAGTTTATATTTGAATATATTCCTTTTTCCACTACTACTCTCTTAGCGCTCCAAATGTCCAGTTTCATTTTCTACAGAAAGAGTGTTCAGATCTCCCCAATCAAAAGTATGGTTTAACTCTGTTAGCTGAATGCACAGATCAGTAAGAAGTTTCACAGAATGATTCTGTGTAATTTATATTTGGAGACATTCCTTTTTCCACTATTACCCTCTTAGCGCTCCGAATCTCCACTTGCATTTTCTACAGAAAGAGTGTTTCAGAACGGCTCAATCAAAACTAAGGTTCAACTCTTTTAGTTGAACAAACAGAACAGAAAGAAGTTTCACACAATTCTTCTGTGTAGTTTTTATTTGTAGACATTCTTTTTCCCAATATAGGCCTCTTAGCGCTCAGAATGTCCAATTGCAGTTTCTACAGAAAGAGTGTTTCAGAACGGCTCAATCAAAAGTAAGGTTCAACTCTGTTAGTTGAATGCACAGAACAGAAAGAATTTTCATACAATGCATCTGTGTAGTTCATATTTGAACATATTCTTTTTTCCACTATTACCCACTTAGCGCTACGAATGTCCAGTTGCATTTTCTACAGACAGAGTGTTTCAAAACTGCTCAATCAAAAGTATGGTTTAAATCTGTTAGCTGAATGCTCAGATCAGAAAGAAGTTTCACAGAATGCTTCTGTGTAGTTTATATTTGAATATATTCCTTTTTCCACTACTACGCTCTTAGCGCTCCTAATGTCCAGTTGCATTTTCTACAGAAAGAGTGTTCAGATCTGCTCAATCAAAAGTATGGTTTAACTCTGTTAGCTGAATGCACAGATCAGAAAGAAGTTTCACCGAATGATTCTGTGTAGTTTATATTTGAAGACATTAATTTTTCCACTATTACCCACTTAGCGCTCCGAATCTCCACTTGCATTTTCTACAAAAACAGTGTTTCATAACTGCTCAAACAAAAATATGTTTTATCTCTGTTAACTGAATTTACAGATCAGAAATAAGTTTCACAGAATGCATCTGTGTAGTTTTTATTTGAAGATATTCTTTTTCCCAATGTAGGCCTCTTAGCGCTTAGCATGTCCAATTGCAGTTTCTACAGAACGAGTGTTTCAGAACGGCTCAATCAAAAGTAAGGTTCAACTCTCTTAGTTGAATGCACAGAACAGAAAGAATTTTCACAGAATGCTACTGTGTAGTTTATATTTGAATATATTCCTTTTTCCACTATTACCCTCTTAGCGCTCCGAATGTGCACTTGCATTTTCTACAGAAAGAGAGTTCAGAACTGCGCAATCAAAAGTATGGTTTAACTCTGTTAGCTTAATGAACATATCAGAAATAAGTTTCACACAATTCCTCTGTGTAGTTTTTATTTGAAGATATTATTTTTCCCAATAGAGGCCTCTTCGCGCTCAGAATGTCCAATTGCAGTTTCTACAGAAAGAGTGTTTCAGAAAGGCTCATTCAAAAGTAAGGTTCAACTCTGTTAGTTGAATGCACAGAACAGAAAGAAGTTTCATACAATGCTTCTGTGTAGTTTATATTTGAACATATTCTTTTTTCCACTATTACCCACTTAGCGCTACGAATGTCAAGTTGCATTTTCTACAGACAGAGTGTTTCAAAACTGCTCAATCAAAAGTATGGTTTACCTCTGTTAGCTGAATGCACAGATCAGAAAGAAGTTTCACAGAATGCTTCTGTGTAGTTTATATTTGAATATATTCCTTTTTCCACTACTACTCCCTTAGCGCTCCAAATGTCCAGTTGCATTTTCTACAGAAAGAGTGTTCAGATCTCCCCAATCAAAAGTATGGTTTAACTCTGTTAGCTGAATGCACAGATCAGTAAGAAGTTTCACAGAATGATTCTGTGTAATTTATATTTGGAGACATTCCTTTTTCCACTATTACCCTCTTAGCGCTCCGAATCTCCACTTGCATTTTCTACAGAAAGAGTGTTTCAGAACGGCTCAATCAAAACTAAGGTTCAACTCTTTTAGTTGAACAAACAGAACAGAAAGAAGTTTCACACAATTCTTCTGTGTAGTTTTTATTTGTAGACATTCTTTTTCCCAATATAGGCCTCTTAGCGCTCAGAATGTCCAATTGCAGTTTCTACAGAAAGAGTGTTTCAGAACGGCTCAATCAAAAGTAAGGTTCAACTCTGTTAGTTGAATGCACAGAACAGAAAGAAGTTTCATACAATGCTTCTGTGTAGTTCATATTTGAACATATTCTTTTTTCCACTATTACCCACTTAGCGCTACGAATGTCCAGTTGCATTTTCTACAGACAGAGTGTTTCAAAACTGCTCAATCAAAAGTATGGTTTAACTCTGTTAGCTGAATGCTCAGATCAGAAAGAAGTTTCACAGAATGCTTCTGTGTAGTTTATATTTGATTATATTCCTTTTTCCACTACTACGCTCTTAGCGCTCCTAATGTCCAGTTGCATTTTCTACAGAAAGAGTGTTCAGATCTGCTCAATCAAAAGTATGGTTTAACTCTGTTAGCTGAATGCACAGATCAGAAAGAAGTTTCACCGAATGATTCTGTGTAGTTTATATTTGAAGACATTCCTTTTTCCACTATTACCCACTTAGCGCTCCGAATCTCCACTTGCATTTTCTACAAAAAGAGTGTTTCATAACTGCTCAAACAAAAATATGTTTTATCTCTGTTAACTGAATTTACAGATCAGAAATAAGTTTCACAGAATGCATCTGTGTAGTTTTTATTTGAAGATATTCTTTTTCCCAATGTAGGCCTCTTAGCGCTTAGCATGTCCAATTGCAGTTTCTACAGAACGAGTGTTTCAGAACGGCTCAATCAAAAGTAAGGTTCAACTCTCTTAGTTGAATGCACAGAACAGAAAGAATTTTCACAGAATGCTACTGTGTAGTTTATATTTGAATATATTACTTTTTCCACTATTACCCTCTTAGCGCTCCGAATGTGCACTTGCATTTTCTACAGAAAGAGTGTTCAGAACTGCGCAATCAAAAGTATGGTTTAACTCTGTTAGCTTAATGAACATATCAGAAATAAGTTTCACACAATGCTTCTGTGTAGTTTTTATTTGAAGATATTATTTTTCCCAATAGAGGCCTCTTCGCGCTCAGAATGTCCAATTGCAGTTTCTACAGAAAGAGTGTTTCAGAAAGGCTCAATCAAAAGTAAGGTTCAAATCTGTTAGTTGAATGCACAGAACAGAAAGAAGTTTCATACAATGCTTCTGTGTAGTTTATATTTGAACATATTCTTTTTTCCACTATTACCCACTTAGCGCTACGAATGTCCAGTTGCATTTTCTACAGACAGAGTGTTTCAAAACTGCTCAATCAAAAGTATGGTTTACCTCTGTTAGCTGAATGCACAGATCAGAAAGAAGTTTCACAGAATGATTCTGTGTAGTTTATATTTGAATATATTCCTTTTTCCACTACTACTCTCTTAGCGCTCCAAATGTCCAGTTGCATTTTCTACAGAAAGAGTGTTCAGATCTGCTCAATCAAAAGTATGGTTTAACTCTGTTAGCTGAATGCACAGATCAGAAAGAAGTTTCACAGAATGATTCTGTGTAGTTTATATTTGGAGACATTCCTTTTTCCACTATTACCTTCTTAGCGCTCCGAATCTCCACTTGCATTTTCTACAGAAAGAGTGTTTCAGAACGGCTCAATCAAAACTAAGGTTCAACTCTTTTAGTTGAACAAACAGAACAGAAAGAAGTTTCACACAATTCTTCTGTGTAGTTTTTATTTGTAGACATTCTTTTTCCCAATATAGGCCTCTTAGCGCTCAGAATGTCCAATTGCAGTTTCTACAGAAAGAGTGTTTCAGAACGGCTCAATCAAAAGTAAGGTTCAACTCTGTTAGTTGAATGCACAGAACAGAAAGAAGTTTCACACAATGCTTCTGTGTAGTTCATATTTGAACATATTCTTTTTTCCACTATTACCCACTTAGCGCTACGAATGTCCAGTTGCATTTTCTACAGACAGAGTGTTTCAAAACTGCTCAATCAAAAGTATGGTTTAACTCTGTTAGCTGAATGCTCAGATCAGAAAGAAGTTTCACAGAATGCTTCTGTGAAGTTTATATTTGAATATATTCCTTTTTCCACTACTACGCTCTTAGCGCTCCAAATGTCCAGTTGCATTTTCAACAGAAAGAGTGTTCAGATCTGCTCAATCAAAAGTATGGTTTAACTCTGTTAGCTGAATGCACAGATCAGAAAGAAGTTTCACCGAATGATTCTGTGTAGTTTATATTTGAAGACATTCGTTTTTCCACTATTACCCACTTAGCGCTCCGAATCTCCACTTGCATTTTCTACAAAAAGAGTGTTTCATAACAGCTCAGTCAAAAATATGTTTTATCTCTGTTAACTGAATTTACAGATGAGAAATAAGTTTCACAGAATGCATCTGTGTAGTTTTTATTTGAAGATATTCTTTTTCCCAATGTAGGCCTTTTAGCGCTTAGCATGTCCAATTGCAGTTTCTACAGAAAGAGTGTTTCAGAACGGCTCAATCAAAAGTAAGGTTCAACTCTGTTAGTTGAATGCACAGAACAGAAAGAATTTTCACAGAATGCTACTGTGTAGTTTATATTTGAATATATTCCTTTCTCCACTATTACCCTTTTAGCGCTCCGAATGTCCACTTGCATTTTCTACAGAAAGAGTGTTCAGAACTGCGCAATCTAAAGTATGGTTTAACTCTGTTAGCTTAATGAACATATCAGAAATAAGTTTCACACAATGCTTCTGTGTATTTTTTATTTGAAGATATTATTTTTCCCAATAGAGGCCTCTTAGCGCTCAGAATGTCCAATTGCAGTTTCTACAGAAAGAGTGTTTCAGAAAGGCTCAATCAAACGTAAGGTTCAACTCTGTTAGTTGAATGCACAGAACAGAAAGAAGTTTCATACAATGCTTCTGTGTAGTTCATATTTGAACATATTCTTTTTTCCACTATTACCCACTTAGCGCTACGAATGTCCAGTTGCATTTTCTACAGACAGAGTGTTTCAAAACTGCTCAATCAAAAGTATGGTTTAACTCTGTTAGCTGAATGCTCAGATCAGAAAGAAGTTTCACAGAATGCTTCTGTGTAGTTTATATTTGAATATATTCCTTTTTCCACTACTACGCTCTTAGCGCTCCTAATGTCCAGTTGCATTTTCTACAGAAAGAGTGTTCAGATCTGCTCAATCAAAAGTATGGTTTAACTCTGTTAGCTGAATGCACAGATCAGAAAGAAGTTTCACCGAATGATTCTGTGTAGTTTATATTTGAAGACATTCCTTTTTCCACTATTACCCACTTAGCGCTCCGAATCTCCACTTGCATTTTCTACAAAAAGAGTGTTTCATAACTGCTCAAACAAAAATATGTTTTATCTCTGTTAACTGAATTTACAGATCAGAAATAAGTTTCACAGAATGCATCTGTGTAGTTTTTATTTGAAGATATTCTTTTTCCCAATGTAGGCCTCTTAGCGCTTAGCATGTCCAATTGCAGTTTCTACAGAACGAGTGTTTCAGAACGGCTCAATCAAAAGTAAGGTTCAACTCTCTTAGTTGAATGCACAGAACAGAAAGAATTTTCACAGAATGCTACTGTGTAGTTTATATTTGAATATATTACTTTTTCCACTATTACCCTCTTAGCGCTCCGAATGTGCACTTGCATTTTCTACAGAAAGAGTGTTCAGAACTGCGCAATCAAAAGTATGGTTTAACTCTGTTAGCTTAATGAACATATCAGAAATAAGTTTCACACAATGCTTCTGTGTAGTTTTTATTTGAAGATATTATTTTTCAGAATAGAGGCCTCTTCGCGCTCAGAATGTCCAATTGCAGTTTCTACAGAAAGAGTGTTTCAGAAAGGCTCAATCAAAAGTAAGGTTCAACTCTGTTAGTTGAATGCACAGAACAGAAAGAAGTTTCATACAATGCTTCTGTGTAGTTTATATTTGAACATATTCTTTTTTCCACTATTACCCACTTAGCGCTACGAATGTCCAGTTGCATTTTCTACAGACAGAGTGTTTCAAAACTGCTCAATCAAAAGTATGGTTTACCTCTGTTAGCTGAATGCACAGATCAGAAAGAAGTTTCACAGAATGATTCTGTGTAGTTTATATTTGAAAATATTCCTTTTTCCACTACTACTCTCTTAGCGCTCCAAATGTCCAGTTGCATTTTCTACAGAAAGAGTGTTCAGATCTGCTCAATCAAAAGTATGGTTTAACTCTGTTAGCTGAATGCACAGATCAGAAAGAAGTTTCACAGAATGATTCTGTGTAGTTTATATTTGGAGACATTTCTTTTTCCACTATTACCTTCTTAGCGCTCCGAATCTCCACTTGCATTTTCTACAGAAAGAGTGTTTCAGAACGGCTCAATCAAAACTAAGGTTCAACTCTTTTAGTTGAACAAACAGAACAGAAAGAAGTTTCACACAATTCTTCTGTGTAGTTTTTATTTGTAGACATTCTTTTTCCCAATATAGGCCTCTTAGCGCTCAGAATGTCCAATTGCAGTTTCTACAGAAAGAGTGTTTCAGAACGGCTCAATCAAAAGTAAGGTTCAACTCTGTTAGTTGAATGCACAGAACAGAAAGAAGTTTCATACAATGCTTCTGTGTAGTTCATATTTGAACATATTCTTTTTTCCACTATTACCCACTTAGCGCTACGAATGTCCAGTTGCATTTTCTACAGACAGAGTGTTTCAAAACTGCTCAATCAAAAGTATGGTTTAACTCTGTTAGCTGAATGCTCAGATCAGAAAGAAGTTTCACAGAATGCTTCTGTGAAGTTTATATTTGAATATATTCCTTTTTCCACTACTACGCTCTTAGCGCTCCAAATGTCCAGTTGCATTTTCAACAGAAAGAGTGTTCAGATCTGCTCAATCAAATGTATGGTTTAACTCTGTTAGCTGAATGCACAGATCAGAAAGAAGTTTCACCGAATGATTCTGTGTAGTTTATATTTGAAGACATTCGTTTTTCCACTATTACCCACTTAGCGCTCCGAATCTCCACTTGCATTTTCTACAAAAAGAGTGTTTCATAACAGCTCAGTCAAAAATATGTTTTATCTCTGTTAACTGAATTTACAGATGAGAAATAAGTTTCACAGAATGCATCTGTGTAGTTTTTATTTGAAGATATTCTTTTTCCCAATGTAGGCCTTTTAGCGCTTAGCATGTCCAATTGCAGTTTCTACAGAAAGAGTGTTTCAGAACGGCTCAATCAAAAGTAAGGTTCAACTCTGTTAGTTGAATGCACAGAACAGAAAGAATTTTCACAGAATGCTACTGTGTAGTTTATATTTGAATATATTCCTTTCTCCACTATTACCCTTTTAGCGCTCCGAATGTCCACTTGCATTTTCTACAGAAAGAGTGTTCAGAACTGCGCAATCTAAAGTATGGTTTAACTCTGTTAGCTTAATGAACATATCAGAAATAAGTTTCACACAATGCTTCTGTGTAGTTTTTATTTGAAGATATTATTTTTCCCAATAGAGGCCTCTTAGCGCTCAGAATGTCCAATTGCAGTTTCTACAGAAAGAGTGTTTCAGAAAGGCTCAATCAAACGTAAGGTTCAACTCTGTTAGTTGAATGCACAGAACAGAAAGAAGTTTCATACAATGCTTCTGTGTAGTTCATATTTGAACATATTCTTTTTTCCACTATTACCCACTTAGCGCTACGAATGTCCAGTTGCATTTTCTACAGACAGAGTGTTTCAAAACTGCTCAATCAAAAGTATGGTTTAACTCTGTTAGCTGAATGCTCAGATCAGAAAGAAGTTTCACAGAATGCTTCTGTGTAGTTTATATTTGAATATATTCCTTTTTCCACTACTACGCTCTTAGCGCTCCTAATGTCCAGTTGCATTTTCTACAGAAAGAGTGTTCAGATCTGCTCAATCAAAAGTATGGTTTAACTCTGTTAGCTGAATGCACAGATCAGAAAGAAGTTTCACCGAATGATTCTGTGTAGTTTATATTTGAAGACATTCCTTTTTCCACTATTACCCACTTAGCGCTCCGAATCTCCACTTGCATTTTCTACAAAAAGAGTGTTTCATAACTGCTCAAACAAAAATATGTTTTATCTCTGTTAACTGAATTTACAGATCAGAAATAAGTTTCACAGAATGCATCTGTGTAGTTTTTATTTGAAGATATTCTTTTTCCCAATGTAGGCCTCTTAGCGCTTAGCATGTCCAATTGCAGTTTCTACAGAACGAGTGTTTCAGAACGGCTCAATCAAAAGTAAGGTTCAACTCTCTTAGTTGAATGCACAGAACAGAAAGAATTTTCACAGAATGCTACTGTGTAGTTTATATTTGAATATATTACTTTTTCCACTATTACCCTCTTAGCGCTCCGAATGTGCACTTGCATTTTCTACAGAAAGAGTGTTCAGAACTGCGCAATCAAAAGTATGGTTTAACTCTGTTAGCTTAATGAACATATCAGAAATAAGTTTCACACAATGCTTCTGTGTAGTTTTTATTTGAAGATATTATTTTTCAGAATAGAGGCCTCTTCGCGCTCAGAATGTCCAATTGCAGTTTCTACAGAAAGAGTGTTTCAGAAAGGCTCAATCAAAAGTAAGGTTCAACTCTGTTAGTTGAATGCACAGAACAGAAAGAAGTTTCATACAATGCTTCTGTGTAGTTTATATTTGAACATATTCTTTTTTCCACTATTACCCACTTAGCGCTACGAATGTCCAGTTGCATTTTCTACAGACAGAGTGTTTCAAAACTGCTCAATCAAAAGTATGGTTTACCTCTGTTAGCTGAATGCACAGATCAGAAAGAAGTTTCACAGAATGATTCTGTGTAGTTTATATTTGAAAATATTCCTTTTTCCACTACTACTCTCTTAGCGCTCCAAATGTCCAGTTGCATTTTCTACAGAAAGAGTGTTCAGATCTGCTCAATCAAAAGTATGGTTTAACTCTGTTAGCTGAATGCACAGATCAGAAAGAAGTTTCACAGAATGATTCTGTGTAGTTTATATTTGGAGACATTTCTTTTTCCACTATTACCTTCTTAGCGCTCCGAATCTCCACTTGCATTTTCTACAGAAAGAGTGTTTCAGAACGGCTCAATCAAAACTAAGGTTCAACTCTTTTAGTTGAACAAACAGAACAGAAAGAAGTTTCACACAATTCTTCTGTGTAGTTTTTATTTGTAGACATTCTTTTTCCCAATATAGGCCTCTTAGCGCTCAGAATGTCCAATTGCAGTTTCTACAGAAAGAGTGTTTCAGAACGGCTCAATCAAAAGTAAGGTTCAACTCTGTTAGTTGAATGCACAGAACAGAAAGAAGTTTCATACAATGCTTCTGTGTAGTTCATATTTGAACATATTCTTTTTTCCACTATTACCCACTTAGCGCTACGAATGTCCAGTTGCATTTTCTACAGACAGAGTGTTTCAAAACTGCTCAATCAAAAGTATGGTTTAACTCTGTTAGCTGAATGCTCAGATCAGAAAGAAGTTTCACAGAATGCTTCTGTGAAGTTTATATTTGAATATATTCCTTTTTCCACTACTACGCTCTTAGCGCTCCAAATGTCCAGTTGCATTTTCAACAGAAAGAGTGTTCAGATCTGCTCAATCAAATGTATGGTTTAACTCTGTTAGCTGAATGCACAGATCAGAAAGAAGTTTCACCGAATGATTCTGTGTAGTTTATATTTGAAGACATTCGTTTTTCCACTATTACCCACTTAGCGCTCCGAATCTCCACTTGCATTTTCTACAAAAAGAGTGTTTCATAACAGCTCAGTCAAAAATATGTTTTATCTCTGTTAACTGAATTTACAGATGAGAAATAAGTTTCACAGAATGCATCTGTGTAGTTTTTATTTGAAGATATTCTTTTTCCCAATGTAGGCCTTTTAGCGCTTAGCATGTCCAATTGCAGTTTCTACAGAAAGAGTGTTTCAGAACGGCTCAATCAAAAGTAAGGTTCAACTCTGTTAGTTGAATGCACAGAACAGAAAGAATTTTCACAGAATGCTACTGTGTAGTTTATATTTGAATATATTCCTTTCTCCACTATTACCCTTTTAGCGCTCCGAATGTCCACTTGCATTTTCTACAGAAAGAGTGTTCAGAACTGCGCAATCTAAAGTATGGTTTAACTCTGTTAGCTTAATGAACATATCAGAAATAAGTTTCACACAATGCTTCTGTGTAGTTTTTATTTGAAGATATTATTTTTCCCAATAGAGGCCTCTTAGCGCTCAGAATGTCCAATTGCAGTTTCTACAGAAAGAGTGTTTCAGAAAGGCTCAATCAAACGTAAGGTTCAACTCTGTTAGTTGAATGCACAGAACAGAAAGAAGTTTCATACAATGATTCTGTGTAGTTTATATTTGAACATATTCTTTTTTCCACTATTACCCACTTAGCGCTACGAATGTCCAGTTGCATTTTCTACAGACAGAGTGTTTCAAAACTGCTCAATCAAAAGTATGGTTTAACTCTGTTAGCTGAATGCTCAGATCAGAAAGAAGTTTCACAGAATGCTTCTGTGTAATTTATATTTGAATATATTCCTTTTTCCACTACTACTCTCTTAGCGCTCCAAATGTCCAGTTGCATTTTCTACAGAAAGAGTGTTCAGATCTGCTCAATCAAAAGTATGTTTTAACTCTGTTAGCTGAATGCACAGATCAGAAAGAAGTTTCACAGAATGATTCTGTGTAGTTTATATTTGTAGTCATTCCTTTTTCCACTATTACCCTCTTAGCGCTCCGAATCTCCACTTGCATTTTCTACAGAAAGATTGTTTCAGAACGGCTCAATCAAATCTAATGTTCAACTCTTTTAGTTGAACAAACAGAACAGAAAGAAGTTTCACACAATTCTTCTGTGTAGTTTTTATTTGTAGACATTCTTTTTCCCAATATAGGCCTCTTAGCGCTCAGAATGTCCAATTGCAGTTTCTACAGAAAGAATGTTTCAGAACGGCTCAATCAAAAGTAAGGTTCAACTCTGTTAGTTGAATGCACAGAACAGAAAGAAGTTTCATACAATGCTTCTGTGTAGTTTATATTTGAACATATTCTTTTTTCCACTATTACCCACTTAGCGCTACGAATGTCCAGTTGCATTTTCTACAGACAGAGTGTTTCAAAACTGCTCAATCAAAAGTATGGTTTAACTCTGTTAGCTGAATGCTCAGATCAGAAAGAAGTTTCACAGAATGTTTCTGTGTAGTTTATATTTGAATATATTCCTTTTTCCACTACTACGCTCTTAGCGCTCCAAATGTCCAGTTGCATTTTCTACAGAAAGAGTGTTCAGATCTGCTCAAACAAAAGTATGGTTTAACTCTGTTAGCTGAATGCACAGATCAGAAAGAAGTTTCACCGAATGATTCTGTGTAGTTTATATTTGAAGACATTCCTTTTTCCACTATTACCCTCTTAGCGCTCCGAAACTCCACTTGCATTTTCTACAAAAAGAGTGTTTCATAACTGCTCAATCAAAAATATGTTTTATCTCTGTTAACTGAATTTACAGATCAGAAATAAGTTTCAGAGAATGCATCTGTGTAGTTTTTATTTGAAGATATTCTTTTTCCCAATGTAGGCCTCTTAGCGCTTATCATGTCCAATTGCAGTTTCTACAGAAAGAGTGTTTCAGAACGGCTCAATCAAAAGTAAGGTTCAACTCTGTTAGTTGAATGCACAGAACAGAAAGAATTTTCACAGAATGCTACTGTGTAGTTTATATTTGAATATATTCCTTTTTCCACTATTACCCTCTTAGCGCTCCGAATGTCCACTTGCATTTTCTACAGAAAGAGTGTTCAGAACTGCGCAATCAAAAGTATGGTTTAACTCTGTTAGCTTAATGAACATATCAGAAATAAGTTTCACACAATGCTTCTGTGTAGTTTTTATTTGAAGATATTATTTTTCCCAATAGAGGCATCTTAGCGCTCAGAATGTCCAATTGCAGTTTCTACAGAAAGAGTGTTTCAGAAAGGCTCAATCAAAAGTAAGGTTCAACTCTGTTAGTTGAATGCACAGAACAGAAAGAAGTTTCATACAATGCTTCTGTGTAGTTTATATTTGAACATATTCTTTTTTCCACTATTACCCACTTAGCGCTACGAATGTCCAGTTGCATTTTCTACAGACAGAGTGTTTCAAAACTGCTCAATCAAAAGTATGGTTTACCTCTGTTAGCTGAATGCTCAGATAAGAAAGTTTCACAGAATGCTTCTGTGTAGTTTATATTTGAATATATTCCTTTTTCCACTACTACTCTCTTAGCGCTCCAAATGTCCAGTTGCATTTTCTACAGAAAGAGTGTTCAGATCTGCTCAATCAAAAGTATGGTTTAACTCTGTTAGCTGAATGCACAGATCAGAAAGAAGTTTCACAGAATGATTCTGTGTAGTTTATATTTGGAGACATTCCTTTTTCCACTATTACCTTCTTAGCGCTCCGAATCTCCACTTGCATTTTCTACAGAAAGAGTGTTTCAGAACGGCTCAATCAAAACTAAGGTTCAACTCTTTTAGTTGAACAACCAGAACAGAAAGAAGTTTCACACAATTCTTCTGTGTAGTTTTTATTTGTAGACATTCTTTTTCCCAATATAGGCCTCTTAGCGCTCAGAATGTCCAATTGCAGTTTCTACAGAAAGAATGTTTCAGAACGGCTCAATCAAAAGTAAGGTTCAACTCTGTTAGTTGAATGCACAGAACAGAAAGAAGTTTCATACAATGCTTCTGTGTAGTTCATATTTGAACATATTCTTTTTTCCACTATTACCCACTTAGCGCTACGAATGTCCAGTTGCATTTTCTACAGACAGAGTGTTTCAAAACTGCTCAATCAAAAGTATGGTTTAACTCTGTTAGCTGAATGCTCAGATCAGAAAGAAGTTTCACAGAATGCTTCTGTGAAGTTTATATTTGAATATATTCCTTTTTCCACTACTACGCTCTTAGCGCTCCAAATGTCCAGTTGCATTTTCAACAGAAAGAGTGTTCAGATCTGCTCAATCAAAAGTATGGTTTAACTCTGTTAGCTGAATGCACAGATCAGAAAGAAGTTTCACCGAATGATTCTGTGTAGTTTATATTTGAAGACATTCGTTTTTCCACTATTACCCACTTAGCGCTCCGAATCTCCACTTGCATTTTCTACAAAAAGAGTTTTTCATAACAGCTCAATCAAAAATATGTTTTATCTCTGTTAACTGAATTTACAGATGAGAAATAAGTTTCACAGAATGCATCTGTGTAGTTTTTATTTGAAGATATTCTTTTTCCCAATGTAGGCCTCTTAGCGCTTAGCATGTCCAATTGCAGTTTCTACAGAAAGAGTGTTTCAGAACGGCTCAATCAAAAGTAAGGTTCAACTCTGTTAGTTGAATGCACAGAACAGAAAGAATTTTCACAGAATGCTACTGTGTAGTTTATATTTGAATATATTCCTTTCTCCACTATTACCCTCTTAGCGCTCCGAATGTCCCCTTGCATTTTCTACAGAAAGAGTGTTCAGAACTGCGCAATCAAAAGTATGGTTTAACTCTGTTAGCTTAATGAACATATCAGAAATAAGTTTCACACAATGCTTCTGTGTAGTTTTTATTTGAAGATATTATTTTTCCCAATAGAGGCCTCTTAGCGCTCAGAATGTCCAATTGCAGTTTCTACAGAAAGAGTGTTTCAGAAAGGCTCAATCAAACGTAAGGTTCAACTCTGTTAGTTGAATGCACAGAACAGAAAGAAGTTTCATACAATGATTCTGTGTAGTTTATATTTGAACATATTCTTTTTTCCACTATTACCAACTTAGCGCTACGAATGTCCAGTTGCATTTTCTACAGACAGAGTGTTTCAAAACTGCTCAATCAAAAGTATGGTTTAACTCTGTTAGCTGAATGCTCTGATCAGAAAGAAGTTTCACAGAATGCTTCTGTGTAGTTTATATTTGAATATATTCCTTTTTCCACTACTACTCTCTTAGCGCTCCAAATGTCCAGTTGCATTTTCTACAGAAAGAGTGTTCAGATCTGCTCAATCAAAATTATGTTTTAACTCTGTTAGCTGAATGCACAGATCAGAAAGAAGTTTCACAGAATGATTCTGTGTAGTTTATATTTGGAGTCATTCCTTTTTCCACTATTACCCTCTTAGCACTCCGAATCTCCACTTGCATTTTCTACAGAAAGAGTGTTTCAGAACGGCTCAATCAAAACTAATGATCAACTCTTTTAGTTGAACAAACAGAACAGAAAGAAGTTTCACACAATTCTTCTGTGTAGTTTTTATTTGTAGACATTTTTTTCCCAATATAGGCCTCTTAGCGCTCAGAATGTCCAATTGCAGTTTCTACAGAAAGAATGTTTCAGAACGGCTCAATCAAAAGTAAGGTTCAACTCTGTTAGTTGAATGCACAGAACAGAAAGAAGTTTCATACAATGCTTCTGTGTAGTTTATATTTGAACATATTCTTTTTTCCACTATTACCCACTTAGCGCTACGAATGTCCAGTTGCATTTTCTACAGACAGAGTGTTTCAAAACTGCTCAATCAAAAGTATGGTTTAACTCTGTTAGCTGAATGCTCAGATGAGAAAGAAGTTTCACAGAATGCTTCTGTGTAGTTTATATTTGAATATATTCCTTTTTCCACTATTACGCTCTTAGCGCTCCAAATGTCCAGTTGCATTTTCTACAGAAAGAGTGTTCAGATCTGCTCAAACAAAAGTATGGTTTAACTCTGTTAGCTGAATGCACAGATCAGAAAGAAGTTTCACCGAATGATTCTGTGTAGTTTATATTTGAAGACATTCCTTTTTCCACTATTACCCTCTTAGCGCTCCGAAACTCCACTTGCATTTTCTACAAAAAGAGTGTTTCATAACTGCTCAATCAAAAATATGTTTTATCTCTGTTAACTGAATTTACAGATCAGAAATAAGTTTCAGAGAATGCATCTGTGTAGTTTTTATTTGAAGATATTCTTTTTCCCAATATAGGCCTCTTAGCTCTTATCATGTCCAATTGCAGTTTCTACAGAAAGAGTGTTTCAGAACGGCTCAATCAAAAGTAAGGTTCAACTCTGTTAGTTGAATGCACAGAACAGAAAGAATTTTCACAGAATGCTACTGTGTAGTTTATATTTGAATATATTCCTTTTTCCACTATTACCCTCTTAGCGCTCCGAATGTCCACTTGCATTTTCTACAGAAAGAGTGTTCAGAACTGCGCAATCAAAAGTATGGTTTAACTCTGTTAGCTTAATGAACATATCAGAAATAAGTTTCACACAATGCTTCTGTGTAGTTTCTATTTGAAGATATTATTTTTCCCAATAGAGGCATCTTAGCGCTCAGAATGTCCAATTGCAGTTTCTACAGAAAGAGTGTTTCAGAAAGGCTCAATCAAAAGTAAGGTTCAACTCTGTTAGTTGAATGCACAGAACAGAAAGAAGTTTCATACAATGCTTCTGTGTAGTTTATATTTGAACATATTCTTTTTTCCACTATTACCCACTTAGCGCTACGAATGTCCAGTTGCATTTTCTACAGACAGAGTGTTTCAAAACTGCTCAATCAAAAGTATGGTTTACCTCTGTTAGCTGAATGCTCAGATAAGAAAGTTTCACAGAATGCTTCTGTGTAGTTTATATTTGAATATATTCCTTTTTCCACTACTACTCTCTTAGCGCTCCAAATGTCCAGTTGCATTTTCTACAGAAAGAGTGTTCAGATCTGCTCAATCAAAAGTATGGTTTAACTCTGTTAGCTGAATGCACAGATCAGAAAGAAGTTTCACAGAATGATTCTGTGTAGTTTATATTTGGAGACATTCCTTTTTCCACTATTACCTTCTTAGCGCTCCGAATCTCCACTTGCATTTTCTACAGAAAGAGTGTTTCAGAACGGCTCAATCAAAACTAAGGTTCAACTCTTTTAGTTGAACAACCAGAACAGAAAGAAGTTTCACACAATTCTTCTGTGTAGTTTTTATTTGTAGACATTCTTTTTCCCAATATAGGCCTCTTAGCGCTCAGAATGTCCAATTGCAGTTTCTACAGAAAGAATGTTTCAGAACGGCTCAATCAAAAGTAAGGTTCAACTCTGTTAGTTGAATGCACAGAACAGAAAGAAGTTTCATACAATGCTTCTGTGTAGTTCATATTTGAACATATTCTTTTTTCCACTATTACCCACTTAGCGCTACGAATGTCCAGTTGCATTTTCTACAGACAGAGTGTTTCAAAACTGCTCAATCAAAAGTATGGTTTAACTCTGTTAGCTGAATGCTCAGATCAGAAAGAAGTTTCACAGAATGCTTCTGTGAAGTTTATATTTGAATATATTCCTTTTTCCACTACTACGCTCTTAGCGCTCCAAATGTCCAGTTGCATTTTCAACAGAAAGAGTGTTCAGATCTGCTCAATCAAAAGTATGGTTTAACTCTTTTAGCTGAATGCACAGATCAGAAAGAAGTTTCACCGAATGATTCTGTGTAGTTTATATTTGAAGACATTGGTTTTTCCACTATTACCCACTTAGCGCTCCGAATCTCCACTTGCATTTTCTACAAAAAGAGTGTTTCATAACTGCTCAATCAAAAATATGTTTTATCTCTGTTAACTGAATTTACAGATGAGAAATAAGTTTCACAGAATGCATCTGTGTAGTTTTTATTTGAAGATATTCTTTTTCCCAATGTAGGCCTCTTAGCGCTTAGCATGTCCAATTGCAGTTTCTACAGAAAGAGTGTTTCAGAACGGCTCAATCAAAAGTAAGGTTCAACTCTGTTAGTTGAATGCACAGAACAGAAAGAATTTTCACAGAATGCTACTGTGTAGTTTATATTTGAATATATTCCTTTCTCCACTATTACCCTCTTAGCGCTCCGAATGTCCACTTGCATTTTCTACAGAAAGAGTGTTCAGAACTGCGCAATCAAAAGTATGGTTTAACTCTGTTAGCTTAATGAACATATCAGAAATACGTTTCACACAATGCTTCTGTGTAGTTTTTATTTGAAGATATTATTTTTCCCAATAGAGGCCTCTTAGCGCACAGAATGTCCAATTGCAGTTTCTACAGAAAGAGTGTTTCAGAAAGGCTCAATCAAAAGTAAGGTTCAACTCTGTTAGTTGAATGCACAGAACAGAAAGAAGTTTCATACAATGATTTTGTGTAGTTTATATTTGAACATATTCTTTTTTCCACTATTACCCACTTAGCGCTACGAATGTCCAGTTGCATTTTCTACAGACAGAGTGTTTCAAAACTGCTCAATCAAAAGTATGGTTTAACTCTGTTAGCTGAATGCTCAGATCAGAAAGAAGTTTCACAGAATGCTTCTGTGTAGTTTATATTTGAATATATTCCTTTTTCCACTACTACTCTCTTAGCGCTCCAAATGTCCAGTTGCATTTTCTACAGAAAGAGTGTTCAGATCTGCTCAATCAAAAGTATGGTTTAACTCTGTTAGCTGAATGCACAGATCAGAAAGAAGTTTCACAGAATGATTCTGTGTAGTTTATATTTGGAGTCATTCCTTTTTCCACTATTACCCTCTTAGCGCTCCGAATCTCCACTTGCATTTTCTACAGAAAGAGTGTTTAAGAACGGCTCAATCAAAAATAATGTTCAACTCTTTTAGTTGAACAAACAGAACAGAAAGAAGTTTCACACTATTCTTCTGTGTAGTTTTTATTTGTAGACATTCTTTTTCCCAATATAGGCCTCTTAGCGCTCAGAATGTCCAATTGCAGTTTCTACAGAAAGAATGTTTCAGAACGGCTCAATCAAAAGTAAGGTTCAACTCTGTTAGTTGAATGCACAGAACAGAAAGGAGTTTCATACAATGCTTCTGTGTAGTTTATATTTGAACATATTCTTTTTTCCACTATTACCCACTTAGCGCTACGAATGTCCAGTTGCATTTTCTACAGACAGAGTGTTTCAAAACTGCTCAATCAAAAGTATGGTTTAACTCTGTTAGCTGAATGCTCAGATCAGAAAGAAATTTCACAGAATGCTTCTGTGTAGTTTATATTTGAATATATTCCTTTTTCCACTATTACGCTCTTAGCGCTCCAAATGTCCAGTTGCATTTTCTACAGAAAGAGTGTTCAGATCTGCTCAATCAAAAGTATGGTTTAACTCTTTTAGCTGAATGCACAGATCAGAAAGAAGTTTCACCGAATGATTCTGTGTAGTTTATATTTGAAGACATTGGTTTTTCCACTATTACCCACTTAGCGCTCCGAATCTCCACTTGCATTTTCTACAAAAAGAGTGTTTCATAACTGCTCAATCAAAAATATGTTTTATCTCTGTTAACTGAATTTACAGATGAGAAATAAGTTTCACAGAATGCATCTGTGTAGTTTTTATTTGAAGATATTCTTTTTCCCAATGTAGGCCTCTTAGCGCTTAGCATGTCCAATTGCAGTTTCTACAGAAAGAGTGTTTCAGAACGGCTCAATCAAAAGTAAGGTTCAACTCTGTTAGTTGAATGCACAGAACAGAAAGAATTTTCACAGAATGCTACTGTGTAGTTTATATTTGAATATATTCCTTTCTCCACTATTACCCTCTTAGCGCTCCGAATGTCCACTTGCATTTTCTACAGAAAGAGTGTTCAGAACTGCGCAATCAAAAGTATGGTTTAACTCTGTTAGCTTAATGAACATATCAGAAATACGTTTCACACAATGCTTCTGTGTAGTTTTTATTTGAAGATATTATTTTTCCCAATAGAGGCCTCTTAGCGCTCAGAATGTCCAATTGCAGTTTCTACAGAAAGAGTGTTTCAGAAAGGCTCAATCAAAAGTAAGGTTCAACTCTGTTAGTTGAATGCACAGAACAGAAAGAAGTTTCTTACAATGATTTTGTGTAGTTTATATTTGAACATATTCTTTTTTCCACTATTACCCACTTAGCGCTACGAATGTCCAGTTGCATTTTCTACAGACAGAGTGTTTCAAAACTGCTCAATCAAAAGTATGGTTTAACTCTGTTAGCTGAATGCTCAGATCAGAAAGAAGTTTCACAGAATGCTTCTGTGTAGTTTATATTTGAATATATTCCTTTTTCCACTACTACTCTCTTTGCGCTCCAAATGTCCAGTTGCATTTTCTACAGAAAGAGTGTTCAGATCTGCTCAATCAAAAGTATGGTTTAACTCTGTTAGCTGAATGCACAGATCAGAAAGAAGTTTCACAGAATGATTCTGTGTAGTTTATATATGGAGTCATTCCTTTTTCCACTATTACCCTCTTAGCGCTCCGAATCTCCACTTGCATTTTCTACAGAAAGAGTGTTTCAGAACGGCTCAATCAAAACTAATGTTCAACTCTTTTAGTTGAACAAACAGAACAGAAAGAAGTTTCACACTATTCTTCTGTGTAGTTTTTATTTGTAGACATTCTTTTTCCCAATATAGGCCTCTTAGCGCTCAGAATGTCCAATTGCAGTTTCTACAGAAAGAATGTTTCAGAACGGCTCAATCAAAAGTAAGGTTCAACTCTGTTAGTTGAATGCACAGAACAGAAAGGAGTTTCATACAATGCTTCTGTGTAGTTTATATTTGAACATATTCTTTTTTCCACTATTACCCACTTAGCGCTACGAATGTCCAGTTGCATTTTCTACAGACAGAGTGTTTCAAAACTGCTCAATCAAAAGTATGGTTTAACTCTGTTAGCTGAATGCTCAGATCAGAAAGAAATTTCACAGAATGCTTCTGTGTAGTTTATATTTGAATATATTCCTTTTTCCACTATTACGCTCTTAGCGCTCCAAATGTCCAGTTGCATTTTCTACAGAAAGAGTGTTCAGATCTGCTCAATCAAAAGTATGGTTTAACTCTGTTAGCTGAATGCACAGATCAGAAAGAAGTTTCACCGAATGATTCCGTGTAGTTTATATTTGAAGACATTCCTTTTTCCACTACTACCCTCTTAGCGCTCCGAAACTCCACGTGCATTTTCTACAAAAAGAGTGTTTCATAACTGCTCAATCAAAAATATGTTTTATCTCTGTTAACTGAATTTACAGATCAGAAATAAGTTTCAGAGAATGCATCTGTGTAGTTTTTATTTGAAGATATTCTTTTTCCCAATGTAGGCCTCTTAGCGCTTATCATGTCCAATTGCAGTTTCTACAGAAAGAGTGTTTCAGAACGGCTCAATCAAAAGTAAGGTTCAACTCTGTTAGTTGAATGCACAGAACAGAAAGAATTTTCACAGAATGCTACTGTGTAGTTTATATTTGAATATATTCCTTTTTCCACTATTACCCTCTTAGCGCTCCGAATGTCCACTTGCATTTTCTACAGAAAGAGTGTTCAGAACTGCGCAATCAAAAGTATGGTTTAACTCTGTTAGCTTAATGAACATATCAGAAATAAGTTTCACACAATGCTTCTGTGTAGTTTTTATTTGAAGATATTATTTTTCCCAATAGAGACATCTTAGCGCTCAGAATGTCCAATTGCAGTTTCTACAGAAAGAGTGTTTCAGAAAGGCTCAATCAAAAGTAAGGTTCAACTCTGTTAGTTGAATGCACAGAACAGAAAGAAGTTTCATACAATGCTTCTGTGTAGTTTATATTTGAACATATTCTTTTTTCCACTATTACCCACTTAGCGCTACGAATGTCCAGTTGCATTTTCTACAGACAGAGTGTTTCAAAACTGCTCAATCAAAAGTATGGTTTAACTCTGTTAGCTGAATGCTCAGATCAGAAAGAAGTTTCACAGAATGCTTCTGTGTAGTTTATATTTGAATATATTCCTTTTTCCACTACTACTCTCTTAGCGCTCCAAATGTCCAGTTGCATTTTCTACAGAAAGAGTGTTCAGATCTGCTCAATCAAAAGTATGGTTTAACTCTGTTAGCTGAATGCACAGATCAGAAAGAAGTTTCACAGAATGATTCTGTGTAGTTTATATTTGGAGACATTCCTTTTTCCACTATTACCCACTTAACGCTCCGAATCTCCACTTGCATTTTCTACAGAAAGAGTGTTTCAGAACGGCTCAATCAAAACTAAGGTTCAACTCTTTTAGTTGAACAAACAGAACAGAAAGAAGTTTCACACAATTCTTCTGTGTAGTTTTTATTTGTAGACATTCTTTTTCCCAATATAGGCCTCTTAGCGCTAAGAATGTCCAATTGCAGTTTCTACAGAAAGAGTGTTTCAGAACGGCTCAATCAAAAGTATGGTTCAACTCTGTTAGTTGAATGCACAGAACAGAAAGAAGTTTCATACAATGCTTCTGTGTAGTTTATATTTGAACATATTCTTTTTTCCACTATTACCCCCTTAGCGCTACGAATGTCCAGTTGCATTTTCTACAGACAGAGTGTTTCAAAACTGCTCAATCAAAAGTATGGTTTAACTCTGTTAGCTGAATGCTCAGATCAGAAAGAAGTTTCACAGAATGCTTCTGTGTAGTTTATATTTGAATATATTCCTTTTTCCACTACTACTCTCTTAGCGCTCCAAATGTCCAGTTGCATTTTCTACAGAAAGAGTGTTCAGATCTGCTCAATCAAAAGTATGGTTTAACTCTGTTAGCTGAATGCACAGATCAGAAAGAAGTTTCACAGAATGATTCTGTGTAGTTTATATTTGGAGACATTCCTTTTTCCACTATTACCCACTTAACGCTCCGAATCTCCACTTGCATTTTCTACAGAAAGAGTGTTTCAGAACGGCTCAATCAAAACTAAGGTTCAACTCTTTTAGTTGAACAAACAGAACAGAAAGAAGTTTCACACAATTCTTCTGTGTAGTTTTTATTTGTAGACATTCTTTTTCCCAATATAGGCCTCTTAGCGCTAAGAATGTCCAATTGCAGTTTCTACAGAAAGAGTGTTTCAGAACGGCTCAATCAAAAGTATGGTTCAACTCTGTTAGTTGAATGCACAGAACAGAAAGAAGTTTCATACAATGCTTCTGTGTAGTTTATATTTGAACATATTCTTTTTTCCACTATTACCCCCTTAGCGCTACGAATGTCCAGTTGCATTTTCTACAGACAGAGTGTTTCAAAACTGCTCAATCAAAAGTATGGTTTAACTCTGTTAGCTGAATGCTCAGATCAGAAAGAAGTTTCACAGAATGCTTCTGTGTAGTTTATATTTGAATATATTCCTTTTTCCACTACTACTCTCTTAGCGCTCCAAATGTCCAGTTGCATTTTCTACAGAAAGAGTGTTCAGATCTGCTCAATCAAAAGTATGGTTTAACTCTGTTAGCTGAATGCACAGATCAGAAAGAAGTTTCACCGAATGATTCTGTGTAGTTTATATTTGGAGTCATTCCTTTTTCCACTATTACCCTCTTAGCGCTCCGAATCTCCACTTGCATTTTCTACAGAAAGAGTGTTTCAGAACGGCTCAATCAAAACTAATGTTCAACTCTTTTAGTTGAACAAACAGAACAGAAAGAAGTTTCACACTATTCTTCTGTGTAGTTTTTATTTGTAGACATTCTTTTTCCCAATATAGGCCTCTTAGCGCTCAGAATGTCCAATTGCAGTTTCTACAGAAAGAATGTTTCAGAACGGCTCAATCAAAAGTAAGGTTCAACTCTGTTAGTTGAATGCACAGAACAGAAAGGAGTTTCATACAATGCTTCTGTGTAGTTTATATTTGAACATATTCTTTTTTCCACTATTACCCACTTAGCGCTACGAATGTCCAGTTGCATTTTCTACAGACAGAGTGTTTCAAAACTGCTCAATCAAAAGTATGGTTTAACTCTGTTAGCTGAATGCTCAGATCAGAAAGAAGTTTCACAGAATGCTTCTGTGTAGTTTATATTTGAATATATTCCTTTTTCCACTATTACGCTCTTAGCGCTCCAAATGTCCAGTTGCATTTTCTACAGAAAGAGTGTTCAGATCTGCTCAATCAAAAGTATGGTTTAACTCTGTTAGCTGAATGCACAGATCAGAAAGAAGTTTCACCGAATGATTCCGTGTAGTTTATATTTGAAGACATTCCTTTTTCCACTACTACCCTCTTAGCGCTCCGAAACTCCACGTGCATTTTCTACAAAAAGAGTGTTTCATAACTGCTCAATCAAAAATATGTTTTATCTCTGTTAACTGAATTTACAGATCAGAAATAAGTTTCAGAGAATGCATCTGTGTAGTTTTTATTTGAAGATATTCTTTTTCCCAATGTAGGCCTCTTAGCGCTTATCATGTCCAATTGCAGTTTCTACAGAAAGAGTGTTTCAGAACGGCTCAATCAAAAGTAAGGTTCAACTCTGTTAGTTGAATGCACAGAACAGAAAGAATTTTCACAGAATGCTACTGTGTAGTTTATATTTGAATATATTCCTTTTTCCACTATTACCCTCTTAGCGCTCCGAATGTCCACTTGCATTTTCTACAGAAAGAGTGTTCAGAACTGCGCAATCAAAAGTATGGTTTAACTCTGTTAGCTTAATGAACATATCAGAAATAAGTTTCACACAATGCTTCTGTGTAGTTTTTATTTGAAGATATTATTTTTCCCAATAGAGACATCTTAGCGCTCAGAATGTCCAATTGCAGTTTCTACAGAAAGAGTGTTTCAGAAAGGCTCAATCAAAAGTAAGGTTCAACTCTGTTAGTTGAATGCACAGAACAGAAAGAAGTTTCATACAATGCTTCTGTGTAGTTTATATTTGAACATATTCTTTTTTCCACTATTACCCACTTAGCGCTACGAATGTCCAGTTGCATTTTCTACAGACAGAGTGTTTCAAAACTGCTCAATCAAAAGTATGGTTTAACTCTGTTAGCTGAATGCTCAGATCAGAAAGAAGTTTCACAGAATGCTTCTGTGTAGTTTATATTTGAATATATTCCTTTTTCCACTACTACTCTCTTAGCGCTCCAAATGTCCAGTTGCATTTTCTACAGAAAGAGTGTTCAGATCTGCTCAATCAAAAGTATGGTTTAACTCTGTTAGCTGAATGCACAGATCAGAAAGAAGTTTCACAGAATGATTCTGTGTAGTTTATATTTGGAGACATTCCTTTTTCCACTATTACCCACTTAACGCTCCGAATCTCCACTTGCATTTTCTACAGAAAGAGTGTTTCAGAACGGCTCAATCAAAACTAAGGTTCAACTCTTTTAGTTGAACAAACAGAACAGAAAGAAGTTTCACACAATTCTTCTGTGTAGTTTTTATTTGTAGACATTCTTTTTCCCAATATAGGCCTCTTAGCGCTAAGAATGTCCAATTGCAGTTTCTACAGAAAGAGTGTTTCAGAACGGCTCAATCAAAAGTATGGTTCAACTCTGTTAGTTGAATGCACAGAACAGAAAGAAGTTTCATACAATGCTTCTGTGTAGTTTATATTTGAACATATTCTTTTTTCCACTATTACCCCCTTAGCGCTACGAATGTCCAGTTGCATTTTCTACAGACAGAGTGTTTCAAAACTGCTCAATCAAAAGTATGGTTTAACTCTGTTAGCTGAATGCTCAGATCAGAAAGAAGTTTCACAGAATGCTTCTGTGTAGTTTATATTTGAATATATTCCTTTTTCCACTACTACTCTCTTAGCGCTCCAAATGTCCAGTTGCATTTTCTACAGAAAGAGTGTTCAGATCTGCTCAATCAAAAGTATGGTTTAACTCTGTTAGCTGAATGCACAGATCAGAAAGAAGTTTCACAGAATGATTCTGTGTAGTTTATATTTGGAGACATTCCTTTTTCCACTATTACCCACTTAACGCTCCGAATCTCCACTTGCATTTTCTACAGAAAGAGTGTTTCAGAACGGCTCAATCAAAACTAAGGTTCAACTCTTTTAGTTGAACAAACAGAACAGAAAGAAGTTTCACACAATTCTTCTGTGTAGTTTTTATTTGTAGACATTCTTTTTCCCAATATAGGCCTCTTAGCGCTAAGAATGTCCAATTGCAGTTTCTACAGAAAGAGTGTTTCAGAACGGCTCAATCAAAAGTATGGTTCAACTCTGTTAGTTGAATGCACAGAACAGAAAGAAGTTTCATACAATGCTTCTGTGTAGTTTATATTTGAACATATTCTTTTTTCCACTATTACCCCCTTAGCGCTACGAATGTCCAGTTGCATTTTCTACAGACAGAGTGTTTCAAAACTGCTCAATCAAAAGTATGGTTTAACTCTGTTAGCTGAATGCTCAGATCAGAAAGAAGTTTCACAGAATGCTTCTGTGTAGTTTATATTTGAATATATTCCTTTTTCCACTACTACTCTCTTAGCGCTCCAAATGTCCAGTTGCATTTTCTACAGAAAGAGTGTTCAGATCTGCTCAATCAAAAGTATGGTTTAACTCTGTTAGCTGAATGCACAGATCAGAAAGAAGTTTCACCGAATGATTCTGTGTAGTTTATATTTGGAGTCATTCCTTTTTCCACTATTACCCTCTTAGCGCTCCGAATCTCCACTTGCATTTTCTACAGAAAGAGTGTTTCAGAACGGCTCAATCAAAACTAATGTTCAACTCTTTTAGTTGAACAAACAGAACAGAAAGAAGTTTCACACTATTCTTCTGTGTAGTTTTTATTTGTAGACATTCTTTTTCCCAATATAGGCCTCTTAGCGCTCAGAATGTCCAATTGCAGTTTCTACAGAAAGAATGTTTCAGAACGGCTCAATCAAAAGTAAGGTTCAACTCTGTTAGTTGAATGCACAGAACAGAAAGGAGTTTCATACAATGCTTCTGTGTAGTTTATATTTGAACATATTCTTTTTTCCACTATTACCCACTTAGCGCTACGAATGTCCAGTTGCATTTTCTACAGACAGAGTGTTTCAAAACTGCTCAATCAAAAGTATGGTTTAACTCTGTTAGCTGAATGCTCAGATCAGAAAGAAGTTTCACAGAATGCTTCTGTGTAGTTTATATTTGAATATATTCCTTTTTCCACTATTACGCTCTTAGCGCTCCAAATGTCCAGTTGCATTTTCTACAGAAAGAGTGTTCAGATCTGCTCAATCAAAAGTATGGTTTAACTCTGTTAGCTGAATGCACAGATCAGAAAGAAGTTTCACCGAATGATTCCGTGTAGTTTATATTTGAAGACATTCCTTTTTCCACTACTACCCTCTTAGCGCTCCGAAACTCCACGTGCATTTTCTACAATAAGAGTGTTTCATAACTGCTCAATCAAAAATATGTTTTATCTCTGTTAACTGAATTTACAGATCAGAAATAAGTTTCAGAGAATGCATCTGTGTAGTTTTTATTTGAAGATATTCTTTTTCCCAATGTAGGCCTCTTAGCGCTTATCATGTCCAATTGCAGTTTCTACAGAAAGAGTGTTTCAGAACGGCTCAATCAAAAGTAAGGTTCAACTCTGTTAGTTGAATGCACAGAACAGAAAGTATTTTCACAGAATGCTACTGTGTAGTTTATATTTGAATATATTCCTTTTTCCACTATTACCCTCTTAGCGCTCCGAATGTCCACTTGCATTTTCTACAGAAAGAGTGTTCAGAACTGCGCAATCAAAAGTATGGTTTAACTCTGTTAGCTTAATGAACATATCAGAAATAAGTTTCACACAATGCTTCTGTGTAGTTTTTATTTGAAGATATTATTTTTCCCAATAGAGGCATCTTAGCGCTCAGAATGTCCAATTGCAGTTTCTACAGAAAGAGTGTTTCAGAAAGGCTCAATCAAAAGTAAGGTTCAACTCTGTTAGTTGAATGCACAGAACAGAAAGAAGTTTCATACAATGCTTCTGTGTAGTTTATATTTGAACATATTCTTTTTTCCACTATTACCCACTTAGCGCTACGAATGTCCAGTTGCATTTTCTACAGACAGAGTGTTTCAAAACTGCTCAATCAAAAGTATGGTTTAACTCTGTTAGCTGAATGCTCAGATCAGAAAGAAGTTTCACAGAATGCTTCTGTGTAGTTTATATTTGAATATATTCCTTTTTCCACTACTACTCTCTTAGCGCTCCAAATGTCCAGTTGCATTTTCTACAGAAAGAGTGTTCAGATCTGCTCAATCAAAAGTATGGTTTAACTCTGTTAGCTGAATGCACAGATCAGAAAGAAGTTTCACAGAATGATTCTGTGTAGTTTATATTTGGAGACATTCCTTTTTCCACTATTACCCACTTAACGCTCCGAATCTCCACTTGCATTTTCTACAGAAAGAGTGTTTCAGAACGGCTCAATCAAAACTAAGGTTCAACTCTTTTAGTTGAACAAACAGAACAGAAAGAAGTTTCACACAATTCTTCTGTGTAGTTTTTATTTGTAGACATTCTTTTTCCCAATATAGGCCTCTTAGCGCTAAGAATGTCCAATTGCAGTTTCTACAGAAAGAGTGTTTCAGAACGGCTCAATCAAAAGTATGGTTCAACTCTGTTAGTTGAATGCACAGAACAGAAAGAAGTTTCATACAATGCTTCTGTGTAGTTTATATTTGAACATATTCTTTTTTCCACTATTACCCCCTTAGCGCTACGAATGTCCAGTTGCATTTTCTACAGACAGAGTGTTTCAAAACTGCTCAATCAAAAGTATGGTTTAACTCTGTTAGCTGAATGCTCAGATCAGAAAGAAGTTTCACAGAATGCTTCTGTGTAGTTTATATTTGAATATATTCCTTTTTCCACTACTACGCTCTTAGCGCTCCAAATGTCCAGTTGCATTTTCTACAGAAAGAGTGTTCAGATCTGCTCAATCAAAAGTATGGTTTAACTCTGTTAGCTGAATGCACAGATCAGAAAGAACTTTCACCGAATGATTCTGTGTAGTTTATATTTGAAGACATTCCTTTTTCCACTATTACCCTCTTAGCGCTCCGAATCTCCACTTGCATTTTCTACAAAAAGAGTGTTTCATAACTGCTCAATCAAAAATATGTTTTATCTCTGTTAACTGAATTTACAGATCAGAAATAAGTTTCACAGAATGCATCTGTGTAGTTTTTATTTGAAGATATTCTTTTTCCCAATGTAGGCCTCTTAGCGCTTAGCATGTCCAATTGCAGTTTCTACAGAAAGAGTGTTTCAGAACGGCTCAATCAAATGTAAGGTTCAACTCTGTTAGTTGAATGCACAGAACACAAAGAATTTTCACAGAATGCTACTGTGTAGTTTATATTTGAATATATTCCTTTCTCCACTATTACCCTCTTAGCGCTCCGAATGTCCACTTGCATTTTCTACAGAAAGAGTGTTCAGAACTGCGCAATCAAAAGTATGGTTTAACTCTGTTAGCTTAATGAACATATCAGAAATAAGTTTCACACAATGCTTCTTTGTAGTTTTTATTTGAAGATATTATTTTTCCCAATAGAGGCCTCTTAGCGCTCAGAATGTCCAATTGCAGTTTCTACAGAAAGAGTGTTTCAGAAAGGCTCAATCAAACGTAAGGTTCAACTCTGTTAGTTGAATGCAGAGAACAGAAAGAAGTTTCATACAATGATTCTGTGTAGTTTATATTTGAACATATTCTTTTTTCCACTATTACCCACTTAGCGCTACGAATGTCCAGTTGCATTTTCTACAGACAGAGTGTTTCAAAACTGCTCAATCAAATGTATGGTTTAACTCTGTTAGCTGAATGCTCAGATCAGAAAGAAGTTTCACAGAATGCTTCTGTGTAGTTTATATTTGAATATATTCCTTTTTCCACTACTACTCTCTTAGCGCTCCAAATGTCTAGTTGCATTTTCTACAGAAAGAGTGTTCAGATCTGCTCAATCAAAAGTATGTTTTAACTCTGTTAGCTGAATGCACAGATCAGAAAGAAGTTTCAAAGAATGATTCTGTGTAGTTTATATTTGAAGACATTCCTTTTTCCACTATTACCCTCTTAGCGCTCCGAATCTCCACTTGCATTTTCTACAGAAAGAGTGTTTCATAACTGCTCAATCAAAAGTATGGTTTAACTCTGTTAGCTGAATGCACAGATCAGAAAGAAGTTTCACAGAATGATTCTGTGTAGTTTATATTTGGAGACATTCCTTTTTCCACTATTACCCACTTAACGCTCCGAATCTCCACTTGCATTTTCTACAGAAAGAGTGTTTCAGAACGGCTCAATCAAAACTGAGGTTCAACTCTTTTAGTTGAACAAACAGAACAGAAAGAAGTTTCACACAATTCTTCTGTGTAGTTTTTATTTGTAGACATTCTTTTTCCCAATATAGGCCTCTTAGCGCTAAGAATGTCCAATTGCAGTTTCTACAGAAAGAGTGTTTCAGAACGGCTCAATCAAAAGTATGGTTGAACTCTGTTAGTTGAATGCACAGAACAGAAAGAAGTTTCATACAATGCTTCTGTGTAGTTTATATTTGAACATATTCTTTTTTCCACTATTACCCCCTTAGCGCTACGAATGTCCAGTTGCATTTTCTACAGACAGAGTGTTTCAAAACTGCTCAATCAAAAGTATGGTTTAACTCTGTTAGCTGAATGCTCAGATCAGAAAGAAGTTTCACAGAATGCTTCTGTGTAGTTTATATTTGAATATATTCCTTTTTCCACTACTACGCTCTTAGCGCTCCAAATGTCCAGTTGCATTTTCTACAGAAAGAGTGTTCAGATCTGCTCAATCAAAAGTATGTTTTAACTCTGTTAGCTGAATGCACAGATCAGAAAGAAGTTTCAAAGAATGATTCTGTGTAGTTTATATTTGAAGACATTCCTTTTTCCACTATTACCCTCTTAGCGCTCCGAATCTCCACTTGCATTTTCTACAGAAAGAGTGTTTCATAACTGCTCAATCAAAAATATGTTTTATCTCTGTTAACTGAATTTACAGATCAGAAATAAGTTTCAGAGAATGCATCTGTGTAGTTTTTATTTGAAGATATTCTTTTTCCCAATGTAGGCCTCTTAGCGCTTAGCATGTCCAATTGCAGTTTCTACAGAAAGAGTGTTTCAGAACGGCTCAATCAAAAGTAAGGTTCAACTCTGTTAGTTGAATACACAGAACAGATAGAATTTTCACAGAATGCTACTGTGTAGTTTATATTTGAATATATTCCTTTTCCACTATTACCCTCTTAGCGCTCCGAATGTCCACTTGCATTTTCTACAGAAAGAGTGTTCAGAACTGCGCAATCAAAAGTATGGTTTAACTCTGTTAGCTTAATGAACATATCAGAAATAAGTTTCACACAATGCTTCTGTGTAGTTTTTATTTGAAGATATTATTTTTCCCAATAGAGGCATCTTAGCGCTCAGAATGTCCAATTGCAGTTTCTACAGAACGAGTGTTTCAGAAAGGCTCAATCAAAAGTAAGGTTCAACTCTGTTAGTTGAATGCACAGAACAGAAAGAAGTTTCATACAATGCTTCTGTGTAGTTTATATTTGAACATATTCTTTTTTCCACTATTACCCACTTAGCGCTACGAATGTCCAGTTGCATTTTCTACAGACAGAGTGTTTCAAAACTGCTCAATCAAAAGTATGGTTTAACTCTGTTAGCTGAATGCTCAGATCAGAAAGAAGTTTCACAGAATGCTTCTGTGTAGTTTATATTTGAATATATTCCTTTTTCCACTACTACTCTCTTAGCGCTCCAAATGTCCAATTGCATTTTCTACAGAAAGAGTGTTCAGATCTGCTCAATCAAAAGTATGGTTTAACTCTGTTAGCTGAATGCACAGATCAGAAAGAAGTTTCACAGAATGATTCTGTGTAGTTTATATTTGGAGACATTCCTTTTTCCACTATTACCCACTTAACGCTCCGAATCTCCACTTGCATTTTCTACAGAAAGAGTGTTTCAGAACGGCTCAATCAAAACTGAGGTTCAACTCTTTTAGTTGAACAAACAGAACAGAAAGAAGTTTCACACAATTCTTCTGTGTAGTTTTTATTTGTAGACATTCTTTTTCCCAATATAGGCCTCTTAGCGCTAAGAATGTCCAATTGCAGTTTCTACAGAAAGAGTGTTTCAGAACGGCTCAATCAAAAGTATGGTTGAACTCTGTTAGTTGAATGCACAGAACAGAAAGAAGTTTCATACAATGCTTCTGTGTAGTTTATATTTGAACATATTCTTTTTTCCACTATTACCCCCTTAGCGCTACGAATGTCCAGTTGCATTTTCTACAGACAGAGTGTTTCAAAACTGCTCAATCAAAAGTATGGTTTAACTCTGTTAGCTGAATGCTCAGATCAGAAAGAAGTTTCACAGAATGCTTCTGTGTAGTTTATATTTGAATATATTCCTTTTTCCACTACTACGCTCTTAGCGCTCCAAATGTCCAGTTGCATTTTCTACAGAAAGAGTGTTCAGATCTGCTCAATCAAAAGTATGGTTTAACTCTGTTAGCTGAATGCACAGTTCAGAAAGAACTTTCACCGAATGATTCTGTGTAGTTTATATTTGAAGACATTCCTTTTTCCACTATTACCCCCTTAGCGCTCCGAATCTCCACTTGCATTTTCTACAAAAAGAGTGTTTCATAACTGCTCAATCAAAAATATGTTTTATCTCTGTTAACTGAATTTACAGATCAGAAATAAGTTTCACAGAATGCATCTGTGTAGTTTTTATTTGAAGATATTCTTTTTCCCAATGTAGGCCTCTTAGCGCTTAGCATGTCCAATTGCAGTTTCTACAGAAAGAGTGTTTCAGAACGGCTCAATCAAATGTAAGGTTCAACTCTGTTAGTTGAATGCACAGAACAGAAAGAATTTTCACAGAATGCTACTGTGTAGTTTATATTTGAATATATTCCTTTTTCCACTATTACCCTCTTAGCGCTCCGAATGTCCACTTCAATTTTCTACAGAAAGAGTGTTCAGAACTGCGCAATCCAAAGTATGTTTTAACTCTGTTAGCTTAATGAACATATCAGAAATAAGTTTCACACAATGCTTCTGTGTAGTTTTTATTTGAAGATATTATTTTTCCCAATATAGGCCTCTTCGCGCTCAGAATGTCCAATTGCAGTTTCTACAGAAAGAGTGTTTCAGAAAGGCTCAATCAAAAGTAAGGTTCAACTCTGTTAGTTGAATGCACAGAACAGAAAGAAGTTTCATACAATGCTTCTGTGTAGTTTATATTTGAACATATTCTTTTTTCCACTATTACCCACTTAGCGCTACGAATGTCCAGTTGCATTTTCTACAGACAGAGTGTTTCAAAACTGCTCAATCAAAAGTATGGTTTAACTCTGTTAGCTGAATGCTCAGATTAGAAAGAAGTTTCACAGAATGCTTCTGTGTAGTTTATATTTGAATATATTCCTTTTTCCACTACTACTCTCTTAGCGCTCCAAATGTCCAGTTGCATTTTCTACAGAAAGAGTGTTCAGATCTGCTCAATCAAAAGTATGGTTTAACTCTGTTAGCTGAATGCACAGATCAGAAAGAAGTTTCACAGAATGATTCTGTGTAGTTTATATTTGGAGTCATTCCTTTTTCCACTATTACCCTCTTAGCGCTCCGAATCTCCACTTGCATTTTCTACAGAAAGAGTGTTTCAGAACGGCTCAATCAAAACTAATGTTCAACTCTTTTAGTTGAACAAACAGAACAGAAAGAAGTTTCACACTATTCTTCTGTGTAGTTTTTATTTGTAGACATTCTTTTTCCCAATATAGGCCTCTTAGCGCTCAGAATGTCCAATTGCAGTTTCTACAGAAAGAATGTTTCAGAACGGCTCAATCAAAAGTAAGGTTCAACTCTGTTAGTTGAATGCACAGAACAGAAAGGAGTTTCATACAATGCTTCTGTGTAGTTTATATTTGAACATATTCTTTTTTCCACTATTACCCTCTTAGCGCTACGAATGTCCAGTTGCATTTTCTACAGACAGAGTGTTTCAAAACTGCTCAATCAAAAGTATGGTTTAACTCTGTTAGCTGAATGCTCAGATCAGAAAGAAGTTTCACAGAATGCTTCTGTGTAGTTTATATTTGAATATATTCCTTTTTCCACTATTACGCTCTTAGCGCTCCAAATGTCCAGTTGCATTTTCTACACAAAGAGTGTTCAGATCTGCTCAATCAAAAGTATGGTTTAACTCTGTTAGCTGAATGCACAGATCAGAAAGAAGTTTCACCGAATGATTCCGTGTAGTTTATATTTGAAGACATTCCTTTTTCCACTACTACCCTCTTAGCGCTCCGAAACTCCACGTGCATTTTCTACAAAAAGAGTGTTTCATAACTGCTCAATCAAAAATATGATTTATCTCTGTTAACTGAATTTACAGATCAGAAATAAGTTTCAGAGAATGCATCTGTGTAGTTTTTATTTGAAGATATTCTTTTTCCCAATGTAGGCCTCTTAGCGCTTATCATGTCCAATTGCAGTTTCTACAGAAAGAGTGTTTCAGAACGGCTCAATCAAAAGTAAGGTTCAACTCTGTTAGTTGAATGCACAGAACAGAAAGAATTTTCACAGAATGCTACTGTGTAGTTTATATTTGAATATATTCCTTTTTCCACTATTACCCTCTTAGCGCTCCGAATGTCCACTTGCATTTTCTACAGAAAGAGTGTTCAGAACTGCGCAATCAAAAGTATGGTTTAACTCTGTTAGCTTAATGAACATATCAGAAATAAGTTTCACACAATGCTTCTGTGTAGTTTTTATTTGAAGATATTATTTTTCCCAATAGAGGCATCTTAGCGCTCAGAATGTCCAATTGCAGTTTCTACAGAAAGAGTGTTTCAGAAAGGCTCAATCAAAAGTAAGGTTCAACTCTGTTAGTTGAATGCACAGAACAGAAAGAAGTATCATACAATGCTTCTGTGTAGTTTATATTTGAACATATTCTTTTTTCCACTATTACCCACTTAGCGCTACGAATGTCCAGTTGCATTTTCTACAGACAGAGTGTTTCAAAACTGCTCAATCAAAAGTATGGTTTAACTCTGTTAGCTGAATGATCAGATCAGAAAGAAGTTTCACAGAATGCTTCTGTGTAGTTTATATTTGAATATATTCCTTTTTCCACTACTACTCTCTTAGCGCTCCAAATGTCCAGTTGCATTTTCTACAGAAAGAGTGTTCAGATCTGCTCAATCAAAAGTATGGTTTAACTCTGTTAGCTGAATGCACAGATCAGAAAGAAGTTTCACAGAATGATTCTGTGTAGTTTATATTTGGAGACATTCCTTTTTCCACTATTACCCACTTAACGCTCCGAATCTCCACTTGCATTTTCTACAGAAAGAGTGTTTCAGAACGGCTCAATCAAAACTGAGGTTCAACTCTTTTAGTTGAACAAACAGAACAGAAAGAAGTTTCACACAATTCTTCTGTGTAGTTTTTATTTGTAGACATTCTTTTTCCCAATATAGGCCTCTTAGCGCTAAGAATGTCCAATTGCAGTTTCTACAGAAAGAGTGTTTCAGAACGGCTCAATCAAAAGTATGGTTGAACTCTGTTAGTTGAATGCACAGAACAGAAAGAAGTTTCATACAATGCTTCTGTGTAGTTTATATTTGAACATATTCTTTTTTCCACTATTACCCCCTTAGCGCTACGAATGTCCAGTTGCATTTTCTACAGACAGAGTGTTTCAAAACTGCTCAATCAAAAGTATGGTTTAACTCTGTTAGCTGAATGCTCAGATCAGAAAGAAGTTTCACAGAATGCTTCTGTGTAGTTTATATTTGAATATATTCCTTTTTCCACTACTACGCTCTTAGCGCTCCAAATGTCCAGTTGCATTTTCTACAGAAAGAGTGTTCAGATCTGCTCAATCAAAAGTATGGTTTAACTCTGTTAGCTGAATGCACAGATCAGAAAGAACTTTCACCGAATGATTCTGTGTAGTTTATATTTGAAGACATTCCTTTTTCCACTATTACCCTCTTAGCGCTCCGAATCTCCACTTGCATTTTCTACAAAAAGAGTGTTTCATAACTGCTCAATCAAAAATATGTTTTATCTCTGTTAACTGAATTTACAGATCAGAAATAAGTTTCACAGAATGCATCTGTGTAGTTTTTATTTGAAGATATTCTTTTTCCCAATGTAGGCCTCTTAGCGCTTAGCATGTCCAATTGCAGTTTCTACAGAAAGAGTGTTTCAGAACGGCTCAATCAAATGTAAGGTTCAACTCTGTTAGTTGAATGCACAGAACAGAAAGAATTTTCACAGAATGCTACTGTGTAGTTTATATTTGAATATATTCCTTTTTCCACTATTACCCTCTTAGCGCTCCGAATGTCCACTTCAATTTTCTACAGAAAGAGTGTTCAGAACTGCGCAATCCAAAGTATGTTTTAACTCTGTTAGCTTAATGAACATATCAGAAATAAGTTTCACACAATGCTTCTGTGTAGTTTTTATTTGAAGATATTATTTTTCCCAATATAGGCCTCTTCGCGCTCAGAATGTCCAATTGCAGTTTCTACAGAAAGAGTGTTTCAGAAAGGCTCAATCAAAAGTAAGGTTCAACTCTGTTAGTTGAATGCACAGAACAGAAAGAAGTTTCATACAATGCTTCTGTGTAGTTTATATTTGAACATATTCTTTTTTCCACTATTACCCACTTAGCGCTACGAATGTCCAGTTGCATTTTCTACAGACAGATTGTTTCAAAACTGCTCAATCAAAAGTATGGTTTAACTCTGTTAGCTGAATGCTCAGATCAGAAAGAAGTTTCACAGAATGCTTCTGTGTAGTTTATATTTGAATATATTCCTTTTTCCACTACTACTCTCTTAGCGCTCCAAATGTCCAGTTGCATTTTCTACAGAAAGAGTGTTCAGATCTGCTCAATCAAAAGTATGGTTTAACTCTGTTAGCTGAATGCACAGATCAGAAAGAAGTTTCACAGAATGATTCTGTGTAGTTTATATTTGGAGTCATTCCTTTTTCCACTATTACCCTCTTAGCGCTCCGAATCTCCACTTGCATTTTCTACAGAAAGAGTGTTTCAGAACGGCTCAATCAAAACTAATGTTCAACTCTTTTAGTTGAACAAACAGAACAGAAAGAAGTTTCACACTATTCTTCTGTGTAGTTTTTATTTGTAGACATTCTTTTTCCCAATATAGGCCTCTTAGCGCTCAGAATGTCCAATTGCAGTTTCTACAGAAAGAATGTTTCAGAACGGCTCAATCAAAAGTAAGGTTCAACTCTGTTAGTTGAATGCACAGAACAGAAAGGAGTTTCATACAATGCTTCTGTGTAGTTTATATTTGAACATATTCTTTTTTCCACTATTACCCACTTAGCGCTACGAATGTCCAGTTGCATTTTCTACAGACAGAGTGTTTCAAAACTGCTCAATCAAAAGTATGGTTTAACTCTGTTAGCTGAATGCTCAGATCAGAAAGAAGTTTCACAGAATGCTTCTGTGTAGTTTATATTTGAATATATTCCTTTTTCCACTATTACGCTCTTAGCGCTCCAAATGTCCAGTTGCATTTTCTACAGAAAGAGTGTTCAGATCTGCTCAATCAAAAGTATGGTTTAACTCTGTTAGCTGAATGCACAGATCAGAAAGAAGTTTCACCGAATGATTCCGTGTAGTTTATATTTGAAGACATTCCTTTTTCCACTACTACCCTCTTAGCGCTCCGAAACTCCACGTGCATTTTCTACAAAAAGAGTGTTTCATAACTGCTCAATCAAAAATATGTTTTATCTCTGTTAACTGAATTTACAGATCAGAAATAAGTTTCAGAGAATGCATCTGTGTAGTTTTTATTTGAAGATATTCTTTTTCCCAATGTAGGCCTCTTAGCGCTTATCATGTCCAATTGCAGTTTCTACAGAAAGAGTGTTTCAGAACGGCTCAATCAAAAGTAAGGTTCAACTCTGTTAGTTGAATGCACAGACCAGAAAGAATTTTCACAGAATGCTACTGTGTAGTTTATATTTGAATATATTCCTTTTTCCACTATTACCCTCTTAGCGCTCCGAATGTCCACTTGCATTTTCTACAGAAAGAGTGTTCAGAACTGCGCAATCAAAAGTATGGTTTAACTCTGTTAGCTTAATGAACATATCAGAAATAAGTTTCACACAATGCTTCTGTGTAGTTTTTATTTGAAGATATTATTTTTCCCAATAGAGGCATCTTAGCGCTCAGAATGTCCAATTGCAGTTTCTACAGAAAGAGTGTTTCAGAAAGGCTCAATCAAAAGTAAGGTTCAACTCTGTTAGTTGAATGCACAGAACAGAAAGAAGTTTCATACAATGCTTCTGTGTAGTTTATATTTGAACATATTCTTTTTTCCACTATTACCCACTTAGCGCTACGAATGTCCAGTTGCATTTTCTACAGACAGAGTGTTTCAAAACTGCTCAATCAAAAGTATGGTTTAACTCTGTTAGCTGAATGCTCAGATCAGAAAGAAGTTTCACAGAATGCTTCTGTGTAGTTTATATTTGAATATATTCCTTTTTCCACTACTACTCTCTTAGCGCTCCAAATGTCCAGTTGCATTTTCTACAGAAAGAGTGTTCAGATCTGCTCAATCAAAAGTATGGTTTAACTCTGTTAGCTGAATGCACAGATCAGAAAGAAGTTTCACAGAATGATTCTGTGTAGTTTATATTTGGAGACATTCCTTTTTCCACTATTACCCACTTAACGCTCCGAATCTCCACTTGCATTTTCTACAGAAAGAGTGTTTCAGAACGGCTCAATCAAAACTAAGGTTCAACTCTTTTAGTTGAACAAACAGAACAGAAAGAAGTTTCACACAATTCTTCTGTGTAGTTTTTATTTGTAGACATTCTTTTTCCCAATATAGGCCTCTTAGTGCTAAGAATGTCCAATTGCAGTTTCTACAGAAAGAGTGTTTCAGAACGGCTCAATCAAAAGTATGGTTCAACTCTGTTAGTTGAATGCACAGAACAGAAAGAAGTTTCATACAATGCTTCTGTGTAGTTTATATTTGAACATATTCTTTTTTCCACTATTACCCCCTTAGCGCTACGAATGTCCAGTTGCATTTTCTACAGACAGAGTGTTTCAAAACTGCTCAATCAAAAGTATGGTTTAACTCTGTTAGCTGAATGCTCAGATCAGAAAGAAGTTTCACAGAATGCTTCTGTGTAGTTTATATTTGAATATATTCCTTTTTCCACTACTACGCTCTTAGCGCTCCAAATGTCCAGTTGCATTTTCTACAGAAAGAGTGTTCAGATCTGCTCAATCAAAAGTATGGTTTAACTCTGTTAGCTGAATGCACAGATCAGAAAGAACTTTCACCGAATGATTCTGTGTAGTTTATATTTGAAGACATTCCTTTTTCCACTATTACCCTCTTAGCGCTCCGAATCTCCACTTGCATTTTCTACAAAAAGAGTGTTTCATAACTGCTCAATCAAAAATATGTTTTATCTCTGTTAACTGTATTTACAGATCAGAAATAAGTTTCACAGAATGCATCTGTGTAGTTTTTATTTGAAGATATTCTTTTTCCCAATGTAGGCCTCTTAGCGCTTAGCATGTCCAATTGCAGTTTCTACAGAAAGAGTGTTTCAGAACGGCTCAATCAAATGTAAGGTTCAACTCTGTTAGTTGAATGCACAGAACAGAAAGAATTTTCACAGAATGCTACTGTGTAGTTTATATTTGAATATATTCCTTTCTCCACTATTACCCTCTTAGCGCTCCGAATGTCCACTTGCATTTTCTACAGAAAGAGTGTTCAGAACTGCGCAATCAAAAGTATGGTTTAACTCTGTTAGCTTAATGAACATATCAGAAATAAGTTTCACACAATGCTTCTTTGTAGTTTTTATTTGAAGATATTATTTTTCCCAATAGAGGCCTCTTAGCGCTCAGAATGTCCAATTGCAGTTTCTACAGAAAGAGTGTTTCAGAAAGGCTCAATCAAACGTAAGGTTCAACTCTGTTAGTTGAATGCAGAGAACAGAAAGAAGTTTCATACAATGATTCTGTGTAGTTTATATTTGAACATATTCTTTTTTCCACTATTACCCACTTAGTGCTACGAATGTCCAGTTGCATTTTCTACAGACAGAGTGTTTCAAAACTGCTCAATCAAATGTATGGTTTAACTCTGTTAGCTGAATGCTCAGATCAGAAAGAAGTTTCACAGAATGCTTCTGTGTAGTTTATATTTGAATATATTCCTTTTTCCACTACTACTCTCTTAGCGCTCCAAATGTCTAGTTGCATTTTCTACAGAAAGAGTGTTCAGATCTGCTCAATCAAAAGTATGTTTTAACTCTGTTAGCTGAATGCACAGATCAGAAAGAAGTTTCAAAGAATGATTCTGTGTAGTTTATATTTGAAGACATTCCTTTTTCCACTATTACCCTCTTAGCGCTCCGAATCTCCACTTGCATTTTCTACAGAAAGAGTGTTTCATAACTGCTCAATCAAAAATATGTTTTATCTCTGTTAACTGAATTTACAGATCAGAAATAAGTTTCAGAGAATGCATCTGTGTAGTTTTTATTTGAAGATATTCTTTTTCCCAATGTAGGCCTCTTAGCGCTTAGCATGTCCAATTGCAGTTTCTACAGAAAGAGTGTTTCAGAACGGCTCAATCAAAAGTAAGGTTCAACTCTGTTAGTTGAATGCACAGAACAGATAGAATTTTCACAGAATGCTACTGTGTAGTTTATATTTGAATATATTCCTTTTCCACTATTACCCTCTTAGCGCTCCGAATGTCCACTTGCATTTTCTACAGAAAGAGTGTTCAGAACTGCGCAATCAAATGTATGGTTTAATTCTGTTAGCTTAATGAACATATCAGAAATAAGTTTCACACAATGCTTCTGTGTAGTTTTTATTTGAAGATATTATTTTTCCCAATAGAGGCATCTTAGCGCTCAGAATGTCCAATTGCAGATTCTACAGAACGAGTGTTTCAGAAAGGCTCAATCAAAAGTAAGGTTCAACTCTGTTAGTTGAATGCACAGAACAGAAAGAAGTTTCATACAATGCTTCTGTGTAGTTTATATTTGAACATATTCTTTTTTCCACTATTACCCACTTAGCGCTACGAATGTCCAGTTGCATTTTCTACAGACAGAGTGTTTCAAAACTGCTCAATCAAAAGTATGGTTTAACTCTGTTAGCTGAATGCTCAGATCAGAAAGAAGTTTCACAGAATGCTTCTGTGTAGTTTATATTTGAATATATTCCTTTTTCCACTACTACTCTCTTAGCGCTCCAAATGTCCAGTTGCATTTTCTACAGAAAGAGTGTTCAGATCTGCTCAATCAAAAGTATGGTTTAACTCTGTTAGCTGAATGCACAGATCAGAAAGAAGTTTCACAGAATGATTCTGTGTAGTTTATATTTGGAGACATTCCTTTTTCCACTATTACCCACTTAACGCTCCGAATCTCCACTTGCATTTTCTACAGAAAGAGTGTTTCAGAACGGCTCAATCAAAACTGAGGTTCAACTCTTTTAGTTGAACAAACAGAACAGAAAGAAGTTTCACACAATTCTTCTGTGTAGTTTTTATTTGTAGACATTCTTTTTCCCAATATAGGCCTCTTAGCGCTAAGAATGTCCAATTGCAGTTTCTACAGAAAGAGTGTTTCAGAACGGCTCAATCAAAAGTAAGGTTCAACTCTGTTAGTTGAATGCACAGAACAGAAAGAATTTTCATACAATGCTTCTGTGTAGTTCATATTTGAACATATTCTTTTTTCCACTATTACCCACTTAGCGCTACGAATGTCCAGTTGCATTTTCTACAGACAGAGTGTTTCAAAACTGCTCAATCAAAAGTATGGTTTAACTCTGTTAGCTGAATGCTCAGATCAGAAAGAAGTTTCACAGAATGCTTCTGTGTAGTTTATATTTGAATATATTCCTTTTTCCACTACTACGCTCTTAGCGCTCCAAATGTCCAGTTGCATTTTCTACAGAAAGAGTGTTCAGATCTGCTCAATCAAAAGTATGGTTTAACTCTGTTAGCTGAATGCACAGATCAGAAAGAAGTTTCACCGAATGATTCTGTGTAGTTTATATTTGAAGACATTCCTTTTTCCACTATTACCCTCTTAGCGCTCCGAATCTCCACTTGCATTTTCTACAAAAAGAGTGTTTCATAACTGCTCAATCAAAAATATGTTTTATCTCTGTTAACTGAATTTACAGATCAGAAATAAGTTTCACAGAATGCATCTGTGTAGTTTTTATTTGAAGATATTATTTTCCCAATGTAGGCCTCTTAGCGATTAGCATGTCCAATTGCAGTTTCTACAGAAAGAGTGTTTCAGAACGGCTCAATCAAAAGTAAGGTTCAACTCTGTTAGTTGAATGCACAGAACAGAAAGAATTTTCACAGAATGCTACTGTGTAGTTTATATTTGAATATATTCCTTTTTCCACTATTACCCTCTTAGCGCTCCGAATGTCCACTTGCATTTTCTACAGAAAGAGTGTTCAGAACTGCACAATCAAAAGTATGTTTTAACTCTGTTAGCTGAATGCACAGATCAGAAAGAAGTTTCAAAGAATGATTCTGTGTAGTTTATATTTGGAGTCATTCCTTTTTCCACTATTACCCTCTTAGAGCTCCGAATCTCCACTTGCATTTTCTACAGAAAGAGTGTTTCAGAACGGCTCAATCAAAACTAATGTTCAACTCTTTTAGTTGAACAAACAGAACAGAAAGAAATTTCACACAATTCTTCTGTGTAGTTTTTATTTGTAGACATTCTTTTTCCCAATATAGGCCTCTTAGCGCTCAGAATGTCCAATTGCAGTTTCTACAGAAAGAATGTTTCAGAACGGCTCAATCAAAAGTAAGGTTCAACTCTGTTAGTTGAATTCACAGAACAGAAAGAAGTTTCATACAATGCTTCTGTGTAGTTTATATTTGAACATATTCTTTTTTCCACTCTTACCCACTTAGCGCTACGAATGTGCAGTTGCATTTTCTACAGACAGAGTGTTTCAAAACTGCTCAATCAAAAGTATGGTTTAACTCTGTTAGCTGAATGCTCAGATCAGAAAGAAGTTTCACAGAATGCTTCTGTGTAGTTTATATTTGAATATATTCCTTTTTCCACTACTACGCTCTTAGCGCTCCAAATGTCCAGTTGCATTTTCTACAGAAAGAGTGTTCAGATCTGCTCAATCAAAAGTATGGTTTAACTCTGTTAGCTGAATGCACAGATCAGAAAGAAGTTTCAGCGAATGATTCTGTGTAGTTTATATTTGAAGACATTCTTTTTTCCACTATTACCCACTTAGCGCTCCGAAACTCCACTTGCATTTTCTACAAAAAGAGTGTTTCATAACTGCTGAATCAAAAATATGTTTTATCTGTGTTAACTGAATTTACAGATCAGAAATAAGTTTCAGAGAATGCATCTGTGTAGTTTTTATTTGAAGATATTCTTTTTCCCAATGTAGGCCTCTTAGCGCTTAGCATGTCCAATTGCAGTTTCTACAGAAAGAGTGTTTCAGAACGGCTCAATCAAAAGTAAGGTTCAACTCTGTTAGTTGAATGCACAGAACAGAAAGAATTTTCACAGAATGCTACTGTGTAGTTTATATTTGAATATATTCCTTTTTCCACTATTACCCTCTTAGCGCTCCGAATGTCCACTTGCATTTTCTACAGAAAGAGTGTTCAGAACTGCGCAATCAAAAGTATGGTTTAACTCTGTTAGCTTAATGAACATATCAGAAATAAGTTTCACACAATGCTTCTGTGTAGTTTTTATTTGAAGATATTATTTTTCCCAATATAGTCCTCTTCGCGCTCAGAATGTCCAATTGCAGTTTCTACAGAAAGAGTGTTTCAGAAAGGCTCAATCAAAAGTAAGGTTCAACTCTGTTAGTTGAATGCACAGAACAGAAAGAAGTTTCATACAATGTTTCTGTGTAGTTTATATTTGAACATATTCTTTTTTCCACTATTACCCACTTAGCGCTACGAATGTCCAGTTGCATTTTCTACAGACAGAGTGTTTCAAAACTGCTCAATCAAAAGTATGGTTTAACTCTGTTAGCTGAATGCTCAGATCAGAAAGAAGTTTCACAGAATGCTTCTGTGTAGTTTATATTTGAATATATTCCTTTTTCCACTACTAATCTCTTAGCGCTCCAAATGTCCAGTTGCATTTTCTACAGAAAGAGTGTTCAGATCTGCTCAATCAAAAGTATGGTTTAACTCTGTTAGCTGAATGCACAGATCAGAAAGAAGTTTCACAGAATGATTCTGTGTAATTTATATTTGAAGACATTCCTTTTTCCACTATTACCCTCTTAGCGCTCCGAATCTCCACTTGCATTTTCTACAAAAAGAGTGTTTCATAACTGCTCTATCAAAAATATGTTTTATCTCTGTTAACTGAATTTACAGATCCGAAATAAGTTTCACAGAATGCATCTGTGTACTTTTTATTTGAAGATATTATTTTTCCCAATAGAGGCCTCTTAGCGCTCAGAATGTCCAATTGCAGTTTCAACAGAAAGATTGTTTCAGAAAGGCTCAATCAAAAGTAAGGTTCAACTCTGTTAGTTGAATGCACAGAACAGAAAGAAGTTTCATACAATGCTTCTGTGTAGTTTATATTTGAACATATTCTTTTATCCACTATTACCCACTTAGCGCTACGAATGTCCAGTTGCATTTTCTACAGACAGAGTGTTTCAAAACTGCTCAATCAAAAGTATGGTTAAACTCTGTTAGCTGAATGCACAGATCAGAAAGAAGTTTCACAGAATGATTCTGTGTAGTTTATATTTGTAGACATTCCTTTTTCCACTATTACCCTCTTAGCGCTCCGAATCTCCACTTGCATTTTCTACAGAAAGAGTGTTTCAGAACGGCTCAATCAAAACTAAGGTTCAACTCTTTTAGTTGAACAAACAGAACAGAAAGAAGTTTCACACAATTCTTCTGTGTAGTTTTTATTTGTAGACATTCTTTTTCCCAATATAGGCCTCTTAGCGCTCAGAATGTCCAATTGCAGTTTCTACAGAAAGAGTGTTTCAGAACGGCTCAATCAAAAGTAAGGTTCAACTCTGTTAGTTGAATGCACAGAACAGAAAGAAGTTTCATACAATGCTTCTGTGTAGTTTATATTTGAACATATTCTTTTTTCCTCTATTACGCAATTAGCGCTACGAATGTCCAGTTGCATTTTCTACAGACAGAGTGTTTCAAAACTGCTCAATCAAAAGTATGGTTTCACTCTGTTAGCTGAATGCTCAGATCAGAAAGAAGTTTCACAGAATGCTTCTGTGTAGTTTATATTTGAATATATTCCTTTTTCCACTACTATGCTCTTAGCGCTCCAAATGTCCAGTTGCATTTTCTACAGAAAGAGTGTTCAGATCTGCTCAATCAAAAGTATGGTTTAACTCTGTTAGCTGAATGCACAGATCAGAAAGAAGTTTCACCGAATGATTCTGTGTAGTTTATATTTGAAGACATTCCTTTTTCCAATATTACCCTCTTAGCGCTCCGAATCTCCACTTGCATTTTCTACAAAAAGAGTGTTTCATAACTGCTCAATCAAAAATATGTTTTATCTCTGTTAACTGAATTTACAGATCAGAAATAAGTTTCACAGAATGCATCTGTGTAGTTTTTATTTGAAGATATTCTTTTTCCCAATGTAGGCCTCTTAGCGCTTAGCATGTCCAATTGCAGTTTCTACAGAAAGAGTGTTTCAGAACGGCTCAATCAAAATTAAGGTTCAACTCTGTTAGTTGAATGCACAGAACAGAAAGAATTTTCACAGAATGCTACTGTGTAGTTTATATTTGAATATATTCCTTTCTCCACTATTACCCTCTTAGCGCTCCGAATGTCCACTTCCATTTTCTACAGAAAGAGTGTTCAGAACTGCGCAATCAAAAGTATGGTTTAACTCTGTTAGCTTAATGAACATATCAGAAATAAGTTTCACACAATGCTTCTGTGTAGTTTTTATTTGAAGATATTATTTTTCCCAATATAGGCCTCTTAGCGCTCAGAATGTCCAATTGCAGTTTCTACAGAAATGGTGTTTCAGAAAGGCTCAATCAAAAGTAAGGTTCAACTCTGTTAGTTGAATGCGCAGAACAGAAAGAAATTTCATACAATGCTTCTGTGTAGTTTATATTTGAAGATATTCTTTTTTCCACTATTACCCACTTGGCGCTACGAATGTCCAGTTGCATTTTCTACAGACAGAGTGTTTCAAAACTGCTCATTCAAAAGTATGGTTTAACTCTGTTAGATGAATGCTCAGATCAGAAAGAAGTTTCACAGAATGCTTCTGTGTAGTTTATATTTGAATATATTCCTTTTTCCACTACTACTCTCTTAGCGCTCCAAATGTCCAGTTGCATTTTCTACAGAAAGAGTGTTCAGATCTGCTCAATCAAAAGTATGGTTTAATTCTGTTAGCTGAATGCACAGATCAGAAAGAAGTTTCACAGAATGATTCTGTGTAGTTTATATTTGGAGACATTCCTTTTTCCACTATTACCCTCTTAGCGCTCCGAAACTCCACTTGCATTTTCTACAGAAAGAGTGTTTCAGAACGGCTCAATCAAAACTAAAGTTCAACTCTTTTAGTTGAACAAACAGAACAGAAAGAAGTTTCACACAATTTTTCTGTGTAGTTTTTATTTGTAGACATTCTTTTTCCCAATATAGGCCTCTTAGCGCTCAGACTGTCCAATTGCAGTTTCTACAGAAAGAGTGTTTCAGAACGGCTCAATCAAAGTATGGTTCAACTCTGTTAGTTGAATGCACAGAACAGAAAGAAGTTTCATAGAATGCTTCTGTGTAGTTTATATTTGAACATATTCTTTTTTCCACTATTACCCACTTAGCGCTACGAATGTCCAGTTGCATTTTCTACAGACAGAGTGTTTCAAAACTGCTCAATCAAAAGTATGGTTTAACTCTGTTAGCTGAATGCTCAGATCAGAAAGAAGTTTCACAGAATGCTTCTGTGTAGTTTATATTTGAATATATTACTTTTTCCACTACTACGCTCTTAGCGCTCCAAATGTCCAGTTGCATTTTCTACAGAAAGAGTGTTCAGATCTGCACAATCAAAAGTATGGTTTAACTCTGTTAGCTGAATGCACAGATCAGAAAGAAGTTTCACCGAATGATTCTGTGTAGTTTATATTTGAAGACATTCCTTTTTCCACTATTACCCTCTTAGCGCTCCGAATCTCCACTTGCATTTTCTACAAAAAGAGTGTTTCATAACTGCTCAATCATAAATATGTTTTATCTCTGTTAACTGAATTTACAGATCAGAAATAAGTTTCACAGAATGCATCTGTGTAGTTTTTATTTGAAGATATTCTTTTTCCCAATGTAGGCCTCTTAGCGCTTAGCATGTCCAATTGCAGTTTCTACAGAAAGAGTGTTTCAGAACGGCTCAATCAAAAGTAAGGTTCAACTCTGTTAGTTGAATGCACAGAACAGAAAGAATTTTCACAGAATGCTACTGTGTAGTTTATATTTGAATATATTCCTTTTCCCACTATTACCCTCTTAGCGCTCCGAATGTCCACTTGCGTTTTCTACAGAAAGAGTGTTCAGAACTGCACAATCAAAAGTATGTTTTATCTCTGTTAGCTGAATGCACAGATCAGAAAGAAGTTTCAAAGAATGATTCTGTGTAGTTTATATTTGGAGTCATTCCTTTTTCCACTATTACCCTCTTAGCGCTCCGAATCTCCACTTGCATTTTCTACAGAAAGAGTGTTTCAGAACGGCTCAATCAAAACTAATGTTCAACTCTTTTAGTTGAACAAACAGAACAGAAAGAAGTTTCACACAATTCTTCTGTGTAGTTTTTATTTGTAGACATTCTTTTTCCCAATATAGGCCTCTTAGCGCTCAGAATGTCCAATTGCAGTTTCTATAGAAAGAATGTTTCAGAACGGCTCAATCAAAAGTAAGGTTCAACTCTGTTAGTTGAATGCACAGAACAGAAAGAAGTTTCATACAATGCTTCTGTGTAGTTTATATTTGAACATATTCTTTTTTCCACTATTACCCACTTAGCGCTACGAATGTACAGTTGCATTTTCTACAGACAGAGTGTTTCAAAACTGCTCAATCAAAAGTATGGTTTAACTCTGTTAGCTGAATGCTCAGATCAGAAAGAAGTTTCACAGAATGCTTCTGTGTAGTTTATATTTGAATATATTCCTTTTTCCACTATTACGCTCTTAGCGCTCCAAATGTCCAGTTGCATTTTCTACAGAAAGAGTGTTCAGATCTGCTCAATCAAAAGTATGGTTTAACTCTGTTAGCTGAATGCACAGATCAGAAAGAAGTTTCACCGAATGATTCTGTGTAGTTTATATTTGAAGACATTCCTTTTTCCACTATTACCCTCTTAGCGCTCCGAAACTCCACTTGCATTTTCTACAAAAAGAGTGTTTCATAACTGCTCAATCAAAAATATGTTTTATCTCTGTTAACTGAATTTACAGATCAGAAATATGTTTCAGAGAATGCATCTGTGTAGTTTTTATTTGAAGATATTATTTTTCCCAATGTAGGCCTCTTAGCGCTTAGCATGTCCAATTGCAGTTTCTACAGAAAGAGTGTTTCAGAACGGCTCAATCAAAAGTAAGGTTCAACTCTGTTAGTTGAATGCACAGAACAGAAAGGATTTTCACAGAATGCTACTGTGTAGTTTATATTTGAATATATTCCTTTTTCCACTATTACCCTCTTAGCGCTCCGAATGTCCACTTGCATTTTCTACAGAAAGAGTGTTCAGAACTGCACAATCAAAAGTATGTTTTAACTCTGTTAGCTGAATGCACAGATCAGAAAGAAGTTTCAAAGAATGATTCTGTGTAGGTTATATTTGGAGTCATTCCTTTTTCCACTATTACCCTCTTAGCGCTCCGAATCTCCACTTGCATTTTCTACAGAAAGAGTGTTTCAGAACGGCTCAATCAAAACTAATGTTCCACTCTTTTAGTTGAACAAACAGAACAGAAAGAAGTTTCACAAAATTCTTCTGTGTAGTTTTTATTTGTAGACATTCTTTTTCCCAATATAGGCCTCTTAGCGCTAAGAATGTCCAATTGCAGTTTCTACAGAAAGAGTGTTTCAGAACGGCTCAATCAAAAGTATGGTTCAACTCTGTTAGTTGAATGCACAGAACAGAAAGAAGTTTCATACAATGCTTCTGTGTAGTTTATATTTGAACATATTCTTTTTTCCACTATTACCCCCTTAGCGCTACGAATGTCCAGTTGCATTTTCTACAGACAGAGTGTTTCAAAACTGCTCAATCAAATGTATGGTTTAACTCTGTTAGCTGAATGCTCAGATCAGAAAGAAGTTTCACAGAATGCTTCTGTGTAGTTTATATTTGAATATATTCCTTTTTCCACTACTACGCTCTTAGCGCTCCAAATGTCCAGTTGCATTTTCTACAGAAAGAGTGTTCAGATCTGCTCAATCAAAATTATGGTTTAACTCTGTTAGCTGAATGCACAGATCAGAAAGAACTTTCACCGAATGATTCTGTGTAGTTTATATTTGAAGACATTCCTTTTTCCACTATTACCAACTTAGCGCTCCGAATCTCCACTTGCATTTTCTACAAAAAGAGTGTTTCATAACTGCTCAATCAAAAATATGTTTTATCTCTGTTAACTGAATTTACAGATCAGAAATAAGTTTCACAGAATGCATCTGTGTAGTTTTTATTTGAAGATATTCTTTTTCCCAATGTAGGCCTCTAAGCGCTTAGCATGTCCAATTGCAGTTTCTACAGAAAGAGTGTTTCAGAACGGCTCAATCAAATGTAAGATTCAACTCTGTTAGTTGAATGCACAGAACAGAAAGAATTTTCACAGAATGCTACTGTGTAGTTTATATTTGAATATATTCCTTTTTCCACTATTACCCTCTTAGCGCTCCGAATGTCCACTTCAATTTTCTACAGAAAGAGTGTTCAGAACTGCGCAATCAAAAGTATGGTTTAACTCTGTTAGCTTAATGAACATATCAGAAATAAGTTTCACACAATGCTTCTGTGTAGTTTTTATTTGAAGATATTATTTTTCCCAATATAGGCCTCTTCGCGCTCAGAATGTCCAATTGCAGTTTCTACAGAAAGAGTGTTTCAGAAAGGCTCAATCAGAAGTAAGGTTCAACTCTGTTAGTTGAATGCACAGAACAGAAAGACGTTTCATACAATGCTTCTGTGTAGTTTATTTTTGAACATATTCTTTTTTCCACTATTACCCACTTAGCGCTACGAATGTCCAGTTGCATTTTCTACAGACAGAGTGTTTCAAAACTGCTCAATCAAAAGTATGGTTTAACTCTGTTAGCTGAATGCTCAGATCAGAAAGAAGTTTCACAGAATGCTTCTGTGTAGTTTATATTTGAATATATTCCATTTTCCACTACTACTCTCTTAGCGCTCCAAATGTCCAGTTGCATTTTCTACAGAAAGAGTGTTCAGATCTGCTCAATCAAAAGTATGGTTTAACTCTGTTAGCTGAATGCACAGATCAGAAAGAAGTTTCACAGAATGATTCTGTGTAATTTATATTTGGAGACATTCCTTTTTCCACTATTACCCTCTTAGCGCTCCGAATCTCCACTTGCATTTTCTACAGAAAGAGTGTTTCAGAACGGCTCAATCAAAACTAAGGTTCGTCTCTTTTAGTTGAACAAACAGAACAGAAAGAAGTTTCACACAATTCTTCTGTGTAGTTTTTATTTGTAGACATTCTTTTTCCCAATATAGGCCACTTAGCGCTCAGAATGTCCAATTGCAGTTTCTACAGAAAGAGTGTTTCAGAACGGCTCAATCAAAAGTAAGGTTCAACTCTGTTAGTTGAATGCACAGAACAGAAAGAAGTTTCATACAATGCTTCTGTGTAGTTTATATTTGAACATATTCTTTTTTCCACTATTACCCACTTGGCGCTACGAATGCCCAGTTGCATTTTCTACAGACAGAGTGTTTCAAAACTGCTCAATCAAAAGTATGGTTTAACTCTGTTAGCTGAATGCTCAGATCAGAAAGAAGTTTCACAGAATGCTTCTGTGTAGTTTATATTTGAATATATTCCTTTTTCCACTACTACGCTCTTAGCGCTCCAAATGTCCAGTTGCATTTTCTACAGAAAGAGTGTTCAGATCTGCTCAATCAAAAGTATGGTTTAACTGTGTTAGCTGAATGCACAGATCAGAAAGAAGTTTCACCGAATGATTCTGTGTAGTTTATATTTGAAGACATTCCTTTTTCCACTATTACCCTCTTAGCGCTCCGAATCTCCACTTGCATTTTCTACAAAAAGAGTGTTTCATAACTGCTCAATCAAAAATATGTTTTATCTCTGTTAACTGAATTTACAGATCAGAAATAAGTTTCACAGAATGCATCTGTGTAGTTTATATTTGAATATATTCCTTTTTCCACTACTACTCTCTTAGCGCTCCAAAGGTCCAGTTGCATTTTCTACAGAAAGAGTGTTCAGAACTGCGCAATCAAAAGTATGGTTTAACTCTGTTAGCTTAATGAACATATCAGAAATAAGTTTCACACAATGCCTCTGTGTAGTTTTTATTTGAAGATATTATTTTTCCCAATATAGGCCTCTTAGCGCTCAGAATGTCCAATTGCAGTTTCTACAGAAAGAGTGTTTCAGAAAGGCTCAATCAAAAGTAAGGTTCAACTCTGTTAGTTGAATGCACAGAACAGAAAGAAATTTCAAACAATGCTTCTGTGTAGTTTATATTTGAACATATTCTTTTTTCCACTATTACCAACTTGGCGCTACGGATGTCCAGTTGCATTTTCTACAGACAGAGTGTTTCAAAACTGCTCAATCAAAAGTATGTTTTAAATCTGTTAGCTGAATGCTCAGATCAGAAAGAAGTTTCACAGAATGCTTCTGTGTAGTTTATATTTGAATATATTCCTTTTTCCACTACTACTCTCTTAGCGCTCCAAAGGTCCAGTTGCATTTTCTACAGAAAGAGTGTTCAGATCTGCTCAATCAAAAGTATGGTTTAACTCTGTTAGCTGAATGCACAGATCAGAAAGAAGTTTCACAGAATGATTCTGTGTAGTTTATATTTGGAGACATTCCTTTTTCCACTATTACCCTCTTAGCGCTCCGAATCTCCACTTGCATTTTCTACAGAAAGAGTGTTTCAGAACAGCTCAATCAAAACTAAGGTTCAACTCTTTTAGTTGAACAAACAGAACAGAAAGAAGTTTCACACAATTCTTCTGTGTAGTTTTTGTTTGTAGACATTCTTTTTCCCAATATAGGACTCTTAGCGCTCAGAATGTCCAATTGCAGTTTCTACAGAAAGAGTGTTTCAGAACGGCTCAATCAAAAGTCAGGTTCAACCCTGTTAGTTGAATGCACAGAACAGAAAGAAGTTTCATACAATGCTTCTGTGTAGTTTATATTTGAACATATTCTTTTTTCCACTATTACCCACTTGGCGCTACGAATGTCCAGTTGCATTTTCTACAGACAGAGTGTTTCAAAACTGCTCAATCAAAAGTATGGTTTAACTCTGTTAGCTGAATGCTCAGATCAGAAAGAAGTTTCACAGAATGCTTCTGTGTAGTTTATATTTGAATATATTCCTTTTTCCACTACTACGCTCTTAGCGCTCCAAATGTCCAGTTGCATTTTCTACAGAAAGAGTGTTCAGATCTGCTCAATCAAAAGTATGGTTTAACTCTGTTAGCTGAATGCACAGATCAGAAAGAAGTTTCACCGAATGATTCTGTGTAGTTTATATTTGAAGACATTCCTTTTTCCACTATTACCCTCTTAGCGCTCCGAATCTCCACTTGCATTTTCTACAAAAAGAGTGTTTCATAACTGCTCAATCAAAAATATGTTTTATCTCTGTTAACTGAATTTACAGATCAGAAATAAGTTTCACAGAATGCATCTGTGTAGTTTTTATTTGAAGATATTATTTTTCCCAATAGAAGCCTCTTAGTGCTCAGAATGTCCAATTGCAGTTTCAACAGAAAGAGTGTTTCAGAAAGGCTCAATCAAAAGTAAGGTTCAACTCTGTTAGTTGAATGCACAGAACAGAAAGAAGTTTCATACAATGCTTCTGTGTAGTTTATATTTGAACATATTCTTTTTTCCACTATTACCCACTTAGCGCTACGAATGTCCAGTTGCATTTTCTACAGACACAGTGTTTCAAAACTGCTCAATCAAAAGAATGGTTAAACTCTGTTAGCTGAATGCACAGATCAGAAAGAAGTTTCACAGAATGATTCTGTGTAGTTTATATTTGTAGACATTCCTTTTTCCACTATTACCCTCTTAGCGCTCCGAATCTCCACTTGCATTTTCTACAGAAAGAGTGTTTCAGAACGGCTCAATCAAAACTAAGGTTCAACTCTTTTAGTTGAACAAACAGAACAGAAAGAAGTTTCACACAATTCTTCTGTGTAGTTTTTATTTGTAGACATTCTTTTTCCCAATATAGGTCTCTTAGCGCTCAGAATGTCCAATTGCAGTTTCTACAGAAAGAGTGTTTCAGAACGGCTCAATCAAAAGTAAGGTTCAACTCTGTTAGTTGAATGCACAGAACAGAAAGAAGTTTCATACAATGCTTCTGTGTAGTTTATATTTGAACATATTCTTTTTTCCTCTATTACCCAATTAGCGCTACGAATGTCCAGTTGCATTTTCTACAGACAGAGTGTTTCAAAACTGCTCAATCAAAAGTATGGTTTAACTCTGTTAGCTGAATGCTCAGATCAGAAAGAAGTTTCACAGAATGCTTCTGTGTAGTTTATATTTGAATATGTTCCTTTTTCCACTACCACGCTCTTAGCGCTCCAAATGTCCAGTTGCATTTTCTACAGAAAGAGTGTTCAGATCTGCTTAATCAAAAGTATGGTTTAACTCTGTTAGCTGAATGCACAGATCAGAAAGAAGTTTCACCGAATGATTCTGTGTAGTTTATATTTGAAGACATTCCTTTTTCCACTATTACCCTCTTAGCGCTCCGAATCTCCACTTGCATTTTCTACAAAAAGAGTGTTTCATAACTGCTGAATCAAAAATATGTTTTATCTGTGTTAACTGAATTTACAGATCAGAAATAAGTTTCACAGAATGCATCTGTGTAGTTTTTATTTGAAGATATTCTTTTTCCCAATGTAGGCCTCTTAGCGCTTAGCATGTCCAATTGCAGTTTCTACAGAAAGAGTGTTTCAGAACGGCTCAATCAAAAGTAAGGTTCAACTCTGTTAGTTGAATGCACAGAACAGAAAGAATTTTCACAGAATGCTACTGTGTAGTTTATATTTGAATATATTCCTTTCTCCACTATTACGCTCTTAGCGCTACGAATGTCCACTTGCATTTTCTACAGAAAGAGTGTTCAGAACTGCGCAATCAAAAGTATGGTTTAACTCTGTTAGCTTAATGAACATATCAGAAATAAGTTTCACACAATGCTTCTGTGTAGTTTTTATTTGAAGATATTATTTTTCCCAATATAGGCCTCTTAGCGCTCAGAATGTCCAATTGCAGTTTCTACAGAAAGAGTGTTTCAGAAAGGCTCAATCAAAAGTAAGGTTCAACTCTGTTAGTTGAATGCACAGAACAGAAAGAAATTTCAAACAATGCTTCTGTGTAGTTTATATTTGAACATATTCTTTTTTCCACTATTACCCACTTGGCGCTACGAATGTCCAGTTGCATTTTCTACAGACAGAGTGTTTCAAAACTGCTCAATCAAAAGTATGTTTTAACTCTGTTAGCTGAATGCTCAGATCAGAAAGAAGTTTCACAGAATGCTTCTGTGTAGTTTATATTTGAATATATTCCTTTTTCCACTACTACTCTCTTAGCGCTCCAAAGGTCCAGTTGCATTTTCTACAGAAAGAGTGTTCAGATCTGCTCAATCAAAAGTATGGTTTAACTCTGTTAGCTGAATGCACAGATCAGAAAGAAGTTTCACAGAATGATTCTGTGTAGTTTATATTTGGAGACATTCCTTTTTCCACTATTACCCTCTTAGCGCTCTGAATCTCCACTTGCATTTTCTACAGAAAGAGTGTTTCAGAACGGCTCAATCAAAACTAAAGTTCAACTCTTTTAGTTGAACAAACAGAACAGAAAGAAGTTTCACACAATTCTTCTGTGTAGTTTTTATTTGTAGACATTCTTTTTCCCAATATAGGCCTCTTAGCGCTCAGAATGTCCAATTGCAGTTTCTACAGAAAGAGTGTTTCAGAACGGCTCAATCAAAAGTAAGGTTCAACCCTGTTAGTTGAATGCACAGAACAGAAAGTAGTTTCATACAATGCTTCTGTGTAGTTTATATTTGAACATATTCTTTTTTCCACTATTACCCACTTAGCGCTACGAATGTCCAGTTGCATTTTCTACAGACAGAGTGTTTCAAAACTGCTCAATCAAAAGTATGGTTTAACTCTGTTAGCTGAATGCTCAGATCAGAAAGAAGTTTCACAGAATGCTTCTGTGTAGTTTATATTTGAATATATTCCTTTTTCCACTACTACGCTCTTAGCGCTCCAAATGTCCAGTTGCATTTTCTACAGAAAGAGTGTTCAGATCTGCTCAATCAAAAGTATGGTTTAACTCTGTTAGCTGAATGCACAGATCAGAAAGAAGTTTCACCAAATGATTCTGTGTAGTTTATATTTGAAGACATTCCTTTTTCCACTATTACCCTCTTAGCGCTCCGAATCTCCACTTGCATTTTCTACAAAAAGAGTGTTTCATAACTGATCAATCAAAAATATGTTTTATCTCTGTTAACTGAATTTACAGATCAGAAATAAGTTTCACAGAATGCATCTGTGTAGTTTTTATTTGAAGATATTATTTTTCCCAATAGAGGCCTCTTAGCGCTCAGAATGTCCAATTGCAGTTTCAACAGAAAGAGTGTTTCAGAAAGGCTCAACCAAAAGTAAGGTTCAACTCTGTTAGTTGAATGCACAGAACAGAAAGAAGTTTCATACAATGCTTCTGTGTAGTTTATATTTGAACATATTCTTTTTTCCACTATTACCCACTTAGCGCTACGAATGTCCAGTTGCATTTTCTACAGACAGAGTGTTTCAAAACTGCTGAATCAAAAGTATGGTTAAACTCTGTTAGCTGAATGCACAGATCAGAAAGAAGTTTCACAGAATGATTCTGTGTAGTTTATATTTGTAGACATTCCTTTTTCCACTATTACCCTCTTAGCGCTCCGAATCTCCACTTGCATTTTCTACAGAAAGAGTGTTTCAGAACGGCTCAATCAAAACTAAGGTTCAACTCTTTTAGTTGAACAAACAGAACAGAAAGAAGTTTCACACAATTCTTCTGTGTAGTTTTTATTTGTAGACATTCCTTTTCCCAATATAGGCCTCTTAGCGCTCAGAATGTCCAATTGCAGTTTCTACAGAAAGAGTGTTTCAGAACGGCTCAATCAAAAGTAAGGTTCAACTCTGTTAGTTGAATGCACAGAACAGAAAGAAGTTTCATACAATGCTTCTGTGTAGTTTATATTTGAACATATTCTTTTTTCCTCTATTACCCAATTAGCGCTACGAATGTCCAGTTGCATTTTCTACAGACAGAGTGTTTCAAAACTGCTCAATCAAAAGTATGGTTTAAATCTGTTAGCTGAATGCTCAGATCAGAAAGAAGTTTCACAGAATGCTTCTGTGTAGTTTATATTTGAATATATTCCTTTTTCCACTACCACGCTCTTAGCGCTCCAAATGTCCAGTTGCATTTTCTACAGAAAGAGTGTTCAGATCTGCTCAATCAAAAGTATGGTTTAACTCTGTTAGCTGAATGCACAGATCAGAAAGAAGTTTCACTGAATGATTCTGTGTAGTTTATATTTGAAGACATTCCTTTTTCCACTATTACCCTCTTAGCGCTCCGAATCTCCACTTGCATTTTCTACAAAAAGAGTGTTTCATAACTGCTGAATCAAAAATATGTTTTATCTCTGTTAACTGAATTTACAGATCAGAAATAAGTTTCACAGAATGCATCTGTGTAGTTTTTATTTGAAGATATTCTTTTTCCCAATGTAGGCCTCTTAGCGCTTAGCATGTCCAATTGCAGTTTCTACAGAAAGAGTGTTTCAGAACGGCTCAATCAAAAGTAAGGTTCAACTCTGTTAATTGAATGCACAGAACAGAAAGAATTTTCACAGAATGCTACTGTGTAGTTTATATTTGAATATATTCCTTTTTCCACTATTACCCTCTTAGCGCTCCGAATGTCCACTTGCATTTTCTACAGAAAGAGTGTTCAGAACTGCGCAATCAAAAGTATGGTTTAACTCTGTTAGCTTAATGAACATATCAGAAATAAGTTTCACACAATGCTTCTGTGTAGTTTTTATTTGAAGATATTATTTTTCCCAATAGAGGCCTCTTAGCGCTCAGAATGTCCAATTGCAGTTTCTACGGAAAGAGTGTTTCAGAAAGGCTCAATCAAAAGTAAGGTTCAACTCTGTTAGTTGAATGCACAGAACAGAAAGAAGTTTCATACAATGCTTCTGTGTAGTTTATATTTGAACATATTCTTTTTTCCACTATTACCCACTTGGCGCTACGAATGTCCAGTTGCATTTTCTACAGACAGAGTGTTTCAAAACTGCTCAATCAAAAGTATGGTTTAACTCTGTTAGCTGAATGCTCAGATCAGAAAGAAGTTTCACAGAATGTTTCTGTGTAGTTTATATTTGAAGACATTCCTTTTTCCACTATTACCCTCTTAGCGCTCCGAATCTCCACTTGCATTTTCTACAAAAACAGTGTTTCATAACTGCTCAATCAAAAATATGTTTTATCTCTGTTAACTGAATTTACAGATCAGAAATAAGTTTCACAGAATGCATCTGTGTAGTTTTTATTTGAAGATATCCTTTTTCCCAATGTAGGCCTCTTAGCGCTTAGCATGTCCAATTGCAGTTTCTACAGAAAGAGTGTTTCAGAACGGCTCAATCAAAAGTAAGGTTCAACTCTGTTAGTTGAATGCACAGAACAGAAAGAATTTTCACAGAATGCTACTGTGTAGTTTATATTTGAATATATTCCTTTTTCCACTATTACCCTCTTAGCGCTCCGAATGTCCACTTGCATTTTCTACAGAAAGAGTGTTCAGAACTGCGCAATCAAAAGTATGGTTTAACTCTGTTAGCTTAATGAACATATCAGAAATAAGTTTCACACAATGCTTCTGTGTAGTTTTTATTTGAAGATATTATTTTTCCCAATATAGGCCTCTTCGCGCTCAGAATGTCCAATTGCAGTTTCTACAGAAAGAGTGTTTCAGAAAGGCTCAATCAAAAGTAAGGTTCAACTCTGCTAGTTGAATGCACAGAACAGAAAGAAGTTTCATACAATGCTTTTGTGTAGTTTATATTTGAACATATTCTTTTTTCCACTATTACCCACTTAGCGCTACGAATGTCCAGTTGCATTTTCTACAGACAGAGTGTTTCAAAACTGCTCAATCAAAAGTATGGTTTAACTCTGTTAGCTGAATGCTCAGATCAGAAAGTAGTTTCACAGAATGATTCTGTGTAGTTTATATTTGTAGACATTCCTTTTTCCACTATTACCCTCTTAGCGCTCCGAATCTCCACTTGCATTTTCTACAGAAAGAGTGTTTCAGAACGGCTCAATCAAAACTAAGTTTCAACTCCTTTAGTTGAACAAACAGAACAGAAAGAAGTTTCACACAATTCTTCTGTGTAGTTTTTATTTGTAGACATTCTTTTTCCCAATATAGGCCTCTTTGCGCTCAGAATGTCCAATTGCAGTTTCTACAGAAAGAGTGTTTCAGAACGGCTCAATCAGAAGTAAGGTTCAACTCTGTTAGTTGAATGCACAGAACAGAAAGAAGTTTCATACAATGCTTCTGTTTAGTTTATATTTGAACATATTCTTTTTTCCACTATTACCCACTTAGCGCTACGAATGTCCAGTTGCATTTTCTACAGACAGAGTGTTTCAAAACTGCTCAATCAAAAGTATGGTTTAACTCTGTTAGCTGAATGCTCAGATCAGAAAGAAGTTTCACAGAATGCTTCTGTGTAGTTTATATTTGAATATATTCCTTTTTCCACTACTACGCTCTTAGCGCTCCAAATGTCCAGTTGCATTTTCTACAGAAAGAGTGTTCAGATCTGCTCAATCAAAAGTATGGTTTAACTCTGTTAGCTGAATGCACAGATCAGAAAGAAGTTTCACCGAATGATTCTGTGTAGTTTATATTTGAAGACATTCCTTTTTCCACTATTACCCTCTTAGCGCTCCGAATCTCCACTTTCATTTTCTACAAAAAGAGTGTTTCATAACTGCTCAATCAAAAATATGTTTTATCTCTGTTACCTGAATTTACAGATCAGAAATAAGTTTCACAGAATGCATCTGTGTAGTTTTTATTTGAAGATATTCTTTTTCCCAATGTAGGCCTCTTAGCGCTTAGCATGTCCAATTGCAGTTTCTACAGAAAGAGTGTTTCAGAACGGCTCAATCAAAAGTAAGGTTCAACTCTGTTAGTTGAATGCACAGAACAGAAAGAATTTTCACAGAATGCTACTGTGTAGTTTATATTTGAATATATTCCTTTTTCCACTATTACCCTCTTAGCGCTCCGAATGTCCACTTGCATTTTCTACAGAAAGAGGGTTCAGCACTGCGCAATCAAAAGTATGGTTTAACTCTGTTAGCTTAATGAACATATCAGAAATAAGTTTCACACAATGCTTCTGTGTAGTTTTTATTTGAAGATATTATTTTTCCCAATATAGGCCTCTTAGCGCTCAGAATGTCCAATTGCAGTTTCTACAGAAAGAGTGTTTCAGAAAGGCTCAATCAAAAGTAAGGTTCAACTCTGTTAGTTGAATGCACAGAACAGAAAGAAGTTTCATACAATGCTTCTGTGTAGTTTATATTTGAACATATTCTTTTTTCCACTATTACCCACTTAGCACTAAGAATGTCCAGTTGCATTTTCTACAGACAGAGTGTTTCAAAACTGCTCAATCAAAAGTATGGTTTAACTCTGTTAGCTGAATGCTCAGATCAGAAAGAAGTTTCACAGAATGCTTCTGTGTAGTTTATATTTGAATATATTCCTTTTTCCACTACTAATCTCTTAGCGCTCCAAATGTCCGGTTGCATTTTCTACAGAAAGAGTGTTCAGATCTGGTCAATCAAAAGTATGGTTTAACTCTGTTAGCTGAATGCACAGATCAGAAAGAAGTTTCACAGAATGATTCTGTGTAGTTTATATTTGGAGACATTCCTTTTTCCACTATTACCCTCTTAGCGCTCCGAATCTCCACTTGCATTTTCTACAGAAAGAGTGTTTCAGTACGGCTCAATCAAAACTAAGGTTCAACTCTTTTAGTTGAACAAACAGAACAGAAAGAAGTTTCACACAATTCTTCTGTGTAGTTTTTATTTCTAGACATTCTTTTTCCCAATATAGGCCACTTAGCGCTCAGAATGTCCAATTGCAGTTTCTACAGAAAGAGTGTTTCAGAAAGGCTCAATCAAAAGTAAGGTTCAACTCTGTTAGTTGAATGCACAGAACAGAAAGAAGTTTCATAGAATGCTTCTGTGTAGTTTATATTTGAACATATTCTTTTTTCCACTATTACCCACTTAGCGCTACGAATGTCCAGTTGCATTTTCTACAGACAGAGTGTTTCAAAACTGCTCAATCAAAAGTATGGTTTAACTCTGTTAGCTGAATGCTCAGATCAGAAAGAAGTTTCACAGAATGCTTCTGTGTAGTTTATATTTGAATATATTCCTTTTTCCACTACTACGCTCTTAGCGCTCCAAATGTCCAGTTGCATTTTCTACAGAAAGAGTGTTCAGATCTGCTCAATCAAAAGTATGGTTTAACTCTGTTAGCTGAATGCACAGATCAGAAAGAAGTTTCACCAAATGATTCTGTGTAGTTTATATTTGAAGACATTCCTTTTTCCACTATTACCCTCTTAGCGCTCCGAATCTCCACTTGCATTTTCTACAAAAAGAGTGTTTCATAACTGATCAATCAAAAATATGTTTTATCTCTGTTAACTGAATTTACAGATCAGAAATAAGTTTCACAGAATGCATCTGTGTAGTTTTTATTTGAAGATATTATTTTTCCCAATAGAGGCCTCTTAGCGCTCAGAATGTCCAATTGCAGTTTCAACAGAAAGAGTGTTTCAGAAAGGCTCAACCAAAAGTAAGGTTCAACTCTGTTAGTTGAATGCACAGAACAGAAAGAAGTTTCATACAATGCTTCTGTGTAGTTTATATTTGAACATATTCTTTTTTCCACTATTACCCACTTAGCGCTACGAATGTTCAGTTGCATTTTCTACAGACAGAGTGTTTCAAAACTGCTGAATCAAAAGTATGGTTAAACTCTGTTAGCTGAATGCACAGATCAGAAAGAAGTTTCACAGAATGATTCTGTGTAGTTTATATTTGTAGACATTCCTTTTTCCACTATTACCCTCTTAGCGCTCCGAATCTCCACTTGCATTTTCTACAGAAAGAGTGTTTCAGAACGGCTCAATCAAAACTAAGGTTCAACTCTTTTAGTTGAACAAACAGAACAGAAAGAAGTTTCACACAATTCTTCTGTGTAGTTTTTATTTGTAGACATTCCTTTTCCCAATATAGGCCTCTTAGCGCTCAGAATGTCCAATTGCAGTTTCTACAGAAAGAGTGTTTCAGAACGGCTCAATCAAAAGTAAGGTTCAACTCTGTTAGTTGAATGCACAGAACAGAAAGAAGTTTCATACAATGCTTCTGTGTAGTTTATATTTGAACATATTCTTTTTTCCTCTATTACCCAATTAGCGCTACGAATGTCCAGTTGCATTTTCTACAGACAGAGTGTTTCAAAACTGCTCAATCAAAAGTATGGTTTAAATCTGTTAGCTGAATGCTCAGATCAGAAAGAAGTTTCACAGAATGCTTCTGTGTAGTTTATATCTGAATATATTCCTTTTTCCACTACCACGCTCTTAGCGCTCCAAATGTCCAGTTGCATTTTCTACAGAAAGAGTGTTCAGATCTGCTCAATCAAAAGTATGGTTTAACTCTGTTAGCTGAATGCACAGATCAGAAAGAAGTTTCACTGAATGATTCTGTGTAGTTTATATTTGAAGACATTCCTTTTTCCACTATTACCCTCTTAGCGCTCCGAATCTCCACTTGCATTTTCTACAAAAAGAGTGTTTCATAACTGCTGAATCAAAAATATGTTTTATCTCTGTTAACTGAATTTACAGATCAGAAATAAGTTTCACAGAATGCATCTGTGTAGTTTTTATTTGAAGATATTCTTTTTCCCAATGTAGGCCTCTTAGCGCTTAGCATGTCCAATTGCAGTTTCTACAGAAAGAGTGTTTCAGAACGGCTCAATCAAAAGTAAGGTTCAACTCTGTTAATTGAATGCACAGAACAGAAAGAATTTTCACAGAATGCTACTGTGTAGTTTATATTTGAATATATTCCTTTTTCCACTATTACCCTCTTAGCGCTCCGAATGTCCACTTGCATTTTCTACAGAAAGAGTGTTCAGAACTGCGCAATCAAAAGTATGGTTTAACTCTGTTAGCTTAATGAACATATCAGAAATAAGTTTCACACAATGCTTCTGTGTAGTTTTTATTTGAAGATATTATTTTTCCCAATAGAGGCCTCTTAGCGCTCAGAATGTCCAATTGCAGTTTCTACGGAAAGAGTGTTTCAGAAAGGCTCAATCAAAAGTAAGGTTCAACTCTGTTAGTTGAATGCACAGAACAGAAAGAAGTTTCATACAATGCTTCTGTGTAGTTTATATTTGAACATATTCTTTTTTCCACTATTACCCACTTGGCGCTACGAATGTCCAGTTGCATTTTCTACAGACAGAGTGTTTCAAAACTGCTCAATCAAAAGTATGGTTTAACTCTGTTAGCTGAATGCTCAGATCAGAAAGAAGTTTCACAGAATGTTTCTGTGTAGTTTATATTTGAAGACATTCCTTTTTCCACTATTACCCTCTTAGCGCTCCGAATCTCCACTTGCATTTTCTACAAAAACAGTGTTTCATAACTGCTCAATCAAAAATATGTTTTATCTCTGTTAACTGAATTTACAGATCAGAAATAAGTTTCACAGAATGCATCTGTGTAGTTTTTATTTGAAGATATCCTTTTTCCCAATGTAGGCCTCTTAGCGCTTAGCATGTCCAATTGCAGTTTCTACAGAAAGAGTGTTTCAGAACGGCTCAATCAAAAGTAAGGTTCAACTCTGTTAGTTGAATGCACAGAACAGAAAGAATTTTCACAAAATGCTACTGTGTAGTTTATATTTGAATATATTCCTTTTTCCACTATTACCCTCTTAGCGCTCCGAATGTCCACTTGCATTTTCTACAGAAAGAGTGTTCAGAACTGCGCAATCAAAAGTATGGTTTAACTCTGTTAGCTTAATGAACATATCAGAAATAAGTTTCACACAATGCTTCTGTGTAGTTTTTATTTGAAGATATTATTTTTCCCAATATAGGCCTCTTCGCGCTCAGAATGTCCAATTGCAGTTTCTACAGAAAGAGTGTTTCAGAAAGGCTCAATCAAAAGTAAGGTTCAACTCTGCTAGTTGAATGCACAGAACAGAAAGAAGTTTCATACAATGCTTTTGTGTAGTTTATATTTGAACATATTCTTTTTTCCACTATTACCCACTTAGCGCTACGAATGTCCAGTTGCATTTTCTACAGACAGAGTGTTTCAAAACTGCTGAATCAAAAGTATGGTTAAACTCTGTTAGCTGAATGCACAGATCAGAAAGAAGTTTCACAGAATGATTCTGTGTAGTTTATATTTGTAGACATTCCTTTTTCCACTATTACCCTCTTAGCGCTCCGAATCTCCACTTGCATTTTCTACAGAAAGAGTGTTTCAGAACGGCTCAATCAAAACTAAGGTTCAACTCTTTTAGTTGAACAAACAGAACAGAAAGAAGTTTCACACAATTCTTCTGTGTAGTTTTTATTTGTAGACATTCCTTTTCCCAATATAGGCCTCTTAGCGCTCAGAATGTCCAATTGCAGTTTCTACAGAAAGAGTGTTTCAGAACGGCTCAATCAAAAGTAAGGTTCAACTCTGTTAGTTGAATGCACAGAACAGAAAGAAGTTTCATACAATGCTTCTGTGTAGTTTATATTTGAACATATTCTTTTTTCCTCTATTACCCAATTAGCGCTACGAATGTCCAGTTGCATTTTCTACAGACAGAGTGTTTCAAAACTGCTCAATCAAAAGTATGGTTTAAATCTGTTAGCTGAATGCTCAGATCAGAAAGAAGTTTCACAGAATGCTTCTGTGTAGTTTATATTTGAATATATTCCTTTTTCCACTACCACGCTCTTAGCGCTCCAAATGTCCAGTTGCATTTTCTACAGAAAGAGTGTTCAGATCTGCTCAATCAAAAGTATGGTTTAACTCTGTTAGCTGAATGCACAGATCAGAAAGAAGTTTCACTGAATGATTCTGTGTAGTTTATATATGAAGACATTCCTTTTTCCACTATTACCCTCTTAGCGCTCCGAATCTCCACTTGCATTTTCTACAAAAAGAGTGTTTCATAACTGCTGAATCAAAAATATGTTTTATCTCTGTTAACTGAATTTACAGATCAGAAATAAGTTTCACAGAATGCATCTGTGTAGTTTTTATTTGAAGATATTCTTTTTCCCAATGTAGGCCTCTTAGCGCTTAGCATGTCCAATTGCAGTTTCTACAGAAAGAGTGTTTCAGAACGGCTCAATCAAAAGTAAGGTTCAACTCTGTTAATTGAATGCACAGAACAGAAAGAATTTTCACAGAATGCTACTGTGTAGTTTATATTTGAATATATTCCTTTTTCCACTATTACCCTCTTAGCGCTCCGAATGTCCACTTGCATTTTCTACAGAAAGAGTGTTCAGAACTGCGCAATCAAAAGTATGGTTTAACTCTGTTAGCTTAATGAACATATCAGAAATAAGTTTCACACAATGCTTCTGTGTAGTTTTTATTTGAAGATATTATTTTTCCCAATAGAGGCCTCTTAGCGCTCAGAATGTCCAATTGCAGTTTCTACGGAAAGAGTGTTTCAGAAAGGCTCAATCAAAAGTAAGGTTCAACTCTGTTAGTTGAATGCACAGAACAGAAAGAAGTTTCATACAATGCTTCTGTGTAGTTTATATTTGAACATATTCTTTTTTCCACTATTACCCACTTGGCGCTACGAATGTCCAGTTGCATTTTCTACAGACAGAGTGTTTCAAAACTGCTCAATCAAAAGTATGGTTTAACTCTGTTAGCTGAATGCTCAGATCAGAAAGAAGTTTCACAGAATGTTTCTGTGTAGTTTATATTTGAAGACATTCCTTTTTCCACTATTACCCTCTTAGCGCTCCGAATCTCCACTTGCATTTTCTACAAAAACAGTGTTTCATAACTGCTCAATCAAAAATATGTTTTATCTCTGTTAACTGAATTTACAGATCAGAAATAAGTTTCACAGAATGCATCTGTGTAGTTTTTATTTGAAGATATCCTTTTTCCCAATGTAGGCCTCTTAGCGCTTAGCATGTCCAATTGCAGTTTCTACAGAAAGAGTGTTTCAGAACGGCTCAATCAAAAGTAAGGTTCAACTCTGTTAGTTGAATGCACAGAACAGAAAGAATTTTCACAGAATGCTACTGTGTAGTTTATATTTGAATATATTCCTTTTTCCACTATTACCCTCTTAGCGCTCCGAATGTCCACTTGCATTTTCTACAGAAAGAGTGTTCAGAACTGCGCAATCAAAAGTATGGTTTAACTCTGTTAGCTTAATGAACATATCAGAAATAAGTTTCACACAATGCTTCTGTGTAGTTTTTATTTGAAGATATTATTTTTCCCAATATAGGCCTCTTCGCGCTCAGAATGTCCAATTGCAGTTTCTACAGAAAGAGTGTTTCAGAAAGGCTCAATCAAAAGTAAGGTTCAACTCTGCTAGTTGAATGCACAGAACATAAAGAAGTTTCATACAATGCTTTTGTGTAGTTTATATTTGAACATATTCTTTTTTCCACTATTACCCACTTAGCGCTACGAATGTCCAGTTGCATTTTCTACAGACAGAGTGTTTCAAAACTGCTCAATCAAAAGTATGGTTTAACTCTGTTAGCTGAATGCTCAGATCAGAAAGAAGTTTCACAGAATGATTCTGTGTAGTTTATATTTGTAGACATTCCTTTTTCCACTATTACCCTCTTAGCGCTCCGAATCTCCACTTGCATTTTCTACAGAAAGAGTGTTTCAGAACGGCTCAATCAAAACTAAGTTTCAACTCCTTTAGTTGAACAAACAGAACAGAAAGAAGTTTCACACAATTCTTCTGTGTAGTTTTTATTTGTAGACATTCTTTTTCCCAATATAGGCCTCTTTGCGCTCAGAATGTCCAATTGCAGTTTCTACAGAAAGAGTGTTTCAGAACGGCTCAATCAGAAGTAAGGTTCAACTCTGTTAGTTGAATGCACAGAACAGAAAGAAGTTTCATACAATGCTTCTGTTTAGTTTATATTTGAACATATTCTTTTTTCCACTATTACCCACTTAGCGCTACGAATGTCCAGTTGCATTTTCTACAGACAGAGTGTTTCAAAACTGCTCAATCAAAAGTATGGTTTAACTCTGTTAGCTGAATGCTCAGATCAGAAAGAAGTTTCACAGAATGCTTCTGTGTAGTTTATATTTGAATATATTCCTTTTTCCACTACTACGCTCTTAGCGCTCCAAATGTCCAGTTGCATTTTCTACAGAAAGAGTGTTCAGATCTGCTCAATCAAAAGTATGGTTTAACTCTGTTAGCTGAATGCACAGATCAGAAAGAAGTTTCACCGAATTATTCTGTGTAGTTTATATTTGAAGACATTCCTTTTTCCACTATTACCCTCTTAGCGCTCCGAATCTCCACTTTCATTTTCTACAAAAAGAGTGTTTCATAACTGCTCAATCAAAAATATGTTTTATCTCTGTTACCTGAATTTACAGATCAGAAATAAGTTTCACAGAATGCATCTGTGTAGTTTTTATTTGAAGATATTCTTTTTCCCAATGTAGGCCTCTTAGCGCTTAGCATGTCCAATTGCAGTTTCTACAGAAAGAGTGTTTCAGAACGGCTCAATCAAAAGTAAGGTTCAACTCTGTTAGTTGAATGCACAGAACAGAAAGAATTTTCACAGAATGCTACTGTGTAGTTTATATTTGAATATATTCCTTTTTCCACTATTACCCTCTTAGCGCTCCGAATGTCCACTTGCATTTTCTACAGAAAGAGGGTTCAGCACTGCGCAATCAAAAGTATGGTTTAACTCTGTTAGCTTAATGAACATATCAGAAATAAGTTTCACACAATGCTTCTGTGTAGTTTTTATTTGAAGATATTATTTTTCCCAATATAGGCCTCTTAGCGCTCAGAATGTCCAATTGCAGTTTCTACAGAAAGAGTGTTTCAGAAAGGCTCAATCAAAAGTAAGGTTCAACTCTGTTAGTTGAATGCACAGAACAGAAAGAAGTTTCATACAATGCTTCTGTGTAGTTTATATTTGAACATATTCTTTTTTCCACTATTACCCACTTAGCACTAAGAATGTCCAGTTGCATTTTCTACAGACAGAGTGTTTCAAAACTGCTCAATCAAAAGTATGGTTTAACTCTGTTAGCTGAATGCTCAGATCAGAAAGAAGTTTCACAGAATGCTTCTGTGTAGTTTATATTTGAATATATTCCTTTTTCCACTACTAATCTCTTAGCGCTCCAAATGTCCGGTTGCATTTTCTACAGAAAGAGTGTTCAGATCTGCTCAATCAAAAGTATGTTTTAACTCTGTTAGCTGAATGCACAGATCAGAAAGAAGTTTCACAGAATGATTCTGTGTAGTTTATATTTGGAGACATTCCTTTTTCCACTATTACCCTCTTAGCGCTCCGAATCTCCACTTGCATTTTCTACAGAAAGAGTGTTTCAGTACGGCTCAATCAAAACTAAGGTTCAACTCTTTTAGTTGAACAAACAGAACAGAAAGAAGTTTCACACAATTCTTCTGTGTAGTTTTTATTTCTAGACATTCTTTTTCCCAATATAGGCCACTTTGCGCTCAGAATGTCCAATTGCAGTTTCTACAGAAAGAGTGTTTCAGAAAGGCTCAATCAAAAGTAAGGTTCAACTCTGTTAGTTGAATGCACAGAACAGAAAGAAGTTTCATAGAATGCTTCTGTGTAGTTTATATTTGAACATATTCTTTTTTCCACTATTACCCACTTAGCGCTACGAATGTCCAGTTGCATTTTCTACAGACAGAGTGTTTCAAAACTGCTCAATCAAAAGTATGGTTTAACTCTGTTAGCTGAATGCTCAGATCAGAAAGAAGTTTCACAGAATGCTTCTGTGTAGTTTATATTTGAATATATTCCTTTTTCCACTACTACGCTATTAGCGCTCCAAATGTCCAGTTGCATTTTCTACAGAAAGAGTGTTCAGATCAGATCAATCAAAAGTATGGTTTAACTCTGTTAGCTGAATGCACAGATCAGAGAGAAGTTTCACCGAATGATTCTGTGTAGTTTATATTTGAAGACATTCCTTTTTCCACTATTACCCTCTTAGCGCTCCGAATCTCCACTTGCATTTTCTACAAAAAGAGTGTTTCATAACTGCTCAATCCAAAACATGTTTTATCTCTGTTAACTGAATTTACAGATCAGAAATAAGTTTCACAGAATGCATCTGTGTAGTTTTTATTTGAAGATATTCTTTTTCCCAATGTAGGCCTCTTAGCGCTTAGCATGTCCAATTGCAGTTTCTACAGAAAGAGTGTTTCAGAACGGCTCAATCAAAAGTAAGGTTCAACTCTGTTAGTTGAATGCACAGAACAGAAAGAATTTTCACAGAATGCTACTGTGTAGTTTATATTTCAATATATTCCTTTTTCCACTATTACCCTCTTAGCGCTCCGAATGTCCACTTGCATTTTCTACAGAAAGAGTGTTCAGAACGGCGCAATCAAAAGTATGGTTTAACTCTGTTAGCTTAATGAACATATCAGAAATATGTTTCACACAATGCTTCTGTGTAGTTTTTATTTGAAGTTATTATTTTTCCCAATAGAGGCCTCATAGCGCTCAGAATGTCCAATTGCAGTTTCTACAGAAAGAGTGTTTCAGAAAGACTCAATCAAATTAAGGTTCAACTCTGTTAGTTGAATGCACAGAACAGAAAGAAGTTTCATACAATGCTTCTGTGTAGTTTGTATTTGAACATATTCTTTTTTCCACTATTACCCACTTAGCGCTACGAATGTCCAGTTGCATTTTCTACAGACAGAGTGTTTCAAAACTGCTCAATCAAAAGTATGGTTTAACTCTGTTAGCTGAATGCTCAGATCAGAAAGCAGTTTCACAGAATGCTTCTGTGTAGTTTATATTTGAATATATTCCTTTTTCCACTACTACTCTCTTAGCGCTCCAAATGTCCAGTTGCATTTTCTACAGAAAGAGTGTTCAGATCTGCTCAATCAAAAGTATGGTTTAACTCGGTTAGCTGAATGCACAGATCAAAAATAAGTTTCACAGAATGATTCTGTGTAGTTTATATTTGGAGACATTCCTTTTTCCACTATTACCCTCTTAGCGCTCCGAATCTCCACTTGCATTTTCTACAGAAAGAGTGTTTCAGAACGGCTCAATCAAAACTAAGGTTCAACTCTTTTAGTTGAACAAACAGAACAGAAAGAAGTTTCACACAATTCTTCTGTGTAGTTTTTATTTGTAGACATTCTTTTTCCCAATATAGGCCTCTTTGCGCTCAGAATGTCCAATTGCAGTTTCTACAGAAAGAGTGTTTCAGAACGGCTCAATCAAAAGTAAGGTTCAACTCTGTTATTTGAATGAACAGAATAGAAAGATGTTTCATACAATGCTTCTGTGTAGTTTATATTTGAACATATTCTTTTTTCCACTATTACCCACTTAGCGCTACGAATGTCCAGTTGCATTTTCTACAGACAGAGTGTTTCAAAACTGCTCAATCAAAAGTATGGTTTAACTCTGTTAGCTGAATGCTCAGATCAGAAAGAAGTTTCACAGAATGCTTCTGTGTAGTTTATATTTGAATATATTCCTTTTTCCACTACTACTCTCTTAGCGCTCCAAATGTCCAGTTGCATTTTCTACAGAAAGAGTGTTCAGATCTGCTCAATCAAAAGTATGGTTTAACTCTGTTAGCTGAATGCACAGATCAGAAAGAAGTTTCACAGAATGATTCTGTGTAGTTTATATTTGGAGACATTCCTTTTTCCACTATTACCCTCTTAGCGCTCCGAATCTCCACTTGCATTTTCTACAGAAAGAGTGTTTCAGAACGGCTCAATCAAAACTAAGGTTCAACTCTTTTAGTTGAACAAACAGAAGAGAAAGATGTTTCACACAATTCTTCTGTGTAGTTTTTATTTGTAGACATTCTTTTTCCCAATATAGGCCTCTTAGCGCTCAGAATGTCCAATTGCAGTTTCTACAGAAAGAGTGTTTCAGAACGGCTCAATCAAAAGTAAGGTTGAACTCTGTTAGTTGAATGCACAGAACAGAAAGAAGTTTCATACAATGCTTCTGTGTAGTTTATATTTGAACATATTCTTTTTTCCACTATTACCCACTTAGCGCTACGAATGTCCAGTTGCATTTTCTACAGACAGAGTGTTTCAAAACTGCTCAATCAAAAGTATGGTTTAACTCCGTTAGCTGAATGCTCAGATCAGAAAGAAGTTTCACAGAATGCTTCTGTGTAGTTTATATTTGAATATATTCCTTTTTCCACTACTACGCTCTTAGCGCTCCAAATGTCCAGTTGCATTTTCTACAGAAAGAGTGTTCAGATCTGCTCAATCAAAAGTATGGTTTAACTCTTTTAGCTGTATGCACAGATCAGAAAGAAGTTTCACCGAATGATTCTGTATAGTTTATATTTGAAGACATTCCTTTTTCCACTATTACACTCTTAGCGCTCCGAATCTCCACTTGCATTTTCTACAAAAAGAGTGTTTCATAACTGCTCAATCAAAAATATGTTTTATCTCTGTTAACTGAATTTACAGATCAGAAATAAGTTTCACAGAATGCATCTGTGTAGTTTTTATTTGAAGATATTCTTTTTCCCAATGTAGGCCTCTTAGCGCTTAGCATGTCCAATTGCAGTTTCTACAGAAAGAGTGTTTCAGAACGGCTCAATCAAAAGTAAGGTTCAACTCTGTTAGTTGAATGCACAGAACAGAAAGAATTTTCACAGAATGCTACTGTGTAGTTTATATTTGAATATATTCCTTTTTCCACTATTACCCTCTTAGCGCTCCGAATGTCCACTTGCATTTTCTACAGAAAGAGTGTTCAGAACTGCGCAATCAAAAGTATGGTTTAACTCTGTTAGCTTAATGAACATATCAGAAATAAGTTTCACACAATGCTTCTGTGTAGTTTTTATTTGAAGATATTATTTTTCCCAATAGAGGCCTCTTAGCGCTCAGAATGTCCAATTGCAGTTTCTACAGAAAGAGTGTTTCAGAAAGGCTCAATCAAAAGTAAGGTTCAACTCTGTTAGTTGAATGCACAGAACAGAAAGAAGTTTCATACAATGCTTCTGTGTAGTTTATATTTGAACATATTCTTTTTTCCACTATTACCCACTTAGCGCTACGAATGTCCAGTTGCATTTTCTACAGACAGAGTGTTTCAAAACTGCTCAATCAAAAGTATCGTTTAACACTGTTAGCTGAATGCTCAGATCAGAAAGAAGTTTCACAGAATGCTTCTGTGTAGTTTATATTTGAATATATTCCTTTTTCCACTACTACGCTCTTAGCGCTCCAAATGTCCAGTTGCATTTTCTACAGAAAGAGTGTTCAGATCTGCTCAATCAAAAGTATGGTTTAACTCTGTTAGCTGAATGCACAGATCAGAAAGAAGTTTCACCGAATGATTCTGTGTAGTTTATATTTGAAGACATTCCTTTTTCCACTATTACCCCCTTAGCGCTCCGAATCTCCACTTGCATTTTCTACAAAAAGAGTGTTTCATAACTGCTCAATCAAAAATATGTTTTATCTCTGTTAACTGAATTTACAGATCAGAAATAAGTTTCACAGAATGCATCTGTGTAGTTTTTATTTGAAGATATTCTTTTTCCCAATGTAGGCCTCTTAGCGCTTAGCATGTCCAATTGCAGTTTCTACAGAAAGAGTGTTTCAGAACGGCTCAATCAAAAGTAAGGTTCAACTCTGTTAGTTGAATGCACAGAACAGAAAGAATTTTCACAGAATGCTACTGTGTAGTTTATATTTGAATATATTCCTTTTTCCACTATTACCCTCTTAGCGCTCCGAATGTCCACTTGCATTTTCTACAGAAAGAGTGTTCTGAACTGCACAATCAAAAGTATGGTTTAACTCTGTTAGCTTAATGAACATATCAGAAATCAGTTTCACACAATGCTTCTGTGTAGTTTTTATTTGAAGATATTATTTTTCCCAATAGAGGCCTCTTAGCGCTCAGAATGTCCAATTGCAGTTTCTACAGAAAGAGTGTTTCTGAAAGGCTCAATCAAAAGTAAGGTTCAACTCTGTTAGTTGAATGCACAGAACAGAAAGAAGTTTCATACAATGCTTCTGTGTAGTTTATATTTGAACATATTCTTTTTTCCACTATTACCCACTTAGCGCTACGAATGTCCAGTTGCATTTTCTACAGACAGAGTGTTTCAAAACTGCTCAATCAAAAGTATGGTTTAACTCTGTTAGCTGAATGCTCAGATCAGAAAGAAGTTTCACAGAATGCTTCTGTGTAGTTTATATTTGAATATATTCCTTTTTCCACTACTACGCTCTTAGCGCTCCAAATGTCCAGTTGCATTTTCTACAGAAAGAGTGTTCAGATCTGCTCAATCAAAAGTATGGTTTAACTCTGTTAGCTGAATGCACAGATCAGAAAGAAGTTTCACCGAATGATTCTGTGTAGTTTATATTTGAAGACATTCCTTTTTCCACTATTACCCTCTTAGCGCTCCGAATCTCCACTTGTATTTTCTACAAAAAGAGTGTTTCATAACTGCTCAATCAAAAACATGTTTTATCTCTGTTAACTGAATTTACAGATCAGAAATAAGTTTCAGAGAATGCATCTGTGTAGTTTTTATTTGAAGATATTCTTTTTCCCAATGTAGGCCTCTTAGCGCTTAGCATGTCCAATTGCAGGTTCTACAGAAAGAGTGTTTCAGAACGGCTCAATCAACAGTAAGGTACAACTCTGTTAGTTGAATGCACAGAACAGAAAGAATTTTCACAGAATGCTACTGTGTAGTTTATATTTGAATATATTCCTTTTTCCACTATTACCCTCTTAGCGCTCCGAATGTCCACTTGCATTTTCTACAGAAAGAGTGTTCAGAACTGCGCAATCAAAAGTATGGTTTAACTCTGTTAGCTTAATGAACATATCAGAAATAAGTTTCACACAATGCTTCTGTGTAGTTTTTATTTGAAGGTATTATTTTTCCCAATAGAGGCCTCTTAGCGCTCAGAATGTCCAATTGCAGTTTCTACAGAAAGAGTGTTTCAGAAAGGCTCAATCAAAAGTAAGGTTCAACTCTGTTAGTTGAATGCACAGAACAGAAAGAAGTTTCATACAATGCTTCTGTGTAGTTTATATTTGAACATATTCTTTTTTCCACAATTACCCACTTAGCGCTACGAATGTCCAGTTGCATTTTCTACAGACAGAGTGTTTCAAAACTGCTCAATCAAAAGTATTGTTTAACTCTGTTAGCTGAATGCTCAGATCAGAAAGAAGTTTCACAGAATGCTTCTGTGTAGTTTATATTTGAATATATTCCTTTTTCCACTACTACTCTCTTAGCGCTCCAAATGTCCAGTTGCATTCTCTACAGAAAGAGTGTACAGATCTGCTCAATCAAAAGTATGGTTTAACTCTGTTAGCTGAATGCACAGATCAGAAAGAAGTTTCACAGAATGATTCTGTGTAGTTTATATTTGGAGACATTCCTTTTTCCACTATTACCCTCTTAGCGCTCCGAATCTCCACTTGCATTTTCTACAGAAAGAGTGTTTCAGAACCGCTCAATCAAAACTAAGGTTCAACTCTTTTAGTTGAACAAACAGAACAGAAAGAAGTTTCACACAATTCTTCTGTGTAGTTTTTATTTGTAGACATTCTTTTTCCCAATATAGGCCTCTTTGCGCTCAGAATGTCCAATTGCAGTTTCTACAGAAAGAGTGTTTCAGAACGGCTCAATCAAAAGTAAGGTTCAACTCTGTTATTTGAATGAACAGAATAGAAAGATGTTTCATACAATGCTTCTGTGTAGTTTATATTTGAACATATTCTTTTTTCCACTATTACCCACTTAGCGCTACGAATGTCCAGTTGCATTTTCTACAGACAGAGTGTTTCAAAACTGCTCAATCAAAAGTATGGTTTAACTCTGTTAGCTGAATGCTCAGATCAGAAAGAAGTTTCACAGAATGCTTCTGTGTAGTTTATATTTGAATATATTCCTTTTTCCACTACTACTCTCTTAGCGCTCCAAATGTCCAGTTGCATTTTCTACAGAAAGAGTGTTCAGATCTGCTCAATCAAAAGTATGGTTTAACTCTGTTAGCTGAATGCACAGATCAGAAAGAAGTTTCACAGAATGATTCTGTGTAGTTTATATTTGGAGACATTCCTTTTTCCACTATTACCCTCTTAGCGCTCCGAATCTCCACTTGCATTTTCTACAGAAAGAGTGTTTCAGAACGGCTCAATCAAAACTAAGGTTCAACTCTTTTAGTTGAACAAACAGAAGAGAAAGATGTTTCACACAATTCTTCTGTGTAGTTTTTATTTGTAGACATTCTTTTTCCCAATATAGGCCTCTTAGCGCTCAGAATGTCCAATTGCAGTTTCTACAGAAAGAGTGTTTCAGAACGGCTCAATCAAAAGTAAGGTTGAACTCTGTTAGTTGAATGCACAGAACAGAAAGAAGTTTCATACAATGCTTCTGTGTAGTTTATATTTGAACATATTCTTTTTTCCACTATTACCCACTTAGCGCTACGAATGTCCAGTTGCATTTTCTACAGACAGAGTGTTTCAAAACTGCTCAATCAAAAGTATGGTTTAACTCCGTTAGCTGAATGCTCAGATCAGAAAGAAGTTTCACAGAATGCTTCTGTGTAGTTCATATTTGAATATATTCCTTTTTCCACTACTACGCTCTTAGCGCTCCAAATGTCCAGTTGCATTTTCTACAGAAAGAGTGTTCAGATCTGCTCAATCAAAAGTATGGTTTAACTCTTTTAGCTGTATGCACAGATCAGAAAGAAGTTTCACCGAATGATTCGGTATAGTTTATATTTGAAGACATTCCTTTTTCCACTATTACACTCTTAGCGCTCCGAATCTCCACTTGCATTTTCTACAAAAAGAGTGTTTCATAACTGCTCAATCAAAAATATGTTTTATCTCTGTTAACTGAATTTACAGATCAGAAATAAGTTTCACAGAATGCATCTGTGTAGTTTTTATTTGAAGATATTCTTTTTCCCAATGTAGGCCTCTTAGCGCTTAGCATGTCCAATTGCAGTTTCTACAGAAAGAGTGTTTCAGAACGGCTCAATCAAAAGTAAGGTTCAACTCTGTTAGTTGAATGCACAGAACAGAAAGAATTTTCACAGAATGCTACTGTGTAGTTTATATTTGAATATATTCCTTTTTCCACTATTACCCTCTTAGCGCTCCGAATGTCCACTTGCATTTTCTACAGAAAGAGTGTTCAGAACTGCGCAATCAAAAGTATGGTTTAACTCTGTTAGCTTAATGAACATATCAGAAATAAGTTTCACACAATGCTTCTGTGTAGTTTTTATTTGAAGATATTATTTTTCCCAATAGAGGCCTCTTAGCGCTCAGAATGTCCAATTGCAGTTTCTACAGAAAGAGTGTTTCAGAAAGGCTCAATCAAAAGTAAGGTTCAACTCTGTTAGTTGAATGCACAGAACAGAAAGAAGTTTCATACAATGCTTCTGTGTAGTTTATATTTGAACATATTCTTTTTTCCACTATTACCCACTTAGCGCTACGAATGTCCAGTTGCATTTTCTACAGACAGAGTGTTTCAAAACTGCTCAATCAAAAGTATCGTTTAACACTGTTAGCTGAATGCTCAGATCAGAAAGAAGTTTCACAGAATGCTTCTGTGTAGTTTATATTTGAATATATTCCTTTTTCCACTACTACGCTCTTAGCGCTCCAAATGTCCAGTTGCATTTTCTACAGAAAGAGTGTTCAGATCTGCTCAATCAAAAGTATGGTTTAACTCTGTTAGCTGAATGCACAGATCAGAAAGAAGTTTCACCGAATGATTCTGTGTAGTTTATATTTGAAGACATTCCTTTTTCCACTATTACCCCCTTAGCGCTCCGAATCTCCACTTGCATTTTCTACAAAAAGAGTGTTTCATAACTGCTCAATCAAAAATATGTTTTATCTCTGTTAACTGAATTTACAGATCAGAAATAAGTTTCACAGAATGCATCTGTGTAGTTTTTATTTGAAGATATTCTTTTTCCCAATGTAGGCCTCTTAGCGCTTAGCATGTCCAATTGCAGTTTCTACAGAAAGAGTGTCTCAGAACGGCTCAATCAAAAGTAAGGTTCAACTCTGTTAGTTGAATGCACAGAACAGAAAGAATTTTCACAGAATGCTACTGTGTAGTTTATATTTGAATATATTCCTTTTTCCACTATTACCCTCTTAGCGCTCCGAATGTCCACTTGCATTTTCTACAGAAAGAGTGTTCTGAACTGCACAATCAAAAGTATGGTTTAACTCTGTTAGCTTAATGAACATATCAGAAATCAGTTTCACACAATGCTTCTGTGTAGTTTTTATTTGAAGATATTATTTTTCCCAATAGAGGCCTCTTAGCGCTCAGAATGTCCAATTGCAGTTTCTACAGAAAGAGTGTTTCTGAAAGGCTCAATCAAAAGTAAGGTTCAACTCTGTTAGTTGAATGCACAGAACAGAAAGAAGTTTCATACAATGCTTCTGTGTAGTTTATATTTGAACATATTCTTTTTTCCACTATTACCCACTTAGCGCTACGAATGTCCAGTTGCATTTTCTACAGACAGAGTGTTTCAAAACTGCTCAATCAAAAGTATGGTTTAACTCTGTTAGCTGAATGCTCAGATCAGAAAAAGTTTCACAGAATGCTTCTGTGTAGTTTATATTTGAATATATTCCTTTTTCCACTACTACGCTCTTAGCGCTCCAAATGTCCAGTTGCATTTTCTACAGAAAGAGTGTTCAGATCTGCTCAATCAAAAGTATGGTTTAACTCTGTTAGCTGAATGCACAGATCAGAAAGAAGTTTCACCGAATGATTCTGTGTAGTTTATATTTGAAGACATTCCTTTTTCCACTATTACCCTCTTAGCGCTCCGAATCTCCACTTGTATTTTCTACAAAAAGAGTGTTTCATAACTGCTCAATCAAAAACATGTTTTATCTCTGTTAACTGAATTTACAGATCAGAAATAAGTTTCAGAGAATGCATCTGTGTAGTTTTTATTTGAAGATATTCTTTTTCCCAATGTAGGCCTCTTAGCGCTTAGCATGTCCAATTGCAGGTTCTACAGAAAGAGTGTTTCAGAACGGCTCAATCAAAAGTAAGGTTCAACTCTGTTAGTTGAATGCACAGAACAGAAAGAATTTTCACAGAATGCTACTGTGTAGTTTATATTTGAATATATTCCTTTTTCCACTATTACCCTCTTAGCGCTCCGAATGTCCACTTGCATTTTCTACAGAAAGAGTGTTCAGAACTGCGCAATCAAAAGTATGGTTTAACTCTGTTAGCTTAATGAACATATCAGAAATAAGTTTCACACAATGCTTCTGTGTAGTTTTTATTTGAAGATATTATTTTTCCCAATAGAGGCCTCTTAGCGCTCAGAATGTCCAATTGCAGTTTCTACAGAAAGAGTGTTTCAGAAAGGCTCAATCAAAAGTAAGGTTCAACTCTGTTAGTTGAATGCAAAGAACAGAAAGAAGTTTCATACAATGCTTCTGTGTAGTTTATATTTGAACATATTCTTTTTTCCACAATTACCCACTTAGCGCTACGAATGTCCAGTTGCATTTTCTACAGACAGAGTGTTTCAAAACTGCTCAATCAAAAGTATTGTTTAACTCTGTTAGCTGAATGCTCAGATCAGAAAGAAGTTTCACAGAATGCTTCTGTGTAGTTTATATTTGAATATATTCCTTTTTCCACTACTACTCTCTTAGCGCTCCAAATGTCCAGTTGCATTCTCTACAGAAAGAGTGTACAGATCTGCTCAATCAAAAGTATGGTTTAACTCTGTTAGCTGAATGCACAGATCAGAAAGAAGTTTCACAGAATGATTCTGTGTAGTTTATATTTGGAGACATTCCTTTTTCCACTATTACCCTCTTAGCGCTCCAAATCTCCACTTGCATTTTCTACAGAAAGAGTGTTTCAGAACGGCTCAATCAAAACTAAGGTTCAACTCTTTTAGTTGAACAAACAGAACAGAAAGAAGTTTCACACAATTCTTCTGTGTAGTTTTTATTTGTAGACATTCTTTTTCCCAATATAGGCCTCTTTGCGCTCAGAATGTCCAATTGCAGTTTCTACAGAAAGAGTGTTTCAGAACGGCTCAATCAAAAGTAGGGTTCAACTCTGTTAGTTGATTGCACAGAATAGAAAGAAGTTTCATACAATGCTTCTGTGTAGTTTATATTTGAACATATTCTTTTTTCCACTATTACCCACTTAGCGCTACGAATGTCCAGTTGCATTTTCTACAGACAGAGTGTTTCAAAACTGCTCAATCAAAAGTATGGTTTAACTCTGTTAGCTGAATGCTCAGATCAGAAAGAAGTTTCACAGAATGCTTCTGTGTAGTTTATATTTGAATATATTCCTTTTTCCACTACTACTCTCTTAGCGCTCCAAATGTCCAGTTGCATTTTCTACAGAAAGAGTGTTCAGATCTGCTCAATCAAAAGTATGGTTTAACTCTGTTAGCTGAATGCACAGATCAGAAAGATGTTTCACAGAATGATTCGGTGTAGTTTATATTTGGAGACATTCCTTTTTCCACTATTACCCACTTAGCGCTCCGAATCTCCACTTGCATTTTCTACAGAAAGAGTGTTTCAGAACGGCTCAATCAAAACTAAGGTTCAACTCTTTTAGTTGAACAAACAGAACAGAAAGAAGTTTCACACAATTCTTCTGTGTAGTTTTTATTTGTAGACATTCTTTTTCCCAATATAGGCCTCTTAGCGCTCAGAATGTCCAACTGCAGTTTCTACATAAAGAGTGTTTCAGAACGGCTCAATCAAAAGTAAGGTTGAACTCTGTTAGTTGAATGCACAGAACAGAAAGAAGTTTCATACAATGCTTCTGTGTAGTTTATATTTGAACATATTCTTTTTTCCACTATTACCCACTTAGCGCTACGAATGTCCAGTTGCATTTTCTACAGACAGAGTGTTTCAAAACTGCTCAATCAAAAGTATGGTTTAACTCTGTTAGCTGAATGCTCAGATCAGAAAGAAGTTTCACAGAATGCTTCTGTGTAGTTTATATTTGAATATATTCCTTTTTCCACTACTACGCTCTTAGCGCTCCAAATGTCCAGTTGCATTTTCTACAGAAAGAGTGTTCAGATCTGCTCAATCAAAAGTATGTTTTAACTCTGTTAGCTGAATGCACAGATCAGAAAGAAGTTTCACCGAATGATTCTGTGTTGTTTATATTTGAAGACATTCCTTTTTCCACTATTACCCTCTTAGCGCTCCGAATCTCCACTTGTATTTTCTACAAAAAGAGTGTTTCATAACTGCACAATCAAAAATATGTTTTATCTCTGTTAACTGAATTTACAGATCAGAAATAAGTTTCACAGAATGCATCTGTGTAGTTTTTATTTGAAGATATTCTTTTTCCCAAAGTAGGCCTCTTAGCGCTTAGCATGTCCAATTGCAGTTTCTACAGAAAGAGTGTTTCAGAACGGCTCAATCAAAAGTAAGGTTCAACTCTGTTAGTTGAATGCACAGAACAGAAAGAATTTTCACAGACTGCTACTGTGTAGTTTATATTTGAATATAGTCCTTTTTCCACTATTACGCTCTTAGCGCTCCGAATGTCCACTTGCATTTTCTACAGAAAGAGGGTTCAGCACTGCGCAATCAAAAGTATGGTTTAACTCTGTTAGCTTAATGAACATATCAGAAATAAGTTTCACACAATGCTTCTGTGTAGTTTTTATTTGAAGATATTATTTTTCCCAGTAGAGGCCTCTTAGCACTCAGAATGTCCAATTGCAGTTTCTACAGAAAGAGTGTTTCAGAAAGGCTCAATCAAAAGTAAGGTTCAACTCTGTTAGTTGAATGCACAGAACAGAAAGAAGTTTCATACAATGCTTCTGTGTAGTTTATATTTGAACATATTCTTTTTTCCACTATTACCCACTTAGCGCTACGAATGTCCAGTTGCATTTTCTACAGACAGAGTGTTTCAAAACTGCTCAATCAAAAGTATGGTTTAACTCTGTTAGCTGAATGCTCAGATCAGAAAGAAGTTTCACAGAATGCTTCTGTGTAGTTTATATTTGAATATATTCCTTTTTCCACTACTACTCTCTTAGCGCTCCAAATGTCCAGTTGCATTTTCTACAGAAAGAGTGTTCAGATCTGCTCAATCAAAAGTATGGTTTAACTCTGTTAGCTGAATGCACAGATCAGAAAGAAGTTTCACAGAATGATTCTGTGTAGTTTATATTTGGAGACATTCCTTTTTCCACTATTACCCTCTTAGCGCTCCGAATCTCCACTTGCATTTTCTACAGAAAGAGTGTTTCAGAACGGCTCAATCAAAACTAAGGTTCAACTCTTTTAGTTGAACAAACAGAACAGAAAGAAGTTTCACACAATTCTTCTGTGTAGTTTTTATTTGTAGACATTCTTTTTCCCAATATAGGCCTCTTAGCGCTCAGAATGTCCAATTGCAGTTTCTACAGAAAGAGTGTTTCAGAACGGCTCAATCAAAAGTAAGGTTGAACTCTGTTAGTTGAATGCACAGAACAGAAAGAAGTTTCATACAATGATTCTGTGTAGTTTATATTTGAACATATTCTTTTTTCCACTATTACCCACTTAGCGCTACGAATGTCCAGTTGCATTTTCTACAGACAGAGTGTTTCAAAACTGCTCAATCAAAAGTATGGTTTAACTCTGTTAGCTGAATGCTCAGATCAGAAAGAAGTTTCACAGAATGCTTCTGTGTAGTTTATATTTGAATATATTCCTTTTTCCACTACTACGCTCTTAGCGCTCCAAATGTCCAGTTGCATTTTCTACAGAAAGAGTGTTCAGATCTGCTCAATCAAAAGTATGGTTTAACTCTGTTAGCTGAATGCACAGATCAGAAAGAAGTTTCACCGAATGATTCTGTGTAGTTTATATTTGAAGACATTCCTTTTTCCACTATTACCCTCTTAGCGCTCCGAATCTCCACTTTCATTTTCTACAAAAAGAGTGTTTCATAACTGCTCAATCAAAAATATGTTTTATCTCTGTTAACTGAATTTACATATCAGAAATAAGTTTCACAGAATGCATCTGTGTAGTTTTTATTTGAAGATATTCTTTTTCCCAATGTAGGCCTCTTAGCGCTTAGCATGTCCAATTGCAGTTTCTACAGAAAGAGTGTTTCAGAACGGCTCAATCAAAAGTAAGGTTCAACTCTGTTAGTTGAATGCACAGAACAGAAAGAATTTTCACAGAATGCTACTGTGTAGTTTATATTTGAATATATTCCTTTTTCCACTATTACCCTCTTAGCGCTCCGAATGTCCACTTGCATTTTCTACAGAAAGAGGGTTCAGCACTGCGCAATCAAAAGTATGGTTTAACTCTGTTAGCTTAATGAACATATCAGAAATAAGTTTCACACAATGCTTCTGTGTAGTTTTTATTTGAAGATATTATTTTTCCCTATAGAGGCCTCTTAGCGCTCAGAATGTCCAATTGCAGTTTCTACAGAAAGAGTGTTTCAGAAAGGCTCAATCAAAAGTAAGGTTCAACTCTGTTAGTTGAATGTACAGAACAGAAAGAAGTTTCATACAATGCTTCTGTGTAGTTTATATTTGAACATATTCTTTTTTCCACTATTACCCACTTAGCGCTACGAATGTCCAGTTGCATTTTCTACAGACAGAGTGTTTCAAAACTGCTCAATCAAAAGTATGGTTTAACTCTGTTAGCTGAATGCTCAGATCAGAAAGAAGTTTCACAGAATGCTTCTGTGTAGTTTATATTTGAATATATTCCTTTTTCCACTACTACTCTCTTAGCGCTCCAAATGTCCAGTTGCATTTTCTACAGAAAGAGTGTTCAGATCTGCTCAATCAAAAGTATGGTTTAACTCTGTTAGCTGAATGCACAGATCAGAAAGAAGTTTCACAGAATGATTCTGTGTAGTTTATATTTGGAGACATTCCTTTTTCCACTATTACCCTCTTAGCGCTCCGAATCTCCACTTGCATTTTCTACAGAAAGAGTGTTTCAGAACGGCTCAATCAAAACTAAGGTTCAACTCTTTTAGTTGAACAAACAGAACAGAAAGAAGTTTCACACAATTCTTCTGTGTAGTTTTTATTTGTAGACATTCTTTTTCCCAATATAGGCCTCTTAGCGCTCAGAATGTCCAATTGCAGTTTCTACAGAAAGAGTGTTTCAGAACGGCTCAATCAAAAGTAAGGTTGAACTCTGTTAGTTGAATGCACAGAACAGAAAGAAGTTTCATACAATGATTCTGTGTAGTTTATATTTGAACATATTCTTTTTTCCACTATTACCCACTTAGCGCTACGAATGTCCAGTTGCATTTTCTACAGACAGAGTGTTTCAAAACTGCTCAATCAAAAGTATGGTTTAACTCTGTTAGCTGAATGCTCAGATCAGAAAGAAGTTTCACAGAATGCTTCTGTGTAGTTTATATTTGAATATATTCCTTTTTCCACTACTACGCTCTTAGCGCTCCAAATGTCCAGTTGCATTTTCTACAGAAAGAGTGTTCAGATCTGCTCAATCAAAAGTATGGTTTAACTCTGTTAGCTGAATGCACAGATCAGAAAGAAGTTTCACCGAATGATTCTGTGTAGTTTATATTTGAAGACATTCCTTTTTCCACTATTACCCTCTTAGCGCTCCGAATCTCCACTTGCATTTTCTACAAAAAGAGTGTTTCATAACTGCTCAATCAAAAATATGTTTTATCTCTGTTAACTGAATTTACATATCAGAAATAAGTTTCACAGAATGCATCTGTGTAGTTTTTATTTGAAGATATTCTTTTTCCCAATGTAGGCCTCTTAGCGCTTAGCATGTCCAATTGCAGTTTCTACAGAAAGAGTGTTTCAGAACGGCTCAATCAAAAGTAAGGTTCAACTCTGTTAGTTGAATGCACAGAACAGAAAGAATTTTCACAGAATGCTACTGTGTAGTTTATATTTGAATATATTCCTTTTTCCACTATTACCCTCTTAGCGCTCCGAATGTCCACTTGCATTTTCTACAGAAAGAGGGTTCAGCACTGCGCAATCAAAAGTATGGTTTAACTCTGTTAGCTTAATGAACATATCAGAAATAAGTTTCACACAATGCTTCTGTGTAGTTTTTATTTGAAGATATTATTTTTCCCTATAGAGGCCTCTTAGCGCTCAGAATGTCCAATTGCAGTTTCTACAGAAAGAGTGTTTCAGAAAGGCTCAATCAAATGTAAGGTTCAACTCTGTTAGTTAAATGCACAGAACAGAAAGAAGTTTCATACAATGCTTCTGTGTAGTTTATATTTGAACATATTCTTTTTTCCACTATTACCCACTTAGCGCTACGAATGTCCAGTTGCATTTTCAACAGACAGAGTGTTTCAAAACTGCTCAATCAAAAGTAAGGTTTAACTCTGTTAGCTGAATGCTCAGATCAGAAAGAAGTTTCACAGAATGCTTCTGTGTAGTTTATATTTGAATATATTTCTTTTTCCACTACTACTCTCTTAGCGCTCCAAATGTCCAGTTGCATTTTCTACAGAAAGAGTGTTCCGATCTGCTCAATCAAAAGTATGGTTTAACTCTGTTAGCTGAATGCACAGATCAGAAAGAAGTTTCACAGAATGATTCTGTGTAGTTTATATTTGGAGACATTCCTTTTTCCACTATTACCCTCTTAGCGCTCCGAATCTCCACTTGCATTTTCTACAGAAAGAGTGTTTCAGAACGGCTCAATCAAAATTAAGGTTCAACTCTTTTAGTTGAACAAACAGAACAGAAAGAAGTTTCACACAATTCTTCTGTGTAGTTTTTATTTGTAGACATTCTTTTTCCCAATATAGGCCTCTTAGCGCTCAGAATGTCCAATTGCAGTTTCTACAGAAAGAGTGTTTCAGAACGGCTCAATCAAAAGTAAGGTTCAACTCTGTTAGTTGAATGCACAGAACAGAAAGAAGTTTCATACAATGCTTCTGTGTAGTTTATATTTGAACATATTCTTTTTTCCACTATTACCCACTTAGCGCTACGAATGTCCAGTTGCATTTTCTACAGACAGAGTGTTTCAAAACTGCTCAATCAAAAGTATGGTTTAACTCTGTTAGCTGAATGCTCAGATCAGAAAGATGTTTCACAGAATGCTTCTGTGTAGTTTATATTTGAATATATTCCTTTTTCCACTACTACGCTCTTAGCGCTCCAAATGTCCAGTTGCATTTTCTACAGATAGAGTGTTCAGATCTGCTCAATCAAAAGTATGGTTTAACTCTGTTAGCTGAATGCACAGATCAGAAAGAAGTTTCACCGAATGATTCTGTGTAGTTTATATTTGAAGACATTCCTTTTTCCACTATTACCGTCTTAGCGCTCCGAATCTCCACTTGCATTTTCTACAAAAAGAGTGTTTCATAACTGCTCAATCAAAAATATGATTTATCTCTGTTAACTGAATTTACAGATCAGAAATAAGTTTCACAGAATGCATCTGTGTAGTTTTTATTTGAAGATATTCTTTTTCCCAATGTAGGCCTCTTAGCGCTTAGCATGTCCAATTGCAGTTTCTACAGAAAGAGTGTTTCAGAACGGCTCAATCAAAAGTAAGGTTCAACTCTGTTAGTTGAATGCACAGAACAGAAAGAATTTTCACAGAATGCTACTGTGTAGTTTATATTTGAATATATTCCTTTTTCCACTATTACCCTCTTAGCGCTCCGAATGTCCACTTGCATTTTCTACAGAAAGAGGGTTCAGCACTGCGCAATCAAAAGTATGGTTTAACTCTGTTAGCTTAATGAACATATCAGAAATAAGTTTCACACAATGCTTCTGTGTAGTTTTTATTTGAAGATATTATTTTTCCCTATAGAGTCCTCTTAGCGCTCAGAATGTCCAATTGCAGTTTCTACAGAAAGAGTGTTTCAGAAAGGCTCAATCAAAAGTAAGGTTCAACTCTGTTAGTTGAATGCACAGAACAGAAAGAAGTTTCATACAATGCTTCTGTGTAGTTTATATTTGAACATATTCTTTTTTCCACTATTACCCACTTAGCGCTACGAATGTCCAGTTGCATTTTCTACAGACAGAGTGTTTCAAAACTGCTCAATCAAAAGTATGGTTTAACTCTGTTAGCTGAATGCTCAGATCAGAAAGAAGTTTCACAGAATGCTTCTGTGTAGTTTATATTTGAATATATTCCTTTTTCCACTACTACTCTCTTAGCGCTCCAAATGTCCAGTTGCATTTTCTACAGAAAGAGTGTTCAGATCTGCTCAATCAAAAGTATGGTTTAACTCTGTTAGCTGAATGCGCAGATCAGAAAGAAGTTTCACAGAATGATTCTGTGTAGTTTATATTTGGAGACATTCCGTTTTCCACTATTACCCTCTTAGCGCTCCGAATCTCCACTTGCATTTTCTACAGAAAGAGTGTTTCAGAACGGCTCAATCAAAACTAAGGTTCAACTCTTTTAGTTGAACAAACAGAACAGAAAGAAGTTTCACACAATTCTTCTGTGAAGTTTTTATTTGTAGACATTTTCTTTCCCAATATAGGCCTCTTAGCGCTCAGAATGTCCAATTGCAGTTTCTACAGAAAGAGTGTTTCAGAACTGCTCAATCAAAAGTAAGGTTCAACTCTGTTAGTTGAATGCACAGAACAGAAAGAAGTTTCATACAATGCTTCTGTGTAGTTTATATTTGAACATATTCTTTTTTCCACTATTACCATCTTAGCGCTACGAATGTCCAGTTGCATTTTCTACAGACAGAGTGTTTCAAAACTGCTCAATCAAAAGTATGGTTTAACTCTGTTAGCTGAATGCTCAGATCAGAAAGAAGTTTCACAGAATGCTTCTGTGTAGTTTATACTTGAATATATTCCTTTTTCCACTACTACGCTCTTAGCGCTCCAAATGTCCAGTTGCATTTTCTACAGAAAGAGTGTTCAGATCTGCTCAATCAAAAGTATGGTTTAACTCTGTTAGCTGAATGCACAGATCAGAAAGAAGTTTCACTGAATGATTCTGTGTAGTTTATATTTGGAGACATTCCTTTTTCCACTATTACCCTCTTAGCGCTCCGAATCTCCACTTGCATTTTCTACAAAAAGAGTGTTTCATAACTGCTGAATCAAAAATATGTTTTATCTCTGTTAACTGAATTTACAGATCAGAAATAAGTTTCACAGAATGCATCTGTGTAGTTTTTATTTGAAGATATTCTTTTTCCCAATGTAGGCCTCTTAGCGCTTAGCATGTCCAATTGCAGTTTCTACAGAAAGAGTGTTTCAGAACGGCTCAATCAAAAGTAAGGTTCAACTCTGTTATTTGAATGCACAGAACAGAAAGAAGTTTCACAGAATGATTCTGTGTAGTTTATATTTGGAGACATTCCTTTTTCCACTATTACCCTCTTAGCGCTCCGAATCTCCACTTTCATTTTCTACAGAAAGAGTGTTTCAAAACTGCTCAATCAAAAGTATGGTTTAACTCTGTTAGCTGAATGCTCAAATCAGAAAGAAGTTTCACAGAATGCTTCTGTGTAGTTTATACTTGAATATATTCCTTTTTCCACTACTACGCTCTTAGCGCTCCAAATGTCCAGTTGCATTTTCTACAGAAAGAGTGTTCAGATCTGCTCAATCAAAAGTATGGTTTAACTCTGTTAGCTGAATGCACAGATCAGAAAGAAGTTTCACCGAATGATTCTGTGTAGTTTATATTTGAAGACATTCCTTTTTCCACTATTACCCACTTAGCGCTCCGAATCTCCACTTGCATTTTCTACAAAAAGAGTGTTTCATAACTGCTCAATCAAAAATATGTTTTATCTCTGTTAACTGAATTTACAGATCAGAAATAAGTTTCTCAGAATGCATCTGTGTAGTTTTTATTTGAAGATATTCTTTTTCCCAATGTAGGCCTCTTAGCGCTTAGCATGTCCAATTGCAGTTTCTACAGAAAGAGTGTTTCAGAACGGCTCAATGAAAAGTAAGGTTCAACTCTGTTAGTTGAATGCACAGAACAGAAAGAATTTTCACAGAATGCTACTGTGTAGTTTATATTTGAATATATTCCTTTTTCCACTATTACCCTCTTAGCGCTCCGAATGTCCACTTGCATTTTCTACAGAAAGAGTGTTCAGAAATGCGCAATCAAATGTATGGTTTAACTCTGTTAGCTTAATGAACATATCAGAAATAAGTTTCACACAATGCTTCTGTGTAGTTTTTATTTGAAGATATTATTTTTCCCAATAGAGGCCTCTTAGCGCTCAGAATGTCCAATTGCAGTTTCTACAGAAAGAGTGTTTCAGAAAGGCTCAATCAAAAGTAAGGTTCAACTCTGCTAGTTGAATGCACAGAACAGAAAGAAGTTTCATACAATGTTTCTGTGTAGTTTATATTTGAACATATTCTTTTTTCCACTATTACCCACTTAGCGCTACGAATGTCCAGTTGCATTTTCTACAGACAGAGTGTTTCAAAACTGCTCAATCAAAAGTATGGTTTAACTCTGTTAGCTGAATGCTCAGATCAGAAAGAATTTTCACAGAATGCTTCTGTGTAGTTTATATTTGAATATATTCCTTTTTCCACTACTATTCTCTTAGCGCTCCAAATGTTCAGTTGCATTTTCTACAGAAAGAGTGTTCAGATCTGCTCAATCAAAAGTATGGTTTAACTCTGTTAGCTGAATGCACAGATCAGAAAGAAGTTTCACAGAATTATTCTGTGTAGTTTATATTTGGAGACATTCCTTTTTCCACTATTACCCTCTTAGCACTCCGAATTTCCACTTGCATTTTCTACAGAAAGAGTGTTTCAGAACGGCTCAATCAAAACTAAGGTTCAACTCTTTTAGTTGAACAAACAGAACAGAAAGAAGTTTCACACAATTCTTCTGTGTAGTTTTTATTTGTAGACATTCTTTTTCCCAATATAGGCCTCTTTGCGCTCAGAATGTCCAATTGCAGTTTCTACAGAAAGAGTGTTTCAGAACGGCTCAAACAAAAGTAAGGTTCAACTCTGTTAGTTGAATGCACAGAACAGAAAGAAGTTTCATACAATGATTCTGTGTAGTTTATATTTGAACATATTCTTTTTTCCACTATTACCCACTTAGCGCTACGAATGTCCAGTTGCATTTTCTACAGACAGAGTGTTTCAAAACTGCTCAATCAAAAGTATGGTTTAACTCTGTTAGCTGAATGCTCAGATCAGAAAGAAGTTTCACAGAATGCTTCTGTGTAGTTTATATTTGAATATATTCCTTTTTCCACTACTACGCTCTTAGCGCTCCAAATGTCCAGTTGCATTTTCTACAGAAAGAGTGTTCAGATCTGCTCAATCAAAAGTATGGTTTAACCCTGTTAGCTGAATGCACAGATCAGAAAGAAGTTTCACCGAATGATTCTGTGTAGTTTATATTTGAAGACATTCCTTTTTCCACTATTACCCTCTTAGCGCTCCGAATCTCCACTTGCATTTTCTACAAAAAGAGTGTTTCATAACTGCTCAATCAAAAATATGTTTTATCTCTGTTAACTGAATTTACAGATCAGAAATAAGTTTCACAGAATGCATCTGTGTAGTTTTTATTTGAAGATATTCTTTTTCCCAATGTAGGCCTCTTAGCGCTTAGCATGTCCAATTGCAGTTTCTACAGAAAGAGTGTTTCAGAACGGCTCAATCAAAAGTAAGGTTCAACTCTGTTAGTTGAATGCACAGAACAGAAAGAATTTTCACAGAATGCTACTGTGTAGTTTATATTTGAATATATTCCTTTTTCCACTATTACCCTCTTAGCGCTGCGAATGTCCACTTGCATTTTCTACAGAAAGAGGGTTCAGCACTGCGCTTTCAAAAGTATGGTTTAACTCTGTTAGCTTAATGAACATATCAGAAATAAGTTTCACACAATGCTTCTGTGTAGTTTTTATTTGAAGATATTATTTTTCCCAATATAGACCTCTTACCGCTCAGAATGTCCAATTGCATTTTCTACAGAAAGAGTGTTTCAGAAAGGCTCAATCAAAAGTAAGGTTCAACTCTGTTAGTTGAATGCACAGAACAGAAAGAAGTTTCATACAATGCTTCTGTGTAGTTTATATTTGAACATATTTTTTTTTCCACTATTACCCACTTAGCACTACGAATGTCCAGTTGCATTTTCTACAGACAGAGTGTTTCAAAACTGCTCAATCAAAAGTATGGTTTAACTCTGTTAGCTGAATGCTCAGATCAGAAAGAAGTTTCACAGAATGCTTCTGTGTAGTTTATATTTGAATATATTCCTTTTTCCACTACTACTCTCTTAGCGCTCCAAATGTCCAGTTGCATTTTCTACAGAAAGAGTGTTCAGATCTGCTCAATCAAAAGTATGGTTTAACACTGTTAGCTGAATGCACAGATCAGAAAAAGTTTCACAGAATGATTCTGTGTAGTTTATATTTGGAGACATTCCTTTTTCCAGTATTACCCTCTTAGCGCTCCGAATCTCCACTTGCATTTTCTACAGAAAGAGTGTTTCAGTACGGCTCAATCAAAACTAAGGTTCAACTCTTTTAGTTGAACAAACAGAACAGAAAGAAGTTTCACACAATTCTTCTGTGTAGTTTTTATTTGTAGACATTCTTTTTCCCAATATAGGCCTCTTAGCGCTCAGAATGTCCAATTGCAGTTTCTACAGAAAGAGTGTTTCAGAACGGCTCAATCAAAAGTAAGGTTCAACTCAGTTAGTTGAATGCACAGAACAGAAAGTAGTTTCATACAATGCTTCTGTGTAGTTTATATTTGAACATATTCTTTTTTCCACTACTACCCACTTAGCGCTACGAATGTCCAGTTGCATTTTCTACAGACAGAGTGTTTCAAAACTGCTCAATCAAAAGTATGGTTTAACTCTGTTAGCTGAATGCTCAGATCAGAAAGAAGTTTCACAGAATGCTTCTGTGTAGTTTATATTTGAATATATTCCTTTTTCCACTAATACGCTCTTAGCGCTCCAAATGTCCAGTTGCATTTTCTACAGAAAGAGTGTTCAGATCTGCTCAATCAAAAGTATGGTTTAACTCTGTTAGCTGAATGCACAGATCAGAAAGAAGTTTCACCGAATGATTCTGTGTAGTTTATATTTGAAGACATTCCTTTTTCCACTATTACCCTCTTAGCGCTCCGAATCTCCACTTGCATTTTCTACAAAAAGAGTGTTTCATAACTGCTCAATCAAAAATATGTTTTATCTCTGTTAACTGAATTTACAGATCAGAAATAAGTTTCACAGAATGCATCTGTGTAGTTTTTATTTGAAGATATTCTTTTTCCCAATGTAGGCCTCTTAGCGCTTAGCATGTTCAATTGCAGTTTCTACAGAAAGAGTGTTTCAGAACGGCTCAATCAAAAGTAAGGTTCAACTCTGTTAGTTGAATGCACAGAACAGAAAGAATTTTCACAGAATGCTACTGTGTAGTTTATATTGGAATATATTCCTTTTTCCACTATTACCCACTTAGCGCTCCGAATGTCCACTTGCATTTTCTACAGAAAGAGTGTTCAGAACTGCGCAATCAAAAGTATGGTTTAACTCTGTTAGCTTAATGAACATATCAGAAATAAGTTTCAAACAATGCATCTGTGTAGTTTTTATTTGAAGATATTCTTTTTCCCAATGTAGGCCTCTTAGCGCTTAGCATGTTCAATTGCAGTTTCTACAGAAAGAGTGTTTCAGAACGGCTCAATCAAAAGTAAGGTTCAACTCTGTTAGTTGAATGCACAGAACAGAAAGAATTTTCACAGAATGCTACTGTGTAGTTTATATTGGAATATATTCCTTTTTCCACTATTACCCTCGTAGCGCTCCGAATGTCCACTTGCATTTTCTACAGAAAGAGTGTTCAGAACTGCGCAATCAAAAGTATGGTTTAACTCTGGTAGCTTAATGAACATATCAGAAATAAGTTTCACACAATGCTTCTGTGTAGTTTTTATTTGAAGATATTATTTTTCCCAATAGAGGCCTCTTAGCGCTCAGAATGTCCAATTGCAGTTTCTACAGAAAGAGTGTTTCAGAAAGGCTCAATCAAAAGTAAGGTTCAACTCTGTTAGTTGAATGCACAGAACAGAAAGAAGTTTCATACAATGCTTCTGTGTAGTTTATATTTGAACATATTCTTTTTTCCACTATTACCCACTTAGCGCTACGAATGTCCAGTTGCATTTTCTACAGACAGAGTGTTTCAAAACTGCTCAATCAAAAGTATGGTTTAACTCTGTTAGCTGAATGCTCAGATCAGAAAGAAGTTTCACAGAATGCTTCTGTGTAGTTTATATTTGAATATATTCCTTTTTCCACTACTACTCTCTTAGCGCTCCAAATGTCCAGTTGCATTTTCTACAGAAAGAGTGTTCAGATCTGCTCAATCAAAAGTATGGTTTAACTCTGTTAGCTGAATGCACAGATCAGAAAGAAGTTTCACAGAATGATTCTGTGTAGTTTATATTTGGAGACATTCCTTTTTCCACTATTACCCTCTTAGCGCTCCGAATCTCCACTTGCATTTTCTACAGAAAGAGTGTTTCAGAACGGCTCAATCAAAACTAAGGTTCAACTCTTTTAGTTGAACAAACAGAACAGAAAAAAGTTTCACACAATTCTTCTGTGTAGTTTTTATTTGTAGACATTCTTTTTCCCAATATAGGCCTCTTAGCGCTCAGAATGTCCAATTGCAGTTTCTACAGAAAGAGTGTTTCAGAACTGCTCAATCAAAAGTAAGGTTCAACTCTGTTAGTTCAATGCACAGAACAGAAAGAAGTTTCATACAATGCTTCTGTGTAGTTTATATTTGAACATATTCTTTTTTCCACTATTACCATCTTAGCGCTACGAATGTCCAGTTGCATTTTCTACAGACAGAGTGTTTCAAAACTGCTCAATCAAAAGTATGGTTTAACTCTGTTAGCTGAATGCTCAGATCAGAAAGAAGTTTCACAGAATGCTTCTGTGTAGTTTATACTTGAATATATTCCTTTTTCCACTACTACGCTGTTAGCGCTCCAAATGTCCAGTTGCATTTTCTACAGAAAGAGTGTTCAGATCTGCTCAATCAAAAGTATGGTTTAACTCTGTTAGCTGAATGCACAGATCAGAAAGAAGTTTCACTGAATGATTCTGTGTAGTTTATATTTGAAGACATTCCTTTTTCCACTATTACCCGCTTAGCGCTCCGAATCTCCACTTGCATTTTCTACAAAAAGAGTGTTTCATAACTGCTCAATCAAAAATATGTTTTATCTCTGTTAACTGAATTTACATATCAGAAATAAGTTTCACAGAATGCATCTGTGTAGTTTTTATTTGAAGATATTCTTTTTCCCAATGTAGGCCTCTTAGCGCTTAGCATGTCCAATTGCAGTTTCTACAGAAAGAGTGTTTCAGAACGGCTCAATCAAAAGTAAGGTTCAACTCTGTTAGTTGAATGCACAGAACAGAAAGAAGTTTCACAGAATGATTCTGTGTAGTTTATATTTGGAGACATTCCTTTTTCCACTATTACCCTCTTAGCGCTCCGAATCTCCACTTGCATTTTCTACAGAAAGAGTGTTTCAGTACGGCTCAATCAAAACTAAGGTTCAACTCTTTTAGTTGAACAAACAGAACAGAAAGAAGTTTCACACAATTCTTCTGTGTAGTTTTTATTTGTAGACATTCTTTTTCCCAATATAGGCCTCTTAGCGCTCAGAATGTCCAATTGCAGTTTCTACAGAAAGAGTGTTTCAGAACGGCTCAATCAAAAGTAAGGTTCAACTCTGTTAGTTGAATGCACAGAACAGAAAGTAGTTTCACACAATTCTTCTGTGTAGTTTTTATTTGTAGACATTCATTTTCCCAATATAGGCCTCTTAGCGCTCAGAATGTCCAATTGCAGTTTCTACAGAAAGAGTGTTTCAGAACGGCTCAATCAAAAGTAAGGTTCAACTCTGTTAGTTGAATGCACAGAACAGAAAGAAGTTTCATACAATGCTTCTGTGTAGTTTATATTTGAACATATTCTTTTTTCCACTATTACCCACTTAGCGCTACGAATGTCCAGTTGCATTTTCTACAGACAGAGTGTTTCAAAACTGCTCAATCAAAAGTATGGTTTAACTCTGTTAGCTGAATGCTCAGATCAGAAAGAAGTTTCACAGAATGCTTCTGTGTAGTTTATATTTGAATATATTCCTTTTTCCACTACTACGCTCTTAGCGCTCCAAATGTCCAGTTGCATTTTCTACAGAAAGAGTGTTCAGATCTGCTCAATCAAAAGTATGGTTTAATTCTGTTAGCTGAATGCACAGATCAGAGAGAAGTTTCACCGAATGATTCTGTGTAGTTTATATTTGAAGACATTCCTTTTTCCACTATTACCCTCTTAGCGCTCCGAATCTCCACTTGCATTTTCTACAAAAAGAGTGTTTCAGAACGGCTCAATCAAAACTAAGGTTCAACTCTTTTAGTTGAACAAACAGAACAGAAAGAAGTTTCACACAATTCTTCTGTGTAGTTTTTATTTGTAGATATTCTTTTTCCCAATATAGGCCTCTTAGCGCTCAGAATGTCCAATTGCAGTTTCTACAGAAAGAGTGTTTCAGAACGGCTCAATCAAAAGTAAGGTTCAAATCTGTTAGTTGAATGCACAGAACAGAAAGAAGTTTCATACAATGCTTCTGTGTAGTTTATATTTGAATATATTCCTTTTTCCACTACTACGCTCTTAGCGCTCCAAATGACCAGTTGCATTTTCTACAGAAAGAGTGTTCAGATCTGCTCAATCAAAAGTATGGTTTAACTCTGTTAGCTGAATGCACAGATCAGAAAGAAGTTTCACCGAATGATTCTGTGTAGTTTATATTTGAAGACATTCCTTTTTCCACTATTACCCTCTTAGCGCTCAGAATCTCCACTTGTATTTTCTACAAAAAGATTGTTTCATAACTGCTCAATCAAAAATATGTTTTATCTCTGTTAACTGAATTTACAGATCAGAAATAAGTTTCACAGAATGCATCTGTGTAGTTTTTATTTGAAGATATTCTTTTTCCCAAAGTAGGCCTCTTAGCGCTTAGCATGTCCAATTGCATTTTCTACAGAAAGAGTGTTCAGCACTGCGCAATCAAAAGTATGGTTTAACTCTGTTAGCTTAATGAACATATCAGAAATAAGTTTCACACAATGCTTCTGTGTAGTTTTTATTTGAAGATATTATTTTTCCCAATAGAGGCCTCTTAGCGCTCAGAATGTCCAATTGCAGTTTCTACAGAAAGAGTGTTTCAGAAAGGCTCAATCAAAAGTAAGGTTCAACTCTGTTAGTTGAATGCACAGAACAGAAAGAAGTTTCATACAATGCTTCTGTGTAGTTTATATTTGAACATATTCTTTTTTCCACTATTACCCACTTAGCGCTACGAATGTCCAGTTGCATTTTCTACAGACAGAGTGTTTCAAAACTGCTCAATCAAAAGTATGGTTTAACTCTGTTAGCTGAATGCTCAGATCAGAAAGAAGTTTCACAGAATGCTTCTGTGTAGTTTATATTTGAATATATTCCTTTTTCCACTACTACTCTCTTAGCGCTCCAAATGTCCAGTTGCATTTTCTACAGAAAGAGTGTTCAGATCTGCTCAATCAAAAGTATGGTTTAACTCTGTTAGCTGAATGCACAGATCAGAAAGAAGTTTCACAGAATGATTCTGTGTAGTTTATATTTGGAGACATTCCTTTTTCCACTATTACCCTCTTAGCGCTCCGAATCTCCACTTGCATTTTCTACAGAAAGAGTGTTTCAGAACGGCTCAATCAAAACTAAGGTTCAACTCTTTTAGTTGAACAAACAGAACAGAAAGAAGTTTCACACAATTCTTCTGCGTAGTTTTTATTTGTAGACGTTCTTTTTCCCAATATAGGCCTCTTAGCGCTCAGAATGTCCAATTGCAGTTTCTACAGAAAGAGTGTTTCAGAACGGCTCAATCAAAAGTAAGGTTGAACTCTGTTAGTTGAATGCACAGAACAGAAAGAAGTTTCATACAATGCTTCTGTGTAGTTTATATTTGAACATATTCTTTTTTCCAGTATTACCCACTTAGCGCTACGAATGTCCAGTTGCATTTTCTACAGACAGAGTGTTTCAAAACTGCTCAATCAAAAGTATGGTTTCACTTTGTTAGCTGAATGCTCAGATCAGAAAGAAGTTTCACAGAATGCTTCTGTGTAGTTTATACTTGAATATATTCCTTTTTCCACTACTACGCTCTTAGCGCTCCAAATGTCCAGTTGCATTTTCTAAAGAAAGAGTGTTCAGATCTGCTCAATCAAAAGTATGGTTTAACTCTGTTAGCTGAATGCACAGATCAGAAAGAAGTTTCACCGAATGATTCTGTGTAGTTTATTTTTGAAGACATTCCTTTTTCCACTATTACCCTCTTAGCGCTCCGAATCTCCACTTGTATTTTCTACAAAAAGAGTGTTTCATAACTGCTCAATCTAAAATATGTTTTATCTCTGTTAACTGAATTTACAGATCAGAAATAAGTTTCACAGAATGCATCTGTGTAGTTTTTATTTGAAGATATTCTTTTTCCCAAAGTAGGCCTCTTAGCGCTTAGCATGTCCAATTGCAGTTTCTACAGAAAGAGTGTTTCAGAACGGCTCAATCAAAAGTAAGGTTCAACTCTGTTAGTTGAATGCACAGAACAGAAAGAATTTTCACAGAATGCTACTGTGTAGTTTATATTTGAATATAGTCCTTTTTCCACTATTACCCTCTTAGCGCTCCGAATGTCCACTTGCATTTTCTACAGAAAGAGGGTTCAGCACTGCGCAATCAAAAGTATGGTTTAACTCTGTTAGCTTAATGAACATATCAGAAATAAGTTTCACACAATTCTTCTGTGTAGTTTTTATTTGAAGATATTATTTTTCCCAATAGAGGCCTCTTAGCGCTCAGAATGTCCAATTGCAGTTTCTACAGAAAGAGTGTTTCAGAAAGGCTCAATCAAAAGTAAGGTTCAACTCTGTTAGTTGAATGCACAGAACAGAAAGAAGTTTCATACAATGCTTCTGTGTAGTTTATATTTGAACATATTCTTTTTTCCACTATTAACGACTTAGCGCTACGAATGTCCAGTTGCATTTTCTACAGACAGAGTGTTTCAAAACTGCTCAATCAAAAGTATGGTTTAACTCTGTTAGCTGAATGCTCAGATCAGAAAGAAGTTTCACAGAATGCTTCTGTGTAGTTTATATTTGAATATATTCCTTTTTCCACTACTACTCTCTTAGCGCTCCAAATATCCAGTTGCATTTTCTACAGAAAGAGTGTTCAGATCTGCTCAATCAAAAGTATGGTTTAACTCTGTTAGCTGAATGCACAGATCAGAAAGAAGTTTCACAGAATGATTCTGTGTAGTTTATATTTGGAGACATTCCTTTTTCCACTATTACCCTCTTAGCGCTCCGAATCTCCACTTGCATTTTCTACAGAAAGAGTGTTTCAGAACGGCTCAATCAAAACTAAGGTTCAACTCTTTTAGTTGAACAAACAGAACAGAAAGAAGTTTCACACAATTCTTCTGTGTAGTTTTTATTTGTAGACATTCTTTTTCCCAATATAGGCCTCTTAGCGCTCAGAATGTCCAATTGCAGTTTCTACAGAAAGAGTGTTTCAGAACGGCTCAATCGAAAGTAAGGTTGAATTCTGTTAGTTGAATGCACAGAACAGAAAGAAGTTTCATACAATGCTTCTGTGTAGTTTATATTTGAACATATTCTTTTTTCCACTATTACCCACTTAGCGCTACGAATGTCCAGTTGCATTTTCTACAGACAGAGTGTTTCAAAACTGCTCAATCAAAAGTATGGTTTAACTCTGTTAGCTGAATGCTCAGATCAGAAAGAAGTTTCACAGAATGCTTCTGTGTAGTTTATACTTGAATATATTCCTTTTTCCACTACTACGCTGTTAGCACTGCAAATGTCCAGTTGCATTTTCTACAGAAAGAGTGTTCAGATCTGCTCAATCAAAAGTATGATTTAACTCTGTTAGCTGAATGCACAGATCAGAAAGAAGTTTCACCGAATGATTCTGTGTAGTTTATATTTGAAGACATTCCTTTTTCCACTATTACCCACTTAGCGCTCCGAATCTCCACTTGTATTTTCTGCAAAAAGAGTGTTTCATAACTGCTCAATCAAAAATATATTTTATCTCTGTTAACTGAATTTACAGATCAGAAATAAGTTTCACAGAATGCATCTGTGTAGTTTTTATTTGAAGATATTCTTTTTCCCAAAGTAGGCCTCTTAGCGCTTAGCATGTCCAATTGCAGTTTCTACAGTAAGAGTGTTTCAGAACGGCTCAATCAAAAGTAAGGTTCAACTCTGTTAGTTGAATGCACAGAACAGAAAGAATTTTCACAGAATGCTACTGTGTAGTTTATATTTGAATATAGTCCTTTTTCCACTATTACCCTCTTAGCGCTCCGAATGTCCACTTGCATTTTCTACAGAAAGAGGGTTCAGCACTGCGCAATCAAAAGTATGGTTTAACTCTGTTAGCTTAATGAACATATCAGAAATAAGTTTCACACAATGCTTCTGTGTAGTTTTTATTTGAAGATATTATTTTCCCCAATAGAGGCCTCTTAGCGCTCAGAATGTCCAATTGCAGTTTCTACAGAAAGAGTGTTTCAGAAAGGCTCAATGAAAAGTAAGGTTCAACTCTGTTAGTTGAATGCACAGAACAGAAAGAAGTTTCATACAATGCTTCTGTGTAGTTTATATTTGAACATATTCTTTTTTCCACTATTACCCACTTAGCGCTACGAATGTCCAGTTGCATTTTCTACAGACAGAGTGTTTCAAAACTGCTCAATCAAAAGTATGGTTTTACTCTGTTAGCTGAATGCTCAGATCAGAAAGAAGTTTCACAGAATGCTTCTGTGTAGTTTATATTTGAATATATTCCTTTTTCCACTACTACTCTTTTAGCACTCCAAATGTCCAGTTGCATTTTCTACAGAAAGAGTGTTCAGATCTGCTCAATCAAAAGTGTGGTTTAACTCTGTTAGCTGAATGCACAGATCAGAAAGAAGTTTCACAGAATGATTCTGTGTAGTTTATATTTGGAGACATTCCTTTTTCCACTATTACCCTCTTAGCGCTCCGAATCTCCACTTGTATTTTCTACAAAAAGAGTGTTTCATAACTGCTCAATCAAAAATATGTTTTATCTCTGTTAACTGAATTTACAGATCAGAAATAAGTTTCACAGAATGCATCTGTGTAGTTTTTATTTGAAGATATTCTTTTTCCCAAAGTAGGCCTCTTAGCGCTTAGCATGTCCAATTGCAGTTTCTACAGAAACAGTGTTTTAGAACGGCTCAATCAAAAGTAAGTTTCAACTCTGTTAGTTGAATGCACAGAACAGAAAGAATTTTCACAGAATGCTACTGTGTAGTTTATATTTGAATATAGTCCTTTTTCCACTATTACCCTCTTAGCGCTCCGAATGTCCACTTGCATTTTCTACAGAAAGAGGGTTCAGCACTGCGCAATCAAAAGTATGGTTTAACTCTGTTAGCTTAATGAACATATCAGAAATAAGTTTCACACAATGCTTCTGTGTAGTTTTTATTTGAAGATATTATTTTTCCCAATAGAGGCCTCTTAGCGCTCAGAATGTCCAATTGCAGTTTCTACAGAAAGAGTGTTTCGGAAAGGCTCAATCAAAAGTAAGGTTCAACTCTGTTAGTTGAATGCACAGAACAGAAAGAAGTTTCATACAATGCTTCTGTGTAGTTTATATTTGAACATATTCTTTTTTCCACTATTACCCACTTAGCGCTACGAATGTCCAGTTGCATTTTCTACAGACAGAGTGTTTCAAAACTGCTCAATCAAAAGTATGGTTTCACTCTGTTAGCTGAATGCTCAGATCAGAAAGAAGTTTCACAGAATGCTTCTGTGTAGTTTATATTTGAATATATTCCTTTTTCCACTACTACTCTCTTAGCGCTCCAAATGTCCAGTTGCATTTTCTACAGAAAGAGTGTTCAGATCTGCTCAATCAAAAGTATGGTTTAAATCTGTTAGCTGAATGCACAGATCAGAAAGAAGTTTCACAGAATGATTCTGTGTAGTTTATATTTGGAGACATTCCTTTTTCCACTATTACCCTCTTAGCGCTCTGAATCTCCACTTGCATTTTCTACAGAAAGAGTGTTTCAGAACGGCTCAATCAAAACTAAGGTTCAACTCTTTATTTGAACAAACAGAACAGAAAGAAGTTTCACACAATTCTTCTGTGTAGTTTTTATTTGTAGATATTCTTTTTCCCAATATAGGCCTCTTAGCGCTCAGAATGTCCAATTGCAGTTTCTACAGAAAGAGTGTTTCAGAACGGCTCAATCAAAAGTAAGGTTGAACTCTGTTAGTTGAATGCACAGAACAGAAAGAAGTTTCATACAATGCTTCTGTGTAGTTTATATTTGAACATATTCTTTTTTCCACTATTACCCACTTAGCGCTACGAATATCCAGTTGCATTTTCTACAGACAGAGTGTTTCAAAACTGCTCAATCAAAAGTATGGTTTAACTCTGTTAGCTGAATGCTGAGATCAGAAAGAAGTTTCACAGAATGCTTCTGTGTAGTTTATATTTGAAGACATTCCTTTTTCCACTATTACCCTCTTAGCGCTCCGAATCTCCACTTGCATTTTCTACAAAAAGAGTGTTTCATAACTGCTCAATCAAAAATATGTTTTATCTCTGTTAACTGAATTTACAGATCAGAAATAAGTTTCACAGAATGCATCTGTGTAGTTTTTATTTGAAGATATTCATTTTCCCAAAGTGGCCTCTTAGCGCTTAGCATGTCCAATTGCAGTTTCTACAGAAAGAGTGTTTCAGAACGGCTCAATCAAAAGTAAGGTTCAACTCTGTTAGTTGAATGCACAGAACAGAAAGAATTTTCACAGAATGCTACTGTGTAGTTTATATTTGAATATAGTCCTTTTTCCACTATTACGCTCTTAGCGCTCCGAATGTCCACTTGAATTTTCTACAGAAAGAGGGTTCACACTGCGCAATCAAAAGTATGGTTTAACTCTGTTAGCTTAATGAACATATCAGAAATAAGTTTCACACAATGCTTCTGTGTAGTTTTTATTTGAAGATATTATTTTTCCCAATAGAGGCCTCTTAGCGCTCAGAATGTCCAATTGCAGTTTCTACAGAAAGAGTGTTTCAGAAAGGCTCAATCAAAAGTAAGGTTCAACTCTGTTAGTTGAATGCACAGAACAGAAAGAAGTTTCATACAATGCTTCTGTGTAGTTTATATTTGAACATATTCTTTTTTCCACTATTACCCACTTAGCGCTACGAATGTCCAGTTGCATTTTCTACAGACAGAGTGTTTCAAAACTGCTCAATCAAAAGTATGGTTTAACTCTGTTAGCTGAATGCTCAGATCAGAAAGAAGTTTCACAGAATGCTTCTGTGTAGTTTATATTTGAATATATTCCTTTTTCCACTACTACCCTCTTAGCGCTCCAAATGTCCAGTTGCATTTTCTACAGAAAGAGTGTTCAGATCTGCTCAATCAAAAGTATGGTTTAACTCTGTTAGCTGAATGCACAGATCAGAAAGAAGTTTCACAGAATGATTCTGTGTAGTTTATATTTGGAGACATTCCTTTTTCCACTATTACCCTCTTAGCGCTCCGAATCTCCACTTGCATTTTCTACAGAAAGAGTGTTTCAGAACGGCTCAATCAAAACTAAGGTTCAACTCTTTTAGTTGAACAAACAGAACAGAAAAAATTTCACACAATTCTTCTGTGTAGTTTTTATTTGTAGACATTCTTTTTCCCAATATAGGCCTCTTAGCGCTCAGAATGTCCAATTGCAGTTTCTACAGAAAGAGTGTTTCAGAACTGCTCAATCAAAAGTAAGGTACAACTCTGTTAGTTGAATGCACAGAACAGAAAGAAGTTTCATACAATGCTTCTGTGTAGTTTATATTTGAACATATTCTTTTTTCCACTATTACCATCTTAGCGCTACGAATGTCCAGTTGCGTTTTCTACAGACAGAGTGTTTCAAAACTGCTCAATCAAAAGTATGGTTTAACTCTGTTAGCTGAATGCTCAGATCAGAAAGAAGTTTCACAGAATGCTTCTGTGTAGTTTATACTTGAATATATTCCTTTTTCCACTACTACGCTCTTAGCGCTCCAAATGTCCAGTTGCATTTTCTACAGAAAGAGTGTTCAGATCTGCTCAATCAAAAGTATGGTTTAACTCTGTTAGCTGAATGCACAGATCAGAAAGAAGTTTCACTGAATGATTCTGTGTAGTTTATATTTGAAGACATTCCTTTTTCCACTATTACCCACTTAGCGCTCCGAATCTCCACTTGCATTTTCTACAAAAAGAGTGTTTCATAACTGCTCAATCAAAAATATGTTTTATCTCTGTTAACTGAATTTACAGATCAGAAATAAGTTTCACAGAATGCATCTGTGTAGTTTTTATTTGAAGATATTCTTTTTCCCAATGTAGGCCTCTTAGCGCTTAGCATGTCCAATTGCAGTTTCTACAGAAAGAGTGTTTCAGAACGGCTCAATCAAAAGTAAGGTTCAACTCTGTTAGTTGAATGCACAGAACAGAAAGAAGTTTCACAGAATGATTCTGTGTAGTTTATATTTGGAGACATTCCTTTTTCCACTATTACCCTCTTAGCGCTCCGAATCTCCACTTGCATTTTCTACAGAAAGAGTGTTTCAGTACGGCTCAATCAAAACTAAGGTTCAACTCTTTTAGTTGAACAAACAGAACAGAAAGAAGTTTCACACAATTCTTCTGTGTAGTTTTTATTTGTAGACATTCTTTTTCCCAATATAGGCCTCTTAGCGCTCAGAATGTCCAATTGCAGTTTCTACAGAAAGAGTGTTTCAGAATGGCTCAATCAAAAGTAAGGTTCAACTCTGTTAGTTGAATGCACAGAACAGAAAGAAGTTTCATACAATGCTTCTGTGTAGTTTATATTTGAACATATTCTTTTTTCCACTATTACCCACTTAGCGCTACGAATGTCCAGTTGCATTTTCTACAGACAGAGTGTTTCAAAACTGCTCAATCAAAAGTATGGTTTAACTCTGTTAGCTGAATGCTCAGATCAGAAAGAAGTTTCACAGAATGCTTCTGTGTAGTTTATATTTGAATATATTCCTTTTTCCACTACTACTCTCTTAGCGCTCCAAATGTCCAGTTGCATTTTCTACAGAAAGAGTGTTCAGATCTGCTCAATCAAAACTATGGTTTAACACTGTTAGCTGAATGCACAGATCAGAAAGAAGTTTCACAGAATGATTCTGTGTAGTTTATATTTGAAGACATTCCTTTTTCCACTATTACCCAGTTAGCGCTCCGAATCTCCACTTGCATTTTCTACAGAAAGAGTGTTTCAGAACGGCTCAATCAAAACTAAGGTTCAACTCTTTTAGTTGAACAAACAGAACAGAAAGAAGTTTCACACAATTCTTCTGTGTAGTTTTTATTTGTAGACATTCTTTTTCCCAATATAGGCCTCTTAGCGCTCAGAATGTCCAATTGCAGTTTCTACAGAAAGAGTGTTTCAGAACGGCTCAATCAAAAGTAAGGTTGAACTCTGTTAGTTGAATGCACAGAACAGAAAGAAGTTTCATACAATGCTTCTGTGTGGTTTATATTTGAACATATTCTTTTTTCCACTATTACCCACTTAGCGCTACGAATGTCCAGTTGCATTTTCTACAGACAGAGTGTTTCAAAACTGCTCAATCAAAAGTATGGTTTAACTCTGTTAGCTGAATGCTCAGATCAGAAAGAAGTTTCACAGAATGCTTCTGTGTAGTTTATACTTGAATATATTCCTTTTTCCACTACTACGCTCTTAGCGCTCCAAATATCCAGTTGCATTTTCTACAGAAAGAGTGTTCAGATCTGCTCAATCAAAAGTATGGTTTAACTCTGTTAGCTGAATGCACAGATCAGAAAGAAGTTTCACCGAATTATTCTGTGTAGTTTATATTTGAAGACATTCCTTTTTCCACTATTACCCTCTTAGCGCTCCGAATCTCCACTTGCATTTTCTACAAAAAGAGTGTTTCATAACTGCTCAATCAAAAATATGTTTTATCTCTGTTAACTGAATTTACAGATCAGAAATAAGTTTCACAGAATGCATCTGTGTAGTTTTTATTTGAAGATATTCTTTTTCCCTAAGTAGGCCTCTTAGCGCTTAGCATGTCCAATTGCAGTTTCTACAGAAAGAGTGTTTCAGAACGGCTCAATCAAAAGTAAGGTTCAACTCTGTTAGTTGAATGCACAGAACAGAAAGAATTTTCACAGAATGCTACTGTGTAGTTTATATTTGAATATAGTCCTTTTTCCACTATTACCCTCTTAGCGCTCCGAATGTCCACTTGCATTTTCTACAGAAAGAGGGTTCAGCACTGCGCAATCAAAAGTATGGTTTAACTCTGTTAGCTTAATGAACATATCAGAAATAAGTTTCACACAATGCTTCTGTGTAGTTTTTATTTGAAGATATTATTTTTCCCAATAGAGGCCTCTTAGCGCTCAGAATGTCCAATTGCAGTTTCTACAGAAAGAGTGTTTCAGAAAGGCTCAATCAAAAGTAAGGTTCAACTCTGTTAGTTGAATACACAGAACAGAAAGAAGTTTCATACAATGCTTCTGTGTAGTTTATATTTGAACATATTCTTTTTTCCACTATTACCCACTTAGCGCTACGAATGTCCAGTTGCATTTTCTACAGACAGAGTGTTTCAAAACTGCTCAATCAAAAGTATGGTTTAACTCTGTTAGCTGAATGCTCAGATCAGAAAGAAGTTTCACAGAATGCTTCTGTGTAGTTTATATTTGAATATATTCCTTTTTCCACTACTACTCTCTTAGCGCTCCAAATGTCCAGTTGCATTTTCTACAGAAAGAGTGTTCAGATCTGCTCAATCAAAAGTATGGTTTAACTCTGTTAGCTGAATGCACAGATCAGAAAGAAGTTTCACAGAATGATTCTGTGTAGTTTATATTTGGAGACATTCCTTTTTCCACTATTACCCTCTTAGCGCTCCGAATCTCCACTTGCATTTTCTACAGAAAGAGTGTTTCAGAACGGCTCAATCAAAACTAAGGTTCAACTCTTTTAGTTGAACAAACAGAACAGAAAGAAGTTTCACACAATTCTTCTGTGTAGTTTTTATTTGTAGACATTCTTTTTCCCAATATAGGCCTCTTAGCGCTCAGAATGTCCAATTGCAGTTTCTACAGAAAGAGTGTTTCAGAACGTCTCAATCAAAAGTAAGGTTGAACTCTGTTAGTTGAATGCACAGAACAGAAAGAAGTTTCATACAATGCTTCTGTGTAGTTTATATTTGAACATATTCTTTTTTCCACTATTACCCACTTAGCGCTACGAATGTCCAGTTGCATTTTCTACAGACAGAGTGTTTCAAAACTGCTCAATCAAAAGTATGGTTTCACTCTGTTAGCTGAATGCTCAGATCAGAAAGAAGTTTCACAGAATGCTTCTGTGTAGTTTATACTTGAATATATTCCTTTTTTTACTACTACGCTCTTAGCGCTCCAAATGTCCAGTTGCATTTTCTACAGAAAGAGTGTTCAGATCTGCTCAATCAAAAGTATGGTTTAACTCTGTTAGCTGAATGCACAGATCAGAAAGAAGTTTCACCAAATGATTCTGTGTAGTTTATATTTGAAGACATTCCTTTTTCCACTATTACCCTCTTAGCGCTCCGAATCTCCACTTGTATTTTCCACAAAAAGAGTGTTTCATAACTGCTCAATCAAAAATATGTTTTATCTCTGTTAACTGAATTTACAGATCAGAAATAAGTTTCACACAATGCTTCTGTGTAGTTTTTATTTGAAGATATTCTTTTTCCCAAAGTAGGCCTCTTAGCGCTTAGCATGTCCAATTGCAGTTTCTACAGAAAGTGTGTTTCAGAACGGCTCAATCAAAAGTAAGGTTCAACTCTGTTAGTTGAATGCACAGAACAGAAAGAATTTTCACAGAATGCTACTGTGTAGTTTATATTTGAACATAGTCCTTTTTCCACTATTACCCTCTTAGCGCTCCGAATGTCCACTTGCATTTTCTACAGAAAGAGGGTTCAGCACTGCGCAATCAAAAGTATGGTTTAACTCTGTTAGCTTAATGAACATATCAGAAATAAGTTTCACACAATGCTTCTGTGTAGTTTTTATTTGAAGATATTATTTTTCCCAATAGAGGCCTCTTAGCGCTCAGAATGTCCAATTGCAGTTTCTACAGAAAGAGTGTTTCAGAAAGGCTCAATCAAAAGTAAGGTTCAACTCTGTTAGTTGAATGCACAGAACAGAAAGAAGTTTCATACAATGCTTCTGTGTAGTTTATATTTGAACATATTCTTTTTTCCACTATTACCCACTTAGCGCTACGAATGTCCAGTTGCATTTTCTACAGACAGAGTGTTTCAAAACTGCTCAATCAAAAGTATGGTTTAACTCTGTTAGCTGAATGCTCAGATCAGAAAGAAGTTTCACAGAATGCTTCTGTGTAGTTTATATTTGAATATATTCCTTTTTCCACTACTACTCTCTTAGCGCTCCAAATGTCCAGTTGCATTTTCTACAGAAAGAGTGTTCAGATCTGCTCAATCAAAAGTATGGTTTAACTCTGTTAGCAGAATGCACAGATCAGAAAGAAGTTTCACAGAATGATTCTGTGTAGTTTATATTTGGAGACATTCCTTTTTCCACTATTACCCTCTTAGCGCTCCGAATCTCCACTTGCATTTTCTACAGAAAGAGTGTTTCAGAACGGCTCAATCAAAACTAAGGTTCAACTCTTTTAGTTGAACAAACAGAACAGAAAGAAGTTTCACACAATTCTTCTGTGTAGTTTTTATTTGTAGACATTCTTTTTCCCAATATAGGCCTCTTAGCGCTCAGAATGTCCAATTGCAGTTTCTACAGAAAGAGTGTTTCAGAACGGCTCAATCAAAAGTAAGGTTCAACTCTGTTAGTTGAAGGCACAGAACAGAAAGAAGTTTCATACAATGCTTCTGTGTAGTTTATATTTGAACATATTCTTTTTTCCACTATTACCCACTTAGCGCTACGAATGTCCAGTTGCATTTTCTACAGACAGAGTGTTTCAAAACTGCTCAATCAAAAGTATGGTTTAACTCTGTTAGCTGAATGCTCAGATCAGAAAGAAATTTCACAGAATGCTTCTGTGTAGTTTATACTTGAATATATTCCTTTTTCCACTACTACGCTCTTAGCGCTCCAAATGTCCAGTTGCATTTTCTACAGAAAGAGTGTTCAGATCTGCTCAATCAAAAGTATGGTTTAACTCTGTTAGCTGAATGCACAGATCAGAAAGAAGTTTCACCGAATGATTCTGTGTAGTTTATATTTGAAGACATTCCTTTTTCCACTATTACCCTCTTAGCGCTCCGAATCTCCACTTGTATTTTCTACAAAAAGAGTGTTTCATAACTGCTCAATCAAAAATATGTTTTATCTCTGTTAACTGAATTTACAGATCAGAAATATGTTTCACAGAATGCATCTGTGTAGTTTTTATTTGAAGATATTCTTTTTCCCAAAGTAGGCCTCTTAGCGCTTAGCATGTCCAATTGCAGTTTCTACAGAAAGAGTGTTTCAGAACGGCTCAATCAAAAGTAAGGTTCAACTCTGTTAGTTGAATGCACAGAACAGAAAGAATTTTCACAGAATGCTACTGTGTAGTTTATATTTGAATATAGTCCTTTTTCCACTATTACACTCTTAGCGCTCCGAATGTCCACTTGCATTTTCTACAGAAAGAGGGTTCAGCACTGCGCAATCAAAAGTATGGTTTAACTCTGTTAGCTTAATGAACATATCAGAAATAATTTTCACACAATGCTTCTGTGTAGTTTTTATTTGAAGATATTATTTTTCCCAATAGAGGCCTCTTAGCGCTCAGAATGTCCAATTGCAGTTTCTACAGAAAGAGTGTTTCAGAAAGGCTCAATCAAAAGTAAGGTTCAACTCTGTTAGTTGAATGCACAGAACAGAAAGAAGTTTCATACAATGCTTCTGTGTAGTTTATATTTGAACATATTCTTTTTTCCACTATTACCCACTTAGCGCTACGAATGTCCAGTTGCATTTTCTACAGACAGAGTGTTTCAAATCTGCTCAATCAAAAGTATGGTTTAACTCTGTTAGCTGAATGCTCAGATCAGAAAGAAGTTTCACAGAATGCTTCTGTGTAGTTTATATTTGAATATAATCCTTTTTCCACTACTACTCTCTTAGCGCTCCAAATGTCCAGTTGCATTTTCTACAGAAAGAGTGTTCAGATCTGCTCAATCAAAAGTATGGTTTAACTCTGTTAGCTGAATGCACAGATCAGAAAGATGTTTCACAGAATGATTCTGTGTAGTTTATATTTGGAGACATTCCTTTTTCCACTATTACCCTCTTAGCGCTCCGAATCTCCACTTGCATTTTCTACAGAAAGAGTGTTTCAGAACGGCTCAATCAAAACTATGGTTCAACTCTCTTAGTTGAACAAACAGAACAGAAAGAAGTTTCACACAATTCTTCTGTGTAGTTTTTATTTGTAGACATTCTTTTTCCCAATATAGGCCTCTTAGCGCTCAGAATGTCCAATTGCAGTTTCTACAGAAAGAGTGTTTCAGAACGCCTCAATCAAAAGTAAGGTTCAACTCTGTTAGTTGAATGCACAGAACAGAAAGAAGTTTCATACAATGCTTCTGTGTAGTTTATATTTGAACATATTCTTTTTTCCACTATTACCCACATAGCGCTACGAATGTCCAGTTGCATTTTCTACAGACAGAGTGTTTCAAAACTGCTCAATCAAAAGTATGGTTTAACTCTGTTAGCTGAATGCTCAGATCAGAAAGAAGTTTCACAGAATGCTTCTGTGTAGTTTATATTTGAATATATTACTTTTTCCACTAATACGCTCTTAGCGCTCCAAATGTCCAGTTGCATTTTCTACAGAAAGAGTGTTCAGATCTGCTCAATCAAAAGTATGGTTTAATTCTGTTAGCTGAATGCACAGATCAGAAAGATGTTTCACCGAATGATTCTGTGTAGTTTATATTTGAAGACATTCCTTTTTCCACTATTACCCACTTAGCGCTCCGAATCTCCACTTGCATTTTCTACAAAAAGAGTGTTTCATAACTGCTCAATCAAAAATATGTTTTATCTCTGTTAACTGAATTTACAGATCAGAAATAAGTTTCACAGAATGCATCTGTGTAGTTTTTATTTGAAGATATTCTTTTTCCCAAAGTAGGCCTCTTAGCGCTTAGCATGTCCAATTGCAGTTTCTACAGAAAGAGTGTTTCAGAACGGCTCAATCAAAAGTAAGGTTCAACTCTGTTAGTTGAATGCACAGAACAGAAAGAATTTTCACAGAATGCTACTGTGTAGTTTATATTTGAATATAGTCCTTTTTCCACTATTACCCTCTTAGCGCTCCGAATGTCCACTTGCATTTTCTACAGAAAGAGGGTTCAGCACTGCGCAATCAAAAGTATGGTTTAACTCTGTTAGCTTAATGAACATATCAGAAATAAGTTTCACACAATGCTTCTGTGTAGTTTATATTTGAACATATTCTTTTTTCCACTATTACCCACTTAGCGCTACGAATGTCCAGTTGCATTTTCTACAGACAGAGTGTTTCAAAACTGCTCAATCAAAAGTATGGTTTAACTCTGTTAGCTGAATGCTCAGATCAGAAAGAAGTTTCACAGAATGCTTCTGTGTAGTTTATATTTGAATATATTCCTTTTTCCACTACTACTCTCTTAGCGCTCCAAATGTCCAGTTGCATTTTCTACAGAAAGAGTGTTCAGATCTGCTCAATCAAAAGTATGGTTTAACTCTGTTAGCTGAATGCACAGATCAGAAAGATGTTTCACAGAATGATTCTGTGTAGTTTATATTTGGAGACATTCCTTTTTCCACTATTACCCTCTTAGCGCTCCGAATCTCCACTTGCATTTTCTACAGAAAGAGTGTTTCAGAACGGCTCAATCAAAACGAAGGTTCAACTCTCTTAGTTGAACAAACAGAACAGAAAGAAGTTTCACACAATTCTTCTGTGTAGTTTTTATTTGTAGACATTCTTTTTCCCAATATAGGCCTCTTAGCGCTCAGAATGTCCAATTGCAGTTTATACAGAAAGAGTGTTTCAGAACGGCTCAATCAAAAGTAAGGTTCAACTCTGTTAGTTGAATGCACAGAACAGAAAGAAGTTTCATACAATGCTTCTGTGTAGTTTATATTTGAACATATTCTTTTTTCCACTATTACCCACATAGCGCTACGAATGTCCAGTTGCATTTTGTACAGACAGAGTGTTTCAAAACTGCTCAATCAAAAGTATGGTTTAACTCTGTTAGCTGAATGCTCAGATCAGAAAGAAGTTTCACAGAATGCTTCTGTGTAGTTTATATTTGAATATATTACTTTTTCCACTACTACGCTCTTAGCGCTCCAAATGTCCAGTTGCATTTTCTACAGAAAGAGTGTTCAGATCTGCTCAATCAAAAGTATGGTTTAATTCTGTTAGCTGAATGCACAGATCAGAAAGATGTTTCACCGAATGATTCTGTGTAGTTTATATTTGAAGACATTCCTTTTTCCACTATTACCCTCTTAGCGCTCCGAATCTCCACTTGCATTTTCTACAAAAAGAGTGTTTCATAACTGC